>NW_018742681.1:0-685231 GCF_001683475.1 Chenopodium quinoa
AAGTTGGGACGACTGCTCTGAGAAACCTTGGTGACGACTTTCACAACCTATTGAAAGAATACAAGGACGTCTTTGCATTTGAAGTCCATGAAATGCCAGGCATTAGTCCTGATCTGGCAGTACATAAACTCGCTGTGGATCCAAAAAAGAAGCCGGTACGGCAAAAGAAGCGGAACCATGGCGAAGAAAGAAGTCAGGCGGCAGCCGCCGAAGTTAAAGAATTACTTGATGCAGGTTCATTCGGCAATGTTACTTCCCAGACTGGGTTGCAAATGTGGTTCTTGTTAAAAAGCCGAATGGTAACCTGAGCGAATGTGTGTAGACTACAACAGACTTGAATAAAGCGTGCCCCAAAGACAGTTACCCTCTGCCTAAAATTGATAGCCTGGTCGACTCAACAGCCGGCCATGCTTTGATGAGCTTTATGGACGCCTACTCCGGTTTCCATCAAATTCCTTTGTGGAAGAAAGATCAGGAGAAGACGGCCTTCGTCACTGATCAGGGGTTTATACTGTTACACGGTCATGCCGTTTGGTCTTAAGAATGCCCCGGCCACCTTCCAACGTATGATAAACACTAGTGTTTCTTTGATCAACTTGGGAGAAATGTTCGAGGCATATATTGATGATATGATTGTCAAGTCTAAACTTCAGACAGATCATCTGTCGGACCTCCGAGAAACTTTCGCCACACTCAGGCGCACCATGTCATGCTCAAATCCCAAGAAATGTGTCTTTGGAGTTGAGTTTGGGAAATTCTCGGATTTCTCATTAATCAGAGAGGAATAGAGGCGAACCCTGAGAAGGTGCAGGCGGTCATCGACATGCAGTCGCCACGTACCGTCCGAGAGGTTCAGAAAGTTAAACAGGTTGTCTGGCGGCCCTGGGAAAGATTTCTAAGCCGATCAGGCGACAAATGCCTATACTTTTTCCAGGCAATTAAGAAAAAGGCAAGGTTTGAATGGGGGCCGGATGCTGAGGCCGCCTTCCAGAAATTAAAAGTTCACTTGCATTCCTTGCCGAGGCTGGTCAGTCCCTTTGCCCAAAGAGGATCTCTACATGTACCTGGCCGTCTCTGATCATGCGTTAAGCGCTGTGCTCCTTGCTGAAAGGGACGGCTGTCAGCTCCCGGTCTACTTTGTCAGTCACGTACTGAAAAATGCCGAGTTGAGGTATCCCTAGTGGAGAAATTTGGTCTTGCACTCTTCATGGCTGTTTAAAAAATTGAAGCCCTACTTTTTGGCACATGCAGTCGTCGTGTTATACCGACCAACCAATCAAGCGGCCCCTTACCATCATGGAGTCATCAGGACGAATGATCAAATGGGCCATAGAAATTCAGAGTCTCGAAGTTACTTTCGAGCCTAGAAAAGCAGTGAAGGGGCAAGCCTTTGCTGACTTTATTGTTGAGATGACTCGTCCTCCTAACTCTCAAGTTCCAGACCAAGTCTGGAAGGTATATGTGGACGGAAGCTCTACTTCAAAATGGTTGTGGAGCAGGCGTCGTATGTCAATCTCCAGAGGGCGACAGGTTCGAGTATGCTCTACGATTCAGTTTTCAGGCTTCAAACAATGAGGCAGAATATGAAGCTTTACTAGCCGGGATCCGCATGTGCAAGGCGGCAGGGGCAAGAAAAATAGACGCCTGTTCTGATTCACAATTGATAGTGAGTCAGTACAATGGCGAATACGAAGCAAACCCATCGGCCATGATCAAGTATTTACAGGCGGTCCGACAAGCAGTCGGCTCCCTTGAGGATTTCCATCTGGTCCAAGTGCCGAGATCAGAGAATAACCAAGCGGATGCACTTTCAAAATTAGCATCATCCGCCTCCTGTGATACTCCTCGAACCGTTTTTTGGGAAGTAATGGAGAAGAGAAGCATTGAGGGAGACCCTATTGGAATCTTAGACAGAAGCTCAACCTGGATGGATCCAATCAGGGCATATCTGACAAACGGTACCCTGCCGGATGATCATCAACAGGCGGCAGCACTGAAAAGACGAGCCACCAATTTTGAAATGATAAAGGGAGAACTTCACAAAAGGGGGTACCTACAACCCTTCTTAAAGTGCGTTACTCCAGAAAAGGGACGAGAGATACTAGACGATCTCCACTCTGGTTACTGTGCTTCACATATAGGTGGAAGGACGCTTGCTCAAAGGGCAAGGCGCCAGGGCTACTTTTGGCCTACTTTAGAAGCAGATGCTATGGAGATGGTGAAAAAATGTGACAAGTGCCAAAGGTTTGGCAAATTAATTCACCGTCCGGCTACTGACCTCACTACCATTCATAGCCCACTACCGTTTGCTAAGTGGGGCATGGACATTCTAGGTCCATATACGCCTGCTACAGGCGGCAGAAGGTATATACTTGTTGCCGTTGACTACTTCACTAAATGGGTAGAGGCGGAGGCTGTAAAGGGAATTAAGACGAAAGATGTAATTTCATTCATTTGGAAAAACGTCATCACTCGGTTTGGGGTTCCCATGTCTATGGTTTTTGATAATGGTCCCCAATTTGAGACGCCTGTTCTCAAAAGCTGGTTGGATGACCAAGGAATTGCAAACTACTTTGCATCTGTCGGCCGTCCACAAGCAAACGGCCAGGTAGAAGCCTTTAATAAAATCATCTCAGACGGTCTCAAGAAAAAAATTGAACGAGCAGGCGGCCTATGGGCGGATGAACTACCACATGTTCTCTGGGCCATTAGGACGACTGAAAAAGGGGCGACTGGAGAAACTCCATTCCTCCTAACTTATGGTGCGGAAGCTGTCCTTCCAATAGAACACTACGAGCCGACTCTTCGAGTAATGCTATATGACGAAGAGGCAAACTGGGAAGCCATGCGCCTGGCATTAGACTCACTTCCTGAAAAGAGGGGCAATGCTGTTTTGCGCCATGAGATCTATCGCCTGAGAATGACTAGATCATACAACAAAAAAAGTACACAGGCGTCCACTCAAAGTAGGGGACTTTGTACTTAGAAAAATGGAAGCAGTTGGTAGGGCTAAATGAGTCTGGCAAACTAACTCCCAACTGGGAAGGACCCTACCGAATCTATGAGGAAGTCAGGGACGGTACCTACCGTCTGGAAACACCAGACGGACAACCGTTGCCTCGAACTTGGAATGTAGATAACCTTAAAAAATATTTCTTCTGAATGATGTAAAGTAAAGAGCTACTTAATAAAGTTTGCACTTACTATTCAATTTTGTATTACGAGGGGCATGCCGTCTGTACCTTTACAGTCGGCTACTCTCCATTGAGTATTTTACTCACAATACTTAGCTAAAAAGATTAGGGCCTGGCCGACCCTGTGCCTACAGGCGGCTACCCTTCTTTTACTTAGCACCTACGTTCACCAAGAACTTACCAAGGCAACCGGCCGAATGATCAGACCAGGCGCCAAGCCACCTGATCAATTTACAAAACTAATACGACCTGTCCCAACATCATAGCAGGCGTCCGACGGCATCCCTCCGGATGAAATTCGTCGCAGAGAGCAGCTCCCTTTTGGGTGGAACATTGTTCTATAAACTAATTACACGGCACCTATACGACTGTCCCCAAGGGCAACCACGTAGCCGTTTTTGAGACAAGGATAACTCTATCACTAACCAAACCAGTGGTAGCAGTTGACATCTGAGTCAGATGACCGCCTGTATTACTTGGGATAAATGCAGGGGGTACCTATTGAGTTAATAGCCAACAAACATTGGCGAATCAAGGGGTCTAGCCGGCCTACGCCGCCTGGTACCTCTACTTCTCAAACAAAAGTGGCGGCGACTGAGTAACCCCAACGTTAACTCATAGTCACTCCTTCAAACTTGGTATGGAACCTAAAAAGTTTGAGTCGTCCGCCTGTTTTAAACAAACAAGGGCACTCAAACCCCTATTCCTACTAGGTAACCTATTGAGTTAATAGCCAACAAACATTGGCAAATCAAGAGGATCAGCCGGCCTCCGCCGCCTGGTACCTCTACTACTCAATCTAGATTGTGACGAAGACTAAGTAACTCTTATGTTAACTTAATAGTCACTCAAACTTAGTATGGAGCCTAAAAGGTATGAGTCGTCCGCCTGTTTTTTAACAAACACGGGCTCTCAACCACTACTCTTGCTAGGTTAACAAACTACGAGTTAAAAGCCAACATTGGCAATAAAGGGAAACAACCGGTACCCGCCGCTTGTTATCCTACTTAATTCCTTGGCGACTAGGTAATACTATTTACTTGGTCAGACCGATTGAATAAATGGCCGACTGATCGCCCAGCTTGGAAACAGACAACCAGTCGTCCAGGGGCATAGGCGGACCATCCGTACCTGTCTACAATCGGCCATGCAAAACAGTCGATATAGTGTACAATGCAATATCAAATATTCAACACTTAGACAAATTTCAAGCAAAAAATGATTTCATTAATGAAGATAAAAATATTCAGAACCCCGGCCCCCTGGCCGGGTAAATACAAAGCAAACGGCACGCAGGCCGTGGAAAGAATACATTAAGCTTAAGAAGGGGGCAGTTCGGTATTAGCAGCTGCCGCCTGGTCAGCACTCTTCTTGCTAGACTCGGCTTCAGCTGCATCCTTTTTTGATGCCTTACCCCCAAGTGGCACAAGCGCCACAACCGGCTCATCCTCAACCAAGGCTTCCTCCAACGCCTCGTCCTCAGCAGCCGCCAGGATCTCTTGATTATATATTTCGGAACACTGGCGGTACGTTTTTTCCCACGAGGCAAAGTCGGCACTGGGGAAGAGGCGGCTCCAGGTCATGCGCTGGATCTGGGAAGAGTCTTCAATCATCTCTCGGACGAGCTCTCTCTTCTCTTGCTCAGCCTTCTCCGAGAGCTCTCTCTTCTCTTGATCAGCCTTCTCCGAGAGCTCTTTGGTTAGACTCTTCTCCTGGGTCACCAGGCGTTCTTTTACGTTAGCCAAGGATTTTTCCATGGTATCGTAGGAGAGTATCTTTTGGCGGAGAGGTTTAAGCTCGGCCTTGAGGTTGGAGACGGTCGCCTCCAGCTCGCTGTTCCTCTTCTGGGCCGCCTCTAACTGAGCCCGGATAGCGGCGGCAGCCTGCGCCTGATAATAAAGAATATCAATTGTCAGAACTTCATTTTGGGCAATTTGAAACATTGCCTTATCACAGTTAGAGGCGGCCATAGCTTTTGCAGCCTTTACCTCTTTGTTTTTTCCGATCAAGCGGCTTGCGAAGGCCGTTCACTCGGAGCAGGGCCTAAGTAAAAAGGGAACAAACGTCAGTTTCCAAACAAGATAACAGGCGTCCTGGAACTCAAATACAAAAAATGCTAAGTATACCTCAGCAAGGACCCCTGCAATCCCATCAAGGTCAAGGGTGCCGACACCCCTGACCGCCTCCCTTTCAGATGGAGGAACTGCTTTGATCATGGACTTGGCTACCTCTACCAAGTCAGGTTCCTGAGGGCCGGCTGCATCAAGCGTAAAAAAGCAAGTTAGACCTAGTCAAGAAGAAAACAAGTGAGTTTTTTCAAGTAATTGTCCATACTTCTAGGCGGCCCCGCCGGAGTTTTAGAAGAAGTGGCCGGCTGCTTTTCAGCCGCCACTGTTTTCCTGGAAGACCCAGGAGAGCTTGCAACAGTCGTCCTCCGGCCTTGGGGTCCGGCTGTTGCGAGGAAGAAGCTCTTGGAGTGCCCGACTGAAAAAAAAAAAAAAAAAAAAAAAAAAAAAAAAAGAGTTAGTATATGCATAAGCCAACTCCTAAAAGAGGAAGAGTTTCGAGGCCTACCAAGGGTGCCCCCTTGTTGGGGGAGTCGGTACAAGACTGTTGCATGAGAGAGGCCCGCAACATGGCCGCCGCAGTCTTGGATGCTGTTATTTTACTCATGGCGTCAGCTGCAAAAAATAGACAGCAAAGTTAGTAAAAATCTCAAGTAAACAAGGCGTGAAAAACAGAGTATTTGTCAGGCCGGCTACCTCTAGAGCACCGACTGCTGAGGCCACAGGCGGCCAAAAAGTACTCGTCATAGAGCCACTTAAAGCTCGGGACGCAGTTCAGGGGTACTTGCTCTCGTACCCCTGAAGTAGAGTTCACCCTAGTCTCTACTTTGAAGAGTCCTTTGTCTAGGATCTCTTTTTTAGCCTTTGGGGGAACAGGCGGCATGCTGCGGCCGCCTGCGAGAAGAGGCGGATCCCTATTCCACTTGTTAAAGCGTTTGTTCAGCTCCGTGTCTGAACCCTCGATAATAAGGAAGGTGTTCCGCCAATCCTTCCATTTGTTCGCCTTACCTCTCGTCATGAGGTAGCCCCTGTGGCTTGTTAATTGATACCAGCCGGTACCGCCCGACTTAGGGGTCCGGCTGAGATAGTTCATGTGGGCGAAAGCCTCGAAGCTTGGCTCCACCCCGTACATTTCGCACCCGGCCACATAGCCGAGTACGTTTACCCAAGAGTTGGGGGCTAACTGCCATAACCCCAAATCATACCCATCTAAAATCCGCTGAACAGCCGGATGTAATAGGAAGCGCAGTCCAGCTTTGATTGCCGCCTCATAGCAGCCAAAGCAGCCGCTATCATAGCTGGTACCAGCCGGCCAGACGACAGTGTCTTCTGGATCCGGCACGAACAGTAAAAATCCGGGGCCCATTCTGTGGTTAGCTATAAAGCTCTCCACTTTGTCTTTCATGGCCGCGATCCGGCCCCGGGGTACCGTGCAGTAGTAGGGGGTGTTTTCCTCTCTGTAAGAGGCGGACGGCTCCGCCCAATGGCTCCCCTTCTCAACTGCATGAGAAAGCCTCGCCTCTTGTAGGCGGCTGTTTCTTTCTTCTGAGCCTGGAGAAGCGTGGCCAGAAGAGCTGGACTCGGACTCGTCCTCTGACGAGTCCGAAGAGGACGACTCCTCCCTCTCCTAGAGGGGCCCGCCTCCTCTCCCTCAGAAGGAGCAGGAGAAAAGTTGGACATATCAACGGTAAAATGGGAAGGGACCACCTTGCCCCCTCCCTCAGAACTGTCGGCTTGGCAGCCGCCTTGTTTCCTTTCTACATCTGGCGCTTGGTCAGATGTTTCACTAATGGGCACCCTTTGGGAGGAGCCGTCCGAGTTTGAGATCCTAGCAGTCTTCTTTGTTCTGGCCATCACGTTCTGCATAGACACAGATACAGTCGGACTTTGTATAAAGGGCAAAGATGGGTCCAGAAAAGGGCAGGCGGCACTCCTAGTCCTAGATTCAGCCGTCCCCGGTGACCGGCTGATCACTAACTTAGGTCGTGTCGTGTGCTTCCATGGTGCCATTTCAAAAAATAATAGTAAGAAAAAAAATTAAGAATAAGAGAACCGACGGTTACCTGAACGAGTGACGACTGATGAAATTCTGAAATCCCTTGCAAACGGCTTGTCAGAGCAGGCGGTAGGCAACAAAAGTGTCAGAGCAAGTTCAGGGGTCCGAATGTTCTCGCGAAGTTCTCAAATGTGAAAAATGACCGAAGTCAGCACTTATATAGGCAAAGTGAGAAGGCGAAGGGTCGCTTCCAAATTCAAAATTTGGGCGGGAAAATCTCTCGGCCATTTGCAAGGTGACACCTGCAGCAGGCCGTCGCCTGTCACCATGCGACACCTGTCACAGGCGACACGTGACCAGTCACGTGCCACCTGTGAGGGGCAAATGATTAGGGGATTTTTATCCACCAATCACCGTCTGACAAATGGACCAACCAGGTTCCGCCACGTGTCTTTCACGTAGGCCAATAGGAGCCTCCCACGTGTCAATTACAGATTCGTCCTCTGCGGACCAATTGAGACACGCCACGTGTCCACCCATGCCAAATGGGAAAACCGGCCACCAAGGCCCAATCCTGTTTAGAGGCCCGGTCAGCCCTAGGTTTACCCTAAACCTAGAGAGTGGCACGCTTCTCAAGACTATAAATACTCCTCTTAATCCTCATTAAGAGGGGGAGAACTCTAATAACACACGGATTATACATTAAACACTCTCACCTAGAGAGACTAAACCACTTTAATTTCCGTATTAATTACTCCTTAATCAGGTACTAACTTGACCGTTGGAGGCGGAGCTCTCAGGAGTCTCCGTTATTTTGCAGGTACAGGCGGCCGGTTCCAGTCTCGGTGTTGTAACTCTCCCGCAGGACATCAGAAAACCCCGAAACAGTTTTCATCATTTTAATCTGCATGCAATTCGAAACAAAAATGAATCATGCTTTCTTGATTTATACTTGATGGTTTTACACTGCCTGATATATATACTTTCAAATCAACTCTTGTTATTATAATAACAACAACAAATGATTTCTATACATGCAACATTTAGAAATAAAAAAACCAATCCTCATTTGAACCACATCAATTTCTTAATTTTTACATAAGCTATAATAGCTACAGATCATACAATAATTCATTAACTTTTAATCAATTTAAAGTTACTTTTAGCCAATTTCTATCTACTTGTAAAAATAAACCACTCAAAACTACTCAAAGGAAACTACTCTAAATTCATGATTCTATTTTGTTGACTTTTAATTATTTTATATCAACTTTTATTTGATTTCTTTTAACTATTAGCAACAATACTCAAAAATTAACTAAAATTACTTGAAATTAGTAGCATTAGAACCAAATTTACTCAAATTTTTACCTATATTCTTTTAAAAAAATCTGATATAAATTTATACCGAAATTCATAAAAAAAATCTAAATTTATGGCAAAATTCGTAAAAAAAAAATAAATAAAAAAAAAAAAAACCTTTTATTCAACTCCGAATTATCTTCTAATCAATTTTAAAATAAATTACAACAAATTTAACCAGAAATTAAAAGTAAATCAAACGAAATTGAAACAAAAACAAACAAAATTCCGAAAATACCTGACTAACAAGCTAATCGAACTTCAAAACTTCAAAATTGAACTTTGAACTACTCCGATTCAACTTTTGCTACTTCAAATTCAACATATTCAAGCAAAAAACACAAAAATAAGTAAGAGATTATAACAAAATTAGATGAAAGATTACGAACTTCAAAGTTTCGAAGAAATACCTAATTTTCGACAATTTTTGTTTCGAAACTGAAGAATGTAGATAATAGACCATGAAATTGTGCTTATATAGAAAATTAAGCAGTTGAAATTGGCGATTATGGCGGTTTTTCGAAGTTTTGGAGCGGTTTTTCGAAGGTTTTTGAGCAGTTGAAAATGGCGGAGGAGAGAGAAAGAAGAGATGGTACTGTTTATAGGTATAATATTCATGCTAAGTTGATTGAACCTAGTTTTTCGTTAGGGAAGGAGTGTTTTGAGCAGAGTGTGGTGGATTGTGTTTTTTGGGGGAATGGGGTTGTGTGTATGAATGAAGGGTTCCAATTCTTTAGTGTACCGGATTTTTCGAGTTTCGATTCGGATAAGGGTGTGGTTAAGATGGCTGATCTTGGACTCAAGGATCCACCATTGTGTATGGCAGTGATCAAGCCGAAATATACCATGTCTGGGAATGTGGAGGTGTTGCTTGGTGTTGGTGATCATGTATTGTTGGTTGATGAAGATGGGGTGCAACAGTTGGGTGTTGGAGTTGGCCCGCTTCAGAAGATGGTGGTTTCGAGAGATGGGAAGTATTTGGCTTCCTTTAATCATGATGGGAGGCTCTTGGTTATTACCTCTAACTTTGCTAGCATCATTTTCGAGTATAGTTGCGAGGTTAGTTTTATTGTTTTTGTAAAATTCGAACTTTCAGTATGTTTTTTTAAGTTTTATCTATCTGCAGACTTTTTATTGTTTCTGATGACTTAGTTCTCTTTTATTTGACATAAAATTACTCGACGTAAGTTGTTTTGTTGGCAAAAACGTTGGAAGATAAGACTTCTTTGGAAGTTCTAGCAAAATGGGTGAACTTGCTTGGTTGACGAAAGCGTTTGAAATTGTACTTTTCTGGAAGTTATAGTAAAACTGGTGAAGTTGCTTAACTACTTGAAACAAAACAACCTTATGCATTTTTCTTGGAAAAAAAAAAATGTAAATTCCTAAGTAGTGTAACTAACTACCTTTGTGCAACAAAATAACCATTTAGTAGATTTGTGGAAATGATGCTTTAGGACTGAGGTCTTTCTATTGTTAGATTATGGAGAATATAGTGTGTTGTAGTATTCGTGAGGTTGCTGAGAATATAGTGAAGGGTGTTAGGAGAGTGTAAGCTGGCAAGCTGAATACAATTTTACAACCATTTTTTTGATTTATGATTGCTGATGTATAGTAATATATTTGCTGGTAAGGGCAGCCACCTTTACTTGTGTGGACAAGCTTGGCTTCCAAGATATATACTACGTCTTAAGCTGTAAGTTGATTGTTTCACATTATTTTTTTGGATTGTACATCTTGTACACTCTGTATCTAAATAATTCTCGGGAAGCGGCATGAAGTCTTTAGCTTTAAGCCAACGCGTACGCGCACACAACTAGAATATGATTTTTGTTAGAAGTTGGAAAGAGCTTCAAGTTGAGATCACTATAACTAGAGGTCTAAAATAAGAACCTGATAAAACCTAGAACATTGAATATTTATCTTGTGCACACAGTGCTCCATAAATGATAGTTCAACTTAAACTTTTCTCCCCATATCCCCCTTTTTTCTTGGTTTCTGTCCCTTTTCATACAGTAGAGTCGATGCAGAGATTTTTCTTATGGGTTGATGAACTACATCCTGTCTTGAACCAATGAACCTTGTTACTTAGTCTCTTGATTGATTTAATTAAGGTGTTGAATGCTTTGTTTTGGCCGTTTTAAGGAGCATAGCTTCATAAATACCTAGTTATCCAATCTAACTTCACAGAACAGGTACTAGGTGTTACTGATACTTGTTCATGCCTTATCCATCATTAAAGTAGTTAATCTGCATGAGTTCCTTAGTAAAGATCTTGTCTATGTTGTGATAATGAGACTAGCGGAGCTTGAACTTAGCTGGAAACTTTACTCAAATCAACTCTGACCAAGCTTAAGTTGAGCTTGAAATTTTTTTGGGCTGGATTTGTAACTTATGCTTGAATCTGAAGTTAAAGTGAAGCAGACAAACAGTTTTGAGATTTCAGTAAATGCTTACAACTATTTTTTGTTGCATGGCTTATGTAGAAATAAAGCTTTTATACTTGAAATAACATTTTAATATTATATGAGAAATAAATATGATACTAGAACACACTTTTTTTTTTCCTTTCTGATTTGTATTGAGTTTCTTTAAATAGTTATCCTTGCATTATGTGTTACAACTTGAAATATTTAGGATAAAAATGAGTTTAAATTAGAAAATAACACCTGCTAAAGACCCCGATTTTGTTTTTAACACCTGTTAAAAAAAAAGTTTTATTATAACACCTCCAAAAATCCCAAAATTTTGGTTTCACCACCACTTAACTTTTCCATCCAAAAAACCGTTAGTGGGCCCCACAGTGTACACGTGTCAATAATCTATTGGAGAAAAACCACGTGTCACTATACTATTGGTTTAAAAAAATTAATAAAAAAAATAAAATAAAAAAGAATTTTTTTTTAAAAAAAAAAAACCCAAATAACCCAGCCACCACCTTCACCACCGGCGTCGGTTCCCCCTGCCCACCGTCGTCACCCCAACCCGTGCTGCCGACTCCCCTTAGCCGACCGACGAAACCAACCAGCCTAGCCGACCACCGGAACAACCCATCCTCAGCCCCAATTCGATTTGGTTTGGGTGTGGGTTTGGGTTCAAGTAAGGGTGAGAGATGTAAAGCGGTATTTGGGTTTGGGTTTGGGTGTGGGTTGGGGTTTTTCGGCGACGAATCTGGGTGTGGGAAGGAAAGAACCGGTTTTTCGGCGACGGATTTGGGTAAGGAAGGCGAGTTCGGTGATGTTGCTGAGGTAGGTGGTGGTGGCGTGATGTTGCGGTGGTAGGAGACAAGAATGGGTGGTGGTTTTTGTCGGTTTCTGTCGGTTTTTAGGGTGTGGGAAGGAAAGAACGGGTGGTGGGGCTGATTTTCGTCGGTTTTGGGTGGGGACAGAGGATGCCGACGGCCTGAGTTAGGGTTTCGGTGCTGGGCAGGTGGCTCCGGCGGTGGGGTTGGGGATAGATTTTTTTTCTTTTTTTTTTTAATTTTTTTCCATTTTTTTTTATTTTCTAAACCAATAGATTATTGACATGTGTCAATTATGGCCCCCACTTAACGGTTTTTTTTGGAAGGAAAAGTTAAGTGGTGGTGAAACCAAAATTTTGGGATTTTTGGAGGTGTTATAATAATAAAAAAAAAATTTCAACAGGTGTTATTATCAAAATCGGGGTTTTTAGCAGGTGTTATTTTCTAATTTGGCCTAAAAATGAATGATACTTGTGAACACTTTGCTTTTGCGTAAAGTTTTGGGAGAATTGTTTTGTGAGTGATATCCTGTGCGAATTTATTTTGGAACTATTGGAAGTTGATGTGAAAGGAGATGGTGGAGAATTAATTTTATTGACGGAAAGAGCAGGTTGGAAATACTTCCTTCGGTTTTGGTTATTTGCAACAATGGTACCGTTTACGGATACCAATGCAAAAGTTTTTAAGCATCATTAATAAAATATAAGGGCATGTACTTAAACACTAATCCAATTAAAAAAAAAAACAAAAATTTAAACCACTACCACCACCGAACCCACCGTAAACCACCGCGAATCAGATCTGAACTCCTACAACCACCCCACCACGAACCCAGCCACGCAAACTCCACCACGAACCTAGCCACGCAGCCACCACCACAAACCCAGCCATGCAGCCACCACCACGAACCAGACCCACGCCACCCCACGAAACCAAACCCACGAACCAGACCCACCCCCACGAAACCAAACCCACGAACCAGACGCCACCCCCACGAAACCACACCCACCCACCCACCACCACGAACCAGACCCACGCCACCCCACGAACCAGACGAACCCAGCCACCACCACGAAACTAGCCACGCCACCCCCACGAAACTCACGCCACCCCTAAAACTAGATCTGAAACCCCTAACACCCCCACGAACAAGAAGATTTGTTGATCTTGATGAGATCGTCGAGGGACATGTTCAATCATTTTCCATTGCCATTGAAAGATGTGGTGAAGAAGAAGAAGAAGAAAATGTAGAGGAGAGAGAAAATTGTAGCAGGAAGAAAATTGGGGAAACCAGAGAGAGAAAGTGGGAAGATGAATGATTTTTGGTGAAAATGATTACAATAATCAGATTTATTAGGTACAAAGTTAAATTAGGTAAGTGATCTAATTAAATGTCTAAGTTGTTTAAGTAAGGGTAATATGGGCATTTTGTTGGCAAAAAGTTACTAAAAAAGGAAATAAAAAAGTTTGTTGCAAATAATAAGAAGGGCCTAATTTTAGTAAATGTTGCAAATAACTAAAACCGGAGGAAGTATATGTTATTTTGTATTTGTACTTTGTTTATTGGAAGACGGGATGAGAAAGGAGATAGTGGGGACCTGATGAGTCTATTTATATATATTTTATTCCCCGTCTCATGGTCATATTTGTGCTTATTTGAGCTATGCGGAGCTATTTTTATTACTAATATACGTTTTCTAGTGTTTTTGTAGAGTTGATGTTATTTTGTTGGAATTTGCATAATTATGATAACTCCCGCGCTTATTGAGCCACTACGAAAATATTACAGACGGAACGTATTTTATGACCAAATATTTAAAGTCCAAGACTGAGTCAAAAGAAATTGACTTCGGTGATCAAGGGCTCGATTAAATAAGAGGTTAAAGGTTTTAATATTATTATTACCACGGACCAAATCATTATCATAGAGTCATGGACCATGTGAAGCAAGGAAAGAAATTGGGCCGAGTTATTTGAGCCCAAGTCAAGAAAAGGAGAAATGACGACCCAGCAAAAGCCAAAGCTTATTTCCAGACTGACCGGGCCCGATTGGGCGCTGATTTCTCGCTGATGATTGATGTCGGTTATTATTAGGTTTATATATACCCATATAAAGAAGATTTGGGGCAGCTTTTATTTTTACGAAGTACTCGTATTAGTTAGTTTGGCTTTCTTTGGCAGATTCTTTAACATAGCTCATCATACTCGTAGATTAGTTTTTTTTTTTGGTAATTAGTAGGTAGCTTTTGTCAGACTTTAAGAGTTTGGCTTTTATAATCTTTGCTTTTCATTAGTTTTGGATTTATCTTGGATTGATTTTCATACTTTGTTTTACGGTAATTTAGTTAGCCTTGTTTCAGTTTTGTTCTTCTATTAGCTTTAATGTAATTTTTATTAGTTGATAGTTAATTCCTTTAATATTTATCTTTTATTAGTTGACTTTAGTTTTATATTGTTATGTTTTCTTTAATTGTTTTGATTAGTTTAATTTTAATTATGTGTGAGTAGTTTTATTCTAGGGTTGTGGGGATCCATGAATAATATAAAGGGATGATTTATTATTGTTGATTGTTAGTGTTTTAGATTAATTTCCTATTGATTGATATATGCTATGCAATTAGATTAGCGCTGGTTTAATTGTATGAGTTACGCAATATTTGTTTGGGGTAAAATTGCCAATGCCATGTGGCCCAATGGGGTGCTAACACGTGTCAGCCCCAGAGAAGTCCAATGGGATCCACTCTCCTGCTGACACGTGGCCTCGTAACCCTAATAGGGGAATTAATCTCCTCTACTATAAATAGAGGAAAGTCCTCATTTATTGGACATTCATGCACAATCATAAATACAAACACAAATACCGAGCAATATTAATTACAGAATCTCCCGTAATCCGAGAGACTATTTACTTTCCGCATTCTTACTCACTCAGACGTATTCTAACTTGATCGTCGGAGGCGGAACTCTAACGAACCGGAGTCTTCGTGCTTTTGCAGGTACAGGCAGTCGACTACAAGTTCTGGTGTTGTAACTCTCCTATAGGACACATAGAAAAACCCCGAAACATTGGCGCCGTCTATGGGGAGGGTACTTTCAGAATGGCATCCCATGAGTTTGTACCACTTAACAACGAGAAACGACCTTTGGTCGAACCTGAGGTCCATACGGATCAAGATAGTGGCGACGACCAAACGGTCGAAGCCTATATGGCCCCAGACGGGTCATTCCTATCCAAGCGTCCCCGTCCCAAAGAAACAAGGGAATGGGACAGCGACAAAGGTGTCAGCCACCCAGCCAGCCGGCCGGCTGAACAAGCCCAGACGGCTGAGGGTGCTGACCCCGTTACCAGAGACGAACTCATGAAATTCATGAGTAGTTTCAAAGGGGAAATCAAGGACCTGATAAGAAAAAAGGCAGGCTTCCACAAGGGTCAGTCGGCCAAAAGGCCATCTCCCTCTAGGAAGAAGCCTTCTCCGTCTTGGAAGAAGCCTTCTCTCTCTGGGAAGAAGCCGGTTAAAGACCGGATTCCAACTTCATCCTAAACCACAGGGACCAGATTGGCCCATGGTGGATCTTTCAAAATTTCGCTTCCCCGAAGTGGGGAAGAGGAAGGCCATCCGGCAAATTCAGCCGGATGGGTCAAATAAGACATTCTCTGATGCTCGGATATTTCTCTAGCAAAAGAGAAGTCAACAAATGTCTAAGTCGGCCACCACGTCGACATTCTTAGATAGTCTCCATAATACCTCAATGGGGTCTTCGGAGACAAACCGAGAGAGTCAGTCAGGCGGTATGTCCGCATGAATTGGCCCTCAGATTATCAAGCCGGCTCCGTATGTGCCCCAACAGCCATACTTGCCGTATGGATCTCCTTACATGCAGCCGACCCTCTTTGGGGGTCAGGCGGCACATCAGGTCCAGCCTATGGACTGGCAGCTCCGACTGCTGAACATTGGGGAACAGCCTTCGGCTTTCTCGAGGCGGCTCAGCCGACAAAGGTTAAGAACGTGTTGGTTGGTGCCTATGACGGTACCACCAACCCGGAAGACCACCTTATGGCGTACACCAACCTCATGTATTTGCATGGGTTGGATGATGCCGCCTGGTGCAGATGCTTTCCGGCAACATTGAAGGGCATATCCCAACGATGGTTTAGCAACCTGCCAGCCGGTTGCATCAACAACTTCAAGACACTGGCATACCTATTCGTGTCTAACTTCTCTATGAACATCCCGGCCAAGAAGACAAGTCTCGATCTTGGGGTTATACAGCAGGGAGATAGAGAAGGGCTGAGATCCTATGTCAGGCGGTTCAATCTGATGAGAATTCAGATTCAGGGAGTGTTTGACAAAGTTGCCTACACAGACTTCTTCAAGGGTCTGAAATGAAAGGAATGGTGTCCTTCCAACAAGTGTATTATTCCGATAGAGGGTTCAGAATTATTACAGAGCTAATTCTTCAGTAAGGTCAAGTGATCGGAATGCCTAGGTGGAGGCCGCTTCCGATCAGTAATATCAAGGTACAATTGATATTACAGCTTAATCTTAACTGAACCCTTCGGGTCGAACCCAATCGAATCTCCGATCCGAGACGTCGAATTAATCCGAAAGGATTTTATGAGTCGACAAAGTTTTACGAATACAGACGTCGGAAATCGAGCCTAGGGCGTCGACACCGAGCGTCACAAAATCACAAGCAACAAGTATGAGCGTAGCCGTAGCTAGGCTAGGCTAGCTCATAGCATGCCTAGGTGCACCATGTGTGTGCTAGGCGCACCATGGTGTGCTAGGCACCATCGCAGCCAAGGCGCACCCTGGCAGCCCATCGCAAGCTAGCAGCATGCTAGCATGGGTGCCTAGGTGCGCATGGCAGCTATCGCAAGACACACAAGCACCAGGCAGCCCATAGCAGCTAGCAAGCATGCTAGCGTGGTGCCTGGGTGCATGTGGCGCCTATCGCAGGCAATGGCCACACCATGGCAAGCACTAGGTGCTGCATGCGTGCGTGCCTGGCTTGGCAGCACCATCGCAAGCACCAAGTGCTGGCATGGTTGGCTGCCTGGCAATGGCGCGCCATGTGCGTGTGCTTAAGTGCTAGCCTTCGCATGGCAGCACCAAGCATCGCAGCACATGCGAGAGGGTCAGTGCGGCCAACATGCGTGGCTCGCTAGCAGCACGCATGCTGGCTGTGCTAGCGATGCGATGCGAGAGGGAGATGCGTGGTGCGATAGGCAGTGCTAGGCTGCCAGCAGCAGCAGCAACGCCTAGCACTGGCTAGCACCAGCGCCTAGCATGGCCTAGCACCAGGCATGCGAGGCAGCTGGGCAGCACCATGCTAGCTGGCTGGGCTGGCCAGCGCCATGATAGCTGGCAGCAGCCCAGCATGCCCATTGTATGTGGCGGTTTGAGGGAGTGGGGACCAATTAGCTTAGAGCATGCCTTGGGGATCAAGGCAATGGTCCCCCCAAGGTTCATGGTCCTCACCTAACCTTCTCTCTCTATTTGACACTTGTTGCATTGTGATTAGTTTTGTTTAATAATTTATTTTAGAAATAAATTAATTAGCAAAATACATTCTCCCACATTGGTGGAGGATGAAAAAAAAAACAAGGGATCATTTCCCTATAAATACCAAGCTTGGTATTGGGATTTGAGACAACCTTGAGTGGAATTAAAAAGGCAACTCTAAGAAAAGAGTAAACCTTTGATTCGTAAAACTCATAGTTATTTTGTCCGGGTCTTGACTAACCTTCAAGACTTAGGACGCTTGGGTTGGGTCGAGGGTACGATCCGTCGGAGATCTCGTCTTTTCGGGATTTTGAAGTAAGAGCTCTTTGGGAGCGAAGCACGCGTCAAAGGTATAATTCTTTTCCTTAATCTTGTTTGATTAAGTTTATTATGCTTTTTTAATTGCCTTAATTAAGGGGCGGGTCTTGGTGGGTTTCCTTCCGCGTAGTGTCGGGTCACTACGAAACCCTACAGCGGTATCGGAGCCACGCTCCTTATAATTTTTGCAATTATTGTTTAATTAAGGTGTTTTAAAGAATTTATTTTTTCTGGTTCATGTTCATCTAATTAGATTAGATGCTTGTTTTATTAATTTTAAAACTCGAATTTATTATCGATTTGGCTGTCGAACCCAGATTTTGGCTCAAAAATAGTGATTTTTGGGTGGAATCGACATTCTGAAACTGTTTCAGCTCTTTTAGGGTTGTCCATAAGCCAAATTCGAACCAGAAACCCAATTTTTCTGGGGTTTTTTCGTTTTTCAACGAAAGTTTTAATTCTTTTTAAGCTTTGATTAATGCAAGCATTACAAGGTTAGATTAAATGCACATTTGCATCACTAATCTACTGGTTTTAAAATATCCTTGAGCATAATAATGGAGTGTTTATTAGGGCTTAAGTTGATATACCAATTTATCACATAAATTTGTTTTTCACAATTTTGCAAATAAATTGCAATAAGGTGTGAAAACTTGTTGTGATTTTGTATTTTAAGTTCCCAAGTAATGTTAAAGTTCTAATCTTTAAGTGTTTAAATGATTGGAACCCTAACCCTAAATTCCATGTTGAACAAAGTTTGGATTTTTTCATATTTTGGTTGATTAAAATCCATTAAGTTCAATTACTTGTGAGTAAAATTTGATTAATCTTCATATTGGAAGATGTAATCTTGGTATTTTACACAAGTATGCAAGTTGGAAATTTTTTTTTATCATTGGATGGTTAATTTATTTTTCCAACTCCCTTTTGTCAAATCCATTATTAATTTGCATATTGGCAAGATTAATTTTGGACATAGCTCATTTTATTTTAAGCATAATGTTTGACCTAATTTTGTTCAAAATTGAAATTTTGGATAAATTTAAGCTTGTGCACCAATTAAAATAAAATTTGTTTAAGTTAGACTTAGTGGTTGTTTTATTTTATTTTCCCTAAAATTAATTCTAAAATATAATTTGGAATTAGTTCATGTCACACGTAAATCGGGATTAAAATCCCGATTCATAGCACGCAAATCAAGGCAACACACCCAAGTGCCACCAAGGCTAGTCGGGCTGCCTAGCAGCCCACATGTGGCTGCCTATGGTGCGCACAAGGGCGAGGCTTGATGCTGCTATGCGCTGTGTGTGTGTGGCTGGGATGCATGGCAGGGGTGCGTGGGGTGGCTGGGCTGGCTTGCGAAGCATGCTGCTGGGCAGCAGGGCAGCAAGCATCAGCCAGCGCACCACGAGCATCATGATGCGCCTGCCCAGCAGGCCAGATGCTCGCAGGCACCAGCGTGCTAGCAGGCATGCGAAGCATGCCGGCAGGCAGCTGGGCTTGAGGCGCTGCTTGCTAGGCACAGCAGGCCTCAGCCACGCACCATGACGCCATGCCATGGGCTGCCTAGCAGCCATGGTGCGCACCCACCAAGGGCTTTGTTGGGTGATTTTGCTTAACATCGAGCTATGATTTTGCGATTTTTCTCGTATTAATTAATTATTTTAACGAGGCTAAAAACCTCAATTTTCGATTTTGCAAAATTTTGACAAATTATGGGTTATGCCGACTTAATTAATCAGATTAATTAAGTACGGATGCGGAATTTAGTGGGAGCTTACTTAAATGCGTTAGCATTTTGCGTTTAGAAATAATGGATTAAACCACTTTGACTAGTTTTAATTAGGCACGTTAATTGGATTAACGACCTAAGTTAGTTACTAGTTTTGCGTGTTTAATTATGTATTTCGTAAAATTGCATGGGCCGTTCACAAATAGTGAACGGCTGAATGAAAAATTGGTTTCAAAACAGGTTGTTTGAAAATGGCAACTAGTGGGGCCCGACTAGGATAGAAAATACGGACTGCATTCCGTTATGTATTTTTGTAAATCTAAATACGGTCTGCGAACCGTTAAGTATTTTTGTACTATTTAGATTAATCTTAGTCGTTCTAGCTAGCTTCTTTTATTTCATTTTGGCCAAGAAGTCTCAAGACGGCGTTTCGAGGAAGACGAGCCAAGATGAAGACCCATGGAAATTGAAGATTTCAAGGGGTCATGCTAGTTGCCAAATGTATCTATTTTTATGCCTTATATATTGTTATTATATATATGTTTGCTAGATGCATGTCTAGGATTTCTATGATGTTGCGATGATTAGTTAAGTTCACTTAAATCAACCAACATAGAAACCCTAGGTCCCTTAATAATATTGAGCTAAAATTTGCCATTCCAAGAACAACACTTACCGAACTAATGCGCGTACGTGATGGATTACGCCAAAGCGAGGCATCACTACTTCCCTAGGAACGTAAGGTATACTAGGTATACGAGTTGTCTTGGTTAAGCTCAACGATATCAGTAAGGAGTCCTTAGATGTCGTGGCAAAAGAGATAAAATGTCAAGTATGCATTGGATGCGACATTTTATCAAACCGAGAGTAGCTTGGAGCTATTAGCAATTGGATTGCTTACCCTAAGATATATTTAATGGTTAAGACAAGCCAAAGAATGCTTGACCATTTCTTGATCTTTGGGATCTCGGAATCAATTTATTCTCGCGCAAAAGGGACAATCTTAAAATGCGTGGATAAAATGTTCAATAAGTGTGAATAAGTGCATGAACGCTTTAAATTTCAACTTATTGATGTATGAATGGTTTTTCACTTCAAATTCTTTCAATTGTAGAACAATGTCTGCAAGTAACTCAAACAACAACCATATGTGCCCGGAACTCCCCGAAAAGTTAGCCTTTCCCTTAAACTTGGTCAACTTTAAGGAATGGGAAGCGGAACTCAGGAGGACTCTCCGGAATTGTTCCTTGGAGTATACTCTTGACACTCCCATTCCAAGATTCTTTGCTAAAGGAATCATGATCGACGAGGCTCATGAAGAATGGTCTTCCAATTGCAAAAGGGTCTCACGACTCATGGAAAATTCCATCCCGGAAGACCGGAAGGAAACTCTTTCCTCCTACCTTCCGGACATGTTCCTCAAAGCACTTGAGGACGTTGTCAATGTAAGAGTCACCAAGAGTGACAATGGCAACTTTGATGGACTCGTGTTTGACTTGACCAGGTCACTTTCAAACATGAGGATTAAGTCACCAAATGTTGGGTGTCTTGCTAAGGAAAGACGACGGCTTTGGACCAAGGTCTACAATGCTAAATTGAGACCTAGGATGCCCCTCCGACCTCATGTGCTTGGTATGACTAGGCTCTTCAAGCACATGCAGCTTCTCGGAATTCCATTGGAAGATAAGATGGCGGGGCATATCTTGCTTGCTTCACTCCACTCGGGCTATGATGCACTTAGAGTGCATATCGCTGCGGGAAAGGAGACACACTCCCTCAAGGAGGTGGTGCAACTACTTAGCCAAGCCACTGCCTATGGAATGACCAAAAGACCTTTGAGAGCTAAGAAGAAGGAGTTCAAGAAGGTCAAGGCAAAGATGAGATGCTTCCATTGTGGCATGCAAGGCCATTACAAGAGGGAATGCATGCTCATCAAGGAAGAGGGGATCACTCCGACCACCTCAGGTATCTTCCTTAACACTTGTGGATTAAGCTTATCATAAGGTATTGGATACCAACTATGACTCACTTAATGTTGCCTTTTCAGGGACCAAGTGAGAAGCTTATCAAGTGTTGGTGCATGGACAAAAGATGACGAAGATGTTTTTTCGATCGTGCTTGCATGCATTATTTTGTCTATGATATGTAATTAAACTATATCTAGTTTTTCCATGCTTTGAACATATTATGATCCATGGTGTTGGACACCTAGGAATTTCAAATGTAAGACTTTTAACAATAGTTGTTTCAAGTTTACAAATTTATGTTCAATTAAATTGCGTGTTTTACATAAGACAAAAGTTGATACCACTAAGCTAAGACCATCGAGTCGAATCAAACCTACTTGTGGCATTGTCGTGTTAGCCGCATTAACATCAAACGCATCAAGAAACTTCTTCAAGAAGGTGTTCTTGACTCATTCGACTTAGAGTCATTTGAAAATTGCGAAGGATGCTTATTAGGCAAGATGATCAAACAACCATTCTCCAAGTTGGGAGAAAGGGCAAGTGACTTATTAGGTCTAATACACACGGATGTATATGGACCTATGAGCACACCCGCAAGACAAGGTTACCGATATTTCATCACCTTCACCGACGATTATAGTAGGTATGGCTATATCTACTTAATGTCGAATAAATCTGAATCCTTTGAAAGTTCAAAGAATTTCAGAAAGAGGTTGAAAATCAACTTGGCAAAAAAATTAAAGCACTTCGATCGGATCGAGGTGGCGAATATTTGAGCCATGAATTCGACGATCACTTGAAAGAATGTGGCATTCTTTCAGAGTTGACACCTCCTGGAACTCCTCAATGGAACGGAGTGTCCGAACGGAGGAATCAGACCTTGTTAGACATGGTTCGGTCAATGATGGGTCTTAGTGAACTCCCTATCTCATTCTGGGGACATGCGCTACAAACAGCAGCACTAACACTGAATAGAGCTCCGTCAAAAGCTGTTGAAAAGACTCCATATGAATTATGGACTAAGAAACCTCCTAGGTTGTCTTTTCTCAAGATTTAGGGATGCGAAGCATATGTCAAGTGATTAATTTAGGACAAACTTCACCCCAAATCGGATAAGTGTTTCTTTGTGGGATATCCAAAAGAAACCAAAGGGTATTACTTCTACAATAAATCCGAGAATAAAGTGTTTGTTGCTCGTGATGGTGTCTTTTTGGAGAAGGATCACCTTTCCAAAATGACAAGTGGGAGAAAAATCGAACTCGACGAAGTTCGAGAGGACGAGCAACAATGTCAACCTGACAAAACTGACAATCTAGATACTTTGGAAGCATCTGAGAAGATTGGTCAGAGTCAAACAGACAATGTAAATGCTCAACCGATTACCCTACGTAGGTCACAACGGCAAAGATCTCAACCAGACAGATACCTCGGTATTGTCTTAACTGATGATCAGGACATCCTAGTTATGGATGGTGATGAGCCGGCGACATACAAGCAAGCTATGACGAGTCCTGACTCTGCAAAATGGCAAGAGGCCATGAAATCCGAGATGGACTCCATGTCTGAAAATCAAGTCTGGGACTTGGTGAATTCGCCCGAGGGTTATACACCCATTGGTTGCAAATGGATCTTCAAAGTGAAGACAGACAAAGATGGAAATGTATCGGTATACAAAGCTAGACTGGTGGCAAAAGGTTATAGACAAGTCCACAGGATTGACTATGATGAAACTTTTTCACCATTTGCAATGCTAAAGTCCGTCCGGATCATCCTAGTGATTGCTGCATATTACGATTACGAAATATGGCAAATGGATGTCAAAACCGCCTTCCTTAATGGGATTTTGGAAGAAACTGTGTATATGACACAACCAGAGGGTTTTGTCGATCCAGGAACCGCTGGAAAGGTTTGCATGCTAAAGAAGTCCATTTATGGACTAAAGCAAGTCAGCAGAAGTTGGAATCTGCGATTTGATGAAGCCATCAGCAAGTTTGGTTTTATCAAGAATCTAGATGAGTCTTGTGTATATAAAAAGGTCAGTGGGAGTGATATTGCATTCCTAGTCCTGTATGTCGATGACATACTGCTCATTGGTAACAACACAAAATTATTGGAGTCCGTAAAGGACTGGTTGGGAAAGTGCTTTTCAATGAAGGACTTAGGAGAGGCACAGTACATATTGGGCATCAAGATCTACAGGGATAGATCTAAGAGGATGATTGGATTAAGCCAGAGTACTTACATTGATAAGGTACTGGCTCGATTAAACATGGAAAATGCCAAAAGAGGGTATTTACCCATGTCCCATGGCATAACTCTCAGCAAGAAACAGTGTCCACAGACACCTGTTGAGCGAGAAAGAATGAATCAGATCCCATATGCTTCGCTAATCGGATCGATCATGTATGCCATGATATGTACAAGGTCGGATGTATCGTATGCCCTGAGTGCAACGAGTCGATACCAATCGAATCCAGGAGAGGCGCATTGGACTGCGGCCAAAAACATCCTTAAGTACCTAAAAAGGAACAAGGATAAATTCCTGGTGTATGGAGGCCACAAAGAACTGGTTGTTGAAGGTTACACCGACGCTAGCTTCCAGACTGACAGAGACGACTTCAAGTCACAGTCGGGGTATATATTCTGTCTGAATGGAGGAGCGTTCAGCTGGAAGAGTGCCAAGCAGAGCACCACTGCAGACTCTACAACTGAAGCCGAGTACTTAGCCGCTTCGGAAGCTGCCAAGGAAGCTGTTTGGATTCGCAAGTTCATTAGTGAACTTGGTGTTGTACCCTCAATCAAGGGACCGATAGACCTCTATTGTGATAATAATGGAGCTATCGCTCAGGCTAGGGAGCCGAGAGAACACTAGAATGTCAAACACGTGCAACGGCGATTTCACATGATAAGGGAATGGAAATCCGAAGGTGAAATCAGAATTTGTGAGATCGGCACGGATGATAATGTAGCCGATCCTTTGACTAAACCTTTGCCTCAAGTGAAACACAACAAACACGTTGAGGCAATGGGAATCAAGCACATAGGAAATTGGCTTTGATATTCCCTGTACAAGTGTTTTAATTAAACAGGGTTGATTTAATGTAAGACACTGTACTAAAACCATTCACTAATGGAGTAATAAATTTTTGTGCAAAATTATCATTCACTCCATTACTATTTAATTGTGGTTTATTATTAAATAATGAGTCCATTCGATTTACTGAAATATTCAAAACAGGGTATCAAGACCATGTCTTGGATAAAGAAACACCTGTTAAGTGAACATTAAATATTAAATCGAAAAGTATCCCTAATCGAGGTCATCTAACAGATGGACGATTGATGACCGCCATAGATTAGTGTGTAGTATGATTTACAGCACCGTTTCTTGTGCTGCGAGGACGTGACAGTCATAAATCATTTGCACAGGTACAGTTTAGAACTGTACTGGATAAGACCTATGAGAGTACTTTAAGAAAATTAAATTTTGTCATAAGTACATTTCTCATTATGGTTATCGGAACTTATTTCCTCATACCATGAGTACTGTGAAGTTTTCTTGTTTGAGTACTAGGCTCTTTGATGTTTCCTAACGTGTGCCGTAACTGGGGATCATAACGGGAACACTCGGGAGTCTATGTCCTCTTAGTAAGAAGAACTTACAATACAAGACTGGGATTGTCCCCTTACTAACAATAGGGAAAATGTTTTGTTGTTTAAAAGGCCGCTCGAAGAGTGAGACTGTAAAATGCATGGCCATGCTCAGATGGATTTTAGAAATCATCTGCTTATTGACAGTCGAACTCGGAGATCGAGAAACACTTTTGAACGTAATAAGGATAACAAAGAATCTTACCTTATAGTTCACGAAGAAACATTAAGTGACAAAGGAAATGAGCTATACACAATATGCACACTTGTCCGGAAGGACAAGTGGGAGATTGAAAGGAATGGTGTCCTTCCAACAAGTGTATTATTCCGATAGAGGGTTCAGAATTATTACAGAGCTAATTCTTCAGTAAGGTCAAGTGATCGGAATGCCTAGGTGGAGGCCGCTTCCGATCAGTAATATCAAGGTACAATTGATATTACAGCTTAATCTTAACTGAACCCTTCGGGTCGAACCCAATCGAATCTCCGATCCGAGACGTCGAATTAATCCGAAAGGATTTTATGAGTCGACAGAGTTTTACGAATACAGACGTCGGAAATCGAGCCTAGGGCGTCGACACCGAGCGTCGCAAAATCACAAGCAACAAGTATGAGCGTAGCCGTAGCTAGGCTAGGCTAGCTCATAGAATGCCTAGGTGCACCATGTGTGTGCTAGGCGCACCATGGTGTGCTAGGCACCATCGCAGCTAAGGCGCACCCTGGCAGCCCATCGCAAGCTAGCAGCATGCTAGCATGGGTGCCTAGGTGGGCATGGCAGCTATCGCAAGCCACACAGGCACCAGGCAGCCCATAGCAGCTAGCAAGCATGCTAGCGTGGTGCCTGGGTGCATGTGGCGCCTATCGCAGGCAATGGCCGCACCATGGCAAGCACTAGGTGTTGCGTGCGTGCGTGTCTGGCTTGGCAGCACCATCGTAAGCACCAAGTGCTGGCATGGTTGGCTGCCTGGCAATGGCGCGCCATGTGCGTGTGCTTGAGTGCTAGCCTTCGCATGGCAGCACCAAGCATCGCAGCACATGCGAGAGGGTCAGTGCGGCCAGCATGCGTGGCTCGCTAGCAGCACGCATGCTGGCTGTGCTAGCGATGCGATGCGAGAGGGAGATGCGTAGTGCGATAGGCAGTGCTAGGCTTCCAGCAGCAGCAGCAACGCCTAGCACTGGCTAGCACCAGCGCCTAGCATGGCCTAGCACCAGGCATGCGAGGCAGCTGGGCAGCACCATGCTAGCTGGCTGGGCTGTATGTGGCGGTTTGAGGGAGTGGGGACCAATTAGCTTAGAGCATGCCTTGGGGATCAAGGCAATGGTCCCCCCCAAGGTTCATGGTCCTCACCTAACCTTCTCTCTCTATTTGACACTTGTTGCATTGTGATCAGTTTTGTTTAATAATTTATTTTAGAAATAAATTAATTAGAAAAATACATTCTCCCACATTGGTGGAGGATGAAAAAAAACAAGGGATCATTTCCCTATAAATACCAAGCTTGGTATTGGGATTTGAGACAACCTTGAGTGGAATTAAAAAGGCAACTCTAAGAAAAGAGTAAACCTTTGATTCGTAAAACTCATAGTTATTTTGTCCGGGTCTTGACTAACCTTCAAGACTTAGGACGCTTGGGTTGGGTCGAGGGTATGATCCGTTGGAGATCTCGTCTTTTCGAGATTTTGAAGTAAGAGCTCTTTGGGAGCGAAGCACGCGTCAAAGGTATAATTCTTGTCCTTAATCTTGTTTGATTAAGTTTATTATGTTTGTTTAATTGCTTTAATTCAGGGGCGGGTCTTGGTGGGTTTCCTTCCGCGTAGTGTCGGGTCACTACGAAACCCTACATGAAAGACAGGTCGACCTTCAAGTTCGACCTAGTCAGAAAGAGGGTAGCAACCCTCCAGGAAGCCTTGATGGAAGCCGAAGCCTTCATACAGGCGACGAAGCTCTATGCCGTCAAGCAGCCGTCGGACCCTAAAAAGTCCGACAAAAGGGATAGTCGGCCAGCTCAGCCGCTCAAAAAAGAAGAGAGCAAAAAGAGGAAAAAAGTCTCGGTTACCGACCACTCTGGTCAGTCACCCCAGAAGAAGAAAAAAGGGTTGAAACCGTACGTCCCCAAGTACGAGTTCAATAAAGATTGCTCCTCCATCCTCATGGAGGTCAAAGACTGGTTGTCTATAGAGAAACCGACTGCAATGAAGAGTGCCATCAAAAGCCGGGACAAGTCTAAGTTCTGCCATTTTCATGAGGACATAGGCCATGACACCAATGGTTGCTATAGCCTCAGGCGGCTACTAGACCGCCTGGCTGATGAGGGGGCTTTAAAGTCCTACCTTGTGAAACCCAAGGGCAACCCCCGGGCAAATAATGGACAGCCTTCCAAGAAGCGAGACAACCATGCTATAAGCTCTTACACTGACGAGGAGCAAATCATGACCATAGCAGGCGGCTTCGCCGGAGGTGATCCAACCATTCGGGGCACAAAAGATAACATCCGGAAGCTGGAGGTCAACTCAGTGGATGAGGGCCAGGCATCAAAAAACACCTTGCCTGAGGTCATCATCTCTGAGAAGGATCGGGGCAAGGTCAGGCGGCCTCATGATGACCCCATAGTCATTGAGTGCAAAGTCGCCAACCAGCGAGTAGGTCAGATCCTCATCAATACCGGGAGCTCGTTTGACCTTATCAGCTGTAGGCGCTTGGCAAAGCTCAAGTACAAGCCTAGCAGCATGCACACGGCCCCTCACCCCTTGGTAGGCTTCGGGGGAGGTGTGGTGCATCCGGTGGGAAGGATTGACCTGCCCATCCGGCTAGGTGAGAAGGGGGAAGGGAGACACATGGTCATCAAATATTTGGTGGTCGAAGAATTAACCGCCTATAACCTGATCTTGAGTCGCCCTACCCTCAACGAGTGCAAGGCAGTCATCATCCCGTCTCTCATGTTGCTAAAATTCGAGAGGGATGATGGGTCCGTAGGCTCCCCTAAGCGGGGATCAGAAGGCGGCAAGAGAATGCTATCTCTCAGACGTCAGACCCACCGTGACTGCAGCCGGCCAAAGTGGGAAGTCTATTGACCTTGACGACTGTCAAGAAGCCGCGCCTGCTCCCAAGGCAGCCAGCAAAAAGAGAAAGGCGGACCACTTAGTGGCCGTTAAGAAAGAAAAACAATAGCAACCACTGATCAGGGAACGGTCAGATGATCTTCGTCCCCAGCCGGCTGGTGATAACATTGAAATCGTATTGAACGACAGCCAGCCAGAACGAACTGTGAAGGTGGGGACGGTTGCCTTTGCGAAGTTGGGTGAAGACTTACACCAATTGTTGAAAGAATTCAAAGAATTCAAAGACATTGGGTAGCCAACATTGTTCTGGTAAAAAAGGGCCAGGCGGCAAGGCTACTTTTGGCCCACTCTTGAGGCAGACACCATGGAAATGGTGAAGAAGTGTGATAAGTGCCCGAGATTTGGGCGGCTCATACATCATCCGGCTACTGATCTGACGACAATCTACAGTCCGGTTCCATTTGCTAAGTGTGGCATGGACATCTTAGGTCCTTATACGCCTGCATCAGGCGGAAGAAGATACATTTTTGTTGCTGTAGATTACTTCACCAAATGGGTAGAGGCAGATGCGGTCAAAGGCATTAAGACAAAGGACGTCATTTCCTTCATTTGGAGAAACATCGTCACCCGGTTTGGGGTTCCTATGTATATGGTTTTTGACAATGGCCCTCAGTTTGAGACGCCTACCCTCAAGAGCTGGTTGGAAGATCAAGGTATCTCATATTGCTTTGCATCTGTTGGCCGCCCCTAGGCAAACGGTCAGGTTGAAGCCTTCAATAAGCTCATCTCAGACGGTATTAAGAAGAAAATTGAAAGGGCTGGCGGTCTATGGGCGGATGAGTTGCCTCATGTCCTATGGGCCATCAGAACAACTGAAAAAGGGGCAACCGGCGAAACCCTGTTTCTCATGACATATGGCACTAAAGCCGTCCTACCAATTGAACTTTATGAGCCAACACTCTGAATCATGCTCTATGATGAAGAGGAAAATTGGGAGGCCATGCGTCTAGTGTTGGATACACTCTCGGAGCGCAGGGGAAATTCCGCCTTGCGTCATGAGATTTACCGCCTGAGAAAGACTAGAGCCTACAACAAAAGAGTGCACAAACGGCCCTTGAAAGTGGGAGATTTTGTGCTACGAAAAATGGAGGCAACCGGCAAGGCCAATGAGCAAGGGAAGCTAACTCTAATTGGGAAGGCCCCTACCGGATTTTTGAAGAAGTTAGAGGCGGCACCTACCGCCTAGAAACTCCAGACGGTAGGTAGCTAGCTATAACTTGGAACGTAGACAACTTGAAAAAGTATTACGTCTAAGATTTGTAATCTTTTGTGAATGGAGTATTAATGAAAGAAAGGTTTTATTAATTTCTGTTCTGTACAAAGCCCCGACGGTGTAATACACAACCGGGAAAATTTTGAGGCCAAAGGCCAGATTCTCTTAATTATTGTATATTGTAGTCTTGTTTGTGCAATGCACGACCAGGCAAATTTTGAGGCCAAAGGCCAGATTTTATCTTAAACCAACCGCGTGCTTCAACATGAGCAGGCATCCGGCGACGCTCCTTTGGGTGAAATCTTCGAAGAGAACATCTCCCATTTGGGGTGGTACATTGTTCTATCAAAACGTACAAACAGCTAAAAACTACCTTTCCAGGTTAAAACAGTCGCTTGAATATACAATTGAAATAGAGATACCTCGTGTTGTTCTCAAATGACACAGACGGGTCCCCAAAATCTCGATCACAGATACATGGCTTGTGCTCTAAAACATCATAGCCGGTCTCTCGCCAAACCACTTCACTTAAGTGAAGGTTGAGATGCAGCCGCATGTCTCCCCAAAGGGGCACAATCGGTATTATGGTCTGGATCAGGTTAACCCGGTCCTCACTCAAAGGTATCACAGCCGGTCAAAGACCGCTTGTTTCCTACCAAACGCCTAACAATGATTGCATTTCACAGTCGAATAAGAGAATGGGCATAAGCCAGTACCGTCTGCTATCCCTACTTGGCCAATTCAACAATTCTCAAACCGGTCAAGGGACTGCCTGTTTTTTTTTTCCGGATGCTCGTTTGGATGGCTACGTGCTCACGGTAGGAAAGCTACCATGCACACAACCGTCCAAGGGCAAGGAAGCTCATACATTCGGGATATTGCATACAAACCAGAAATGCAAAACCTCAAGCTACAAAAATTGAAGCAAAACGGCAAAAATTGAAATTGAAATTGAAAGATTAAATAGGAATAAAGCCGACTTAGCCGGAAATATATAAATTGGCTTATAGCCAAAAAAAATTGATAACCGGACCCATGTCCCGGAAAAGAAAAGATACATTCAATTACACGACACGCAGGTCGGAGAGTTAAATCAATAAAGCTTAAGATTGAGCCGGGTCGATTCTCTTCAACTTGGATAGCCTCGTTTTCAGCTCGAGCTTCTTCATCGCCGTTAGCGCCCATTTTTGCCTGTATATCCTCGATCTCCTTCCTAGCCTAGTCTTCATATGGCTCTGGCGTTGGTCGATTCTGCTCCTTGGCCAGAATGACAAGCTCTGAGTATTTGAAGGCTAGCTCCCAGACGGCATTATCCGCATTTGGATGTACCAGGGACCAAGCCATTTGCATGTGGTTCTCGCAATCTTGCTCATTCTCTTCAATGAGCCGGCTATGTTCAGCTTCCAAGGTGATTTGGAATTTCTTACTGGCGGAAGCTACATCCTTCTTTAGGCGGATGTTCTCAGTCAACAGCGAGGAGTTCTCCTTCTTGGTTGCCTCAAAAAGCTTGAGGGACTCCGCCGCCTTCTTCACCTCCTCTTCAGCAATTTCTTTCTCCGCCTGGAGTTTGTGAATTTTTGTCTAGGCTTCATTGAGGGACTTTTGAAGCTTTTTGATGGAGTCCGCCTGTTGCACGAGTATGCTTTTAGTTTCTAATTCATGCACAATCATGGAATATTGAGCAACGTTATGGGACTCAGACGTATCTCGTTTAGCTTGTTTTACCTCCTCTTGCTTCCTGGCATAAGCCTTCTTAAGCCCTTCCACGCGCAGCATGGACTGCAAAGACTCAGACGGTGTTAAAGAATCGGATGGTATATTATGTTTATAAAGTAAGCAAGCATTCATACCTCAGCCAGGCTAGCCATGACCTATTCAGCGTTGAAGGTGTTGATCCCTGGGATCGCCTCCTTCTCCTCTCTAGGGATGGCCTTCAGCATGGCCCGGGCGTACTGTTGTACATCCGGCCAGCGAGGGGAGAGATCTGCACGTGAAAGAGATGGTTAGAAAGGTACATACGCCCCTCCTATAGACTGTCGGCTGCTAGAAGAGTCTTCTGGCTGGAGCTGGGAGTGCGACTTGAGCCTCATGGGCTTTCCAAGCAAAGAAGGGTTGAAGGATCTATTGTACCTTGAGAAATAGGTTGAGAGCCCTGATGGCCCTCAACCGGCACAGATGCGCCTGAATCCCTAGGCGGCGCAACTTCTTTGGATGCCTCTGGGACATCCGGCTGCCTGAAGGAGAGATCAATCCCTAGGCCAGTATTTTTGAAAGTTTTTCCCCCAACGGTCAGACAGCTGGCAACCGCCTGAGAGGAGGTTTTTTGTGACTTGTTTGATATGGCTCCCTCCTCTCTCGGCCGGGGCCGGATCAGCTTGGTCAGAGAGCGAGGCGCCTTGCTCCCCTCCTTAGTCAAAAGGAAAAGTATAATGATCAGCCGGTATATACTTCAAAAATACGCAAGACTAGGGGAAGGGCGCATGTACCTTGTTTTTTGCCACATGGGTAGCTTTTTTCTTCTCCGCATTCTCCTTACGGATTTCGGCGGCTGATTTTGCAGGCGTCTTTTGTGGGGGCAACATTGCCAAAGCATTTACTGCAGAAAAGAAAACCGTCTGATTAGAGAAAGATGATAAAAATTGTAAAAAAAAATAAAATTAAATAAAATAGCTAAAGCGGCATAATAGAGCCGGAAGCTACTGTAACCTACGTTTTTTAAATTGGGTGCTTAACCCGAAGGCGGATAAGAACGCCTCATCTCACAAGAACTCATGTTTGGATACCCAATTCTTGGGCACGCTTACTAGTTCACCAATTGAGAGGGCGGTTGTGGTGAGTTCAAAGAACCCCGCCTCTATTATCCTCTCATAGCCCTTATCCGGGGCTCTGGGCATCTTACATTTTTGCCCAAGGAGCTCTGGCTTCCGGTTGTAGGTCCTGAACTCGCGGTTCTCCTCTTTAGTAGGAGCAGACACCAGATAAAACCGGTTCTTCCAGTCTGACCACTTGGACGGTTTATCCAGTGTCATCAAGTACTGGGGATAAGTGGTCAGAGTAAACCAGGCTCTCCACCCCCCTGGGCTCCGGCTTAAATAATGTATGTGGGCGAAGGCCTCCTAGCCGGCGTTTAGGCCCTGCATCTCGCAGGCGGCAATATAGGCCAAAATGTTAACCCAAGAATTAGGGATTAACTGCCATATGCCCAGACCGTATCGTCTTAGGATGGCCTTAATAGTGTCATGAAGAGGGAAGTGGAGACCGGCTAAAAAGGCCACCTCGTAGCAGCAAAAATACCCGTTCGCATTGCGCTGGTTGTCTTCCTAGAAAATCGTTCCCATCTCAGGCGGTACTCAAATTTTGTACCCCTCTCCTAGGGACCGCATGAGTACAAAATTTCCTAAGTTCCTCTCCATGCTATTCCGGTCTTTAGCTTAGACGGTGATGAGGAGGGGATCACCCTTATTATTCCAAGTGGGTCTCTCTTCCTCCTCGCTATCTACAACCGATGTAAGATAGCTACTGCTACTGCTTTGTTCAGAGTTTGATTTGGAGGCGGTTTCCCCGCTGCTCTCATCACTAGAAGATTTTTCTTTCTCAGCTCCAGAAATAGAGGCGGCTTCTTCACCGCCTCCATTATCGGATTTCCTTCTCAGCTCCATAGATAGAGGCGGTATCTATGCCGCCTCCATTATCGGACCCTAGGATTCCATCACTAGGGGTGCTTGGGGTACCTCTTGGGGATTCCCTTGACATCTCAGCCTGATTTGTTTCAGGCGGCAATTCTTTGGAGCTTTCTCCCTTATACTCCGGATCTACTGTCGTTTTTCTAGTACGAGCCATTGTGTCCTGCACAGAGACAGAGACGGTCAAATTGGGAGATGAACAAGGGGAATACCAGTACCTAGAGGCGGCTCCCCCAGTCTTAGACTCAGCCGTACCAGGGGACTGGTTGACCTCTAAATCGTGGTGTGCCAGGTGTGTGTTTGGTGAGTCCATTCACTTTTAAAACCAAAGAAAAGAAAAAGGGAAAAAAAGACAAAAATACATGAAAGAGCTAAAGGGGGTAGAGTCGGTACCTCAAAAGTAAGCTGAAAATTTAAAGAGTGTTGACCGGCTGGTAAAGCAGACGGAATTCAATGGATGGCTTGCTAGAGGTATAGACGTTTGACCAACCGTGTGTACCCTCTGAGAAGAGCAAGTATTTTTGAACCTGAACTAGCTAAAGCACAAACGGTAAATTCGTGCGTGCCTTTGGAAATGATGGCGATTGCTCGCAAATCCCTCAAGCGGTGCTAACCGGCAAACTCAGACGAAAACAGGATGAGTAGGAAAAAGACAAACGGTTGTATAAGCAAGACAGCCGGGATTAGAGTTCTCTCTTTTTATCTCAAGAAAATTTTCTCAAAAATTTGCAAAAGTATGGAATGAGAGGAGGGGGGTTCCTATTTATAAGGAAACTCAGAAGGTGAACCGTCGCCTCCTCTTTTCAAATTTGAATTCAAAAAAAAAAACGGAGGGAAGGAGACGAACTGTTGCCTTCCCAGAGCATGACATGTGTCACAGGTGCCACGTGGCAAGCCACGTGACACCTGTGAGGGGAAAATGTTTTGGGTAAAATTACCCATGCCACGTGGCCTAATGGGGTGCTGACACGTGTCAGCCCTAGAGAGGCCCAATGGGATCCACTCTCCTGCTGACACGTGGCCCCGTAACCCTAATAGGGGAACCAATATCCTTCTACTATAAATAGAGGATAGTCCTCATTTATTGGACATTCATGCACAGTCATAAATACAAACACAAATATCGAGCAATATTAATTGTAGAATCTCCCGGAATTCGAGAGACTATTTACTTTCCGCATTCTTACTTACTCAGACGTATTCTAACTTGATCGTCGAAGGCGGAACTCCAACCAACCGGAGTCTCCGTGCTTTTGCAGGTACAGGCAGTCGGCTACTAGTTCTGGTGTTGTAACTCTCCCGTAGGACACATAAAAAAACCCTGAAACAATATTGATTCGAGATTCGATAGATGAGAGTTGATATTAAGGCTTAGTTTCAATAGGCAGGTTAATTTATAAATGGTTAAGTCAAGATTCGAGAGATGCAATTTAATACCGGTAAGTTAATTCTGTGATTGTAATACGTAGCGAAAGCCCTTTATAATTAGGTTAATTTATGCATTGATAATTGATTGTTGTCTTTCGTCCTGGAATATTATTTATTGGTGAACCTATGCCCTAGGCTTTTATTTTATTGGTATTTTCTTAATCTTATTTGCTTAGTTTAATTAGTCCCCTTAGATTAATTCACATAAAATCATATTTGTTACTTAATAATTTAGATTATAATAATTAATTAGGAATAAAAGAACATTGTTTCCCTGTGGATTCGGCCCTACTTCCCTATCTATTTTAGTTAGTGGTTTTAGGAATTACTTTTGATTAGAGGATACGACTAGATCTTGTCAAAATTTGGCGCTGTTGCCGAGGAAACGGTTTTGTTTTTATTTCTGATTATTTTTGTAGTGTAGATTATTTTCTTTCGTCTCAGAGAACGCAAGTTCTTTGAGACAATTTCTCATATTTGTTTGTTTAGTACAAATCATGAATTAGAGATGACTTCTCCTTCACCTCGCAAGCTCAGCGATTATTCGCAGCCGTCCCTGACAGATTTTCCACACCTTGCTCCTACACCAAATCTCGAGGGGGTACAATTCGAAGTTAAACCCTAGTTTTATTACTATGATCGAAAGGAAGCAATTCAGCAGAGTGAAGGGTGAAGATCCAAATCTTCATATTTTGGATTTTTATCAATATTGCAATAATATTAGACAAGCAGGGGTCACGCAGGACCAAATCAGGGAGATTCTTTTTCCCTTTTCTTTATGTGGTAAAGTTAAATTGTGGCACAATGGATTGAATAGGACTGCCCTTGGTATTACTGACTGGAGTAGTCTTGCTATGGATTTCTATAATAAATATTACCCTGCAGAGTCGACCGCTTTATTACGAAGCTCAATCCTTAATTTTTCCCAAGATGTAGACGAGTCTTTATATGAAGCTTGGAAAGATTTAAGGATTTGCAGAGAGAATGCCCCCATCATGGGCTAGCACAATGGCAGATAATCCAAGTCTTCTACAACGGGTTTGGATATAATTCAAGAATGATTTTGGACTCTACAGCTAACGGAAGATTTGTGAATTTGGATGAGAATATAGCGAGCAATGTTGTCGAAGAGATGGCTATTCATAATTCCCAATATGGGAATCCCAGAGGATTTGCAGATAAGGGAAAACACCAAGTCGATTCTATATCCTTTTTGCAAGCACAATTGACTTCTATTAGCCATAAACTAGACAATATTAATAATTCTAATTCATCTTCCGTTACTAATGTTTCTTCTATTGGTACTAACTCTGCAATAATTTGTGAAAATTGTGGTCTTGTAGGTCATTGGGTGCAGGAATGTAGGAGTTCACTTGAGAAGATTAATGCTTTTCAGACTTCTAAGCAAATTAGTCCATACTCTAATACCTACAATGCAGGGTTGAAAAATAACCAAAATATGTCGTACAATAGTACAAATGTGCTTAACCCCCCACCACATGTACAACAACCACAACAGAGGTACTACTAACCTCCACATCAGAGACCACAACAGGTTGTTACTCCTCCATCTGATTCTGGTCTATCAGAAATCAAAACTATGTTAGCCAATATGCAGAAGCACATGTATAGTAGGGATGCGCAAATTGATTCAATGCTAGCTCATAATAAAATTATAGATAATCAAATTGTGCAGATGTCCTCTACTCTACAAACTCTCCAGCAGGGAGCCCTGCAGCCAGTACAACCTTCAGATCACGTGAATGCAATTACCGTGAAAAATGGTTCAAAATACGATGGGCCTTCTGTGCCCAAAGATGATGAACCTATCATTACAAATATTGCTAATCCTGATTCTATTATACCAAATATTGTTGTTACTAGCCCTGCAGGGCCCTAGAGTAAAACTAATTCTTCTGATAATAAATTGCATGGTAAAAATCAAGATATTTTATTAAGATCAGAGATGTGTAGAATCCTTCTATCAAACTTCCATTCCCAAATAGACATCTTAAGAGTAAGTTAGATAAGCAGTTTGGTAAGTTTTTGGAGGTTGTCAAAATTTACAGGTAACGGTTCCTTTCACAGAATTAATTACTCAAGTTCCTGCATATTCCAAATTTATGAAAGAAATTTTGATTAGAAAAAGATCTATTAGTGAGATAGAGACAGTTGTTTTTACTGCAGAATGTAGTGCTATATTACTGAATCAATCTCCACCTAAACTAAAAGATCCGGGTAGTTTTTCTATTCCTTGTCATATTGGTAATCTGATGATTGATAAAGCTTTATGTGATTTGGGTTCTAGTGTAAGTGTTATGCCATTATCTGTGAGCTCTAAATTAAATATGGGTAAATTAAAAGCTACCAATATTACTCTACAAATGGCCGATCGTTCTGTTAAATACCCTTTAGGTGTTTTAGAGGATGTTCATGTTAGAGTAGGTAAATTTTATATACCTGTTGATTTTGTTGTTCTTGATATGGAGGAAGATTTGCAAATTCCGATTATTTTGGGTAGACTATTCCTTCATACTGCAGGGCCAATAAAAGATGTGAAAAGTGGTAAACTTACATTATGTGTAGGGATGATAATATTACTTTTAATCTAAATAATGTCCCTAAAAGCCCCATGTTAGAAGAAAAGTGCTTTAGTATTGGTGTGGTCGATGTAAATAATTTTTCTAATAAGCCCCAAGCTCTAGTTAGAGATCCCTTGGAGCCAGTATTTCGTGTTGCATCTTCCGCAGGAAAAACTACTACATTGAAAGATGAAGTGGATGCTATAGAAAGAGCTCTAAATTGTGTAGGGCTTGGGTTTGAAGATGAATAAGTGGAGAAAAATGAGAAAGTTGTGAAAATCGAGCCCGTAATGAAAGTCCCACTTGATCGAGTGACAGTTGCTCAATCAAGTGAAAAACCGAAGAAAATTAAGGCCATAAAGAAGTCTCATGCAAGCAGCAGCGAAGAACCACCAGTTCGAACCTTGAAGGCGGGCCCGGTCAGGCTAAGCTCGCCCGGTCGGGCGCGACAACAAAATTGGGCAACTTCAAAATGCCATAACTTTTGCGTTTCTTAACGAAATTTTGCGTGCGACCTATCATTGGAAAGCTCTTCTAGTCTACTTTCCAATGCAATTAGAATCACTGCATTATCATTTATATAAAAAAATTATGATCGAAATAGTGAACCTGACTCGTTTTTGCCTCTTTTCCTATGAACACTTTGTTTTTTTTTTGCTCAAAATTGTACCAAATTGATGCATTGCGATACTTGGGATGGTGGTGGCTATGATTATGATGATGAGGGATAGTTGCTTGGATTACTAGCTCCCCTTTAAGCCAATGAGGACATTGTCTGATTTAGCTTGGGGGGGGGGGGATTTTTTGTACATATATAGGTACTCTTTGTTTTCCTTTTATTTCTATTTTCTTTGGTGTGTTTAGTTTAGTTTTATAGCTTTCATAGTATAGATTTATTGATTTATTAGTATAGATTTTATTGCTTTCTTAGGTTAGTTTTTATTGCTTTTAAAAATAAAAAAATCTAAAAATACGTTCCAATGAATTATGAATCATGCTTCCCTGTACCCCATTGATGAAATTTTTTTGAAATTATTTTGATTCTTGGTTATTAATGATAAATATTGTGGATTAGTTGATCATGATTTAATGTTGATTGCCTTGAAATCTTAATATGCGTCAATTTTGCCCAACTACTTGTGAATATAGTGTTTGACTAGTTGATTTGGTGAGGAATGTGTGTTAGTTCCTGGTATGTCAATGAAATTGAGTATTGGTTTTTAACTTTGAGTAATGTTTGTATGATTCATTATTATGCACATTGAGGAGGACGAAGACATTTGTTCTCTAAGGTAGCCTTCAGACGATATTAGATACATTTGTTACCTTCTTGCTACCCATGTTGTTGCCTTGACTTTTTATTTATTATCCACATTACAAGCCGATTTTGCCCCATTGGTTACTAGTCCCAAGCTTGGCTTGGGGGAGCTATTAGTGAGTGAGGTGAGGAAGTTTGTAGTGTGCTTATCATTTACATAATTTGGCTGGTTGAGAAGTTGTGTTGTTCTTTATTGTGGTTTATTTTTGATGATTTTGAAAGTTGTATTTTCTTGATAAAAAATAAAGCATGATGATATGAAAAAAAAATGAAGTTCAAGAAAAAAAAAGAGCAAAAGAAAAAAAAAATTTAGTGTTCAAGTGTTCTAATTGAAGGTTGCTCAACAAAATTCAAGTTGATAAGAAAGACTTCAAGGTTCGTTTGATTCACTCAAATTCTACCTTATTACATTTATATGAGTGAAATTGTAAGTGTTGGAAAATTTGTGAAATATTGGATTGGTTGTTTGGTGAATTTTTCTAGTGTTGAGTTATGTTGGAGATTTATGGTCATTATTTATTTTTTGACCTTGGTTATTAGGATTGGCACCCTAAAGCATGGCTTTGAAAGGAATAATGTCCTTCCAACAAGTGTCTTATTCCGATAGAGGGTTCGGAATTATTAGAAATAAAACTAATTCTTCAGTGAGGTCAAGTGATCGGAATGCCTAGGTGGAGGTCGCTTCCGATCAGTAATGTTAATGCATAATTAATATTACGGCTTAATCTTGAATGAACCCTTCGGGTTGCACCCCAATCGAATAACTGATCCGAATCGACGAATCAATCCGAAAACTAGTAGAAAATTTGAAATAGGCACCCCCCCTTTAGTACCGGTTCTTGAAAACCAGTGCCAAAATAAATGGGCGGGATTGAAAAATTCAGAGTTGGTACCGGTTCCAACCAAAACCGGTGCCAAATCATATAATTAGCACCGGTTCAAACTGGTGCCAACTTGAAAAAAAAAAGAATGGAATAGAGTTGGCACCGGTTCACCCTAAACCGGTGCCTACTATGGGAATTAGCACCGGTTTGAACCGGTGCCATTTTTGAAAAAAAAAACCCGGGTATAACGTCTTTCTTCTTCTTCGATTTTCATTGTTTTTCCCTCCTCGCGTTTTTCCCTCTTCTCTTTTGCTTCCACCCCTAGCTAGGTTTCACTTCTTACTCCATTGAAGTGGTGTTCGAGCTTTCTCACTTCCATTGAAGCAGTTGCCGCACACACCACCTTCTCTTCACTCCATATCCATCTCTCCTCCATTGAAGCAGCTTCGAGGTAAGTAGCTAGGTTTCACTTACTCCATTGAATTCCATCGCATTCTTGTGTTATTTGAGGATTTGCTTTTCAAGTTAGTAATTATAAGTTTCTTGTAATCTAGGGTTTGTCAATTAAACGCGCACGGCTCCCCCTCCACAACGACCTTCTTGTCACGGCCTCAAACAGTGTATATAGTGTCTGGTGAGCTTGCCTTTCCGGTTTCCTTTACTTGCTGTGCATTGAGGTATTGCCTTGTTGTGAGCTTGCATGAAAATTTTGGTGAGTTATTGGCCTTGTTTTAGTGGTTGGGCTGTGGTGGTATTCGGTTGTGAGGGAGCAGGGGAGTTTAATGAGGTTATGTAGGTGTGTCCTGCTTTGCTGCTTGTTGTATGGGGGCGTTGTCTCTCCCTTGCTGGCTGTGTTTGTCTTGTTGTTGGCCTGTTATGTTCCTTTTGAGCCTGCTGTGGTTTGCTGGGAGGTGTCCTGCTTTGTTCTCCTCTTTGTGTTCTTGTGATGGCTGTTTTGCTCAGTCTTTATGGGAAGTGTTTGCTGCGTTGCTGTGCTGCGCTGTAATGCTGCTGTTGGTTGGTGGTGGTGTGTTGCTGTGTAGTGTGTTGTAATTAGTGGTTGTATGAGCTGTTTTTTTTAATCTAGTTGTTCTGTTCCCTTGGTCCTTGTCTAGTTTGCGCCGTTTGTATGTCGTTTTGTTTTATTCTTTGGTACTAAAATTTTGAGTCTTTACTAACTTTTGACTTTTGTTTTATTTTTTCTTTTTGCGTTTTTATAGATTCATATGTGAATTGAAGTTCAAGTTTAGCTTGAAAACTACATATTTAGCTCAAGTGGGAAGTTAGAAAGAATACATCCATTGTACTTGCTATATTGGTATGAATTATAAACTTCTGTAAGCTATATATATTTCTTTCTCTTTATTGTTTTAATAAAAGTTTTTTCATGCTATTACGACTTGTGTATTATTTAATGACAAATAAATACAACAATATATGAAATGCTTGCATCATCATATGCCTAGATACCCGTTCAAGGCTTTCTCATTAGGAGAAAGTCTTGAATAGTCCGCGGTTGGGACTGTTCTTGAACGTTTACTCTCACTTAGGTGGTGAATGTATGTCTTTTTTTCGATTTTAAGGAACATCTTAGCTTACCATTTCCTCACCATATTCTCTGGGTACATATGTGGGTAAGTTATTACCTACATCGTGTACTTGGAGAACTGGGGGGAAATGCTGTCGGATTTTCCTTAAAATTGGAAAGTCGACATACATTCACTAGTGAAATTACACGTTCAAGGATGGGTTAGGTTGGAGTGATAAGGACCCTTTGGAAGCATATATGCATTTTTGTCTATATGAATGTTATATGCATGGTGTATGTTTGAATTTGATTTACATATATAATAGATGTAGCAATTATACATTATTCGTATTATGTTGCCATGTTTAGAGTCAATTTACTTAATGGAGAAGGATTGTGGATGGATGTATGGTATACGTGATACATTGGAATTCTTTGATAGGGTTCAAGAGTTTTGCGAGAGGGCTTCATCTTATCAGCGCATAATGGGTGTCGATTGGCTCTATTGTCCTTGTGTTGATTGTAATAATGTGAAGGTGGTCAATAGTGTTGATATCATTAGAGATCATGTAGTTAGTCGTGGGTTTAGGCTTATATACCATGTGTGGATTTGGCACGGTGAAGAAGGAGAGTACAGTGGGGATGTTAATGGGAATGATGTGCATGATGATAGAAGCAATAACATTCATGTGGACGAGGAATACAGGAATGATGAACATATTATTGATAATGGTGATGAGGATGGATTTGAGGATGATCAGGTGGATGAGGTTGAGGATGAAGGGGTGGATGAGATGATGCGTGGTGTTGAAGGTGACGTGTTTGAGTCATTATCGGAGGCTTCTAAAAAGCCTTTTTATCCTGGGTGCAAAAAATACTCCAAACTATCAGCCGTGCTAACACTTTTTAACATTAAGTCGAAGCATGGGTGGACGGACAATAGTTTTACTTCTTTGTTGACTGCGTCAAGTGAGATGTTGCCCGAAAGGAATGAAATTCCTAAGTCTTACTATTACACAAAGAAGCTCATGTGTCCATTTGGTTTGGAGTATCAGAAGATACATGCATGCCCTAATGATTGTATTTTTTATCGAAATGAATATGAACAATTGGAGGAGTGTCCACGATGCAAGAAGTCGCGCTACAAGCGCATGAGTTGCAATGTTGGTACGAAGGGACCTCTTGCTAAGGTGTTGTGGTATCTTCCCATTATTCCAAGGTTTAAGCGTCTATTCTCAACACCAAAAGACGCTAAAAACTTGAGGTGGCATGCAGAGGGAAGAAAGAAAAACAGAAAGCTGAAGCATCCAGCCGACTCCCCGCAATGGAAGAACATTGATATGAAGTTTGGGGAATTTGGTGATGAAGTCAGAAATTTAAGGCTTGGTTTGTGCACGGACGGGATGAATCCATTTGGCACTCTTAGTACCCAACACAACACATGACCGGTACTTTTAGTGATCTACAATTTGCCTCCTTAGTTGTGCATGAAACGGAAATACGTAATTCTTTCACTTTTGATAACGGGGCCAAGGCAACCTGGAAACGACATAGATGTTTATCTTGCGCCACTGGTTGACGATTTGAGAAAGATGTGGGACGAAGGGGTTTCCGTTTTTGATGCTCATAAGAATGAGAAGTTCACATTGCGTGTAGCTCTTATGTGGACCGGTAATGATTTTCTTGCATATGGCAACTTGTCTGGTTACAAGAACAAAAGAAAAAAATCATGCCCCATTTGTATTGATGACACCCCAAGCATACACCTTGACAATTGTCAAAAAGAGGTGTACGTGCGTACTTGAAGGTTGCTTAGGCACGATCACCCGTACTGTAGGCAGAAAAAGGCTTTCGATGGGAAAGCGGAAGAGGGGACTGCGCCTAGGCCATTGACTGGTGAGGAGGTTTATGCTCGAGTTAAGGGTATATGAACAGTATTTGGGAAAATAGAAAAAGTTGCGGACTCAACTGCTCTCTTCAAAAAAGAATCACTCTTTTGGAAGCTTCTGTACTGGAAAGAACATGACGTTAGGCACTGTCTTGATGTAATGCATATAGAGAAGAATGTGTGTGATGCTCTCGTGGGAACGCTGATGAATATTCAAGGCAAAACAAAGGACGGAAAGGGTGCACGGTTAGAATTGGAAAAGATGGGGGTTCGTCCAGAATTATGGGCTTAGAAAAAGGTTACAAAGGGAAAGGAACAGGAAACGGAAAATGAAATGAGTAAAAAAAGGAAAGGGGAAGAGCAAGGGAAAGGGAAAGGCCACGGATGCGTCAAAGAAGAAATATGCCGGAAAAGCCAAGGATGACAAGGCTTATTTACCTCCGGCTTGCTACTCATTGTCAAGGGTAGAAAAACGGATGTTTTGTGCATGTCTATACGGCATTAAGGTTCCATCAGGGTACGCATCTAACATGAAAATATTTGTATCCTTGAATGGAGAATTGAAGTTGACAAGTATGAAATCCCACGATTGTCATGTTCTGATGCAAGTATTCCTACCAGTTGCAATACGTGGTATTTTACCAAAGCACGTGAGGGAAGCTATTACAAGCCTCTGTTCGTTTTTCAATACAATATGTAGCAAAGTGCTTGATCCTTGTACACTTGATGCTTTACAGGCGGATGTGGTTGTGACTTTGTGCAAATTTGAGATGTACTTCCCACCCTCATTTTTTGACATAATGGTGCATTTGATTCTTCATTTGATGCGTGAGATTAAATTGTGCGGTCCAGTGTTCATGAGGTGGTGCTATCCTTTTGAAAGACACATGGGAACATTAAAAAATAAGGTAAGGAATCGGGCTCACCTGGAAGGAAGTATGATTCAAGGGACCGTGGCTGAGGAGATTGGTAATTTTGTGGCCGACTATATAGCCGTTGCTGAACCTATTGGTATTCCTACTTCTCGACATGAAGGGAGACTTGATGGTCATGGCACAATCGGGTCGAAACGAATGTCACCTGATTGAGATAAGTTCTTACAAGCACACCTACATGTGTTACACCATGTTGCAGATGTTCACCCATATTTAGACGAGCACATGGCTAGTTTGCGTGATGAATTTCCATCGAAAGATGAAAGGGCACTGATGCAGTTACATAATAAGAAGTTTGTGAGTTGGTTTCGCGATCGAGTGATTGGTGGAATGGATGAGAGTTTCACAGATACAGTAAGGTGGCTTGCTTATGGTCCTAGGGATGATGTTCGCTCATTTGAGGGATATGACATAAATGGGTACACATTTTGGACTGAGCGTCAGGATTTGAAATCTTCCTCGACCCAAAACAGTGGTGTAACGCTTGTGGCATCGTCAAGGGAGTTTGCAAGTGCTAAGGATAAATCACCCGTTGATGCAGAGTTGTCATACTACGGTCGAATTCAAGAAATATGGGAGCTTGATTATTGTAACTTCACGATTGCTCTTTTCCGGAGTAAGTGGGTTGATAATATCAGGCGTAACGTCAAATATGATGACTTTACTCTTGTAGACCTTGGCCACCTGAATGATAGTGGGGAACCATTCATCCTTGCATCTCAAGCTAAGCAAGTGTTTTACGTAACTGACCTAGCCGATTCAAAATGGTCTATTGTGCTAGCCGGCAAAAGAAGAATCCTTGGTGTTGGAGATGTCGAGGATGAGGAAGAATATGATGCTTTTGATGACTCGACACCTTTCACTGTTCCTAGACCTGTTGTACCAAATGAGATAGACGACCAAGCCAATTACATGCGATCAGACCATAACGAAGGAATATTAGATTAAGGTACTATTTTTTGTTAGTTTGAAATTGTAGGCGTAGAAAGTATCATTAAATCGCGGACGATCAGTACCGTATTGGAGTCGAGGATGTAGAGGATGATGATGATGATTCCTCTAAGGATGGGACGAGTTGTATGATGTGAACAAGGAGCCTGATTTGGGTGAGGCAGAAGATCAGGCTCAAGATGATTTGGAGCGTATGCTTGATGAGTTTGAAATTGCAGCTGAACAAGCTTCTCCTATCGAAAATGCCATTTCTGAGACGTTTGGTCAGAATCATATTTTCCACACTCAAAGCCAAGAATAAAGTGGAGGGGGGGGGGGTGAAGGCACCAGCGAAGAAAAAGTTTCAAGGAACCCGTCGGTCTCATAGTCCTGGAGTACGACAAGGCAGGCCAACCTACAGGCGAATGGCGTCGTTAGTATGCTGTTCACGTTGGGATTTGTTCGCGTAAAATCCCCATTACTCTTGGTTGGCGGGGAGTATCTCCGGGCTTGATTGACACATTTTGGAATGATACAAGGGCAAGTGTTTTGTTTGTACACAATTATGAATACCTTCACTTTACTGTTATTTAAAAGGGGAAACTAATAATCGCTTTTATTTGTGCTTGCAGAGTGTGTTTGACATTCCTAATGATGCCGCCAAGCGAAGGGTGTTTGAATCTTTCCTACCGGAAAGATTCAGAGGCTTCAAGACCCTCTTAGTTCGTACGTGGATCACAAAGACAAGGGTGAGAAGACCAAAGAATAAAAAAGGAGGTGGCAATGATGATGAAGTCATCGAGGAAGAGAACCTCCCCTGGCAAAAATGGCCAAGCATATCGAAGGATGATTGGGAAGCTTTCGTTCTTCAAAAAATTAAAAAGGAAGCAATTGTAAGTTTAAGTAAATATGATGACAATTGTATAATATATTAACTCTTTTTTAAGTAATGATACTAACATGTCTATATATGTAGGAACTGAGGGAGAAAAATTCCAAAAATGCATTGAAGAGGCAATACACCCATCGTATGGGGCCTAAAACTGAAAGGAATGGTGTCCTTCCAAGAAGTGTATTATTTTGATAGAGGGTTCAGAATTATTACAGAGCTAATTCTTCAGTAAGGTCAAGTGATCAGAATGCCTAGGTGGAGGCCGCTTCCGATCAGTAATATTAAGGTACAATTAATATTACAGCTTAATCTTAACTGAACCCTTCGGGTCGAACCTAATCGAACAACCGATCCGAGACGACGAATTAATCCGAAGGATTCGATGAGTCGTCGGAGTTTTACGAAGACAAACGTCGGATATCGAGCTTAGGGCGTCGAAACCAAGCGTCGCAAAATCACAAGCAACAAGTACGAGCATAGCCGTAGCATCACATTGGCCTAGCCATGTGAGTGCTACGCTAGGCTAGTTCATCGCAAGCTTAGGCGCACCATGTGTGTGCTAGGGGCGCCATGCATGCTGGCAGCACCATCGCAGCAACGTGCTTGCGTGTGTGCATGCCTTTGCATAGCATAGCATCACCATCGCACAACCCTTCGCACAAGCACAGCACCATCGCAGTGCTAGGCACTAGCGTACGTGCGTGCTTGTTTGCCTTCGCACAGCACAACACCATCGCAGTGTTGGGTACTTGTGTATGTGCGTGTGTGTATTCCTAGGCCTATCGCCACGCACCAGCCATCTAGCATATGTGCTGTGCGCATATGCGAGTGCCGAGGCCAGCAGCTTGCGAGGCAATGCCCAGCATGCGTGGCTCGCTAGTAGCACGCATGCTGGCTGTGCGTATGTGTGTGCATTGGCTAGGCAGCAGCACCACGCTAGCAGCGCTTAGCGCCCAGCAGCCCAACAGCATGTTAGGGCCAGTGCATGCTAGGCCAGTGCGTGCTGGCACAACAAGTTGGCTGGCTGCCCAGCCTTGGTGCTAGGCGCCAGCTAGCAGCCTTGGCAGCCAAGGCAGGCTGCCAGCCCAGCTGTCTAAGGTGTGGCGGTTTGAGGGTGTGGGGACCAAAAGCCTCAAGGCTTCCCTTGGGGAGCAAGGCAATGGTCCCCCCAAGGGACATGGTCCTCACCTAACTCTCTCTACCCTCTTGACACTTGTTGCATTGTGATTGCATTTGATTAATTATTTAATTTAGAATTAAATAAATTAATGCATTTGCACATGATCCCACATTGATCATGAAATGGGATTCAAGACCCCATTCTCTATAAATACCCACTTAGTTGGGATTTTGAGAATAGACACTTGAGTGGAACTATATAAGCATCTCCATTGTTGTGAATACCTTAAGTTCGTAAAACTCCAAAGTTTATATTTTGTTCGGGTCCCGACTAACCTTCGAGACTTAGGACGATCGGGTCAGGTTCGAGGGTACGAACCGTCGGAGGCCTTGCATTTGCGAGGTTCAAGTAAGAGCTCTTTTAACGAGCGAAGCACTCGTCTAGGGTATAATTCTTTATCCCTTCTTCTTTTAGTTATGCATTAATTATATTTGAATGCTTTAATTGCTTTAGTTATCGGGGCGGGTCTTGGTGGGTTTCCTTCCGCGTAGTGAGGGTCACTACGAAACCCTACAGCGGTATCGAAGCTGCGCTCCTTTTAATTATTGGAACTATTTATTAATTAAGGTGTTTTAAAGTAGATTTAAATTCTTGTTTTGCTTTTCTAATTGGATTAGAAGCTCGTTTTAATTAATTTTAAAACTCGTATTTTTCTCGTTTTGGATGTCGAACCCAGATTTTGGCTCAAAAATAGTGTTTTTTGGGTGGAATCGACGTTCTGAATTAGTATCAACCCTCTTTGAGAACTGTCCAGAAGCCAAATTCGAACCGAAAACCCAGTTTTTTTGAGGGTTTTTTCGTTTTCAATGAAAATTTTAAATCTTTTATGCCTTGATTAATGCAAGCATGTCAAGGGTAGATTAAATGCATTATTGCATCCCTAATCTACTGTAATTTAAATATCTTTTAAGCATGATTATGGAGTTATAATATGTGCTTAAGTTGATATGTTCTTTTTCACATAAACTTGTTTTTCACAATTATGCAAATAAATTGCATTAATGAGTGAATACTTGTTGTGAATATGTAATTATAAGTTCCTAGTATGTTAAAGATCTAATCTTTAAATGTTTAAATGGTTGGAACTTTAACCCTAAATTCCATGTTGAACTAATTTTGGATTTTTCATATTTCGTTTATTAAAATCCTTGAAGTTCAAATTCTTGTGATTATTTTGATTAATCTTCATGTTGGAAGATGTAATCTTGTTATTTTACACAAGTAAAAAAGTTGGAAAATTTTATCATTAGATGATTAATTTATTTCTCCAACTCCCAAATTTGTCAAATCCATTATTAATTTGCATATTGGTTAAATTAATTATGGACATAGATCTTTCAATTTTAAGCATTAAGAAAGACCTAAAACATTCCAAGGTGATTTTGGAAATTTAGGCTTGTGCACCATTAAAATTGAATTTAATTAAGTTGGACTTATATTATTTTCATTTTTCCCTAAATTAATTCTAAAATAAATTTAGAATAATTTTACGTTGCATGTAAATCAGAATTAAAATCCCGAGAAAAAGGCACGCAAATCGAGGCAAAACCCCAAGCGTCACCAAGGCTAGCCGGGCTGCCCAACAGCCCGCATGTAGGCTGCCTATGGTGCGCACAGGGGTCAAGCCATGATGTTGTTTGCAATGTGTGGCGAGGGCTGCTGTTGCGTGCTGCCTATGCTGGGTGCGTGGGCCTCAGGCTGCTTGCGAGCTTGTGCGTGCTGCTGGGCAGCGAGGCAGCCAGCCCACTGCTGCCTGCGCCAGCGAGTAGCTAGCATGCGTAGCATGCCTAGCGTGCTGCTGGTGCTAGCTAGCAGAGCATGCTGCGCTAGGCGTGCTTGCTAGCAGTCAGCACCACAAGCAACACTAGGCTTCTTGCCAGCCATGGTGCACGGCCCGCTAGGATACGAGTGGGTGTTTTTTGGCTTAATTTCGGGCTATGTGTTTTTGCGAAAATTTTGCCGTTTCTTAATTTAGAGCTTTATTGGATTGCTTACCTTAAGATATTTAATGTTAAGACAAGCCAAAGCATGCTTAACCATTTCTTGATCGTTAGGATCTCGGAATCATTTTATTCTCGCCTAAAATGGACAAAATTATTAATGCGTGGATAAAATGCTCAATAAGATTGGAAATTTGATGAAAGCTTTTAAATTTCAAACTTATTGATTATATGAATGGTTTTTCATTTCAAATTCTCTCAATTGTAGAACGATGTCTGCAAGTAACTCAAACAACAACCAATTCTCTTTACGCTCAATTCTCGACAAGGAGAAGTTGAGCGGGCCAAATTTTCTTGATTGGCAAAGAAATTTGCGTATTGTTCTCATGCAAGAACAAAAGGAATACGTCCTTGATGAGGAAATGCCTGACGCTCCCAATGAGGAGGTCACCCAGGCTGCCCTTAACCGATGGCAAAGTGCTAATCGAGATGTCAAATGCATCATGTTGGCCACTATGTCTCCGGACCTTCAAAAGACCTTCTTTGAAAAGGAGACGGCTTTTGAGATCATTTCTGAGCTTCAGAATATGTTTCTAGAGCAGGCCCGAACTGAAAGGTTCAAAACCCACAGGCAAATCCTTGAGAGCAAGCTCAAGATAGGAGAGCCAGTAAGCCCGCATGTTCTTAAATTGATTGGATTATTTGAGAACATGGAAAGGCTAGATGCTAGGTATTCAACCGAGATGGGAATTGACATCATTCTCCACTCGCTGCATAAAGGCTATGATTATGCACATCATGGAGAAAACTCTCACCGAGCTTCATGGTATGTTGAAGCAAGCCGAGAAAACCCTCAAGGATGAGGAAAAGCATGATATGCTCATGGTGAGAAAGGGAAAGCCATTTAAGCGCTCGGGTAAGAAGAAGATCGTTAAAGGGAAAAAGAAAAAATTTCCGCCTAAGTCAAACACTGCCAAGCGCAGCAAGGACAAAAAGGTAGCCTCTTCCGAATCCGATTCCGAATGTTTCTACTGCAAGAAGAAGGGACATTGGAAACGGGACTGCCTCAAATTCAAGGAAGATAAGAAGAAAGGCACCGCTACTTCTTCATCAGGTATTTTTGTTATAGACTTAAACTTCGTTAGCAAAACATCATGGGTATTAGATACCGGATGTGGCTCACACCTTTGTTCCAATGCTCAGGGACTAAGGATAAATAGGATGCTAGAGAAGGGAGAGGTCGAGCTTCGGGTCGGCAATGGAGCAAGGATGTCTGCCGTCTCTGTTGGAACTCTCAGTTTGTTTTTGCCCTCTGGGCTTATTTTAGAACTTGACAATTGTTATCATGTTCCTAGAGTTACCAAAAACATTATTTCAATTTCAGCGTTAGACGCCAAAGGTTTTGAATTTCGAATTAAGAACAATAGTTGTTCATTTTATTTCGATAATGTTTTATATGGTAAGGCATATTCAGAAAATGGTCTTTATGTGCTTTCTCTTGACAAACAAGTTTATAACATTGATGATACCGCCAAAAGGGCTAAGACAATCGAGTCGAATCAAACCTACTTGTGGCATTGTCGTCTTGGCCATATTAACGTCAAACGCATCAAGAAACTTCTACAAGAAGGTGGTCTTGACTCATTCGACTTGGAGTCGTTTGAAAATTGCGAAGGATGTCTATTAGGCAAGATGATAAAACAGCCGTTCTCCAAGTTGGGAGAAAGGGCTAGTGACTTATTAGGTCTAATACACACGGATGTATGTGGACCAATGAGTACACCCGCAAGACAAGGTTACCGATATTTCATCACTTTCACAGACGATTTTAGTAGATATGGCTATGTCTACCTAATGTCGAAAAAATCTGAATCTTTTGAGAAATTAAAAGAATTTCAGAGAGAAGTTGAGAATCAACTTGGCAAGAAAATTAAAGCACTTCGATCAGATCGAGGTGGCGAATATTTGAGCCACGAATTCGACGATCACTTGAAAGAAAATGGTATTCTTTCAGAGTTAACACTTCCTGGAACTCCTCAATGGAACGGAGTATCCGAACGAAGGAATCGAACCTTGTTGGACATGGTTCGATCAATGATGGGTCTTAGTGAACTTCCTATCTCTTTCTGGGGACATGCGCTACAAATTGCAGCACTAACACTGAACTGAGCTCCGTCAAAAGCTGTTGAAAAGACTCCATATGAATTATGGACTAAGAAACCTCCTAGGTTGTCTTTTCTCAAGATTTGGGGATGCGAAGCATATGTTAAACGATTAATTTCGGACAAACTTCACCCCAAATCAGACAAGTGTTTCTTTGTGGGATACCCAGAAGAAACCAAAGGGTATTACTTCTACAATAAATCCGAGAACAAAGTGTTTGTTGCTCGTGATGGTTTCTTTTTGGAGAAGGAACACCTTTCCAAAATGACAAGTGGGAGGAAAATCAAACTTGAAGAAGTTCGAGAGGACGAGCAACAATGTCAACCTGATAAAAATCTAAGTGCTTTGGAAGCAGCTGAGAAGATTGGTCAGAATCAAACAGACAATGTAAATGCTCAACCCATTACCCTTCGTAGGTCGCAACGGCTAAGATCTCAACCAGACAGATACCTCGGTATTGTCTTAACCAATGATCAAGACATCCTAGTTATGGATGGCGATGAGCCAGTGACGTACAAACAAGCTATGACGAGCCCCGACTCTGCTAAATGGCAAGAAGCCATGAAATCCGAGATGGACTCCATGTTTAAAAATCAAGTCTGGGACTTGGTGAATTTGCCTGAGGGTTACACACCCATCGGTTGCAAATGGATCTTCAAACTGAAGACAAACAAAGATGGAAATGTATCAATATACAAAGCTAGACTGGTGGCAAAAGGTTGTAGACAAATCCACGGGATTGACTATGATGAAACCTTTTCACCGGTTGCAATGCTAAAGTCTGTCCGGATCATCCTAGCGATTCCTGCATATTACGATTATGAAATATGGCAGATGGATGTCAAAACCGCCTTCCTGAATGGGATTTTGGAAGAAACTGTGTATATGACACAGCCAGAAGGTTTTGTTGATCCAAGCAATGCTGGAAAGGTATGCAAGCTTAAGAAGTCTATTTATGGACTGAAGCAGGCAAGCAGAAGTTGGAATCTGCGATTTAATGAAGCCATCAACAAGTTTGGTTTTATTAAGAATCTAGATGAATCTTGTGTTTACAAGAAGGTCAGTGGGAGTGACATCGCATTCCTAGTCCTAGAGTCCGTAAAGGGCTGGTTGGGAAAGTGCTTTTCAATAAGGACTTAGGAGAGGCACAATACATATTAGGCATCAAGATCTATAGGGATAGATCTAAGAGGATGATTGGATTGAGCCAGGGTACTTACATTGATAAAGTACTGGCACAATTCAACATGGAGAATGCCAAAAGACGGCACCTACCCATATCCCATGGCGTGACTCTCAGTAAGAAACAGTGTCCACAGACACCTGTTGAGCGAGAAAGAATGGATCAAATTCCATATGCTTTGTTAATTGGGTCGATCATGTATGCCATGATATGTACCAGGCCAGATGTATCGTATGCTTTAAGCGCTATGAGCTGATACCAATCAAAACCAGGAGAGGCGCATTGGACTACGGCCAAGAACATCCTGAAGTACCTGAAAAGGAACAAGGATAAATTCCTGATTTGTGGTGGCCACAAAGACCTGGTTGTTGAAGGTTACACCAACGCTATCTTCCAGACTGACAGAGATGACTTCAAGTCACAGTCAGGGTACATATTTTGCCTAAATGGAGGAGCGTTTAGCTGGAAGAGTGCCAAGCAAAGCACCACTGCAGATTCTACAACTGAAGCCGAATACTTGGCAGCTTCAAAAGCCGCTAAGGAGGTTTTTTGGATTAGCAAGTTCGTTAGTGAACTTGGTGTTGTACCCTCCATCAAGGGTCCGATAGATCTCTACTGTGATAACAATGGAGCTATCGCTCAGGCTAGAGAGCCAAGAGAGCACCAGAAGGTCAAACATGTCCAAAGGCAATTTCACATGATAAGGGAATGGAAATCCGAAGGTGAAATCAGAATTTGTAAGATCGGAACGGATGATAATGTGGCCGATCCTTTGACTAGACCTATGCCTCAAGTGAAACACAACAAGCACATTGAGGCAATGGGAATCAAGCACATTGGAGATTGGCTATGAAATTCCTTGTACATGTGTTTTAATTAAATTGGTTGTCTTAATGTAAAACTCTATGTAGAAACCATTCATTTATGGAGTAATTAATATTTTTTTTATGCAAAATTACTATTCACTCCATTGCTATTTAATTGTGGTTTAGAATTAAATAATGACTCCATTCGATTTATGGAAATATTCAAAACAGGGTATCAAGACCATGTCTTGGATAAAGAAACACCTGTTATGTGAACATTGAATATTTAAATCGAAAATTGTCCCTAATCAAGGTCATCTAACTGATAGACGATTGATGACCGCCAGAGATTAGTGTGTAGTATGATTTACAGCACTGTTTCTTGTGCTGCAAGGACGTAATGGTCATAAATCATTTGCACAAGTGCTAGTTTAGAACTGAACTGGATAGACCTATGAGAGTACTTTAAGAGATTCAAAATTGTCATAAGTACATTTCTCTTTTTTTTGGTAATTAAGTCAATTTTATTACCAATGAAAAAGTTACAACTTACAGCAGGCAAGCTGCAACTCACCAAACTACACAAGCCAAACAAGGCATACAACCTCCAACTAAAATATTCCCTCTCCTAAAAAGAATCCACCTTCTAGGAAGAGTGCACCTTAAAGGAGGGGGAGCAAGCTTTGGGCAAGGAAGTGGCACCTCCTAGGGAGGGTACACCCCACAAGACAAAGCCAATAACAGGCCAAGAGACATACAAACCAGCAACAAGCAGAACAAGCAGACAAAACATTAGAAACTACACTAATTATAATCATAATTCTGCAAACTATATAACCACTGGCAGTGCTGCGTCTTCCATCTTCTATTTATCAGTTGTCTGCATCTTTTAGTAGTCTCTGCACAAATTACCTTGCAAACGGCTCTAGGATGAATAACAACTTTCAGCCAGAAAGCTTTGTTTCTAGAAAACCATATGTGGTACACCATTGTAGCCATTGCAGCATAGCACACTTTCCTTTTAATGGGATCCTACATTTTCCTTTCCCACTGCACCCAGGAAGTGTCTAAATCATACAGGTCTTCAGAGATACCCAGCCAAGCACTAATGCTCTGCATACACTTCCTGCTATACTCACATTGAAAGAACAGGTGCTTCCTGTCCTCAATATCATTTCCACACACCAGACAAGCATTATCCTGGTAGACACCCCAATCAGAGAGGATGCTTCTAGTCTTTAGCCTATTCTGCATAGCAAGCCAGAGAATAAAGGAATGCTTAGGGATATTGAAGCTGTTCCAAACCCAAAGGCACCAGGTAACCTATGGATGAGGACCTTGAAGCCACTTGTACACATTAGGGATGCTATATTCTTTATTCATCCAGCTTTCACTCTGAAAACCATCCTTCAGCTTGTCTTTGACTCTACATAAATTTTTCCATGCCCAACCTGCATTTTTCTTTACCTTATACTCCCACCAGTCACCATCTTTAATGTAAATAGCATGAACCCATTTTACCCATAGAGTATCTTCCTTCTTGGCAATCTTCCAGATGCACTTGCCTAGGGCTGCTGTGTTTCTAGTGCCACAGTCTCTCATGCCTAATCCACCTGCCTTCTTGGGCTTGCAGATCCAACTCCAAGAAATAGGGGGGGCCTTCCTTAAAGTAGCATCTCCTCCCCACAAGAAAGCCCTACACAACCGAGTAATTCTGTTAATAACACCAGCAGGAAGCAAAATACACTGAGACTAGTAAGTGTGAAGACTGAGCAGAACAGAATTCACCAATAAGCATCTAGTTGCATATGAGAGGTTCATGCTGGACCAGCAATGAATTCTAACTAACATCTTATCAATTAAGCCATCATAATCATTGTTTGATAAACTTCTTACATTTAAGGGAATTCCCAGGTACTTAAAGGGGGTGTAGGCCTCAACAAATCCAGACAACTTCAGACCTGTTTGACAGGCCTTGAAACAGTCCAAAAATAAATTGCAGTCTTCTCAGGACTAGCTTGAAGACCTGAGCAGTTTTCAAAGGTCTTCAAAGCTCTCACTAGTAGAGAAATAGACTTTTGATCACCATAACTAAAGAGCATCAAATCATCAGCAAAAGCCAGGTGATTCAATCTTAACGCCTTGCATCTTTAGTGGAACTTAAAGACTCTCATGTCCCCTACCTTCTTCATCAATCTAGACAGGTACTCCATAACAATAACAAACAGGAGGGGAGACATAGGATCTCCCTGTCTAATGCCTTTTTTCCCCTTAAAGAAGCCATTCATAACCCCATTAATCATAATAGAGAATGTAGGGGAAGAAATGCACTGCATAACCCAGTTAACAAACCTTGCATGAAACCTCATAGCAGTCGGCATGGATGAAATCCCAGCTTATGGAGTCATAAGCCTTCTTGAGGTCCACTTTAACAGTGCACCTAGGAGCTTTTTGCCTGTCATTATAATTCTTCAGCACATCTGACAAATCAGAATATTGTCAAGTATAGACCTTCCAGCCACAAATGCACTCTGAACATCATTGATCAAACCAGGAAGGACCTCCTTGAATCTGTTACAGAGCATCCTAGAAATGATCTTGTACAATACATTGCAGCAGGCTATGGGCCTAAATTGATTAACCTTCGAAGCATTTTCAACCTTAGGGACCATTATAAGAACAGTTGTGTTAATCTGAGCCAAAATCCTGCCCTGCTGAAAGAAATTCAAAACAGCCTTAGTGATCTCCTTCCCTACTATGTGCCATGACACTTTAAAAAATCTGCTAGAGAACCCATCAGGGCCAGGAGCCTTATTCTCATCAATACCCCAGAGAGCATTCTTCACATTAGCACTTGTAAAGGGTCTGCAGAGGTTGGTACCTTGTGTCTCATCCAAAACAGGTCCCATGGAAATGACCTCATGATGAATCTTCCTTCTCATAGGCTTAGCAGAACCTAAAAGGTCTTTATAAAACCCAATAAAAGACTCATCTATCTCATGTGGCTTCTGAGTCACAATGCCAGACTCCCCCTCTATACTACAGATACTATTGTGAACTCTTCTCCTCCTCATACAGGCATGGAAGTAAGCAGTGTTGATATCACCAGCTTTTAGCCATTGAGTCTTTACCTTCTGAAACAAGAATTTAGTCTTCCTGTTATGAGCCTCAGCAAATTTCTGTCTTGTTTCAATTTCAAAAGCAATCAATGCCTCATTTGTTGGAGCAGAATTCAACTGAGTTTGCACCTTGACCAATTTAGCTTCAAACTCTGAGTCCTCCCCCAAGATATTAGAAAAATGATCCCTATTCAAAGTTTTCAAAGCCTCCTTAACCTTCTTCAATTTTTTAACAACTATAAACATTGGAGTACCATTGACCTGAGTACCCCAACTGTCTGTAACAAGCTGCAAAAAACCAGGGTGATCAGTCCAAACATTAAAAAACTTAAAAGGTTTTTTAGTGGACCCTATATTTCCCACAAAATTTATAATATCAATTGCAATGATCCATAAGGCCCTATGGCAGGAAAGTGATGCAGGCATTGTTGAAATTTTCCAGCTAAGCATCATTAGCAAAAACCCTGTCTATTCTGGAACACACTCTTCCCTCCCCCAACTGTTTATTATTCCATGTAAAGAACAACCCATCAATTTTCACATCACAAAGTTTAGTATCTCTTATGCACTTCCTAAAATTCTCAACTTCAGTTAAGGTCACAGGAGCACCAACTCTGTCATCAAAATTCAAAGCATTATTAAAATCCCTACACACTACCTAAGGGTCACTTATTCTGTCCCCATAAGTACATTTCTCATTATAGCTATCGGAACCTGTTTCCTCAACCATGAGTATTGTGAAGTTTTCTTGTTTGAGTACTAGTCTCTTTGATGTTGCCTAACGTCTGCCGTAACTAGGGATCATAACGAGAACACTCGGGAGATTAGGTCCTCTTAGTAAGAGAAACTTACACTACAAGGATGGGAATGTCCCCATATTAACAATAGGGAATATGTCTTTGTTGTTTATAAGGCCGCTCGAAGAGCGAGACTATGAAAATCCATGGCCGTGCTCAGATGGATTTTAGAAATCATCTGCTTATTGACAGTCGAACTTGGAAATCGAGAAACACTTCTAAACGTAATAAGGATGACGATGAATCTTACCTTATAGTTCACGAAAAGACATTAAGTGACATAGGAAATGGGCTATACATTGTACGCACACTTGTCCGGAAGGACAAGTGGGAGATTGAAAGGAATGGAGTCCTTCCAACAAGTGTATTATTCTGATAGAGGGTTCAGAATTATTACATAGCTAATTCTTCAGTAAGGTCAAGTGATCGGAATGCCTAGGTGGAGGCCACTTCCGATCAGTAATATTAAGGTACAATTAATATTACAGCTTAATCTTAACTGAACCATTCGGGTCGAACCCAATCGAACAACCGATCCGAAACGACGAATTAATCCGAAGGATTCCATGAGTTGTCGAAGTTTTAGAAACACAGACGTCGGATATCGAGCCTAGGGCGTCAAAACCGAGCATCACAAAATCACAAGCAACAAGTACGAGCATAGCCGTAGCATCAAATTGGCCTAGCCATGTGAGTGCTAGGCTAGGCTAGTTCATCGCAAGCTTAGGCGCACCATGTGTGTGCTAGGCGCATCATGTGTGTGCTAGGGGCGCCATGCGTGCTGGCAGCACCATCGCAGCAGCATGCTTGCGTGTGTGCGTGCCTTCGCATGGCATAGCATCACCATCGCACAGCCCTTCGCACAAGCACATCACCATCGTAGTGTTAGGCGCTAGCGTATGTGCCTGCGTGTGTGCCTTCTCACAGCACAGCACCATCGCAGTGCTGGGCACTTGCGTATGTGCGTGTGTGTATGCCTAGGCTTATCGCCACGCACCAGCCATCCAGCATATGTGCTCTGCGCATATGTGAGTGTCGAGGCCAGCAGCTTGCGAGGCAATGCCCAGCATGCGTGGCTCGCTAGCAGCACGCATGCTGGCTGTGCGTGTGTGTGTGTGTTGGCTAGGCAGCACCACCACGCTAGCAGCGCTCAGCGCCCAGCAGCCCAGCAGCATGCTAGGGCCAGTGCATGCTAGGCCAGTGCGTGCTGGCACAGCCAGCTGGCTGGCTGCCCAGCCTTGGTGCTAGGTGCCAGCTGGCAGCCTTGGTAGCCAAGGTAGGCTGCCAGCCCAGCTGTCTAAGGTGTGGTAGTTTGAGGGTGTGGGGACCAAAAGCCTCAAGGATTCCCTTGGGGAGCAAGGTAATGGTCCTCCCAAGGGACATGGTCCTCACTTAACTCTCTTTACCCTCATGACACTTGTTGCATTGTGATTGCTTTTGATTAATTATTTAATTTAGAATTAAATAAATTAATGTGTTTTCACATGATCCCACATTGATCATGAAATGGGATTCAAGACCCATTTTCTATAAATACCCACTTGGTTGGGATTTTGAGAATAGACACTTGAGTGGAACTATATAGGCATCTCCATTGTTGAGAATACCTTAAGTTCGTAAAACTCTAAAATTTATATTTTGTTCTGGTCCCGACTAACCTTCAGGACTTAGGATGATCAAGTCGGGTTCGAGGGTACAAACCATCGGAAGCCTTGCATTTGCGAGGTTCAAGTAAGAGCTCTTTTAACGAGCGAAGCACGCGTCTAGGGTATAATTCTTTATCCCTTCTTCTTTTAATTATGCATTAATTATATTTGCATGCTTTAATTGCTTTAGTTATCGGGGCGGGTCTTGGTGGGTTTCCTTCCGCGTAGTGAGGGTCAGTACGAAACCCTACAAAAACATTTGGTGAATGGAGGGAAACGTGGGTGAAGGAGGGAGTATACCCCACTGCGCTTCTAGGGTCTTCCAAAGAAGCCTCTGATTCCACGACCAGTACGTTGGTGAGTCTTGCCGGCGATTTCATTTGCTCTCTGCATTCGCGTGAAAAGAAAACCGGAAAATGGGTCATCTAGGCTCCGGAAACCAAAGAAATGGCAGATAAACTCGTAAGCAACTATGAACTAACTTTATGAAGCTTTAGCATAAATATCACTTTACAAAAACATTTACTATATTCATGTTGCCTTTTTGGTTTTGCTACAGCTTGAGTACACTGAAGAACTGGTTAAAGGCAAGCTCGTCCCAACAGTAGAGAAGGACCCTTTCACCTTGGCTTTAGGAAAGCCCTACCATCCAGGACGGGTATTAGGTGCGGGAAGGACCTTGCTAGGATGGGAAAAGGTAATGGGTCTAGAATATACCAAATCAGGAAGATCCCGAGCAAGTGTGAACTCACTGGTTGACTTGGATGCCACGGTGGCATCAATTGAGGAACAAGTGCGCAACGAGATGCGAGAAGAATTCAATGCTTGGGCGAAGCAACTGAATTTGTCGGGCTTGCCTTTCCCCTCGACTACACCGGTCGACTCATGTAGTCACCCATAAGGACAAGGAGAAGATGAGATACATGGAGACGATGATGAGGTAGTTTCATATCTATTAGTTTTGGCATATTGAGTTACGTGAGATCTAACGTGGCATTATTAACTTACTATTTCAGGTTCGTACTCCTACACATGCGGACTCGAGGGAGCTTCATACTCCAACATCGGTTCACTTTCCAGAGTTACAGGTAATTTGTTCAGTTCTTTGTAAATTTCTGTTGTGCTTGCTGTTTCTGTGTTAGTTAGCTGCGCGCTGTTTCTGTGTTGCTGTGCTGCTTGCTGTTTCTGTGTTTCTGTGTTGCTGTGCTAGCTGTTTGCTGTTATGCTGTTTCTGTTGTTGTTTCTGTGTCTGCTGTCTGTTTCTATCGCTGTTTCTGTGTATTTTGTTCTGTTTCTGCGTCTGCTATGAGCTGTGAGCTGTGTCTGCTGTGATCTGCTATGAGTTGTGAGCTGTGATCTGCTGTGAGCTGTGAGCTGCTGTGAGCTGATCTGCCTACTGTGATCTGCTGTGAGCTGATCTGCCTGCTGTGATCTGCTTTGATGTGCTGTGAGCTGTGAGCTGTGATTCGCTGTGAGCTATGATCTGCTGTGAGCTGGCTGCTTTTGATCTGCTGATGTGTAGCATTTATGCCACCTTTTTACCCTATTTTAATAGAGATTTCCCCCGGATTTGTCACTTGTTTACGCCTCTTTTCACCCCTTTTACTTCGTTTCTAGTCACTTTAGCTCCCTCTCATGTTTTCCCTTCCCTTTTTGTCTTTTCTTTTAGTTTTTAACTCCTTTTTGTGTGTTTTGATAGCTCCTAGCGCTTGTGTGCGAATCATGAATTGGTAGCTCGAGTAGAGAAGCTAAAGGAGCTTGCCAAGGAAGTGGAGATGCCAAAATGGAGAGGGCGCGTTGTTAAGAATGGTCGCGGGCGCGGGCTTGGAAGCTGCGGGCGCGGACAAGGAGGTCCTGATACAAGCTAAAGAATGTGGAGATGGCGAGCCGCGGGCGCGGCAAAGAAGACCCACGGGTGCGGCATTTTCCTCCGCGGGCGCGGCAATTTGGGTCTGACGAACTTAATACCCAGTTTGGAGAGGGCGCGACAGCCGGTTCGGAGAGCCCTCTCCCTTGCCCTTTTTCTTCTTTTTGGAAGAAGACTATAAATAGTCTTTAGCTTGAGTTTTTGGATATTCACTATTCCATTGGCTTCAAAACATTTGTAGGGAGAGAAAATCCATGTCTTTTAGAGAGATAAAACATTAGCTTTCAAGAATCAATCTTTGTAATCAAATATTCAAGCTTTCCTCTAGATTATTGCTACTACTTTGGTGATTTGGTAATCTTTCAACATTATAATATCAATCTTTACTTTTGTTTCTCTAGTTTTTGATTTACTTGGTTTTATTGTTCTTACTTGAGTTTTCCTTCATAAATATTCAAGCTTTATTGGTTTCTTTGATTTTCTCCTTGACTTAAAATCATGCTAGGTTATATTAGGATTGAATACTTGTTTAGCTTGGTTGTCATGGCTATTTTCCTTTCTCTAGCTTAGATTTTTAGCTAGGGAAGGGGGTGAAAATCATGTTTATTTAAGTTTCTATTGATTATTGATTGGAAAATACCTTGAGTTGATGATTTGTGCTTAATATGCTTGGAGTTATTGTGTGCACCTATAACCCCAATGTTTTAGTCCTAGATTAGATGCATGAGAATGATCTAGTTTAGGGTCGATTGATTTCATCAACTTGCTTTGAGTAGTTGCATGAGAATGAATTGCATTGAGTAGAGTTTGAACTCCTTGGTATGTTTCCTTATTGATTCTCATTAGTATCTTGTCGGTCATGATTGGAACCCCCTCTCCCTAGTGCTTTTGCCGTTGTTATCTCTCTTATCTAGTCCATTTACTTGCATTTAAGAGTGTTTAATCTATTCCCATCGTTTTTAGTTTATTCTAGGCTCAATAGTAGATGGTTTGTCCATAGGATTCTTCAAACACAAATCTCAATACCTCTTTTTGTTACTAGCAATTTATCCTAGATATCGTATTAATTGTGCTTAAACCCCGTTTCCTTGGGAATCGACCCTACCTTACCACTAGATAAAGTAGAATTGATAGAGTTAGGATAGGAGATATAAATTGTAATTTTGATCTAGGATAGTAAACTAACGACTTATTTTCCACCGATCAAAATTTTGGCGCCGTAGCCGGGGAGGCGGCTAGTTTTGCACATTTAATTTGCATTATTATTGGATTTGTTGCTTTTTACTTCATTCTTTTTCCACTTGCTAGTCATTGCTAATAGTTTGCTTAGCTTTGGTGGATGCAAAGAAGATCTCAAGGACCAGCTACTCACAACATCGATCACGAAATCGACCGCACCTTGAGACAAGTCCGTCGACTTTATCAAGAAGAGGGGCGAGGTTTTGGTGCTATTTTTGATAGTGAGAGTGGTTCTTGTTTGTCACATTCTCAAGGAAACTAAATGGCGGGACAACAAGTGGATGTTTTATTTCGTGAGTTCGGTAATCCAGAGGATTATGAGCTCATCAGTGGGATATTGCTACCCGTCACGGAAACTAACTTCACCATCCATCCTCAATACACTCGAATGGTTCAAGCGGAGCAATTCTCGGGTTCTCCAAGCGAAGACCCCATTGAGCATCTAGATAGATTTCTTGAACTTTGTGCCATGATACAAACCAACCAAGTTTCTCAAGAATACATTCGGATGCATCTATTCCAAAAATCTCTTGAGGGGAGAGCAAAGAAGTGGCTCAAGAAAGTCAAGCCTAATTCTCTCACAACATGGAGGGAAATTGTCTAAGCATTCTTGAAAAGGTTCATTTCCAAAGAGAAGACCGTCGAGATGAGGAGGAAGATTGCATCATTTGAACAAGGGGCAGATGAAAGCCTTAGTGAATCTTGGGAGAGGTTCAAAGAGTTGGTGCAAGCATGTCCTCACCATGAATACAACCAAAGCTTACTCATGAGGTTCTTCTATGATGGCTTGGAGCCGATGTCTAAAGCTAACTTGGATGCGGGGGCGGGTGGACAATTAATCAAAGTCCCACAAAATCAAGTTGAAGCAATAATTGAAGAGGTAGTGAAGAACTACTCTTGGGGTGGTAAAAGGAGGAATGCACCGAAGAAAGGTGGGAAGTACGAGTTGGAGAAAGTTGATCAATTGCAACATCAAATTGAGCTTTTGACAAAAGGGCTTGCAAAGTTGAATACTATTGTCAATAGTGGGGCGAGCTCCTCCCAAGTAAACTCTTTCTCTTGTCAAAATTGTGGCGGCACTAACCACGATACATCTTATTGTGGAGGTTTGAGCCCGGAGCATGTAGCGGCTTATAACATAAGGCAAGACATATATAGGGGAGGTGGCGGTGGAGTAGCTTGGAGACAACCACCACCCGGATTTGCAACTTAACCTCAACAATGGAATCAACAAGCTCAACAACCATACAACTCCAACCCCCAATATCAAAACCCACCTCCATTCCAAACCCAAAATCAAAGAGGAAACTACCGAAGAAACAACCAACACAATAATCAACACCAATACCACAACCAAAATAAATCGACTCAAAGGAGTCAAGAGCAAGCATCACAACCCGATTCTACTCAAACCTAAATTCTTCAACAACTTCAAGCCATGAATCAACAAATGCAAGAGGTCAAGGCTCACAACAAGATGGTTGATTCACAACTAGCTCAATTGGCTGAGAGAGTTCCTTTCAACTCATCTTCTACTTTACCCGGACAATCACAAACCAACCCTTCTAACATCGTGAAACCCGACTCTTGCAAGGCAATCACATTAAGATCGGGCACATCCTATGAAGGTCCCAAAGAGGGGGATGGCAAAGAAAAGAAGGAAGGAGAAGAGAGGGTGAGTGAAGATAAAGAAGTTGAAGAAGAGAAGGTTGATGAGAAAGAGAGAAGTATGGAGAAAAATAAGTCTAAGGATGTGGTGACATCCTAAACTTCTAGTGAGACTAGAAATCTTGATGGACCGGTTCCTTTTCCCAGTCAACTTGCGGAGAGAAAATTGAATGACAAATTCGCAAAGTTCTTAAGTGTGATGAAGAACTTATACATTAACCTCCCTTTCATTGAGGTAGTCACACAAATGCCTTCATACTCCAAGTTCTTGAAAGACATTCTCACCAACAAGAGGAAGCTTAATGATGAGCTTATCACTCTTCCCCATCAAGTGAGTGCGCTTGTTCAACACAAAATGCCCAAGAAGCAAAAGGATCCGGGAAGTTTCACTCTACCGGTTAAGGTTGGGAACATGGAAGCTAGGGGTGCCTTAGCCGATCTTGGAGCAAGTGTTAGTTTGATCCCTCTATCCATTGCTCAAAAGCTTAACATTGAGATGATCCCCACAAGTAAAACCATTCAATTTGGCCGACCGTTCGGTGAAGCTACCTTGTGGTAAGCTTGAAGATGTCCCTATTCAAGTTGGACATATCTATGTGCCTTGTAACTTTGTAGTGATGGATATGGAAAAAGATGTGGATACACCCTTGATTTTGGGTCGTTAAGCTCTTAAGACCTTGGGGGCGGTGATCAATTGCAAGAACAATACCATTACATGTGAGGTAGCCGATGAAAAAATTGTCTTTGAATTCTCTAAGCTACTCAAGACCCCCATGGTTGAGAAGTGCTATAGGGTAGATGTTGTGAATGAAGAACTAGATCGTTTGGGAAGGGTTATGATGAGTCCTCAAGACCCAATGGCTGAAGCTCTCACATGTGAGGAAGAGTACTTCTCTCAAGAAGCAAGGGAGTTTGTCATGGCCATTGACGAAGCCAAAGAGGAGGAAGTGAATGATCTTAAGCATGATGAGCTAGAACTTGAGGAGGAAAAATTGGAGGAGAGTTCTAAGCCTCCTCCCAAGGTAGAACTCAAACCCCTTCCCCCTTCTTTGAAATATGCTTATCTTGGAAGTGAAGGGGAATACCCTATTATTGTCAATGCTTCCCTTGATGGTCTTGATTTGGAAAAATTACTTGTTGTTTTGAGAAAATATAGAAATGTGATAGGGTATAGCATTGATGATATCAAGGGTATTAGCCCTTCTTTATGCATGCATCGTATCCACCTTGAGGATGATCAATCCACCTCTATTGAACCTCAAAGGAGGTTAAACCCAAACCTCTAAGAGGATGTCAAGAAAGAAATTTTGAAATTGCGTGAAGCGGGTAAAATATATGCTATCTCCGATAGCAAGTGGGTTAGCCCGGTTCACGTGGTCCCAAAAAAGGGTGGAATGACCATTGTCAAGGGAGAAGGAGGAGAGGAAATCTCCACCCGGACGGTGACCGGGTGGAGGATGTGCATTGATTATAGGAAGTTGAACAAAAAAACTAAGAAAGATCATTTTCCTCTCCCCTTCATGGACCAAATGTTAGAGAGACTCTCCCATCATGCTTTCTTTTGCTTCTTGGATGGATATTCCGGCTTTTTCCAAATTCCTATCCATAAAAGTGACCAAGAGAAAACTACTTTTACGTGTCCATATGGGACATTTGCATACCGAAGAATGCCATTCGGGCTTGCAATGCTCCCTCAACCTTCCAACGATGCATGACCTCCATTTTTCTGAAATGCTTGAGAATGAGATTGAAGTTTTTATGGATGATTTTAGTGTTGGTGGCTCGTCTTTTGACACATGCCTTATTAACCTTGAAAAAGTTTTGAAAAGGTGTCAAGAGACGAGTTTAGTGTTGAATTGGTTAAAAATGCCATTTTATGGTCGAGGAAGGCATAGTCCTAGGCCATAAAGTATCAAAAAAAGGGCATAGAAGTTGATTCGGCAAAGGTTTCGGTGATTGCCAAGTTGCCCCCTCCTACTTCCGTTACGGGAGTAAGAGCCTTTTTAGGGCATACCGGTTTTTACCGGATATTTATCAAAAAAAATTCATCAATCGCCAAGCCTTTGACCGAATTGCTCAAAAAGGATGTTGTATTTAGCTTTGATGAAGCTTGCCTTGAGGCGTTTTAAAAACTCAAGGAAGCCCTCATCTCCTCTCCCGTTGTGAAAGCTCCGGATTAGAGCTTGCCATTTGAACTAATGTGCAATGCTAGTGATCTTGCAGTTGTGCCGTACTTGGACAAAAGAAAGAAGGAAGATCTTGTGTCATCTACTATGCAAGTAGAACGCTTGACGAAGCTCAAAGGAATTATACCATAACTGAAAAGGAAATGCTAGCGGTTATCTTTGCCATGGATATTTATATCCTACCTTATATGCTCCAAAGTGATCGTGTACACGGATCACGTAGCGGTTCGTTATCTCATGACCAAAAAGGAAGCAAAACCGCGTATTATCCGTTGGGTTCTTTCGCTACAAGATTTTGATATTGAGATGAGGGATAAAAAGGGAGCGGAGAACTATGTAGCGGATCACTTTTCTAGGCTTCCTTTTGAGAATAAGGAAGATGTTCCTATCAATGATGAGGTGGGATTTAAAACCCTCATGGTTATTGCTTCAACATCTAGCCCTTGGTACGCGGTTATAGCCAACTACCTAGCATGTGGAGTTGTTCCCCCGGAGTTCTCCTCTCAACAAAAGAAGAGATTTTTCAAGGAAGTGAGGAGGTATTTTTGGAATGACCCTTATTTATTCAAGCAATGTGGAGATGGTCTTTTTCGGAAATGTGTTCCGGATCATGAGATAGAAGGAGTTCTTGAACATTGCCACTCATTGCCATGTGGAGGGCATGGAGGAGTTGAAAAGACCGTGGCAAAGATCTCCCTATCTCTTCTTTGGTGGCCAACAATGCATAAAGATGCCCATAAGTTCGTTTCAAGGTGTGACAAATGCCAAAGAAGTGGGGGTATAACCAAAAGGGATGAAATGCCTCAACAAAACATTTTGGAAGTGCAGCCGTTCGATGTTTGGGGTGTCGACTTCATGGGGCCTTTTGTTTCTTCTTGTGGGAATCTTTATATCTTCGTGGCGGTGGATTATGTAACCAAATTGATTGAAGCTATACCCTCCCCCACCAACGACCACAAGGTTGTGCTCAAGCTTCTCAAAAAAGTCATATTTCCACGGTTTGGGGTACCTAGAGTGCTAATTAGCGATGGTGGTTCTCATTTTGCCAAGAAGCAATTCGAAGCTCTCCTCAAAAGGTATGGGGTTCATCACAAGCTTGGTCTCCCTTACTGTCTCTCAAGCTCGATGACACGCTTTGGGCTCTAAGGACGGCTTACAAAACCCCCATTGGCACGACCCCTTACCGGTTGGTCTATGGGAAGGCTTGTCATTTGCCGGTTGAGTTAGAATATAAGGCTTGGTGGGCGATCAAAGAGCTTAACATGGACATGTCCTTGGCGGGTGAGAAAAGATTTCTTAAGCTCAATGAACTTGAGGAGCTCCGGTTTAATGTTTATGAGAGCTCGAGGCTCTACAAGGAGAGGACTAAGAGATGGCACGACCGACATATAAGGAACAAGAGCTTCAAGGTTGGAGACAAGGTGTTGTTGTTCAACTCTAGGCTTCGGTTGTTTCCCGGAAAACTAAAATCCAAGTGGTCTGGGCCTTTCACAATTTCGAGGACTACTCCTTACGGGTCTTTTGAGTTGGAGGCGGAGGGGAACAAGTTCATGGTCAATGGCCACCGTTTGAAGCTCTACCATTGCAATGATCAAGTTGGCATAATTGAGTGCATGAGGCTCGATCCACCGGATCCTAAGCCACTTGCTTGATGATGACATGTTATGGTCAAGCTAATGACCTTATAAAGAAGCGCTTCTTGGGAGGCAACCCGAGTTCTCAACTCTTTTGATTTTGTGTTTCTTGTGTTTGATTATTTTTGGATGATTTTTCTTTAATCTCTTATTGTATGTGTGTTTGTTCTTCCATTAGGTACTTGGATCTTTGGGATTTTGATCTATTAAGTTGAGTTTGGAAAGGAGAAGGAGAATGGAAGAATTGAAAGTGGAGATGCTAGGAGAAACACTGGAAAGGGCGCGCACAGAAGACCCGCGGGCGCGACCAATAGGCCCGCGGGCGCAGAGTAAGGGTTATTCAGGATTTTAAGGAAAGTGGAGATGCCTGAGAGATGCCCGAGAGAGGGCGCGGAAAGGAACCCCGCGGGCGCGACATATACCCCTGCGGGCGCGGACAGGCAACTCCGCGGGCGCGGCAAACAGCAGTTCAGAATATCAGAAAGTTGGAATGCCCAACCCGCGGGCGCGGCCCTAAAGAACTGCGAGTTCTTCGCTAATTCTCAGCCATATGCCCGAGATGCATTTCACCCCAAATCAGTTTTTTTTCCTCTATCTCTCTCTATTCCTCACTCCATTCCAAGCCCTAACCTATTCTTCATCAAATTCCTCCCCAAAATCATCAAAATCCATCAAATTGCATCACTTTACTTGCAATTTCTCAACAAAAATATGAATTTTCACCATCAAAACACCCCAACATTTCGGTACTACTTCTTGTGTAGGATTTGGTTCCACCATTGAAGGGTTCTTGGAGGTGGGCTTTTCTTCTTCTTCAAAGGCTAGTAGGAGTACTCATTTGAACTCATTGTTGGTATAAATTTCTCTTCTACTCTTTATTTCCTTTGAATTTGAAGTATATGCTTGTTTGAGAAAATTTTATGTTTGTGATTTTGCATGTTGAAATTCTTGATGGTTGTACTCCTATTTTATACTCATTTATCATCTTAACCATTATTGATTTTTGAGTTGTTGTTTGTGATAGTTGTCTCCCCATATAGATTTCTTTGTTGTGAGTTATTCTTGGTAATTACTTGGAGGTGTTCTTTGTGGTGTTTGGTTGGATTTGAAAGTTGTTGCGGTTGATTTTGGTGTGGCTTGTTGAGGAGAATTTCTTGGTATTAGTATATTTGTGTGGTAAAAATGGTGTTTGGTTCAAAGAAAAGAAAGAGTGGGAAGGAACTTCAAGGTTCGTCATCCTCAAACCCCCAACAAAATGAACAAACACAAACCGCTCCACCACCTCTACCACCCCTCAAATTCCACAATAAAATCCATAAACCCATCTACAACAACCTCCAAAACAAGAAATTGAGACCAACCAAACACTACCACCAACCCACCACCACCAAGCTTGGCATCGACGAGGATTGTTGGTTCTTGTTCAACAATCTCGGACTAGGGTCTTTTGTGACTAGTGCATATCGAACCTACAAAGAGCCTACCCTTGAGTTTCTTGCCTCATTCGAATGCCATGCAGCAGGGGATAATGATCTCTCCATCTCCTTCCAACTCTTTAACAAAAAAGAAACCTTCACCCTCCGCCAGTTCAACCAATTACTGGACTTAAATCCAGATGCCGATATCTTCTTACCCGAGCATGCAGGCCTCCATGCTTACGAGCCCCTTCACTGGTGGAAATTCATCTCAAGGATGGACGCCTTCAACTCCAAGTATTCCTTGGCCAGCCAAATCATGCACCCAGCCATCAGACATCTGCATCGAATTCTTGGGTACATGGTCTTAAATAAGCAAGACTTGGGGAAGATTACCACCGACAAAATCCGAATTCTATGGCTTGCTACGTAGCCAGAGATTGGGCATAGAATGAACTTCGGGTTTCTTTTCACTAAGTGCATTGAAGGTGTCCTCTCGGGAACAAGGAAGGGGGAAATCCACTTTGGAGGGATGGTCATTCGGATAGCCGAGAAGTTGGGGCATTTGGCTAAGCTGGAATCTTGCACCTCCGTGGGGAAGAGTGATTGGAGCGATATTTGGCTCGACCTCGATCAACTAAAAACTATGAAATTCATCGCGGATATCGCGGATCGAGGAAGGACTTGGAGCTTACTTGTCTCCCATGAACATCATTGTTTCCTTCCCAAGCCGGAATTCACTTCCTTCACGAGGGAAGGAGTAAATTACCCATGGTGGGTAAAGAAGGACTCGGGTGTCCTTCCTAGTGCAAGAATGGTTATGGGTGAAAGGTCCGGTCAAAGCCATGAAAGTGTGGAGGATGAGTTCGAACAACAATAGCAACAGCAACAACAACAGCAAGGAAGAAGGCAACAACAACAACATCATCAACCCGACTACCAACAACAAATGGAGGCGATGAGAGCCCAAATGGAAAGCATGCAACTTGGCATGCAAGGTATGTTTGCTTCCCACCAACACCTTTCTTACCAAACCAACTCTTTGTATGATTTGAGTGTACGTAGAGGGGATGTCACCTCCCCGGTCAACTACCTATATGTGCCGGCCCAACAAGGGCCCGTGCCATCTTGGGGGGGTGACAACCAACCTACGTACCCCTATTGGCAGGGGCCCTCGGACCCTAATGTGCCTAGGCGTGATTTCCCTGATGAGTCCGGTCATTATGATTATCGGGTTTTGGGTGGGAGTGATTACAGGGGTGATCCTAACTACCCCTATGTTGATCCCTCTCACCCCGCACCCTTTGTCCAACCCGAGCCATATGACCATTTATCCGCATCCCAACTTGACCTCTTTAAAGGTCATTATGGGTGGCCACCTGGCTACTCCGGAGGTTGGTGATTAGGGGATTTTTCCCTACCAATCACCATCTGACAAGTGGACCATTCAGGCTCTGCCAAGTGTCTGCCACATGGACCAATAGAAGCCTGCCACGTGTCATACGGTGATCTGTCCACCATGGACCAATCGTGTCACGCCACGTGGCCTCCGTATGCCAGAAAGGCCAAACAGCCACCTAGGCCCAGTTTCCGAGGGAAGCCTAGACAACCCTAGGTTAATCTAAACCTAGTATTTGACACGTTTCCCAAGGTTATAAATACTCCACTTAATCCTCATTAAAAGGGAATCATCAATTAATTACTCTCACCTAGAGAAAACCTTTACTTTTTTCCGCATTTATTACTCCTAAAACAATTACTAACTTGACCGTTGGAGGCGGAGCTCCCACCACCCGGAGTCTCCGTTGTTTTGCAGGTACAGGCGCACGGTTCCAGTCTTGGAATCGTAACTCTCCCGCAGGACATCAGAAAACCCCGAAACATTTTGGCGCCGTCTGTGGGGTGGGTACTTTCGAGATGGAGTCACAATCTGTACCGACTTAGAGCGAGAGGCGTCCTACGAACGACCCTCAGGTTTATAGTGACCAGGATACTGAAAATGAGATTGAGGTTGAGACTCATACGGCCCCAGACGGGACCTTACGAGCTCAACGCACCCGTCACACCGAGAGGAAAGAACGGGTAGATTCCCAAGCTGGACCCAGCAATCCAGCCGGCCCACCGCCTGAGCAACAACAGGTGGCTGAAGGATCCGCTCCCATTACAAGGAACGAACTCATGACTTTCATGAGGGGATTTAAGGGAGAGTTCCAAGAGTTGATTAATAAGAAGACGCCTACTCCCTCCAAGGAGCAGTTGGCTGGAAAACCTTCTCAGTCTGGAAGAAGGAAACCTGTACAAGGTCGAGAGGCGACTCCTCACCCTAACTCTAGGAAGTGGGAGCCGCCTGTGATTGACTTAACAAAGTACCGCTTTCCTTCACCAGGGAAGAGAAAGCCCATTCGTCATGTACAAGCGGATGGGTCAAAGAAAACTTATTCAAATGCTCGACTGTTGCTAGAGCAGAAGAAGAATGACCGATTGTCAGAGTCGGCCTCTACTTCAGATTTTCAAAATAGTTTTCATAATACCTCCATGAGGTATACTCAATCAAATTATGAGAGTCAGACAGGCGGTACCTCCCGTGGGTCCGGAACTCATAAAGATCAGTCGGTACCGAATGTACCATACGTAACGCAACAACAATACTTCTTGCAGCCCCCTTTGTTTTGGAGGGCAGGCGGCAAGAAATGTCCAACCATTGGACTGGCAGCTATGGTTGCTCAGACTTGGAGAACAACCGTCCACCTTCTCTAAGGAAATTATTGAGGCCGCCCAGCCGGCCAAAGTGAAAAATGTCTTAGTAGGCGCCTATGATGGCACTACTAATCCAGAAGATCATTTAATGGCGTTCACCAACCTAATGTACCTCCAAGGGTTGGATGATCCCACTTGGTGCAAGTGCTTCCCAGCCACTCTCAAGGGAATTTCACAACAATGGTTCGGCAACCTGCCGACTGGTTGTGTGAATAACTTCAAAACACTTGCCTACTTGTTCACCTCCAATTTTTCTATAAACATCCCTGCTAAGAAGACGACCCTTGACTTGGGCACCATTCAGCAGGGAGAGAAGGAGGGACTTCGTTCCTACATCAGGCGGTTTAACCTGATGAGAATTCAAGTACAAGGGCTGCCGGATGAGGTAGCCTACACTGACTTTTTCAGAGGTCTTAAGGATGGGTCGGCCTTCAAGTTAGACTTGTTCCGAAAGAGGGTTGCCACTCTCCAAGAAGCATTGATCGAAGTTGAAGCCTATATACAGGCGACTGATCTCTGTAACACTGGAAAACAGTCGGATGGAAGGACGTCTGACAAAAAAGAGAGCCGACAAAAGCAGTCGGCAAATAAAGATGAGAAAAAGAGGAAAGAAGTCTGGGCGGCCGACTCTTTTGGACATCCAGCCCAAAAAAAGAAGAAAGAATTTAAACCATACTCTCCCAAGTATGCATTCAACAAGGATAGCCAAGCTATCCTCAAAGAAATCAAGAGCCGGATCTCAATCCAGAAGCCGACCCCCATGAAGGGTTCTATAAGCAATCGGAACCAGGATAAATTCTGTCATTTTCATGAAGATGTTGGTCATGAAACCAATGAATGTATCAGCCTCATGCGCTACCTGGACCGCCGGGCTGAAAAAGGCGACCTTGACTCCTATGTTGAGAAGTCCAAGGGGAATGCTCCCACAAAGAACAAGCAGTCGACCAAGAAGAATTATCAGTCGGCCGACAGTTCTGATATTGATGACGCAGTCGTCTACACTATAGTCGGCGGCTTCTCAGGAGGCGGCCCCACTATAAGGGGCAACAAAGACAATATCAGGCGGCTAGATGTTAATTCCGTTCACCAAGGACGGACCGCCAAGAGTTCATTCCCAGAAATTGTCATCACAGAAGAGGATCTGGGAGGTGTTAAGGGGCTGCATGATGACCCCATTGTCATTTAATGTAAGGTGGCCAACCAAAGAGTTGGCCTGATCCTCATAGATACTGGTAGTTCTTCTGATCTGATCAGCAACAAGTGCTTGGAAAAGCTCAAGTACAAAACTTATTGCATACATCCGGTATCTCACCCTTTAGTATCATTTGGAGGAAGTGTCGTACACCCAGTAGGACGAGTGGATCTACCCATCCGCCTGGGTGAGAAAGGGGAGGGTCGTCACATGGTGGTTCGGTTCTTAGTCGTTGAGGAACTCTTGGCCTATAATATGATATTGGGACGACCCACCCTGAACAACTCTAAAATTGTCATTATACCCTCTCTTATGCTGCTCAAATTTGAGAGGGATAATGGAACAGTCGGCTCCCTAAGGGGAGATCAAAAGATGGCCCAAGAGTGTTACCTCTTGGATATCAAACCCACTATGGCGGCTACTGGCCCAAGTGGTGAAAGAACTAACCTTGAACTCATCAAGGAGGATGCGCCTGTTCAAAAGGCAGGAGGCAAGAAAAGAAAGGCTACCCAATTGGGGTCCGAGAGAAAAGAAAAAAGATAGAAATCACTGGCAGAGGAGCGGTCAGATGAATTCCGCCCTCAGCCGGCTGGCGAGCACACGGATGTTGTCTTGGACGACTCACGTCCTGACCGAACAGTCAAGGTTGGGACGACTGCTCTTCAAGTTTTGGGTGAAGATTTTCACCAACTTTTGAAGGAATTCAAAGATATCTTTGCATTCGAAGTTCATGAAATGCCAGGCATCAGTCCTGACCTGGCTGTACATAAATTGGTTGTGGATCCGAAAAAGAAGCCGGTCAGGCAAAAGAAGCGGAACCATGGTGAAGAAAGAAGTCAGCGGCTGTTGCCGAGGTTAAAAAGCTGCTTGATGGAGGGTTCATTCGGCAATGTTACTTCCCTGACTGGGTTGCAAATGTGGTACTAGTAAAAAAGCCGAATGGTACCTGGCGAATATGTGTGGACTATACAGATTTGAACAAGGCGTGCCCTAAAGATAGCTATCCTTTGCCTAAAATTGACAGTTTGGTCGACTCAACAGTCGGCCATGCTTTAATGAGCTTCATGGACGCCTACTCAGGCTTCCATCAGATTCCTTTGTGGAAGAAAGATCAGGAGAAGACGGCCTTCGTCACTGATCAAGGGCTGTATTGTTACACGGTCATGCCGTTTGGTTTGAAGAACGCCCCGGCTACCTTTCAAAGAATGATAAATACGGTCTTCTTTGACCAAATTGGAAGGAATGTCGAGGCATACATAGATGATAACTTCAGACGGATCATCTAGCGGACCTCTGAGAAACATTCACCACACTCAGGCGGCACCATGTCATGCTTAATCCCAAGAAATGTGTTTTTGGGGTTGAGTCTGGAAAGTTTCTCGGATTCCTCATTAATCAAAGAGGTATAGAGGCAAACCCTAAGAAAGTGCAGGCGGTCATTGACATGCAGTCGCCTCGCACCATCCGTGAGGTTCAGAAATTAACAGGTTGTCTGGCGGCCTTGGGAAGATTTCTCAGTCGGTCAGGAGACAAGTGCCTTTACTTTTTCCAGGCAATAAAGAAGAAGGCAAGGTTTGAATGGGGGCCGGATGCTGAGGTGGCCTTCCAAAAACTGAAAGTTCATCTGCATTCCTTGCCAAGGCTGGTCAGTCCCTTGCCTAAAGAAGTGCTATACATGTATCTCGCAGTGTCTGACCATGCTCTAAGTGTTGTCCTTCTTGGCACATTCAGTCGTCGTATACACAGATCAACCAATCAAGCGGCCACTAACGACCATGGAGTCGTCAGGCAGGATGATCAAATGGGCAATAGAGATTCAGAGCCTTGAAATCACATTAGAGTCTAGAAGAGCAATAAAGGGGCAAGCATTTGCTGATTTTATTGTAGAAATGACTCGGCCCTTTGATTCTCAGATTCCAGACCAAGTCTGGAAAGTTTATGCGGACAGGAGCTCCACCTCAAGTGGTTGTGGAGCAGGCGTCATATGTCAGTCGCCAGAAGGCGACAGGTATAAGTATGCTCTACGTTTTAATTTCCAAGCCTCGAACAATGAGGCAGAATATGAAGCTTTACTGGCCGGTATCCGCATGTGCAAAGCGGCTGGGGCAAGAAGAATAGACGCCTGCTCTGACTCACAATTGATAGTGAGTCAGTATAATGGTGAATACGAAGCAACCCATCCGGCCATGATTAAATATTTGCAGGCGGTACGGCAAGCAGTCGGGTCCCTTGAAGAGTTTCATCTGACTCAGGTGCCCAGGTCTGAAAATAACCAGGCGGATGCTCTCTCAAAGTTAGCCTCCTCAGCCTCCTGTGATACTCCAAGAACCGTCTTCTGGGAAGTTATGGAGAAGAGAAGTATTAAAGAAGATCATATTGGAATTCTAGATCGAAGTTCAACCTGGATGGACTCAATCAGGGCATACTTAACAGACGGCACCTTGCCGGATGATCATTACCAGGCAGCTTTACTAAAAAAGCGAGCGTCCAGTTTTGAGATGCGAAAAGGGGAACTCTTCAAGAAAGGGTACCTTCAACCCCTCTTGAAATGTGTTACCCCAGAAAAAGGACGAGAGGTCTTAGAGGATCTGCATTCTGGATTATGCGCCTCTCATATAGGCGGCAGGTCGCTTGCTCAACGAGCAAGGCGGCAGGGTTACTTTTGGCCTACCTTAGAAGCAGACACCATGGAGATAGTTAAAAAGTGTGACAAGTGTCAAAGGTTTGGCAAATTAATTCACCGTCCGGCTACTGATCTCACTGCCATCCATAGCCCACTACTGTTTGCTAAGTGGGGCATGGATATCCTTGGTCCCTATACGCCTGCTACAGGCGGCAGAAAATACATGTTGCAGTTGACTACTTTACCAAATGGGTAGAGGCAGAGGCTGTTAAGGGAATCAAGACGAAATATGTGATCTCATTCATCTGGAAAAATGTCATCACTCGGTTTGGGGTGCCCATGTCTATGGTTTTTGATAATGGTCCCCAATTTGAAACGCCTGTTCTCAAAAATTGGTTGGGGGACCAAGGAATCTCACACTGCTTTGCATCAGTCGGTCGTCCTCAAGCAAACGGCCAAGTAGAAGCTTTCAATAAGATCATCTCAAACGGACTCAAGAAGAAGATTGAACGAGTAGGCGACCTATGGGCAGACGAATTACCACATGTTCTCTGGGCCATTAGGACAACTGAAAAAGGGTCGACTGGACAAACTCCATTCCTCTTAACTTATGGTGCAGAAGCTGTTCTTCCAATTGAACACTATGAGCCGACTCTTCGAGTAATGTTGTATGACAAAGGGGCAAATTGGGAGTCCATGCGCCTGGCATTGGACTCACTTCCAGAAAGAAGGGGCAATGCATCCCTGCGCCATGAAATCTACCGCCTAAGAATGATAAGGTCATATAACAAAAGAGTGCACAGGCGTCCACTCGAAGTGGGGGGACTTTGTACTAAGAAAAATGGAAGCAGTCGGTAAGGCTAATGAGTCAGGCAAGTTAACTCCCAACTGGGAAGGACCCTACTGAATCTATAAATACGGCACCTACCGTCTGGAAACACCAGACGGTCAACCCCTGCCTCAAACCAGGAATGTAAATAATCTCAAGAAGTATTATTTCTGAATGATGTAAAAAGCTAAGAGCTAGTAATGAAAGTTTGCTATTTTACTTCATCTATTTTGTATTATGAGAGGCATGCCGCCTGCTCCATGAGCAACCGGCTACTCTCCATTTTTTCTATCAATTGAGGAGCATGCCAAACTGGTAAAACAGTCGGCTACTCTCCATTTTACTCAAATATGAATCTAATTAAGAGGGGCACGCTGCCTATAGCAATACAGTCGGCTGCTCTCCTATACTTAGTTCGTCAAGAACTATCTAAGGCTTACGGCCGAATGATCAAAACAGGCGCCTAGCCAATTGGTCCAATCTTTAAACTAATACGACTTGTCCCAACATCATAGAAGGCGTCCGGCGGCATCCATTCAGATGAAATTCGTCACAGAGAGCAGCTCCCTTTTGGGTGGAACATTGTTCTATAAACTAATTACACGGCACCTAGACGACTGTCCACAAGGACAACCACGTAGCCGTTTTTGAGGAAAGGATAACTCTAACACTAAACCAAACAAGTGTTAGCTGTTAACATCTGAGTCGGATAACCGTCTGTATTACTTGGGATAAGTACAGCCGGTACCTCTTGAGTTAATAGCCAACAAACATTGGCGAATCAAGAGGATTAGCCGGCCTCCGCCGCATGGTACCTCTACTACTCAAGCAGGAGTGACGACGACTGAATAACACCAACGTTAACTCATAGTCACTCCCTCAAACTTGGTATGGAATCTAAAAGGTTTGAATAGACCGCCTGTTTTTTGGCAAACAGGGACATTCAAACCCCTATTCCTACTAGGTTACCACTCCTTGGGTTAAAAGCTAACAAACATTGGCGAATCAAGGGGACCAGCCGGCCTCCGCCGCTTGGTGCCTCTACTACTCAAGCATAGAAAATGACGAATGGGTAACCTCCCCACAAGTCACTCTCTCATACTTAGTCAGGATTCAAAAGGTATGACGAGTCCGCCTGCTTAAAGGCAAACAAGAGCTCTCGTACCCCCACCCTGCTAAGATGATTTCTTTTCAAACCAAACAAGTTTGAAAAACTGGTTCGTGGGTCGACTGCTTTTTGGAAAGCAAGGACTAAAAAACTATTCCTATCTTAACAAACAGGCGGGCTAGTTATAAGCGGCCTGCTCCTTTCTAACTTGAAAATGTTAAACAAACCTAACGTATCGCCTAAAATATGTTGGGGCCTGACTGGGTATATGGCCGACTGATCGCCTAACCTGGAACCAAGACAACCAGTCGTCCAAGGGCAAAGGCAGCCATTAATGTGCACCTTTTCGCAATTTTTGGCTGCGCAAATTTTGGCTTACAAATTTTAAATATGGCCAAAACACAGTCGGCATGACATGCAAGCGGATATCAAGGATCCTCGACACTTAGCAAAAACAAAGTATGAAACAAATTCAATAAGCAAAGACGACCAAAAGATGGTCGCCAAATTCATAAACAGCCGGCCATAAAGACCGGCAAAATATTCAAATACTCCGGCCCCCTGGCCGGGTAAAGAGACAAAAATAAACGGCACGCAGGCGAAGAAAAAGTTGAAGATATAAAAAGCTGAAGCATTTGGAGGGGCATCGGTATTAACGGCCGCCTGATCGACATCAACTGTGGGCGCTTGGTCCTTCAAAGCACCCTTCTTAGTTGACTCGCCTTCAGGGGCCGAATCCTTGGTTACATCCACCTCCATTGGGTCAAGGGCGACCACCGCCTCTTCCTCCTCGCTGACCTCCTGCGCCTCATCCGCCACAACCGCCGCCTTCATAATCCTTCGATTGTACTCTTCAGTACAAGCTTTGAACTTCTTCTCCCATGAGGCATAATTGGCTTTTGGGAAGAGGCGGGACCAAGTTAATTTTTTGGATTTTTGCCAGGTCCTCCATCATAGACCTAACCAAAGCCATCTTTTCAGTTTTAGCCTTGGCCGTCAGCTCCTTGGTGATGGCCGCCTCCTGGACCTTTAGCTGTCCTTTGAGATTCTCTACTGATTTCAACAAAGATTCATTAAGGTGCGCAATATGCTTGAGTGGCTCCAGCTCCTCTCGGAGAGTCTTGATGGCGGTCTCCAGCTCCGCATTCTTCTTCTTGGCCGCCTCCAACTCAGTGCGGACCGTTAAAGTGGCCTGCGCCTGATAATAAAGAATATTAGCTGTCAAATTTTCATTTTGGGCAATTTGAAACATTGCCTTGTCACAGTCAGAGGCGGCCATGGCTTTATCAGCCTTTACCTCTTTGTTCTTCGCATTAATTGGCTTGCGAAGGCCGTTTACTCGGAGTAGGGTTTATAAAAGAAAAACAGGCGTCAGATACTAAGACAAAAAGTAGGCGTCTTGGAAAACAACGACAAAAATACCAAGTATACCTCAGAGAGGAGACCCATTATGCCATCAAGATCCAGGGTGCCGACTCCCCGGACCGCGTCCCTCTCCTCAAGAGGGACAGCTCTCACCATGGACTTGGCCATTTTCACCAGGTCCGGTCCTTGCTCGCCGCCTGTATCAAATGGTAAACATTAGCGCGATGTAGTAAAGAAAATAAAGCAATGAATCAACAAAACAGGGAACCGGATTGTACCTCTCGGGGGCTGGCTAGAGACTTGAGTAGTTTTACCCCAGATTGGGGGGTGAACGGCTGCTTGTCGGTCGCCTGTTTCCTGGCAGAACCAGACGTACTCCCACTAGTCGTTTTCCGAACCTTTGAGTGTGGTTGCTCGGAGGAGGTCTTAGAAATGCCTGCCTGCAGAAATCGATGGATGGTCAATATTAAATAAACACAAATGTGTAGAAGACAAAGCTTGAAGGGTCAAAGCTCACTTGGGGCGACTCCTTTGAAGGAGGTTCAGTGGAGGGCCTTGGACTGCCAATTACTGCGGCCCTGAGCATGGTTGCCGCCTTCCTGGAAGCAGAAATATTGTCCATAGCTTTCGCTGAAAAGATACAACCGAGAGTTAGGAAAGTCTTGAGAAATAAATCAACATCTGCTTAAAAAAGAAACAAGGTGCCGGCTACCTCTCGAGACCCGAATACTCAGGCCACAGACGGCTAGGAAGTATTTGTCATGTCATATAGCCACCTGAATTTGGGGATACAATGTAAAGGCACCTGCTCCCGTTCCCCGCTAGCGGGGTTGAGTTGTGTTTTCACCTTGAAGAGCCCTCGGTCCAGGATCTCTTCCTTCGCTTTGCGAGGAACAGGCGGCATGCCAGCACCGCCTGCAAGGAGGGGCAGATTTCTATTCCATCTGTTGTACCACTTGTTCAACAGAGGATCAGAGGTTTGGATGAGGTAGAAGGTGTTCCTCTAGTCCTTCCACTTATTTTCTTTCCCTCTCGTCATTAAGTAGCCCTTGTGGCTTGATAGCTGGTACCAGCCGATACCGCTTGTTTTGGGGGTCCGACTCAAATAGTTCATATGGGTGAACGCCTCAAAATTTGGCTCCACCCCGTGCATTTCACATCCGGCCACATAGCCAAGGATGTTAAACCAAGAGTTAGGGGCTAGCTGTCATAGCCCCACCTCGTATCCATCGAGGATTTTCTGAACAGCCGGATGCAAGGGAAATCGAATCCCCGCCTTAATGGCTGCCTCATAGCAACCAAAGCAGGCGTCCCCATAACTGATCGTCTTAGGCTAGACTACCGCATCCTCAACATCCGGCACAAATAAATCAATATCTGGACCCATCACATGGTCCGATAGAAAGGAGTCCAATTTTTCTTTCATGGCCTTGATGCGGCCCTTTGGGACATGGCAGAAATAAGGAGTGTTCAACGCCCTGTTAGAGGCGGATGGTTTTGACAATTCGTCCCCCTTTTCGGCCGCATGAGAAAGTCTTGACTCATGCAGTCGGGAGTGCCTCTCCTCCGAGTTCAGGGAGTGACGGCTTGAGGAGCTAAAGCTGGACTCACTATCAGAAGAGTCCGACTCCTCTTCTGTCCTAGAGGGGGCCGACCCCTCTCCTTCTGTAGTGGTCAATTGTCGACTGGCTAAGTCAACAGTGAAGTGGGTAGGGAACACCTTGGCTCCCTCCTCTGAGCTCCCAGCGACAGAGCCGCTTTGGTTGACTTCAGCATCAGGCGCCTGGTCAAATGTCTCGCTAACCGGCACATAAAAGGAGGAGCCATCAGAGTTGGTGATCCTGGCTGTTCTCTTAGTTCGAGCCATCGTGTTCTGCACAGACACAAAGACAGTTGGGCTATGTATAAAGGGCAGAGTTTGGTCCGGAAAGGTGCAGGCGGCACTCCTAGTCCAAGATTCAGCCATCCCCGGTGACCGACTGATCACTACCCTAGGTCGTGCCGGGTTCTTTCGAGGTACCATAGTTCAAGAGAAATAAAGAGAAAAGTAAGAGAACAGACGGTTACCTGAACGATTCAAGAATTGATGAAGTTGTGAAAAGCAGGTATCTGAAAAATCAGCCGGCTTGTCAGATCAGGCGGTGGGCTATAAATGTCCAAAATGTCAGAGCAAGTTCAGGGATCCGAGTGTTCTCTTTCAAAGATTTCAAGTGTGAAAATAAACTTGAAGTCAACATGCCCTTATATAGGAAAAATGAGAAGTCGAAGGGTCACTCCCAAATTCAAAAATGAGCGGGAAAAACCCTCGGCCACTCGCCAAGCAACACCTGTAGCAGGCTGTCGCCTATTACAGGCCGACACCTGTCACAGATGACAAGTGACCAGTCACGTGCCACCTATGAGGGGCAAATAATTAGGGGATTTTTCCCTACCAATCACCATCTGACAAGTGGACCATTCAGGCTCTGCCAAGTGTCCGCCACATGGACCAATAGAAGCCTGCCACGTGTCAGGCGGTGATCTGTACACCATGGACCAATCGTGTCACACCACGTGGCCTCCGTATGCTAGAGAGGCCAAACAGCCACCTAGGCCCAGTTTCCGAGGGAAGCCCAGACAACCCTAGGTTAATCTAAACCTAGTATTTAACACGTTTCCCAAGGTTATAAATACTCCACTTAATCCTCATTAAATGGGATTCAGTAATTAATTACTCTCACCTAGAGAAAACCTTTACTTTTTTCCGCATTTATTACTCCTAAAACAAGTACTAACTTGACCGTTGGAGGCGGAGCTCCCACCACCCGGAGTCTCCGTTGTTTTGCAGGTACAGGCGCACGGTTCCAGTCCCGGAATCGTAACTCTCCCGCAGGACATCAGAAAACCCCGAAACAGTTGGGACCCCTATGGGCCCCCTCGGGCTTCTCTTATAACAGTGGGCATGCGGATAACGATGGTGCCAGCCCTAGTGGCCATTAGTTTCCACCTTGTTCTATTTGTTCCCTCCCTTTATTTTCCCTCCCATTTATTACATGTCCTTGTGACGCATCGAGGACAATGCTTTACCCAAGTGTGAGGGGGTGTTTGAGTCAAAGGAGAGTGTTAGGGAATGCTTTAGGTAAGTGTGGGGGAAAAGCACCTAGGACTCAAGGGACTATTTAGGGGTTTTGGGTGTAGTTGTTGTTGGTAGCGTTGTTGTTGTTTGGTGTCTATGATGTCCATTTCTATGATTATGATGATATGATGATAATGATATGATGATAATGATATGATGATGATGATTTCTTGATGATGGTATGTTTGGGTAGTAGGTCATTCCCAAAGAATTGAGTTCATTGATTTTCTTTTTCTCTCTATAGTACTAACCTCTTTTTCTTGGTAGTACTTGTCTTGTTTTTCTTTGTTTTTCTCTCCCTTGTAGCTTGGAAGAAATTGGAAGCGACATGTGGAGACACGGTAAATTGCATGGTTGCTTTATTCTTTCTTCAAGAGAGATGGGTGAGATCTTTCCTTTACTTTTTTTTTCCCTTCTCGTGTTGTGTTTAGTTTAGGATATAGCTTAGGAAGGAGTTGAATGGTTCGAGGATGTTTGCTTGCGGTTCCAAGGAACCTGGAATCGTTGGTATTGATACCGAACGATCACTTATATGTCGATTGGGATTAATTTGTATCTTTATGCCTCTTATATGAACATTTTTTATTCCTTTCTTCTTTTGTTCCACTTTCATTTGTGTGATAAGCATAATTATGGCATGATGATATGGTAGTATTTCGGAACTTGCTTACTACATTTGGACTCTATCTCCGTGATAATGCATCCTAGAATGTTTGTCATTTTTCTTAAATTTGTGATGAGATGCACATTTTGAGATTGCTTTTGGTCGAATTAGACGAGCCTTAGCTAAGATAGCAAGGGTAAGAACTTGTGAGGGCGTTTGAACCCCTAGTTCATGGGATGTGGTAAGATGGAGTTGCTCCCTGTAGTGGATTTGAAGCTCTCTAGTTGGTATTTGCTTACTTCTCTCATCCCTTGTGAGGTTCACATTATTCAAGCCTTCATCAATTTGTTGAGTGGCGTTTTAGGATCCTCGACTATGCATGTTTGAATCCTTGTGTTGATTACTAGCTCCCGAGATCGTGACCTAGGACTTTTAGGGGAGGAAAAAGGCACTATTTCTCATTTTTGTTTATATTCTCTTTTATTTAGTTACAAATTTGATTTTCCTTTCTGCATCAACCTTCTTGCCAACCAATTTGAGCCTGATGTTTCTCGTTCTTATCTCAACCCCATTACAAGCCTAATGACCTATGTTTACCAACCCTTTTAGTTACTAAAGCAATGGGTTTGTGAGGCTAGTGTGAAGAGCGTCATGAATATGAGCATGAATCATTGGTGAAATTGGTTTGTAATCCTAAAGTTGCGCATGCAAGGAAGATTGGAGAAGAGTGATAAAAAAAAAATTGAAAAAAATGTCGTATAGGAATAAGAAAGCTTGCCTATTTTGTATATAATTGAATAAGGTTGATAATGCGATGAAATTGAAATTATGGGTATTCGTTTGAGTTGTGGTTGTGACTTGTTTCGTCTATAAGAATTTGCAATTCTTTTGCTTCACTTAGGATTTGCCACCACTATTTCAAATGTCCTCCCTGCCTCTACCTTGAGCCGTGTCATTACAACCCTTGTGAAGCCCCTTTGCCAGAGTACGTGGTCAACAACCGGTGGAGGGAGATGGTTTTCAACCCTGTGGAAAGAGCGTGCATAGTTGAGATGTCGGGATGACCTTTTACCTCCTCAAAATGAATCTTTGTTCGGTTCCTTCATGGAACCATGAGGAGCTATCTAGGGAGACGATTTGAAGCTAGTGGGGAGAACGCGGACCGTTTTAGAGAGGACTAGGGCGGAAGACGACTCACTAGTTCTCTATGCTTGGTTGAGGCTTAACTCTTGCAATTTTTAGCATCTTGAGGCGTGCATGCATCATGTAATTGAGAATAGCTAAGATTCTTTGATGTTTTTGACATGGTTGAGTCCGAATAAGGCATTTTTCCTTTCGAACTCTAATGTTGTTTTTCCAAAACCATGTCATATTATGTTTGTCTTTGTGGTGTTTGTTTTATCTTTCTCTTTTTGTCTTGCTTGAGGACAAGCAAGAGGCAAGTGTGGGGGATTTTGATGTGTAGCATTTATGCCACCTTTTTACCCTCTTTCATTAGAGATTTCCCCCGGATTTGTCACTCGTTTACGCCTCTTTGCACCCCTTTTACCTCGTTTCTAGTCACTTTAGCTCCCTCTCATGTTTTCCCTTCCCTTTTTGTCTTTTCTTTTAGTAATTACCTCCTAGCGCTCGTGTGCGAATCATGAATTGGTAGCTCGAGTAGAGATGCTAAAGGAGCTTGCCAAGGAAGTGGAGATGCCAAAATGGAGAGGGCGCGCTGTTAAGAATGGCCGCGGGCGCGGACAGGGAGGTCCTGATACAAGCTAAAGAAAGTGGAGATCGGCGAGCCGCGGGCGCAGCATTGGCCCCGCGGGCGCGGCAGAGAAGACCCGCGGGCGCGACATTTTCCTCCGCGGGCGCGGCAATCTGGGTCTGACGAACTTAATACCCAGTTTGGAGAGGGCGCGGAAGCCAGTTCGGAGAGCCCTCTCCGTTGCCCTTTTTCTTCTTTTTGGAAGAAGACTATAAATAGTCTTTAGCTTGAGTTTTTGGATATTCACTATTCCATTGGCTTCAAAACATTTGTAGAGAGAGAAAATCCATGTCTTTTAGAGAGATAAAACATTAGCTTTCAAGAATCAATCTTTGTAATCAAATATTCAAGATTTCCTCTAGATTATTGCTACTACTTTGGTGATTTGGTACTCTTTCAACATTATAATATCAATCTTTACTTTTGTTTCTCTAGTTTTTTATTTACTTGGTTTTATTGTTCTTACTTGAGTTTTCCTTCATAAATATTCAAGCTTTATTGGTTTCTTTGATTTTCTCCTTGACTTAGAATCATGCTAGGTTGTATTAGGATTGAAAACTTGTTTAGCTTGGTTGTCATAGCTATTTTCCTTTCTCTAGCTTAGATTTTTAGCTAGGGAAGGGGGTGAAAATCATGTTTATTTAAGTTTCTATTGATTATTGATTGGAAAATACCTTGAGTTGATGATTTGTGCTTAATATGCTTGGAGTTATTGTGTGCACCTATAACCCCAATGTTTTAGTCCTAGATTAGATGCATGAGAATGATCTAGTTTAGGGTCGATTGATTTCATCAACTTGCTTTGAGTAGTTGCATGAGAATGAATTGCTTTGAGTAGAGTTTGAACTCCTTGTTATGTTTCCTTATTGATTCTCATTAGTATCTTGTCGGTCATGATTGGAACCCCCTCTCCCTAGTGCTTTTGCCATTGTTATCTCTCTAATCTAGTCCATTTACTTGCATTTAAGAGTGTTTAATCTATTGACAAGCGCACATTAGGGCGCGCTTTAAGGCATATAAATGGGTGATTTTGGATGTATTTAGGCCCGTTTTGGTCGTTTATTGCCTTGTTACACTCGTTTCCTTCATATTACGTGCTTCACGGGTTTCGGTCTGTTTTTGGTGTGTTAACAGGTATAGTTGACCAAGTTATGTCGAGTCCCGAACCATTGGTGCGTAATCAGGCTATTATCGATCCTAGTCCACCAAGCTAAGGCTTTGCTGCGGTTCTCAAGGCCTTGAAAGGCAAGTTAAGTAGCAGGCAAGGCAGAACAGTTCACAAATATGACACCTGTTCACTATTTTGCTCACAACTTTCGGTATACAAATGATAATGGAGTGATTTCAATTGCATTAGAAAGTAGACTTGAAGAGCTTTCCAACGATATATTGCACGCCTCAAACGAAGCTCTGGATAAGAAGTTGTGACTGTTTTAAGAAGACCAAAGTGCCTGCAACCTTCCTGCCTATGCTGCACGGCCGTGCCACTTTTAGCACGGCCATGCCAGGCATTAGCACGGCCGTGCCAAGCCAATTTCCATGCCCGTGCCAGTGCCAGATTCAGCACGGCCGTGCCAGGCATTAGCACGGTCGTGCCAGATTCAGCACGGCCGTGCCAGGCATTAGCACGGCCGTGCCAAATTCAGCACGGCCGTGCCATAATTGAAGATATTGCGGATCAGCTACTGCCATGCTTGCACGGCCGTGCCACTTCCAGCACGGCCGTGCCGATTCACGAAGGGCAGCATGCGATTTACTTTCCGATTTAAAACATATATATATAGCCCGATTGTAAGGGTTAACAGACAGTTTTTTAGAGATAGTTTTTGAGAGCCTTTGTAGAGAGTTATTGGAGAACGTTCTTAGTTTTAGATATTCATTAGTTTTCTTAGAGATTATTCTAGCGATTTTAGTTTTCTTGGATTGATTTGAAGCAAGATTTGTGAAGATTCTTTGTATTATTCATTGACGACGGATATCAAAGTTCTGAACTTTTCCATTGATTCGCATCAATACAATTGGTATTATTCATTCTTGTTTATTAATCAAGCTTTATTATTCCTTAATCAGAATTCATGTTTATATCTATTATGCTTTTGGAATTCATTATTGCTTTGATTATGAATATGTGTGAGTAGTCTCCTAGCTAGGGTTTCGGGATGAAACCCGGCCTAGGTAATCTATGTAATTGAGGATTGATTTTGATAAACGGATTGTGATTAAATTGATTATATGCGATTGCATGTTAATTCATTATAATAGGAGTAGCTAACCTAGAATCTTGAATTTGATTGCATGATATCCTTGATTTGAACAAGAGATTGTGAATTGAGTATTTCATTATTGAATGTGGTTTTATTATGTATCGAGTAATGTTAAGTGCATGAGAAATCCAAGCTTAGTATTGCCCGTTGTCTTCCTATCACATGATATTGATCAGACATATAGTCTTTGCATATCCTGTTTGTCTCTGTGATTCCTTGTTGCGTAGTTACCGATGGTTTTGTGAATTCCCGTTCTCCCTAGTGTCTTAGTTTATTGATTTATTCCATCTTATTAGTAGTATTTTAGAACACCATTTTCCATTGATTTCGAACTAGCTTAGGTTTAAGATTGATTTGCAATTACTCTCGTTCCTCGTGGACCGAACCTTTATTTGCCATTGTACTTGGTTATAGGGTGTTCGTATAAGTATTGTTTGATTGAGAGTTAGATTGTAGCGACCGATTTAACCCTCGTCATCTATTCCCATCGTTTTTAGTTTATTATAGGTTCAATAGTAGATGGTTTGTCCATAGGATTCTTCAAACACAAATCTCAATACCTCTTTTTGTTACTAGCAATTTATCCTAGATATCGTATTAATTGTGCTAAACCCCTGTTTCCTTGGGAATCGACCTTACCTTACCACTATCTAAAGTAGAATTGATAGAGTTAGGATAGGAGATATAAATTGTAATTTTGATCTAGGATAGTAAACTAACGACTTATTGTCCACCGATCATCTGCTTGCCTGCTGTCATGCCTGTTTCTGAGTTGTGAGCTGTGATCTTGCTGCCTGCCTGCTGTTTCTGTTTCTATGCTGTCATGCTGTGATGATGTTGTCTGCCTGCTGCCTGCCTGTTTGTGGCTGTGTGTGTTGTTGTGTGTGGTTGTGTGTGTTGCTCTGTGTTGTTGTGTGTGTTGCATTGTGTTGTTGTGTGTGTTGCTGTACGGATGTTTTCGGTTTTGTTTTCGGTAATGAGATTTCTTCTTCCAAATTGGTGTAGGAAGAGACCCGTTGTGCACTTCTACACCCGGGGCTATCAAACAGTGGACCTTCGCAAATGGTTGCGTATGCTAGTGCAAAAACGGCCAGTGGTACGGTCCATTCGCGACCGCTTAGGCCACAACATTACTCGGTCGGGATCAATTCTGTGATTGCGGGGTTCGAGTACATCCTAGTACCGGTGCCCGTAGAGGAGGATGGGATTACTACACTCTAGGAAGCAAAAGGGAGCTTTGTGCAATGGCCCTGTGCTTGGGTAAGGTTGATCAACGAGGTAAGATTTCGGGTTCACTCTTTACTTTATGCCCGGTTGTCTTCCCAAGAGTTGGATGGATTTATTTTCTAACCAATTGCGTGATTTGCTTTATCAGATTTCGAAGAAAAGCCAAACTTCAAAGAGAAGGAGAGTGGAGCAGCCTACAAGCATTGATCCACCGGTGCCAAAGAAGAGGAGTGAACAACGGTCGGAGAGTGAAAAAGCGTCGAAGAAGAACTCTTCGAAAGGTTCAGCTATGCAAGCTACTCCACTTGTTGCAGACACGGTCCTTCAATCGCTCTCTAAAGATTTAACTTATCTACACAACTGTGTTGCCTAGTGACACTCCCGTTCAAGTTGCACTACCTAAGGCATTGTTCCACTATGATGACGATGCAATTGCATGGCTCAGCAAAGAAGATGTGAAGGAATTTCTAAGTGGATCAATGCTTAACATTTCCCTCATTCAAACATTCATGAGGTAATTCAATGCCGCTCAAAGTATGTTATTCAAATGAGTGGTGATTGTCGTTTATTTTTCCATTAATATTCTATTATCATGCATGCAGAGCACTACAGGAGCACTTACGTGACATTGATTCTCCGTGTCAAGTTGGGTGGTTATGCCCCGAGCAGATCTCCACTACTAGAATCTTAGGCAACCACCCTGACGTGTTGTACTATGTTGAACGGAGTATCAAGGAATCAGTGCGTGCGGGAGACAAGTTCATATTGGCCCCATGTTATGAGGAGTACGTTATACCATGTCAAGTTCATTTGTTTCCCCTGATTATATGTTGTACATGGCTAATAATTTATTTGTTTGTCTATTGTGAATTTATGTAGTTTGCATTGGACCCTGCTGGTGATTTGTGTTTCCAGTAACACAATCTTCCTTTTTGATTCAGCTCGATTGCCTCATCTAAAAAGCTCCTCGTGAAGTCCATACTGCAAAAGTAAATGGAGCTACCTAGTGTTGATTATCATTACCTAACTCATTTATTAGTCATACTAATCAAATTTGACCTTTCTTTTCTATAGTGTTATGAAGAAGATAATTGTCGAGCTCCTCAAGGTCCCACATGGAAATCACCTATGGTAATGCCACATGACATTGTGATTTTCGTAATAAACAATGCGTAAAAAAAATACTACTTTGCTATATATGCATGTTTGATTCATGTATTTCGTTCCTATACAAGTGCGCAACAAGATAACGGAGTTGATTATGGCCTATACGTGATGAGATTCATGTCTGACATAGTGAGTCGTTACTACAGCTTGATGAGGTATGCCATTGACTTAGTTTATTTGCTCATAAAATGTGATTTGACAAGAAATGTAAGAAACAAGCCTTACTTGGGCCAATTAGGAATAAAATGAAACCTAAAACACTGAAATTGCTCCTTTCTTGTGATTTCAAGCCTTAGCCGCCTATAACTAAGTAATAATAACATGTTATCAGAAAGATTGATTTCATTTGACAAGAAATTTAGGAAATAGGCATCCTAGTAGTCAAACATACCTAACTTGGGCCAATTTGGATAAAATGAACCCTAAAGCACTAAAATTGCTCCTTTCTTGTGATTTCAAGCCTAAGCAGCCTATAACTAAGTAATAATAACATGTTATGAGAAGGAATGAGTTCATTTGACAAGAAATGTAGGAAATAGGCATCCTAGTAGTAATATAGGCCTTACTTAAGCCAATTTGGAATAAAATGAACCCTAAAACACTAAAATTGCTCCTATCTTGTGATTTCAAGCCTTAGCCGCCTATAACTAAGTAATAATGACATATTATGAGAAATAATGAGTTCATTTGACAAGAAATGTAGAAAATAGGCATCCTAGTAGTCATACAGGTTTTACATGCCTAACTTGGGCCAATTTGGACGAAAATGAACCCTAAAACACTTAAATTGCTCCTTTCTTGTGATTTCAAGCCTTAGCCGCCTATAACTAAGTAATAATGAAATGTTATGAGAAATAATAAGTTCATTTGACATGAAATGTAGGAAATGAGCATCCTAGAAGTCATACAGGTTTTATATGCCTTACTTGGGCCAATTTGGACAAAAATGAACCCTAAAACACTTAAATTGCTCCTTTCTTGTGATTTCAAGCCTTAGCCGCCTATAACTAAGTAATAATAACATGTTATGAGAAAGAATGAGTTCATTTGACAAGAAATGTACGAAATAGGCATCCTAGTAGTCAAACAGGCCTTACTTGGGCCAATTTGGACGAAAATGAACCCGAAAACACTTAAATTGCTTCTTTCCTGTGATTTCAAGCCTTAGCCGCCTATAACTAAGTAACAATGACGTGTTATGAGAAAGAATGAGTTAATTTGACAAGAAATGAAGGAAATAGGCATCCTAGTAGTCAAACAGGCCTTACTTGGGCCAATTTGGACGAAAATGAACCCTGAAACACTTAAATTGCTCCTTTCTTGTGATTTCAAGCCTTAGCCGCCTATAACTAAGTAACAATGACGTGTTACGAGAAAGAATGATTTCATTTGACAAGAAATGTAAGAAATAGGCATCCTAGAAGAAACACAGGTTTTACATGCCTTACCTGGGCCAATTTGGACGAAAATGAACCCTAAAACACTTAAATTGCTCCTTTCTTGTGATTTCAAGCCTTAGCCGCTTATAACTAAGTAAAAATAACATGTGATGAAAAAGAATGAGTTCATTTGACAAGAAATGTAGGAAATAGTCATCCTAAAAGTCAAATAGGCCTTACTTGGGCCAATTTGGAGGAAAATGAACCCTAAAACACTTAAATTGTTCCTTTCTTGTGATTTCATGCCTTAGCCGCCTATAACTAAGCAATAATGACATGTTATGAGAAAGAATAAGTACATTTGACAAGAAATGTAGCAAATAGGCATCCTAGTAGTCAAACAGGCCTTACTTGGGCCAATTTGGACGAAAATGAACCCAAAAACACTTAAATTGCTCCTTTCTTGTGATTTCAAGCCTTAGCCACCTATAATTAAGTATTAATGACATGTTGTGAGAAAGAATGAGTTCATTCGACAAGAATTGTAGGAAATAGGCATCCTAGTAGTCAAACAGGCCTTACATGGGCCAATTTGGATGAAAATGAACCCTGAAACACTTAAATTGCTCCATTCTTGTGATTTCAAGCCTTAGCCGCCAATAACTAAGTAACAATGACGTGTTATTAGAAATAATAAGTTCATTTGACAAAAAATGTAGGAAATAGGCATCCTAGAAGTCACACAAGTTTTACATGCCTTACCTGGGCCAATTTGAATGAAAATGAACCCTAAAACACTTAAATTGCTCCTTTCTTGTGATTTCAAGCCTTAGCCGCCTATAACTAAGTAATAATAACATGTTATGAAAAAGAATGAGTTCATTTGACAAGAAATGTAGGAAATAGTCATCCTAGTAGTCAAATAGGCCTTACTTGGGACAATTTGGACGAAAATGAACCCTAAAACACTTAAATTGTTCCTTTCTTTTGATTTCATGCCTTAGCCACCTATAACTAAGAAATAATTACATTTTATGAGAAAGAATAAGTTCATTTGACAAGAAATGTAGCAAATAGGCATCCTAGTAGTCAAATAGGCCTTACTTGGGCCAATTTGGACGAAAATGAACCCGAAAACACTTAAATTGCTCCTTTCTTGTGATTTCAAGCCTTAGCCGCCTATAATTAAGTAATAATGACATGTTGTGAGAAAGAATGAGTTCATTCGACAAGAATTATAGGAAATATGCATCCTAGTAGTCAAACAGGCCTTACATGGGCCAATTTGGATGAAAATGAACCCTAAAACACTTAAATTGCTCCATTCTTGTGATTTCAAGCCTTAGCCGCTAATAACTAAGTAACAATGATGTGTTATGAGAAATAATGAGTTCATTTGACAAGAACTGTTGAAAATAGGCATCCTAGAAGTCACACAGGTTTTACATGCCTTACTTGGGCCAATTTGGACGAAAATGAACCCTAAAACACTTAAATTGCTCCTTTCTTGTGATTTCAAGCCTTAGCCGCCTATAACTAAGTAATAATAACATGTTAAAAAGAATGAGTTCATTTGACAAGACATGTAGGAAATAGTCATCCTAGTAGTCAAATAGGCCTTACTTGGGACAATTTGGACGAAAATGAACCCTAAAACACTTAAATTGTTCCTTTCTTTTGATTTCATGCCTTAGCCACCTATAACTAAGAAATAATTACATTTTATGAGAAAGAATAAGTTCATTTGACAAGAAATGTAGCAAATAGGCATCCTAGTAGTCAAATAGGCCTTACTTGGGCCAATTTGGACGAAAATGAACCCGAAAACACTTAAATTGCTCCTTTCTTGTGATTTCAAGCCTTAGCCGCCTATAATTAAGTAATAATGACATGTTGTGAGAAAGAATGAGTTCATTCGACAAGAATTGTAGGAAATATGCATCCTAGTAGTCAAACAGGCCTTACATGGGCCAATTTGGATGAAAATGAACCCTAAAACACTTAAATTGCTCCATTCTTGTGATTTCAAGCCTTAGCCGCTAATAACTAAGTAACAATGATGTGTTATGAGAAATAATGAGTTCATTTGACAAGAACTGTTGAAAATAGGCATCCTAGAAGTCACACAGGTTTTACATGCCTTACTTGGGCCAATTTGGACGAAAATGAACCCTAAAACACTTAAATTGCTCCTTTCTTGTGATTTCAAGCCTTAGCCGCCTATAACTAAGTAATAATAACATGTTAAAAAGAATGAGTTCATTTGACAAGACATGTAGGAAATAGTCATCCTAGTAGTCAAATAGGCCTTACTTGGGCCAATTTGGACGAAAATGAACCCTAAAACACTTAAATTGTTCCTTTCCTGTGATTTCATGCCTTAGCCGCCTATAACTAAACAATAATGACATGTTATGAGAAAGAATGAGTTCATTTAACAAGAAATGTAGGAAATGGGCATCCTAGTAGTCATACAGGTTTTACATGCCTTACTTAGACCAATTTGGACGTAAATGAACCCTAAAACACTTAAATTGCTCCTTTCTTGTGATTTCAAGGCTTAGCCGCCTATAACTAAGTAATAATAATATGTTATGAGAAATACTAAGTTCATTTGACAAGAAATGTAGGAAATAGGCATCCTAGTAGTCAAACAGGCCTTACTTGGGCCAATTTAGACGAAAATGAACCCTGAAACACTTAAATTGCTTCATTCTTGTGATTTTAAGCCTTGTCCGCCTATAACTAAGTAAAAATGACGTGTTATGAGAAAGAATGTGTTCATTTGACAAGAAATGTAGGAAATAGGCATCCTAGTAGTCACACAGGTTTTACATGCCTTAGCTGGGCCAATTTAGACGAAAATGAACCCTAAAACACTTAAATTGCTCCTTTCTTGTGATTTCAAGCCTTAGCCGCCTATAACTAAGTAATAATAACATGTTATGAGAAAGAATGAGTTCATTTAACAAGAAATGTAGGAAATAGGCATCCTAGTAGTCACACAGATTTTACATGCCTTACCTGGGCCAATTTGGACGAAAATGAACCCTAAAACACTTAAATTGCTCCTTTCTTGTGATTTCAACCCTTAGCCACCTACAACTAAGTAATAATAACGTGTTATGAGAAAGAATGAGTTCATTTGACAAGAAATGTAGGAAATAGGCATCCTAGTAGTCAAACAGGCCTTACTTGGGCCAATTTAGACGAAAATGAACCCTGAAACACTTAAATTGCTTCATTCTTGTGATTTCAAGCCTTCGCCGCCTATAACTAAGTAAAAATGACGTGTTATGAGAAAGAGTAAATTCATTTCACATGAAATGTAGGAAATGAGCATCCTAGTAGTCATACAGGTTTTATATGCCTTACTTGGGCCAATTAGGACGAAAATGAACCCTAAAACACTTAAATTGCTCCTTTCTAGTGATTTCAAGCCTTAGCCGCCTATAACTAAGTAATAATAACATGTTATGAGAAAGAATGAGTTCATTTGACAAGAAATGTACGAAATAGGCATCCTAGTAGTCAAACAGGCCTTACTTGGGCCAATTTGGACGAAAATGAACCCGAAAAACACTTAAATTGCTCCTTTCTTGTGATTTCAAGCCTTAGCCGCCTATAATTAAGTAATAATGACATGTTGTGAGAAAGAATCAGTTCATTCGAAAAGAATTGTAGGAAATAGGCATCCTAGTAGTCAAACAGGCCTTACTTGGGCCAATTTGGACGAAAATGAACCCTGAAACACTTAAATTGCTCCACTCTTGTGATTTCAAGCCTTTGTCGCCTATAACTAAGTAACAATGACGTGTTATGAGAAAGAATGAGTTCATTTGACATGAAATGTAGGAAATAGGCATCCTAGAAATCACACAGGTTTTACATGCCTTACTTGGGCCAATTTGGACGAAAATGAACCCTAAAACACTTAAATTGCTCATTTCTTGTGATTTCAAGCCTTAGCCGCCTATAACTAAGTAATAATAACATGTTATGAGAAAGAATGAGTTCATTTGACAAGAAATGTAGGAAATAGGCATCCTAGTAGTCAAACAGGCCTTACTTGGGCCAATTTAGACGAAAATGAACCTTGAAACACTTAAAATGCTTCATTCTTGTGATTTCAAGCCTTGGCCGCCTATAACTAAGTAAAAATGACGTGTTATGAGAAAGAATGAGTTCATTTGACAAGAACTGTAGAAAATAGGCATCCTAGAAGTCACACAGGTTTTACATACCTTACTTGGGCCAATTTGGACGAAAATGAACCCTAAAACACTTAAATTGCTCCTTTCTTGTGATTTCAAGCCTTAGCCGCCTATAACTAAGTACTAATAACATGTTAAAAAGAATGAGTTCATTTGACAAGAAATGTAGGAAATAGGCATCCTAGTAGTCACACAGGTTTTACATGCCTTAGCTGGGCCAATTTAGACGAAAATGAACCCTAAAACACTTAAATTGCGCATTTCTTGTGATTTCAAGCCTTAGCCGCCTATAACTAAGTAATAATAACATGTTATGAGAAAGAATGAGTTCATTTGACAAGAAATGTAGGAAATAGGCATCCTAGTAGTCAAACAGGCCTTACTTGGGCCAATTTAGACGAAAATGAACCCTGAAACACTTAAATTGCTTCATTCTTGTGATTTCAAGCCTTCGCCGCCTATAACTAAGTAAAAATGACGTGTTATGAGAAAGAGTGAGTTCATTTCACATGAAATGTAGGAAATGAGCATCCTAGTAGTCATACAGGTTTTATATGCCTTACTTGGGCCAATTAGGACGAAAATGAACCCAAAAACACTTAAATTGCTCCTTTCTAGTGATTTCAAGCCTTAGCCGCCTATAACTAAGTAATAATAACATGTTATGAGAAAGAATGAGTTCATTTGACAAGAAATGTACGAAATAGGCATCCTAGTAGTCAAACAGGCCTTACTTGGGCCAATTTGGACGAAAATGAACCCGAAAAACACTTAAATTGCTCCTTTCTTGTGATTTCAAGCCTTAGCCGCCTATAATTAAGTAATAATGACATGTTGTGAGAAAGAATGAGTTCATTCGACAAGAATTGTAGGAAATAGGCATCCTAGTAGTCAAACAGGCCTTACTTGGGCCAATTTGGACGAAAATGAACCCTGAAACACTTAAATTGCTCCATTCTTGTGATTTCAAGCCTTTGTCGCCTATAACTAAGTAACAATGACGTGTTATGAGAAAGAATGAGTTCATTTGACAGGAAATGTAGGAAATAGGCATCCTAGAAGTCACACAGGTTTTACATGCCTTACCTGGGCCAATTTGGACGAAAATGAACCCTAAAACACTTAAATTGCGCATTTCTTGTGATTTCAAGCCTTAGCCGCCTATAACTAAGTAATAATAACATGTTATGAGAAAGAATGAGTTCATTTAACAAGAAATGTAGGAAATAGGCATCCTAGTAGTCACACAGATTTTACATGCCTTACCTGGGCCAATTTGGACGAAAATGAACCCTAAAACACTTAAATTGCTCCTTTCTTGTGATTTCAAGCCTTAGCCGCCTATAACTAAGTAATAATAACATGTTAAAAAGAATGAGTTCATTTGACAAGACATGTAGGAAATAGTCATCCTAGTAGTCAAATAGGCCTTACTTGGGCCAATTTGGACGAAAATGAACCCTAAAACACTTAAATTGTTCCTTTCCTGTGATTTCATGCCTTAGCCGCCTATAACTAAACAATAATGACATGTTATGAGAAAGAATGAGTTCATTTAACAAGAAATGTAGGAAATGGGCATCCTAGTAGTCATACAGGTTTTACATGCCTTACTTAGACCAATTTGGACGTAAATGAACCCTAAAACACTTAAATTGCTCCTTTCTTGTGATTTCAAGGCTTAGCCGCCTATAACTAAGTAATAATAATATGTTATGAGAAATACTAAGTTCATTTGACAAGAAATGTAGGAAATAGGCATCCTAGTAGTCAAACAGGCCTTACTTGGGCCAATTTAGACGAAAATGAACCCTGAAACACTTAAATTGCTTCATTCTTGTGATTTCAAGCCTTGTCCGCCTATAACTAAGTAAAAATGACGTGTTATGAGAAAGAATGAGTTCATTTGACAAGAAATGTAGGAAATAGGCATCCTAGTAGTCACACAGGTTTTACATGCCTTAGCTGGGCCAATTTAGACGAAAATGAACCCTAAAACACTTAAATTGCTCCTTTCTTGTGATTTCAAGCCTTAGCCGCCTTAACTAAGTAATAATAACATGTTATGAGAAAGAATGAGTTCATTTAACAAGAAATGTAGGAAATAGGCATCCTAGTAGTCACACAGATTTTACATGCCTTACCTGGGCCAATTTGGACGAAAATGAACCCTAAAACACTTAAATTGCTCCTTTCTTGTGATTTCAACCCTTAGCCACCTACAACTAAGTAATAATAACGTGTTATGAGAAAGAATGAGTTCATTTGACAAGAAATGTAGGAAATAGGCATCCTAGTAGTCAAACAGGCCTTACTTGGGCCAATTTAGACGAAAATGAACCCTGAAACACTTAAATTGCTTCATTCTTGTGATTTCAAGCCTTCGCCGCCTATAACTAAGTAAAAATGACGTGTTATGAGAAAGAGTAAATTCATTTCACATGAAATGTAGGAAATGAGCATCCTAGTAGTCATACAGGTTTTATATGCCTTACTTGGGCCAATTAGGACGAAAATGAACCCTAAAACACTTAAATTGCTCCTTTCTAGTGATTTCAAGCCTTAGCCGCCTATAACTAAGTAATAATAACATGTTATGAGAAAGAATGAGTTCATTTGACAAGAAATGTACGAAATAGGCATCCTAGTAGTCAAACAGGCCTTACTTGGGCCAATTTGGACGAAAATGAACCCGAAAAACACTTAAATTGCTCCTTTCTTGTGATTTCAAGCCTTAGCCGCCTATAATTAAGTAATAATGACATGTTGTGAGAAAGAATCAGTTCATTCGAAAAGAATTGTAGGAAATAGGCATCCTAGTAGTCAAACAGGCCTTACTTGGGCCAATTTGGACGAAAATGAACCCTGAAACACTTAAATTGCTCCACTCTTGTGATTTCAAGCCTTTGTCGCCTATAACTAAGTAACAATGACGTGTTATGAGAAAGAATGAGTTCATTTGACATGAAATGTAGGAAATAGGCATCCTAGAAATCACACAGGTTTTACATGCCTTACTTGGGCCAATTTGGACGAAAATGAACCCTAAAACACTTAAATTGCTCATTTCTTGTGATTTCAAGCCTTAGCCGCCTATAACTAAGTAATAATAACATGTTATGAGAAAGAATGAGTTCATTTGACAAGAAATGTAGGAAATAGGCATCCTAGTAGTCAAACAGGCCTTACTTGGGCCAATTTAGACGAAAATGAACCTTGAAACACTTAAAATGCTTCATTCTTGTGATTTCAAGCCTTGGCCGCCTATAACTAAGTAAAAATGACGTGTTATGAGAAAGAATGAGTTCATTTGACAAGAACTGTAGAAAATAGGCATCCTAGAAGTCACACAGGTTTTACATACCTTACTTGGGCCAATTTGGACGAAAATGAACCCTAAAACACTTAAATTGCTCCTTTCTTGTGATTTCAAGCCTTAGCCGCCTATAACTAAGTACTAATAACATGTTAAAAAGAATGAGTTCATTTGACAAGAAATGTAGGAAATAGGCATCCTAGTAGTCACACAGGTTTTACATGCCTTAGCTGGGCCAATTTAGACGAAAATGAACCCTAAAACACTTAAATTGCGCATTTCTTGTGATTTCAAGCCTTAGCCGCCTATAACTAAGTAATAATAACATGTTATGAGAAAGAATGAGTTCATTTGACAAGAAATGTAGGAAATAGGCATCCTAGTAGTCAAACAGGCCTTACTTGGGCCAATTTAGACGAAAATGAACCCTGAAACACTTAAATTGCTTCATTCTTGTGATTTCAAGCCTTCGCCGCCTATAACTAAGTAAAAATGACGTGTTATGAGAAAGAGTGAGTTCATTTCACATGAAATGTAGGAAATGAGCATCCTAGTAGTCATACAGGTTTTATATGCCTTACTTGGGCCAATTAGGACGAAAATGAACCCAAAAACACTTAAATTGCTCCTTTCTAGTGATTTCAAGCCTTAGCCGCCTATAACTAAGTAATAATAACATGTTATGAGAAAGAATGAGTTCATTTGACAAGAAATGTACGAAATAGGCATCCTAGTAGTCAAACAGGCCTTACTTGGGCCAATTTGGACGAAAATGAACCCGAAAAACACTTAAATTGCTCCTTTCTTGTGATTTCAAGCCTTAGCCGCCTATAATTAAGTAATAATGACATGTTGTGAGAAAGAATGAGTTCATTCGACAAGAATTGTAGGAAATAGGCATCCTAGTAGTCAAACAGGCCTTACTTGGGCCAATTTGGACGAAAATGAACCCTGAAACACTTAAATTGCTCCATTCTTGTGATTTCAAGCCTTTGTCGCCTATAACTAAGTAACAATGACGTGTTATGAGAAAGAATGAGTTCATTTGACAGGAAATGTAGGAAATAGGCATCCTAGAAGTCACACAGGTTTTACATGCCTTACCTGGGCCAATTTGGACGAAAATGAACCCTAAAACACTTAAATTGCGCATTTCTTGTGATTTCAAGCCTTAGCCGCCTATAACTAAGTAATAATAACATGTTATGAGAAAGAATGAGTTCATTTAACAAGAAATGTAGGAAATAGGCATCCTAGTAGTCACACAGATTTTACATGCCTTACCTGGGCCAATTTGGACGAAAATGAACCCTAAAACACTTAAATTGCTCCTTTCTTGTGATTTCAAGCCTTAGCCGCCTATAACTAAGTAATAATAACATGTTAAAAAGAATGAGTTCATTTGACAAGACATGTAGGAAATAGTCATCCTAGTAGTCAAATAGGCCTTACTTGGGCCAATTTGGACGAAAATGAACCCTAAAACACTTAAATTGTTCCTTTCCTGTGATTTCATGCCTTAGCCGCCTATAACTAAACAATAATGACATGTTATGAGAAAGAATGAGTTCATTTAACAAGAAATGTAGGAAATGGGCATCCTAGTAGTCATACAGGTTTTACATGCCTTACTTAGACCAATTTGGACGTAAATGAACCCTAAAACACTTAAATTGCTCCTTTCTTGTGATTTCAAGGCTTAGCCGCCTATAACTAAGTAATAATAATATGTTATGAGAAATACTAAGTTCATTTGACAAGAAATGTAGGAAATAGGCATCCTAGTAGTCAAACAGGCCTTACTTGGGCCAATTTAGACGAAAATGAACCCTGAAACACTTAAATTGCTTCATTCTTGTGATTTCAAGCCTTGTCCGCCTATAACTAAGTAAAAATGACGTGTTATGAGAAAGAATGAGTTCATTTGACAAGAAATGTAGGAAATAGGCATCCTAGTAGTCACACAGGTTTTACATGCCTTAGCTGGGCCAATTTAGACGAAAATGAACCCTAAAACACTTAAATTGCTCCTTTCTTGTGATTTCAAGCCTTAGCCGCCTTAACTAAGTAATAATAACATGTTATGAGAAAGAATGAGTTCATTTAACAAGAAATGTAGGAAATAGGCATCCTAGTAGTCACACAGATTTTACATGCCTTACCTGGGCCAATTTGGACGAAAATGAACCCTAAAACACTTAAATTGCTCCTTTCTTGTGATTTCAACCCTTAGCCACCTACAACTAAGTAATAATAACGTGTTATGAGAAAGAATGAGTTCATTTGACAAGAAATGTAGGAAATAGGCATCCTAGTAGTCAAACAGGCCTTACTTGGGCCAATTTAGACGAAAATGAACCCTGAAACACTTAAATTGCTTCATTCTTGTGATTTCAAGCCTTCGCCGCCTATAACTAAGTAAAAATGACGTGTTATGAGAAAGAGTAAATTCATTTCACATGAAATGTAGGAAATGAGCATCCTAGTAGTCATACAGGTTTTATATGCCTTACTTGGGCCAATTAGGACGAAAATGAACCCTAAAACACTTAAATTGCTCCTTTCTAGTGATTTCAAGCCTTAGCCGCCTATAACTAAGTAATAATAACATGTTATGAGAAAGAATGAGTTCATTTGACAAGAAATGTACGAAATAGGCATCCTAGTAGTCAAACAGGCCTTACTTGGGCCAATTTGGACGAAAATGAACCCGAAAAACACTTAAATTGCTCCTTTCTTGTGATTTCAAGCCTTAGCCGCCTATAATTAAGTAATAATGACATGTTGTGAGAAAGAATCAGTTCATTCGAAAAGAATTGTAGGAAATAGGCATCCTAGTAGTCAAACAGGCCTTACTTGGGCCAATTTGGACGAAAATGAACCCTGAAACACTTAAATTGCTCCCCTCTTGTGATTTCAAGCCTTTGTCGCCTATAACTAAGTAACAATGACGTGTTATGAGAAAGAATGAGTTCATTTGACATGAAATGTAGGAAATAGGCATCCTAGAAGTCACACAGGTTTTACATGCCTTACTTGGGCCAATTTGGACGAAAATGAACCCTAAAACACTTAAATTGCTCATTTCTTGTGATTTCAAGCCTTAGCCGCCTATAACTAAGTAATAATAACATGTTATGAGAAAGAATGAGTTCATTTGACAAGAAATGTAGGAAATAGGCATCCTAGTAGTCAAACAGGCCTTACTTGGGCCAATTTAGACGAAAATGAACCTTGAAACACTTAAAATGCTTCATTCTTGTGATTTCAAGCCTTGGCCGCCTATAACTAAGTAAAAATGACGTGTTATGAGAAAGAATGAGTTCATTTGACAAGAACTGTAGAAAATAGGCATCCTAGAAGTCACACAGGTTTTACATACCTTACTTGGGCCAATTTGGACGAAAATGAACCCTAAAACACTTAAATTGCTCCTTTCTTGTGATTTCAAGCCTTAGCCGCCTATAACTAAGTACTAATAACATGTTAAAAAGAATGAGTTCATTTGACAAGAAATGTAGGAAATAGGCATCCTAGTAGTCACACAGGTTTTACATGCCTTAGCTGGGCCAATTTAAACGAAAATGAACCCTAAAACACTTAAATTGCGCATTTCTTGTGATTTCAAGCCTTAGCCGCCTATAACTAAGTAATAATAACATGTTATGAGAAAGAATGAGTTCATTTGACAAGAAATGTAGGAAATAGGCATCCTAGTAGTCAAACAGGCCTTACTTGGGCCAATTTAGACGAAAATGAACCCTGAAACACTTAAATTGCTTCATTCTTGTGATTTCAAGCCTTCGCCGCCTATAACTAAGTAAAAATGACGTGTTATGAGAAAGAGTGAGTTCATTTCACATGAAATGTAGGAAATGAGCAACCTAGTAGTCATACAGGTTTTATATGCCTTACTTGGGCCAATTAGGACGAAAATGAACCCTAAAACACTTAAATTGCTCCTTTCTAGTGATTTCAAGCCTTAGCCGCCTATAACTAAGTAATAATAACATGTTATGAGAAAGAATGAGTTCATTTGACAAGAAATGTACGAAATAGGCATCCTAGTAGTCAAACAGGCCTTACTTGGGCCAATTTGGACGAAAATGAACCCTGAAACACTTAAATTGCTCCATTCTTGTGATTTCAAGCCTTTGTCGCCTATAACTAAGTAACAATGACGTGTTATGAGAAAGAATGAGTTCATTTGACAGGAAATGTAGGAAATAGGCATCCTAGAAGTCACACAGGTTTTACATGCCTTACCTGGGCCAATTTGGACGAAAATGAACCCTAAAACACTTAAATTGCGCATTTCTTGTGATTTCAAGCCTTAGCCGCCTATAACTAAGTAATAATAACATGTTATGAGAAAGAATGAGTTCATTTGACAAGAAATGTAGGAAATAGGCATCCTAGTAGTCAAACAGGCCTTACTTGGGCCAATTTAGACGAAAATGAACCCTGAAACACTTAAATTGCTTCATTCTTGTGATTTCAAGCCTTGTCCGCCTATAACTAAGTAAAAATGACGTGTTATGAGAAAGAATGAGTTCATTTGACAAGAAATGTAGGAAATAGGCATCCTAATAGTCACACAGGTTTTACATGCCTTAGCTGGGCCAATTTAGACGAAAATGAACCCTAAAACACTTAAATTGCTCCTTTCTTGTGATTTCAAGCTTTAGCCGCCTATAACTAAGTAATAATAACATGTTATGAGAAAGAATGAGTTCATTTAACAAGAAATGTAGGAAATAGGCATCCTAGTAGTCACACGGATTTTACATGCCTTACCTGGGCCAATTTGGACGAAAATGAACCCTAAAACACTTAAATTGCTCCTTTCTTGTGATTTCAACCCTTAGCCACCTACAACTAAGTAATAATAACGTGTTATGAGAAAGAATGAGTTCATTTGACAAGAAATGTAGGAAATAGGCATCCTAGTAGTCAAACAGGCCTTACTTGGGCCAATTTAGACGAAAATGAACCCTGAAACACTTAAATTGCTTCATTCTTGTGATTTCAAGCCTTCGCCGCCTATAACTAAGTAAAAATGACGTGTTATGAGAAAGAGTGAGTTCATTTCACATGAAATGTAGGAAATGAGCATCCTAGTAGTCATACAGGTTTTATATGCCTTACTTGGGCCAATTAGGACGAAAATGAACCCTAAAACACTTAAATTACTCCTTTCTAGTGATTTCAAGCCTTAGGCGCCTATAACTAAGTAATAATAACATGTTATGAGAAAGAATGAGTTCATTTGACAAGAAATGTACGAAATAGGCATCCTAGTAGTCAAACAGGCCTTACTTGGGCCAATTTGGACGAAAATGAACCCGAAAAACACTTAAATTGCTCCTTTCTTGTGATTTCAAGCCTTAGCCGCCTATAATTAAGTAATAATGACATGTTGTGAGAAAGAATCAGTTCATTCGAAAAGAATTGTAGGAATTAGGCATCCTAGTAGTCAAACAGGCCTTACTTGGGCCAATTTGGACGAAAATGAACCCTGAAACACTTAAATTGCTCCATTCTTGTGATTTCAAGCCTTTTTTCGCCTATAACTAAGTAACAATGACGTGTTATGAGAAAGAATGAGTTCATTTGACATGAAATGTAGGAAATAGGCATCCTAGAAGTCACACAGGTTTTACATGCCTTACTTGGGCCAATTTGGACGAAAATGAACCCTAAAACACTTAAATTGCTCATTTCTTGTGATTTCAAGCCTTAGCCGCCTATAACTAAGTAATAATAACATGTTATGAGAAAGAATGAGTTCATTTGACAAGAAATGTAGGAAATAGGCATCCTAGTAGTCAAACAGGCCTTACTTGGGCCAATTTAGACGAAAATGAACCTTGAAACACTTAAAATGCTTCATTCTTGTGATTTCAAGCCTTGGCCGCCTATAACTAAGTAAAAATGACGTGTTATGAGAAAGAATGAGTTCATTTGACAAGAACTGTAGAAAATAGGCATCCTAGAAGTCACACAGGTTTTACATACCTTACTTGGGCCAATTTGGACGAAAATGAACCCTAAAACACTTAAATTGCTCCTTTCTTGTGATTTCAACCCTTAGCCACCTACAACTAAGTAATAATAACGTGTTATGAGAAAGAATGAGTTCATTTGACAAGAAATGTAGGAAATAGGCATCCTAGTAATCAAACAGGCCTTACTTGGGCCAATTTAGACGAAAATGAACCCTGAAACACTTAAATTGCTTCATTCTTGTGATTTCAAGCCTTCGCCGCCTATAACTAAGTAAAAATGACGTGTTATGAGAAAGAGTGAGTTCATTTCACATGAAATGTAGGAAATGAGCATCCCTGTAGTCATACAGGTTTTATATGCCTTACTTGGGCCAATTAGGACGAAAATGAACCCTAAAACACTTAAATTACTCCTTTCTAGTGATTTCAAGCCTTAGGCGCCTATAACTAAGTAATAATAACATGTTATGAGAAAGAATGAGTTCATTTGACAAGAAATGTACGAAATAGGCATCCTAGTAGTCAAACAGGCCTTACTTGGGCCAATTTGGACGAAAATGAACCCGAAAAACACCTAAATTGCTCCTTTCTTGTGATTTCAAGCCTTAGCCGCCTATAATTAAGTAATAATGACATGTTGTGAGAAAGAATCAGTTCATTCGAAAAGAATTGTAGGAAATAGGCATCCTAGTAGTCAAACAGGCCTTACTTGGGCCAATTTGGACGAAAATGAACCCTGAAACACTTAAATTGCTCCATTCTTGTGATTTCAAGCCTTTGTCGCCTATAACTAAGTAACAATGACGTGTTATGAGAAAGAATGAGTTCATTTGACATGAAATGTAGGAAATAGGCATCCTAGAAGTCACACAGGTTTTACATGCCTTACTTGGGCCAATTTGGACGAAAATGAACCCTAAAACACTTAAATTGCTCATTTCTTGTGATTTCAAGCCTTAGCCGCCTATAACTAAGTAATAATAACATGTTATGAGAAAGAATGAGTTCATTTGACAAGAAATGTAGGAAATAGGCATCCTAGTAGTCAAACAGGCCTTACTTGGGCCAATTTAGACGAAAATGAACCTTGAAACACTTAAAATGCTTCATTCTTGTGATTTCAAGCCTTGGCCGCCTATAACTAAGTAAAAATGACGTGTTATAAGAAAGAATGAGTTCATTTGACAAGAACTGTAGAAAATAGGCATCCTAGAAGTCACACAGGTTTTACATACCTTACTTGGGCCAATTTGGACGAAAATGAACCCTAAAACACTTAAATTGCTCCTTTCTTGTGATTTGCCGCCTATAACTAAGTAATAATAACATGTTAAAAAGAATGAGTTCATTTGACAAGAAATGTAGGAAATAGGCATCCTAGTAGTCACACAGGTTTTACATGCCTTAGCTGGGCCAATTTAGACGAAAATGAACCCTAAAACACTTAAATTGCTCCTTTCTTGTGATTTCAAGCCTTAGCCGCCTATAACTAAGTAATAATAACATGTTATGAAAAATAATGAGTTCATTTAACATGAAATGTAGGAAATAGGCATCCTTGTAGTCACACAGATTTTACATGCCTTACCTGGGCCAATTTGGACGAAAATGAACCCTAAAACACTTAAATTGCTCCTTTCTTGTGATTTCAACCCTTAGCATCCTATAACTAAGTAATAATAACATGTTATGAGAAAGAATGAGTTCATTTGACAAGAAATGTAGGAAATAGGCATCCTAGTAGTCAAACAGGCCTTACTTGGGCCAATTTAGACGAAAATGAACCCTGAAACACTTAAAGTGCTTCATTCTTGTGATTTCAAGCCTTGGCCGCCTATAACTAAGTAAAAACGACGTGTTATGAGAAAGAATGAGTTCATTTGACAAGAAATGTAGGAAATAGGCATCCTAGTAGTCACATAGATTTTACATGCCTTACCTGGGCCAATTTGGACGAAAATGAATCCTAAAACACTTAAATTGCTCCTTTCTTGTGATTTCAAGCCTTAGCCGCCTATAACTAAGTAATAATAACATTTTATGAGAAAGAATGAGTTCATTTAACAAGAAATGTACGAAATAGACATCCTAGTAGTAAAACAGGCCTTACTTGGGCCAATTTGGACAAAAATGAACCCTGAAACACTTAAATTGCTTCATTCTTGTGATTTCAAGCCTTAGCCGCCTATAAATAAGTATCAATAACATGTTATGAGAAATAATGAGTTCATTTGACAAGAAATGTAGGAAATAGGCATCCTAGTAGTCACACAGATGTTACATGCCTTACCTGGGCCAATTTGGACGAAAATGAATTCTAAAACACTTAAATTGCTCCTTTCTTGTGATTTCAAGCCTTATCCGCCTATAACTAAGTAATAATAACATGTTATGAGAAAGAATGAGTTCATTTGACAAGAAATGTAGGAAATAGGCATCCTAGTAGTCAAACAGGCATTACTTGGGCCAATTTGGACGAAAATGAACCCTAAAACATTTAAATTGCTCCATTCTTGTGATTTTAAGACTTAGCCGCGTATAACTAAGTAACAATGACGTGTTATGAGAAAGAATGAGTTCATTTGACAAGAAATGTATGAAATAGGCATCCTAGTAGTCAAACAGATTTTACATGCCTTAGCTGGGCCAATTTAGACGAAAATGAACCCTAAAACACTTAAATTTCTCCTTTCTTGTGATTTCAAGCCTTGGCCGCCTATAACTAAGTAATAATAACATGTTATGAGAAAGAATGAGTTCATTTAACAAGAAATGTAGGAAATAGGCATCCTAGTAGTCACACAGATTTTACATGCCTTACCTGGGCCAATTTGGACGAAAATGAACCCTAAAACACTTAAATTGCTCCTTTCTTGTGATTTCAAACCTTAGCCGCCTATAACTAAGTAATAATAACATGTTATGAGAAAGAATGAGTTTATTTGACAAGAAATGTAGGAAATAGGCATCCTAGTAGTCAAACAGGCCTTACTTGGGCCAATTTAGACGAAAATGAACCCTGAAACACTTAAATTGCTTCATTCTTGTGATTTCAAGCCTAGTCCGCCTATAACTAAGTAAAAATGACGTGTTATGAGAAAGAATGAGTTCATTTGACAAGAAATGTAGGAAATAGGCATCCTAGTAGTCACATAGATTTTACATGCCTTACCTGGGCCAATTTGGACGAAAATGAATCCTAAAACACTTAAATTGCTCCTTTCTTGTGATTTCACGCCTTAGCCGCCTATAACTAAGTAATAATAACATGTTATGAGAAAGAATGAGTTCATTTAACAATAAATGTAGAAAATGGGCATCCTAGTAGTCGTACAGGTTTTACATGCCTTACCTGTACCAATTTGGACGAAAATGAACCCTAAAACACTTAAATTGCTCAGTTCTTGTGATTTCAACCCTTAGCCGCCTATAACTAAGTAATAATAACATGTTATGAGAAAGAATGAGTTCATTTGACAAGAAATGTAGGAAATAGGCATCCTAGTAGTCAAACAGGCCTTACTTGGGCCAATTTAGACGAAAATGAACCCTGAAACACTTAAATTGCTTCATTCTTGTGATTTCAAGCCTTGGCCGCCTATAACTAAGTAAAAATGACGTGTTATGAGAAAGAATGAGTTCATTTGACAATAAATGTAGGAAATAGGCATCCTAGTAGTCACACAGGTTTTACATGCCTTAGCTGGGCCAATTTAGACGAAAATGAACCCTAAAACACTTAAATTGCTCCTTTCTTGTGATTTCAAGCCTTAGCCGCCTATAACTAAGTAATAATAACATGTTATGGGAGAGAATGAGTTCATTTAACAAGAAATGTAGGAAATAGGCATCCTAGTAGTCACATAGATTTTACATGCCTTACTTGGGCCAATTTGGAAGAAAATGAACCCTAAAACACTTAAATTGCTCCTTTCTTGTGATTTAAAGCCTTAGCCGCCTATAACTAAGTAATAATGACATGTTATGAGAAAGAATGAGTTCATTTGACAAGAAATGTAGGAAATAGGCATCCTAGTAGTCATACAGGTTTTACATGCCTTACCTGGGCCAATTTGGACGAAAATGAAGCCTAAAACACTTAAATTTCTCCTTTCTTGTGATTTCAAGACTTAGCCGCCTATAACTAAGTAATAATGACATGTTATGAGAAAGAATGAGTTCATTTGACAAGAAATGTAGGAAATGGGCATCCTAGAAGTCATTCAGGTTTTACATGCCTTACTTGGCCAATTTGGACGTAAATGAACCCTAAAACACTTAAATTGTTCCTTTCTTGTGATTTCAAACCTTAGCCGCCTATAAATAAGTAATAATATGTTATGAGAAAGACAGAGTTCAATTGACAAGAAATGTACGAAATAGGCATCCTAGTAGTCAAACAGGCCTTACTTGGGCCAATTTGGAAGAAAATGAACCCTAAAACACTTAAATTGCTCCTTTCTTGTGATTTCAAGCCTTAGCCGCCTATAACTAAGTAATAATGACATTATATGAGAAAGAATGAGTTCATTTTATAAGAGATGTAGAAAATAGGCATCCTAGTAGTCATAAAGGTATTACATGCCTTACGCCAATTTGGACGAAAATGAACCTTAAAACACTTAAATTGCTCCTTTCTTCTTATTTCAAGCCTTAGCCGCCTATATCTAAGTAATAATAATATGTTTTGAGAAATAATGAGTTCATTTGACAAGAAATGTAGAAAATAGGCATCCTAGTAGTCAAACAGGCCTTACTTGGGCCAATTTGGACGAAAATGAACCCTAAAACACTTAATTTAAATTGCTCCATTCTTGTGATTTCAAGCCTTAGCCGCCTATAACTAAGTAATAATGACATGTTATGATAAAGAATGAGTTCATTTGACAAGAAATGTAGGAAATAGGCATCCTAGTAGTCATACAGGTTTTACATGCCTTACCAAGGCCAATTTGGACGAAAATGAACCTTAAAACACTTAATTTGCTCCTTTCTTGTGATTTCAAGCCTTAGCCACCTATAACTAAGTAATAATGACATGTTATGAGAAAGAATTAGTTCATTTGACAAGAAATGTGGGAAATAGGCATCCTAGTAGTCAAACAGGCCTTACTTGGGCCAATTTGGACGAAAATGAACCCTAAAACACTTAAATTGCTCCTTTCTTGTGATTTCAAGCCTTAGCCGCCTATAACATAGTAATAATGACATGTTATGAGAAAGAATGAGTTCATTTGACAAGAAATGTAGGAAATAGGCATCCTAGTAGTCATACAGGTTTTACATGCCTTACCTAGGCCAATTTGGACGAAAATGAACCTTAAAACACTTAATTTGCTCCTTTCTTGTGATTTCAAGCCTTAGCCGCCTATATCTAAGTAATAATGACATGTTATGAGAAAGAATTAGTTCATTTGACAAGAAATGTGGGAAATAGGCATCCTACTAGTCAAACAGGCCTTACTTGGGCCAATTTGGACGAAAATGAACCCTAAAACACTTAAATTGCTCCTTTCTTGTGATTTCAAGCCTTAGCCGCCTATAACTAAGTAATAATGACATGTTATGAGAAAGAATGAGTTCATTTGACAAGAAATGTAGGAAATAGGCATCCTAGTAGTCATACAGGTTTTACATGCCTTACTTGGGCCAATTTGGACGAAAATGAAGCCTAAAACACTTAAATTGCTCCTTTCTTGTGATTTCAAGACTTAGTCGCCTGTAACTAAGTAATAATGACATGTTATGAGAAAGAATGAGTTCATTTGACAAGAAATGTAGGAAATAGGCATCCTAGTAGTCATCCAGGTTTTGCATGCCTTACTTGGGCCAATTTGGATGAAAATGAACCCTAAAACACTTAAATTGCATTTTTACATGCATAACCTACAATAAATAATTCTAACATACTTTTTGTTTATTCCAAGTTTTGCAAAGTACAGAAGGGAAGTCCGTTGACGTGCAAAGAACTTAATGAAGTTCGAGACATGTTGGCGTCCTTCATCACATTTAACTTGTAAATATCATTTCTATTTGAACTTGTTAACTACATTATTGATTAGTATTGTTTGTAATTATGATACTTTTTAAATTAGTATTGTTTGTAAATAGTATTGCATTTGGGATTATTAATTAATATCTATGTATTGATGTATATTATTCCAATTTACAAATTATTATTATTATTATTAATTATAATATTATAATAATAATTATTATTATTATTGTTATTGTTATGTAATATTTGTAGAATGAATGCAGGATGTACAGATTCTCATTATTATTATTAGTATTAGTATTAATATTATTATTTATAGCCGAAAAAAGAAAAAAGTTAAAGGCACCGGTTCAGGCTTCAAACCGGTGCCTATTGTGCTGAAATAAAAAAAAAAAAAAAGCGCCATGGGTTTTTGGCACTGGTTAACCGGTGCCAAAGAGTGTATTTAGCACCGGTTAACTGGTGCCATAGCTCTTAATAGCCACCGATTTTGAACCGGTGCCAAATCTTCAGAGATTTGGCATCCCTCAAATACCCAACGGTTCAAAATCGGTGCCAAAGAGGGGGTTTGAACCAGTTCCTATTTGCCTTTTTCGCGTAGTGGAAGGATTAGATGAGTCATTAGAGTATTACGAACAAAGACGTCGGATATCGAGCTTAGAGCATCAAGACCGAGCGTCATAAGTCGAGGCGAATTTAGAATTCGACGAGACGTGGAATCAAGCAAGCGACAAGTTAAAGCCAAGTCGTAGCCTCGAATTGGCCTAGCCATGCAAGTGCTAGGCTAGGCGAGGTCACCATCCCATGCGTGTCTAGCATCGCCTAGCACACGCACATCGCATGGCCCAAGCATCGTAAGATGCGTGCCATGCGTGTGTGCGTGCTGTGGCTGTGCAAGCATGGCTGGGCGTGATTGCTAGCATAGCAGCACCAGCCATCGCAACATGCTAGGCATGACCAAGCATAGCCTGCAAGCATCACAAGGCCAGCAGCACGCAAGTGCTTGCTAGGCCTCGCTATCGCAAGCAGGCAACGTATAGCACTGTGCGTGCTTACTAGCCAAGCTGGGCCAACCATCGCTGCATGTTGTGCTTGCGTGGCTTGCTAGCTGCACGCATGCATGCATGGGCGTGCTGGCTGGGTAGTCCAGCCTTTGTGCTAGGCGCCAGCTGGAAGCCTTGGCAGCCAAGGCAGGCTGCCAACCAGCCATGTGGCATGGTCAGCCGGTCAAGGGAAGGGACCAAAGGGGATGGTGTTTGGTTTGGGGAGCTAGGTGAGTTGGTCCCTCCTTTGGTGGTCCTCACCTACTCTCTCCCTCCTTGTGCCACTTGGAGCTTGTTGATTGCATTGCCTTTTTATTTTGTTTTGATTAAAATAAAATAGAGGAAAATGCAAATCTCCCAAATTGATGGGAGAAGGGAGATTAAGGCTCCATTCCCTATACATACCCAAGTTTTAGGTTTGGAAAAAATCACTTGAGTGGAACTAAAAAGGCATCTCATTTGTAAAGTGAGAAAACCTTAAGTTCGTAATACTCTAGTTTTATTTGGTCAAGTCCAGACTAACCTTCGGGATTAAGACCGTTCGAGTCGGGTCGAGGGTGCGAGTCGTAGGAGGCCGTTGCACTTGCGAGGCTCAAACTTTGAAGTCTTTAAGAGCTCGTGAATCGAGCGAAGCACGCGTCAACGGTAAGAATGTCTTTTCTCTTTCTCTCTCTTATGTTGTTAATTATGTGAGTGCATGTTTAGTTGCTTTAATTAGTGAGCGGGTCTTGGGCCTCTTCCGCGTAGCGTTAGATGCTATGAAACCCAACAGCGGTATCGGAGCCGCGCTCATTTTAATAATTTAACTTATAATTAATTGAGGTGATTTCAAATGGATTTAAATTCTGGTTTTGCTTTCTAATTAAGCTCGTTTTAATAAGTTTTAATCTCGTATTTTACTAATTTTGGCCAACGAACCCTAATTCTGACTCAAAAATAGTGATTTTTGGGCGGAATCGATGTTCTAAATCGTTTTTGACCTTCTTTAAAGACTGTCCAGAAGCCACAATCCACCCAGAAACATGTTTTTCGAGGGGCTTTTCGTTTTTGACGAAAAATTTTAAATCTTTAAACCTTGATTAATTATGGCATGTTAAAGGTAGATTAAATGTATGGTTGCATCACTAATCTACTGCAATTATAAACCTTATTAAGCATGTTTATGTAGTCATAATTGGTTCTTAATTTGGTGAGTTCATTTTTCACATAAACTTGAAATTTTCACATTTTTGCAAATAAATTGCTTCAAGTGTGAATGTTTATGGTGAATTTGAAATTTTGAAGTCCCTAATATTTCAAAGATCCAATCTTTAATTGTTTATTTGGTTGGAACTTTGGTTGCTAAATTCCATGTTGAACTAATTTTCGGATTTAATCATTTTTTAGTTGATTAAAGTCCTAAAAGTTCAAAACTTATTAAAATTTAATTAATCTTCATATTGGAAGATGTAATTTTTCAATTATACACAAGTTATTGTTGGAAATTTTTCATTGGATGAAAGGTTTTATTTTTCCAACCCCTTTAATTTTGTCAAATCTCATTATTAATTTATATTTGGTTAAATTAATTATGAGTATAGCCCTTCAATTTTGTAGCTTTAAGATAGACCTAAATTGATTTAAAGAATGCTTCTTGAATAATTTAGGCTTGTGCACTATTAAAATTGAATTTAATTAAGTTAGACTTGTTTTATTTTCATTTTGCTCTAAATTGGTTCTAAAATAAATTTAGAATTAATTTTTGTCACACATATATCGGGATTAAAATGCCGAGATAAAAGCACGCAAATCGAGATAAAATCACCCAAGCGCCACCAAGGCTAGCCGGGCTACTCATGCAGCCCACATGTGGCTGCCTAGGTGCGCATGGAGGTGCTCCTACCTCAAGATGCTGCTGCTGTGTGGCAGTCTGGGAGTGCACACTAGGTGTGTGCTTGCTATGTGGTGCAAGGGCTGTTGGACGATGCTCGCAAGAGCTGCTGGGCGGAAAGGCAGCGAGCCCCAGCAGGCCCAGCCACACTCTGCCAGCGCCAGCACACATAAGATGCAGCCTTGGTGCCTAGCAAGCCTAACCCCAAGGCTAGGATGCTAGGCACTCGGTTTTAGTGGGCTGATTTTTATGTTATGTGGGCTATGTGTTTTGCGAATTTTTGCCGTTTTAATTATCTTTTTTTAATTATTTTAACGAGGCTAGGCCTCGGTTCTTCCTGTTCTTGCAAAAATATTTTTGACAAAATTTGGGTTAACCGACTTAATCAATTTGATTAATTAAGTTGGATGCGGAATTTAGTGGGAGCTTCGTTAATTGCATGAACTAATTGCGTCTTAATCACATAAAATATTTAACAACTTTGACTAGTTTTAATTAGGCGCGTTAATTAGATTAACCACCTAAGTTAGTTACTAGTATGCGCGTGTTATGCATTGTTACTAGTTTAGCGTTGTAAAATGCATGGGCCATTCACAAATAGTGAATGGATGAATGGAATGTATATTGTTTCACAGGTTTTGTGAAAATGGCAACTAGTGGGGCCCCACTAGTATAGTAAATACGGACTACGATCCGTCATGTATTTTTGTAAATCTAAATACGGTCTGCGTACCGTTGCGTATTTTTGTACCTTAATATTTAGATTTTTCCTAGTCGTAGTTGTTTAGGGTAAAAATTACCCTAGACACGTGGCCTAATGGCCTTGAGACACGTGGCAACCAGCCATAGGTCAACTTGGCGCCAATCCCCTATTGACACGTGTCCTTTGAACCCTAGATGGGGTACTGGTCTCCCCACTATAAATAGTGGGTCAGTCCTCATTTATTGGGCATTCACAAACCCATAAATACAAACACGAATCCCGAGCAATATTAATTGCAGAATCCTCCTGTATTAGCGAGGAGTAATTACTGTTTCCGCACTTATTACCTCCTGTACGTTACTGACTTGATCGTCGGAGGCGGAGCTCCCACCAACCGGAGTCTCCGTGGTTTTGCAGGTACAGGCGTCGGTTACACATACTAGGGATTGTAACTCTCCCGTAGGACACATCAAAAACCCCCGAAACATTTGGCGCTGTCTGTGGGGAGAGTACTTCTTAGATGGCTTCTGAAACTGTACCAACAAATGAAGGCAAACGGCCTACAGTCGAGCCTGAGGTCCATACGGACCAAGAAAGTGGTGACGATTATGAAATCGACACCTATGTGGCCCTTGACGGGTCGTTCAGGACAAAACAATGGCAAGTAAATTACCAAGAGCAAAAGGCAAACCAGCAAGAACATGATCAATATCCCGTAGTTTACCTTTGAGGAAACGGTGTCCACACAAGTACTTCACATTCTGATATGAATCCCATTTTCCTAGAAATGAAATAGACATAATTCACTTAAGTAACTTTATAAATCAGGTGTAATACAAGTTTAGATGTAGAGAGAAGAATGAGGATAGTACCACTATTGTGAAATGCAAAGCAATTTAATCGACAAAAAATGAAAAGAAAAAAAATACAATGTTAGAGAAATTAATAAAGAAAAAAGTCATAAATTGATGTAATAAAGAGGAAAACAATGTCAAAGAAATGGGTTCTTTATCAGATGAATAATTCATTTTAAAATAGAATTTCATGATATGCGAGTGGGACCTGAACATTTTTGAGGGTTAAACATCTCGTTCTACTATGTTTTATCAACAATGGAAGCACGTCAACAGAACAAGAACCTTAATTTGTCAACATAGATGTTGTACATTTTCTGGCACATAATAAATAATGATGTCCAGTACCAACAGATTAATTTCATACCATCTGAGATTTGTGCTTACGCTACAAATGTTTAGGATAACGATAGGAAAAACTTAAATTAGTAATTCAGTAGTTATGCTTTACTTCCATTGTAAATAGCACAAACAAAAGTATTGCTAATGAGTTGAATGGACGACCAGGTTTAAAATTAGTTTCTAGATAGTTTTTTACCAAAACAAAAGGGCGACTCTTGATGTCAATAGACTCCCCCATCCATGAAGTTTATTCAAAGCCCTACTGGCTGTTGATGGTTAAAGGTCTTCCTTAGGAGCTTGCCTTTGATCATGTCGGCCACAGTTAATAATACTCTTATCCTTGAGGGATTCTACCAGCATGCAGTTTCAATAAGATACAAGGCCCAATGAACAAAACCTTTATGATGATATAGAGCATCATATATTCTTAATATATTGTATAATATAAAACAATAATCATATAAATCTGAGCAATTCTTCTCTAATTTTTAGAATAAAAATTCAGTAAATCAAAGTTGAAATTCAACAAAAAAATGTTGTAGTGACATATCAAATACATCAACAAACATCATCAAATATTAACACAATTGAAGCTGAAATATAAATCAACTCAAATAAACGTCTATTTACAGCAACTACTTTCATCAAAACCATCATATACCCAAGAATATAACAACAATATACACCGTTCCAAAGAAATAAAGGAGCGGGGTGAAAGTCAGGCTGCCCTAGGCAGCCCAAATGGCTGACCGACTAGGACAACCCAGGCGGCAGAAGGTGCTGCTCCCGTCACGAGAGACGAACTCATGAAATTCATGACAAGTTTTAAGGGCGAGATCAAAAGCCTTCTAAACAAGTCCAACGGCCATCACAAGGGTCAGACGGCAAAGAAGCCTTCTCCTTCCAGGAAGAAGCAACTCAAAGATTGTGTGCCTACCCTTCACCCGAAACCAAAGGTAGCGGATGGGTCCATGAGCGACGTCTCTAAGCTTCGTTTCCTTGAGACAGGGCAAAGGAAGCCCATCCGGCAAGTACAGGCGGATGGGTCAAAGAAGACTTACACTGATGCTCGGATGCTCATCTAGGAAATGAGAGGTCTGCAGCTGTCCGTGTCGGCTTCAACGTCGACCTACCCAGACAGCTTCCAAAATGCTTCCATAAAGCATTCGAAATCAAACGCAGGAACTCAGTCGTGCGATCCGTCCGCACGCTCTGGTCCCAAAATTATCCAGCCGGTACAGTACGGGTCACCGTACATGCCGTATAGATCTCCATACATGCAGCCGGCCCTCTTTGGGGGTCAGGCGGCACAACCGGCCCAGCCCATGGACAGGCAGCTCCGGCTGCTTAACTTTTGAGAACAGCCAATGGCATTCTCCAGGGAAGTTACCGAGGTGGCACAGCCGGCTAAGGTGAAAAACGTGTTGGTCGGTGCCTATGACGGTACCGCCAACCCAGAGGATCACCTAATGGCCTATACCAACCTCATGTACTTACATGGGTTGGATGATTTCACCTGGTGTCGGTGCTTCCCGGCTACATTGAAGGGCATAGCCCAACGATGGTTTGGCAACCTGCCAGCCGGATGCATCAATAACTTCAAAACTTTGGCGTACTTGTTTACGTCAAACTTCTCAATGAACATCCCTGCTAAGAAAACAAGCCTCGATCTTGGGGCCATACAGCAGGGAGAGAAGGAAGGACTTAGGTCCTACGTCAGGCGGTTCAATCTGATGAGAATTCAGGTACAAGGGCTGTCTAACGATGTTGCCTACACAGACTTCTTCAAGGGTCTGAAAGACGGGTCGACCTTCAAGTTCGACCTGGTCAGAAAGAGGGCTGCCACCCTCCAAGAGGCATTAATGGAAGCTGAAGCCTATATATAGGCGACAAAGCTTTGTGCCGTGAGGCACCTGTTGGACTCTAAAAAGTTCGAACGGAAAGAGAGCCAGCCATCCCAGCCGGCAAAGAAAGAAGAAAAGAAAAGAAAAGAAAAGAAGTGTGGGCGGCAGACCGATCTGGCCAGCCGGCCTAGAAGAACAGAAGAAAATCAGAACCGTACGTCCCAAAATACGAGTTCACCAAGGACTGCTCCTCCATCCTCATGGAGATAAAAGACCGGTTGTCTCTTGAAAAACCGGCAGCAATGAAAAGCCTTGTCAGCAGCCGGGACAAGAGTAAATACTGCCAAATCCATGAGGATGTTGGCCATGACACCAACTATTGCTATAGCCTCAGGCGGCTGTTGGACCGTCTGGCCGAGGAGGGGGCTCTTAAGTCCTACTTACCCAAGTCCAAGGGTACCCCTAAGACAAACAAAGGACACCCGTCCAAATCAACGGATGCTAACTTTAAAATAGATCAAGAAACAGTCTTCACTATAGTAGGCGGTTTTGTGGGCGGAGGTCCAACCATCCGGGGTGCCAAGGACAATATCAGGAAGCTGGTCAACTCAGTAGATGAGGGCCAGGCGTCAAAAGACACCTTCCCTGAGGTCCTTATCTCTGAAAGGGACCGAGGCCAGGTCAGGCGCCTCACATAACCCCATTGTCATCGAAAGCAAGGTTGCTAACCAACGAGTTGGCCGGATCTTAATTGATATCGGGAGCTCGTCTGACCTGATAAGCTATCAGTGCTTGACAAAGCTCAAGTACAAGCCCAGCAACATGCAGGAGGCTCCTCACCCCTTAGTCGGTTTTGGGGGAGCGGTGGTGCATCCGGTGGGAAGGATTGACCTACCCATCCGGCTGGGAGAAAAGGGGCAAGGGCAGCACATGGTCGTTAAGTTCCTTGTTGTTGAGGAGCTGACCACCTATTAAATGATTTTTGGTTGCCCACCCTCAATGAGTCCAAGGCTATCATCATCCCGTCTCTCATGCTGATTAAGTTTCAAAAGGATGATAGGACAGTCGGTGCCCTAAATGGGGACCAAAAGACGGCTAGAGAGTGTTACCTCTCAGACGTTAAACCAACTATGGCTTCAGCCGGTCATGGCGAAGAGCCCATAGAACGGGATAACTGCAATCACGCAGTGACGGCTCCAAGGGCAACCGGTAAAAAGAGAAAGGCGGACCAACTGGCACCTGCCAAAAAAGTAAGACAATAGCAATCACTGACCGGTGAACGGTCGGATGACCTCCGACCCCAGCCGGCTGGTGAGAGCATTGATGTCATCCTAGACGACAGCCGGCCCAACAGAACCGTGAAGGTTGAGACGGTTGCCTTTGAGAAATTGGGAGCAGACTTGTTCCAACTACTAAGAGAGTTCAAAGACATTTTTGCCTTTAAAGTGGAAGAGATACCAGGCATCAGCCCGGATCTTGGCGTCCACAAACTCGCCGTTGATCCCAAAAAGAAGTCGGTTAGGCAGAAGAAGAGGAATCACGGAGAGGAAAGGTCTCAGGCGGCAGCCGCCGAGGTCAAAAAGTTGTTAGATGCTGGCTTCATTCGGCAATGCTACTACCCGGATTGGGTAGCAAACGTTGTCCTTGTTAAAAAGCGGATGTGTGTAGACTACACAAATCTAAACAGGGCACGTCCGAAGGATAGCTATCCACTTCCAAAGATTGACAGCCTAGTCGACTCTACAGCCTAGTCGAATCTACAGCCGGTCATGCTCTGATGAGTTTCATGGATGCCTACTCAGTTTTCCATCAAATACCCCTGTGGAAAAAATATCAAGAGAAGACAGCATTCATCACTGATCAGGGGTTATATTGTTACACGGTGATGCCGTTTAGGTTGAAAAACGCGCCTGCTACTTTCCAACGAATGATGAACACAGTTTTCATCAATCAAATCGGAAGGAATGTGGAGGCGTATATTGATGACATGATAGTCAAATCCAAGCTACAAACGGATCACCTGGCTGACCTCCGAGAAACCTTCACCATCCTCAGGCGGCACAAGGTCATGCTTAATCCCAAGAAGTGTGTCTTTAGTGTTGAGTCTGGGAAGTTTCCCGAATTTCTGATTGATCAAAGAGGCATAGAGGCTAATCCGGAAAAAGTACAGGTGGTTATTGACATGCAGTCACCCCGCACTGTCAGAGAAGTCCAGAAACTTACTAGTTGCCTGGCGGCACTGGGGAGGTTCCTCAGCCGGTCAGGCGACAAATGCCTCTATGTCTTCCAAGCAATCAGGAAGAGGTCAAGATTCGAGTGGGGTGAAGAGGCTGAGGCGGCATTTCAGAGGCTAAAACAGCACCTGCACTCTTTGCCAAGGCTAGTGAGCCCCCTGTCCCAGGAGGTTCTTTACATGTACCTAGTCGTCTTAGATCACTCTCTTAGTGTTGTTCTCCTTGCTAAGAGAGACGGCAATCATCTCCCAGTGTATTTCATCAGCCATGTTCTCAGAAATGCTGAGCTCCGATACCCAATGATTGAAAAATTTGGGCTGGCTCTTTACATAGCAGTCAAGCGGTTGAAGCCCTACTTTTTGGCACATCCAGTGATTGTGTATACTGATCAGCCATTCAAGCGGCCAATGACTACAATAGAGTCATCCGGCAGAATGATCAAATGGGTTGTTGAAATACAAAGCCTGGAAATAACTTTCAAAACCAGGAGGGCAGTGAAAGGTCAGGCGTTTTCCGACTTTATTGTCGAAATGACAAGGCCGGTACAGCCGGCAAATTTGGATAAGTTTTGAAAGTTATTTGTAGACGGAAGCTCTACTATGAACGGCTATGATGCAGGCATAATCTGTCATTATCCAGAAGGGGATAAATATGAATATGCACTACGGTTCAAGTTCCAAGCCTCAAATAATGAGGCGGAGTACGAGGTCCTGCTGGCTGGTATACGCATGTGCAAGGCGACAGGGGCCAGGAAAGTTGATGCCTGCTCTGATTCTCAATTGATCGTCAGCCAATTCCATGGGGACTATGAAGCCACCCATCTGGCTATGATCAAATATCTGCAGGCGATGAGAGAAGAAGCTGCGCCACTTGACGAATTCAATCTATGTCAAGTGCCACGGTCTGAGAACAATCAGGCGGATGCACTATCCAAGTTGGCATCATCCGCCTCCTGTGATGCGCCTAGGTCAGTCTTTTGGGAGGTCATGGAAAAGAGAAGTATTGAACATGATCCCATTGGAGTTCTTAACCGAAGCTCTACCTGGATGGACCCCATTCGGGCTTATTTGATAGACGGCACTTTGCCGGCTGTCCCTTCAGAAGCGGCTGCTCTTAGGAAACGAGCTCTGAGCTTTGTAATGCATCAAGGGGAACTCCTTCGAAAGGGGTACCTGCAGCCGTTCTTGAAAGGTGTTACCCCAAAGAAGGGAAGAGAAGTCCTAGAGGATCTCCATGCGGGTTTTGTGCATCGCATATAGGCGGCAAGTCCCTAGCTAAAAGAGTCAGGCGGCAGGGATACTTTTGGCCCACTCTTGAGGCAGATGCCATGAATTTGGTGAAGAGATGTGACAAATGTCAGCGGTTTAGCCGGCTGATACACCGACCGGCCAAAGACCTAACAGCCATTCACAGTCCTATTCCCTTTGCAAAGTGGGGCATGGACATTCTGGGACCATACATGCCTGCTTCAGGCGGTCGTCGTTACATCCTGTTTGCTGTGGATTACTTCACCAATGGGTTGAAGCAGAGGCGGTCAAAGGCATAAAGACTAAAGATGTGATTTCTTTCATCTGGGGAAATATAGTCACCCGGTTTGGGGTTCCCATGTCCATGGTCTTTGACAATGGTCCTCAATTTGAAACGCCTGCCCTCAAGAATTGGTTAGGGGATCAAGGGATCTCACACTGTTTTGCGACCGTTGGCCGGCCCCAGGCAAACGACCAAATTGAAGCCTTCAACAAACTCATCTCAGACGGCATAAAAAAGAAAGTTGAGAGAACTGGCGGTCTTTGGGCGGATGAGTTACCTCATGTCCTTTGGGCCATCAGAACAACTGAAAAGGGGGCAACCGGTGAAACCCCGTTTCTCATGACATACGGCACTGAAGCCGTCCTGCCCATTGAACTTTATGAGCCAACACTCTGAGTCATGCTTTATGATGAAGAGGCTAATTGGGAGGCCATGCGTCTAGCATTGGATTCACTCCCGGAGCGCAGGGGCAACACCGCCTTACGTCATGAGATATACCGTTTAAGAATGACGAGGGCCTACAACAAAAGAGTACACAAATGACCCCTCAAAGTGGGGGACTTTATGCTACGGAAAATGGAGGCAGCCGGTAGGGTGAATGAGCAAGGGAAGCTAACTCCTAATTGGGAGGGCCCCTACCGGATCTTTGAAGAAGTCAGTGAAAGGAATGGTGTCCTTCCAACAAGTGTATCATTCTGATAGAGGGTTCAGAATTATTACAGAGCTAATTCTTCAGCAATGTCAAGTGACCGGAATGCCTAGGTGGAGGCCGCTTCCAATCAGTAATATTAAGGTATAATTAATATTACAACTTAATCTTAACTTAACCCTTTGGGTCGAACCCAATCGAATAACCGATCAGAGACTACTAATTAATCCGAAAGGATTTAATGAGTCGACACAATTTTACGAATACAGACGTCGGATATCGAGCCTAGTGCGTCGAGGCCGAGCGTCGCAAAATCACAAGCGACAAGTATAAGCATAGCTGTAGCACCGCACTGGCCTAGCCATGTGGAATGCTAGGCTAGGCTGGGTCAACATAGGCCTAGGCGCACCATAATGTGCTAGGCGCACCATGCGTGTCAAGGGTGACTAGGCGCCATCGCAACCCTAGCACCATGCCTAGGCGCACATGGCGCACCATCGCTGGCACTAGGTGCTGGCTTGCGTGCGTACCTAGCATGGCAACACCATCGCTAGCACCAAGTACTAGCATGGGTGCTTGCCTCGCATCACAACACGCTGGGCGTTTGCAAGTGCCCAGGCACCATCGCAGGCCTAGCACCACGTACAGCACCATCGCAATGCTAAGGGCTCGCGTGCGTGCGTGTGCATGTGCATCATCGCCTAGCACGCATGCTAGGGCCTTGTATGCTTAGGCACGCTGGCTGGGCTGGCTGTGCGTAGGGTGCGAGTGGCAATGCGTAGAGCGTGTGCGAGTGATTGCGTGGGAGTGCTAGGGGCCAGTGCCAGCATTGCGTGTACCAGTGCCCAGCACTAGCACGCAGCACCAGCGCCAAGCATCACCCAGCACCAGCACGCACTGCCTGGCTGGGGATACTAGGTAGCTGGGCAGTGCTAGCTGTCAGCCAGCACAACCCTCCTTGAGGCGGCTTGTGTGTGGTTGTGGGGACCAAGCAAAGCCTTGGGGAGCAAGGCTATGGTCCCCCCCACCTAACCTTGGGCATCACTCATTAGCATGTAATTGTGCCACTTGTCGCGTTGTGATTGATTTAATTATTTATTTAATTTGGAATTAAATAAATTATTAATTTTACCAACTCTCCCACATTGGTGGGAGATTGGAAATCAAGGGTGCATTTCCCTATAAATACCAAAGGCTTGGGTATTTGGGAATACACAACCTTGAGTGGAATTAAAAGGCAACTCTTGATTTGAGTAAACCTTGATTCGTAAAACTCATAGTTTTATTTGTCCGGGTCTCGACTAACCTTCGAGACTTAGGACGCTCGGGTCGGGTTCGAGGGTACGATCCCGTTGGAGACCTCGTATTTTCGGGGTTCAAGTAAGAGCTCATAGCTGAGCGAAGCACGCCTCAAAGGTATAATCTTTTATCCTTAATTATGTTTTAATTATGTTTTGCTTGTTAATTGCATTTATTATGGGGGCGGGTCTTGGCGGGTTTCTTTCCGCATAGTGAGGGTCACTACCAAACCTAACAGTCAGAGGCGGCACCTACCGCCTGGAGACCCCAAACGATAGGCAGCTAGCCAGAATTGGAATGTAGACAACTTGAAAAAGTACTACTTCTGAGAAATTGTAAATTTTTGTAAATAATGTATTAATGAGAATGCTTTATTTCCAAATTTACCTTTTTTGCATACATTCGCCATGTCCTGTGTAAAACGCAGGCGGCAGTTATAAAATAAAAGGCCAACCGACCAACTAAAAATTAAAAACTGTCTGCTCCAAAAGAGCAGACATCCGGCGACGCCCATTTGAGGTGAATTCGTTGAACAGAACATCTCCCTTCCGGGTGGTACATTTTTCTAGTGATCATAAATCAAACGGCTTTAACCGGCTGTTTGAATGATCCTTTGTAACCAAGATACGACCGATGTTCACTGCAAATAGTACAACCGGTCATTTCCGCAAAGCGATACCCTCGGGTTTTACTTCAAAGTAAAATATTCGGTACCCCAGTAAGAAAATACAGCCGCACGTACTACCAAACAGTACAGATGGCATGCAAAATCTTAGTCCTGCCATAACCAGCTTTTATACAAAGGCACCTCAAACGATTATGCTACTGAACCTAGCAAGGTCCAAACCTTGGCATTTAACAAATGACTGACCTATAGCCAGCCAAATAACTGGCTTCATACAAACATGGAAAAACGGGGTGCTTTACGAGCACACCCCCGCCGGTTAGTAATGCGATCAGTTCCCTTCAAAAAATTAAGCTCCGCTTGTCTGTCTAACCGGGTGCGCGTATGGACGCCTGCCAGTTAACCTTTTGAAGTTAACAGCCAGCCATCCAGGGGCAAACTCAGTAACCCCACCCGGTATATATGGGAAGTCAGGCGTCATTACACTTGGAAAAAATAGAAAAACTTGCGAAATACTAAGAATCATATCAAGGCAAAGCCGACACAGTCGGCAAAATATATTTCAACTAATACTCAAAAATTAAAATTGTTATACTATTAAACGGATCCCCATCCGGTGAAAATACAAAGTAATACACGGCACGCAGGCCGAGAGGTAATTGCTACTCTATTTGAACTGTAAAGCGGTCAGCCGAAGTTTGGGTAGCAGGCGTCTGAGTTTGCTCCGGCTGGGTCTGGGTGGCAGTGGCCACGGAGATGGGAACATCAACATTTTCCTCGGTCTCCTCCTCTTCCTCGGCCGCCTCAGCCCGCATTCTCTCGATCTCCTTCCTGGCCCACCCCTCATAGGGCTCAAGTCCCGGCTGACCCTCCTCTTATTCCAGAATGGAAAGATCTGCGTATTGATAGGCGAGCTCCCAGGCAGTATAGTCCGCATCCGGATGAATAAGGGAGAACGCCTTCCTCATGCGGTTCTCGCAGTCTTGGTCATTCTCCTAAATGAGCCGACTTTGTTCCGCCTGAAGGGTTGCCTCGAAGTTTTTCTGAGAAGTGGCAGCCTCCTTCTTTAGGCGGTCATTCTCCTTCTTTAGGGAGGACTTCTCCGTCTGTGCCTTCTTCAAGGTCTCGAGAGAATCCTCGCGGCTCTTCAGCTCCATCTCAGCATTGTCCGGCGCCTCCTGAAGGTTGTCAGCTTTGACCTTTGACTCATTGAGGGCCTTTTGAAGGGTCTTAATCTGGTCCGCCTGTTGCGTGATTATAGATTTAGTTTCTAAGTCATGCACAATCATTGAATACTGAGCTACATTATGGGCGTCATTGGCGTCCCGTTTGGCTCTTTTTACCTCCTCTTGCTTGCCTGCATAGGCTCTATTCAACCCCTCTACGCGCAGCAATGACTGCGAAGACACAACCGGTGTTAGAACAAACTGGACGAGTATAATATTATGGTTTAAAGTAGAGACGGATGTATAAGATTACCTCAGCCAGGCTGACCATCACACGGTCAGCATTGAAGGTGTTGATCGCAGGGATCGCTTCCTTCTCGTCCTTAGGGACGGCTTTCAACATGGCCCGGGCGTATTGTGTCACGTCCGGCCAGCGAGGAGACTTATCTGCACCAGAAACAGACGGTGAGAAAGCAGCAAATGCCCCTCCAATAGAGTGCCGGCTGGATGATGAGTCCTTCGGCTGGAGTTGGGAGTAAGACTTGACCCGCATGGGCAGGCCAAGTAGAGTGAGATTGAAGGGGTCATCCGTACCTTGGGTCTCTTGTGTGCCGCGTCGGCCTCTGCCGGCGGATGAACCGCCTGTAGTGTTCAGGTAAGGAGGGACATTCGTCCTTCCATGGGAAAGGTCGAACCCTATCCCTGTGTTCTTCACAAATTTGCCGCCGACAGTCAGCCAGTCGGCGTGAGAGGTCTTTTGGACCTTAGGGGCAGGCTCCCCCCCAACCGGCTTAGGCCGGTGTTGTTTGGAAAGAGAGCGAGGAACCTTGCTCCATCCTGAAACAAGGCAAAAAGCGGTCAGACGGATAGATCTGAAATAACTGGGAATAGAAGAAAAAGCAAGCAAGTCATACGCAATAAGGTCAGGCGGACTTACTTTCTTGGCCGTTTGGGCAGCCTTCTTCTCGGCATTCTCCTTGCGGATATCCGAGGCCTTCTTGGCAGGCGTCTTGTATGTTGGTAACAAACCTTGGGCTTCAGCTGCAAAATAACAAGAGACGCCTGGTTAGCAAAGGTTCAAAAGCACCTGAGCAAAGCAAAATTATACATCCGGCACAAGTTGGCCAGCTGAGGCTCTCAACCTATATTTATTTTTGAACATGGTGCTTAACCCGCAGGCGGACAAGAACGCCTCGTCCCTTAGGAATTCATGTTTAGGTACCCAATTCTTGGGTACACTGATAACTTCACCGGTTGAGATGGTGGAAGTAGTTAGCTTGAAGAATCCGGACTCTATGATTGCTTCATAATCCCAATCCAGTATCGGGGGCATTTTACATTTTTGCCCAAGCAGCTCAGGCTTCCCGTTGTACCTCTGGAGCTCCCGATTTTCTTCAGTGGTTGGGGCTTTGACCAAGTAGAAGCGGTTTTTCCAATCTGACCATTTTGACGGCTTGTCAAGCGTCATTAGGTACTTGGGATATGATGTTAACGTGTACCAGGCCCTCCAACCTTCTGGACTCCGGCTCAGATATTTCATGTGGGTGAAAGCCTCCCACCCGGGGTTCAGGTTCTGCAGTTCGCAAGCGGCAATACACCCCAGAATATTTACCCAAGAATTGGGGGTAAGTTGCCAGACGCCTAGGCCATAACCCCTGAGTATGGCCTTTATTGTGTTATGAAGGGGGAAGCGGAGCCCCGCTAAAAAAGTCTCCTCATAGCAGCCAAAAAAGCCGTCTGCATTGCTCTGGTTGTTTTCCCAGGCAATGGTTCCCATCTCAGGGGGGACGACTAATTTGTACCCTTCTCCTAAGGGCCGCTTGAGTATGAAATTAGCTAAGTTTCTCTGCATGCTAGCCCTGTCTTTTGCAGAGACGGAGATCATGAGAAGGTCGCCTTTAGTGTTACATGAAGGCCTCTCCTCCTCCTCGCTATCCACAGACGTCGTGAGATAGCTGCTGCTGCTGATGTCGCCCCCATCAGAGCCGGATTCAGAGCCGGAACTGGAAGCGGGGTTCTCATTTCTTGCTGAAGTTTCTTGATCCTCGGCTCCAGAAGCAGAGGCGGCTTCCTCACCGCCTCCACTGTAGGACCCTAGAATTCCATCGATATGGGTACTTGGGGTGCCTCTTGGAGATCCCCTTGTCATCTCATCCGGGATCCTCTCCTCAGGCGGAAACTCTTCTGAGCTTCCGCCTCTATAATTGGGATCCACAGCCGTCTTCTTGGTTCTGGCCATTGTGTCCTGCACAGACACGGAGACGGTCGAATTGGGAGATGAACAAGAAAGATTCCAGTACCCAGAGGCGGCATCCCCAATCCTAGACTCACCCATACTAAGGGACCGGTTGGTCTCAAAGCTATGTTCCGGGTGTGGGTATAGAGGGTCCATCTACTTATGGAACTAATAAAGAAAAAAGCAAGAAAGAAGCACAAACGTAAATACATGGAAGAGCTAAAAAGAATAGAGGCGGTACCTAAGTTAATTGGGAATAGGAGAAAACCGCTTGACAAAGCTGGAAAGACTTCAAATGGCTTGCAAAGACTCAGGCGTCCTCGTAACCGGATGTGTTCTCTGAGTAGCAGCTGCAAATTTGCGATGTTGTTCACAACACGCACAGGCGGTAGGAAATTCTTTGAAGGAGGCGGAAAATACCGGATGTCCACTCGGAAGAATTCTAGAGAAGTTTGTTCTCAATGCCGGATGCTCTCAAAATCTTTGAAAATTATTCAAGGTTGTAAATGTGAACATGAGGGAGGAGTTTTGCTATTTATAGACAATCCTCAGAAGGTGAACCCTCGCACCCTTTTCACCTTCTGCCCTTTGCACTTCTAAAATTCGAATTTAAATTCGAATTCAAAAAAAAAAAAAAGTGTGTCTCAGACGCCACGTGGCACCGCCATGTCAGCACCTGAGAGGGGCAAATGTTTAGGGTAAAAATTACCCTAGACACGTGGCCCAATGGCCTTGCGACACGTGGCAGCCAGCCATAGGTCAACAGGGCACCAATCCTCTGTTAACACGTGTCCTTTGAACCCTAGATGGGGTACTGGTCTCCCCACTATAAATAATGGGTCAGACCTCATTTATTGGGCATTCACAAACCCATAAATACAAACACGAATCCCGAGCAATATTAGTTGCAGAATCCTCCTGTATTAGCGAGGAGTAATTACTGTTTCCGCACTTATTACCTCCTGTACGTTACTGACTTGATCGTCGGAGGCGGAGCTCCCACCAACCGGAGTCTCCGTGGTTTAGCAGGTACAGGCGTCGGTTGCACATACTAGAGATTGTAACTCTCCCGAAGGACACATCAAAAACCCCCCGAAACAGTAGTAGCTAGTAAATGCATAGTTGGCGGAGATGTCTCGAAGACGGCGTTTCTAAGAAGACAAGCCAAAGAAGTTGCATCAAAGACCCTTGAAGATTTGAAGACTCAAGGGGTCATACTAGTTGCCAAATGCATCTTATACTTATGATTTATATATATTATGTTTATATATGATTGAATTGTATGATGGATGCATGTTTAGGATTTCAAATGTTGCGATGATTTATTAAGTTCACTTAAATCAACCAACATAGAAACCCTAGGTCCCTATAATATTGAGCCAAACTTTCCATTCCAAGAACAACACTTACCGAACTAATGCGCAGGGTGATGGGTTATGCCAAAGCAAGGCATCACCGCTTCTCTAGGAACGTAACGTATACTAGGTATACAAGTCGTCTTGGTTAAGCTCAACGATATAAGTAAGGAGTCCTTAGATGTCGTGGAAATGGAGATAAAATGTCAAGGAAGCATTAGATGCGACGTTTTATCGAACCAAGAGTATCTTGGAGCTATTAGCAACTGGATTGCTTACCCTAAAATATTAAGTGTTAAGACAAGCCAAAGCATGCTTAATCACTTTTTGATTTTTGGGATCTTGGAATCATTTTATTCTCGCCTAAAAGGGACAAATGTTAATGCGTGGATAAAATGCTCAATAAGATTGAAAATTTGCATGAACGCTTTAAATTTCAAACTTATTGGTTTATGAATGGTTTTTTCATTCCAAATCTTTTCAATTGTAGAAACATGTCTGCAAGTAACTCAAACAACAACTCTATGTGCCCGGAACTCCCCGACAAGTTGGCTTTTAGCCTTAACTTGGTCAACTCCAAGGAATGGGAAGAGGAACTCAGGAAAACTCTTCGAAATTGTTCATTGGAGTACACTCTTGATACTCCCATTCCAAGCTTCTTCTCTAAGGGAATCATGAGCGATGAGGCTCATTATAAATGGTCTTCCAATTGCAAGAAAGTCACACAACTAATGGCTAATTCCATCCCGGAAGATTGGAAGGAAAAGTTCTTCTATTTTCCGGACATGTTCCTCAAAGCACTTGAGGATATTGTCAATGTAAGAGTCACCAAGAGTGACAATGGCAACTATGATGGACTCGTGTTTTATTTGACTAGGTCACTCTCAAACATGAAGATAAAGCCACCGGATGTGGATTGTCTTGCTAAGGAGAGGTGTCGGCTTTGGTCAAGGGTCTACAATACCAAATTAAGACCCGGTATGCCCCTCCGACCTCATGTGCTTGAAATGACTAGGTTCTTCAAGCACATGCAGCTTCTCGGAATCTCATTGGAGGATGAGATGGTGGGATATATCTTGCTTGCTTCACTCCACTCGGGCTAGGATGCACTTAGAGTGCATATAGCTGCGGGAAAGGAGACACGCTCTTTAAGAGAGGTGGTGCAATTGCTTAGCCGAGCCACCTCCTATGGAGCAACCAAAAGGCCCTTGAGAGCAAGGAAGAGGAAGTTCAAGAACAAGGCGAAGATGCGGTGCTTCTATTGTGGTGGGCAAGGCCACTACAAGAGGGAATGCAAGCTCTTCCGAAAGGATAAGGAGGAGAGGAATGTGGCATCTGCCTTAGGTATCTTCATTAACGCTTGTGTATAAAGGTATTCATAGGTAGTGGATATCATGTGTAACTCATATTATGTTTCCTTTTCAGGAACCAAGTGAGAAGGGCTTCACAAGTGGATGTGCAGCTACAAGCGGACGACAAAGATGGTCTTTCGATCGTGCTCGTAGGCACATTTATTTTGTCTATGGCTTGTAATTAACTATTCTTAGTTTCTCATGCTTTTGAACATACTTTTGATCTATGGTGTTGGACACCGGGTTACTTTGGTCACAAGACTTAAACAATGGTTGTTTTTGAAATGTCTTACTTATATGTTCTATAAAATTGCATGTTTTACATATGATTAGACAAATTAATGATACCGCCTAAAGAGCTAAGACCGTTGAGTCGAATCAAACCTACTTGTGGCATTGTCGTCTTGGCCACATTAACATCAAACGCATCAAGAAACTTCATCATGAGGGTATTCTTGATTCATTCGACTTGGAGTCGTTTCAAAATTGTGAAGGATGTATGTTAGGCAAGATGATAGAGCAGCCATTCTCCAAAGGGCTAGTGACTTATTAGGTCTAATACATACGGACGTATGTGGACGTATGAGTTCACATACAAGGAATGGTTGTCGATATTTCATTACCTTCACGGACGACTATAGTAGATATGGCTATGTCTACCTTATGTCGAACAAATTTGAATCTTTTAAGAAATTCAAAGAGTTTCAAATTGAAGCTGGAAATCAGCTTGGCAAGAAAATCAAAGCACTTCGATCGGATCGAGGTGGCCAGTATTTGAGCCATGAATTCGACGATCACTTGAAAGAAAATGGTATTCTTTCAGAGTTGACACCTCCCGGAACTGCACAATGGAACAAAGTGTCCGAATGGAGGAATTGAACCTTGTTAGATATGGTTCGATCAATGATGGGTCTTAGTGAACTTCCTATCTCTTTCTAGGGACACGCACTTGTAACTGCGGCACTAACACTAAACCATGCTCCGTCAAAATCTGTCGAAATGACTCCATATGAATTATGGACGAAGAAACCTCCACGGTTGTTTTTTCTTAAGATTTCGGGTTGCGAAGCATATGTCAAGAGATTAATTTCTGACAAACTTCACCCAAAATCTGACAAGTGTTTCTTTATGGGCTACCCAAAAGAAACCAAGGGGTAATACTTCTACACCAAATCCGAGAACAAAGTGTTTGTTGCTCGTGATGGTGTCTTTTTGGAGAAAGAACACCTTTCCAAAATGACAAGTGGGAGGAAAATCGAACTCGACGAAGTTCGAGAGGTCAAGCAACAAAGTCAACTTGACAAAACTGACAATCAAAGTGCTTTAGAAGAAGCTAATGACATTGGTCAGAGTAAAACCGACAATGCAAATGCTCAACCTATTACCCTGCGTAGGTCGCAACGACAAAGATCTCAACCAGACAAATACCTTCGTATTGTCTTAACCGAAGATCAAGACATCCTAGTTATGGATGGAGATGAGCCAGCGACATACAAACAAGCTATGACGAGCCCCGACTCTGCAAAATGGCAAGATGCCATGAAATCCGAGATGGACTCCATGTCTGAAAATCAGGTCTGGGACTTGGTTAATTTGCCCGAAGGTTACAAACCTATTGGTTGCAAATGGATTTTCAAGTTGAAAACAGACAAAGATGGAAATGTATCTATATACAAAGTTAGACTGGTGGCAAAAGGTAACAGGCAAATTCACGGAGTTGATTATGATGAAACCTTTTCGCCAGTCGCAATACTTAAGTCCGTCCGGATTATCCTAGCGATTGCTGCATATTACAATTATGAAATGGATGTCAAAACCGCCTTCCTTAATGGGATTTTGGAAGAAACTGTGTATATGACATAGCCGAAAGGTTTTGTTGATCCAAGAAATGTTGGAAAGGTATGCAAGCTTAAAAAGTCCATTTATGGACTAAAGCAGGGAAGCAGAAGTTAGAATCTGCGATTCGATGAAGCCATCAGCAAGTTTGGTTTTATCAAGAATCCAGATGAGTCTTGTGTTTACAAGAAGGTTAGTGGGAGTGACATCACATTCCTAGTCTTATATGTCGATGACATATTACTCATTGGAAACAACACCAAACTGTTAAAGTCCATAAAGGGCTAGCTTGGTAAGTGCTTTTTAATGAAGGACTTGGGAGAGGCACTGTACATATTGGGCATCAAGATCTATAGGGATAGATTTAAAAGGATGATTGGATTGAACCAAAGTACTTATATTGATAAGGTACTGGCATGATTCAACATGGAAAGGGCCAAGAGAGGGCACCTACCCATGTCCCATGGCATAACTCTCAGCAAGAAGCAGTGTCCACAGACACCTTATGAGCGAGAGAGGATGAGTCAAATTCCATATGCTTCGCTTATTGGATCAATCATGTATGTCATGATATGTACTAGGTCGGATGTATCGTATGCCTTGAGTGCTACGAGCCGATACCAATCAAACCCAGGAGTGGCGCATTAGACTGCGGCCAAGAATACCCTAAAGTACCTGAAAAGGAACAAGGATAAGTTTCTGGTCTATGGTGGCTGTAATAATTTGGTTGTTGAAGGTTATACTCTTCCAGACTGACAGAGACGACTCCAAGTCGCAGTCAAGGTACATATTCTGCCTAAATGGAGGAGCGTTTAGTTGGAAGAGTGCTAAGCAAAGAACCACAGTAGATTCTACAACTGAAGCCGAATTCTTGGCAGCTTCGGAAGCAGCTAAGGAGGCAGTTTGGATTCGTAAGTTCATTAGTGAACTTGGTGTTGTACCCTCCATCAAGGGTTTGATAGACCTCTATTGTGATAACAATGGAGCTATTTCTCTGGCCAGGGAGCCAAGGGAACACCAGAAGGTCAAACATGTCAAGCGACGATTTCACATGATAAGGGAATGGAAGTCCGAGGGTGAAATCAGAATTTGTAAGATTGGAACGGACGACAATGTAGTCGATCCATTGACTAAACCTTTGCCTCAAGTGAAGCACAACAAGCACGTTGAGGTAATGGGAATCAAGCATGTCGGAGATTGGCTTTGATTTCCCTATATATGTGTTCTAATTAAACTTGATGTCTTAATGTAAAACACTATGTTAAACCATTCGAATTTGGAGCAATTAAATTTTCTCCAAATTTATTATTACTCCATTTCTGTTTAGTTGTGGTTTAGAATTAAATAATGAGTCCATTCGATTACTGAAAATGCATAGTCGTGCTCAGATGGATTTTAGAAATCATCTGCTCATTTACAGTCAAACTCGGGAATCGAGAAACCTTCGGGAAGTAATAAGAATGACGAAGAATCTTACCTTATAGTTCATGAAGAGACATTAAGTGACATAGGAAAAGGGATATACACTCATTGCACACTTGTCCGGAAGGACAAGTGGGTGATTGAATGGAATGGTGTCCTTCCAACAAGTGTATTATTCCGATAGAGGGTTCAGAATTATTAGAAAGCTAACTCTTCAGTGAGGTCAAGTGATCGGAATGCCTAGGTGGAGGCTGCTTCCGATCAGTAATATTAATGCATAATTAATATTACGGCTTAATCTTAACTGAACCCTTCGGGTCGCACCCTAATCGAATAACCGATCCGAATCGACAAATAAATCCGAAGGATTAGATGATTCATTAGAGTATTACGAACAAAGACGTCGGATATCGAGTGTAAAGCGTCGAGACCGAGCGTCGCAAGTCGAGTCGAATTTAGAATTCGACAAGACGTGGAATCAAGCAAGCGACAAGTTCGAGCCAAGCCGTAGCCTCACATTGGCCTAGCCATGCGAGTGCTAGGCTAGGCGAGGTCACCATTGCATGCGTGCCTAGCATCGCCTAGCACACGCACATCGCATGGCCCAAGCATCGCAAGATGCGTGCCATACGTGTGTGCGTGCGGTGGTTGTGCAAGCATGGTTGGGCATGCTTGCTAGCATAGCAGCACCAGCCATCGCAACATGCTAGGCATGGCCAAGCACAGCCCGCAAGCATCGCAAGGCCAGCAGCACGCAAGTGCTTGCTGAGCCTCGCTATCGCAAGCAGGTAGCGCATAGCACTGTGCGTGCTTTCTAGCCAAGCTGGGCCAGCCATAGCTGCATGTTGTGCTTGCGTGCCAGCGTTGGGGCACTAAGCAGCAGCACGTTATGCGTGCTAGACATCGCATAGCAGCAGCCCAGCACACGCACATAGCAGCGCCTAGGCATCAGCCCGCATGTGTGGCTTGCTAGCTGCAAGCATGCATGGGCGTGCTAGCTGGGCAGCCCAGCCTTGGTGCTAGGCGCAAGCTGGCAGCCTTGGTAGCCAAGGCAGGCTACTAGCCAGCCATGTGGCATAGTCAGCCGGTCAAGGGAGGGGACCAAAGGCGATGGTGTTTGGCTTGGGGAGCAAGGTTAGTTAGTCCCCCCTTTGGTGGTCCTCACCTACTCTCTCCCTCCTTGTGCCACTTGGAGCTTGTTGATTGCATTGCATTTTTATTTTGTTTTGATTAAAATAGAATAGAGGAAAATGCAAATCTCCCACATTGATGGGAGAAGGGAGATCAAGTCTCCATTCCCTATAAATACCCAAGTTTTGGTTTGGAAAAAATCACTTGAGTGGAACTAAAAAGGCATCTCCTTTGTAAAGTGAGAAAACCTTAAGTTCATAGTACTCTAGTTTTATTTGGTCAAGTCCTTACTAACCTTCGGGATTAAGACCGTTCGGGTCGAGTTGAGGGTGCGAGCCGTAGGAGGTCGTCGCACTTGCGAGGCTCGAGCTTTGAAGTAACAGCTCGTGAATCGAGCGAAGCACGCGTCAACGGTAAGAATATCTTTTCTCTTTCTCTCTCTTATGTTGTTCACTATGTGATTTCATGTTTAGTTGCTTTAATTAGTGAGCGCGTCTTAGGCGGGTTTCTCTTCCGCGTAGCGTTAGATGCTACGAAACCCAACAGGCTTTACTCTCACATTTTCCCAATTTTATCCTATTTTTTACCCTAGCCTTACGTTACAAGATTTAAATACCTTTCGACCTTTGTGCATAGAGTTATATTAATGTGAAATTAGTTGTTTATCAATGCAAAGAATGATTTGACATATTCCGAGTCGACTATTAAGGTGAGTGCTTGTCTTTTTAAACACACGAGTGTTGTGAGTTTAGGAGGGCATTGTTCATATAAAGGGGTGGTTGGAGAGCGATCGAGTACATCTTTTACTCACCACATAAATGAGAGTTAGCACTAGTCTTGAATTCTATATGCTCTTCTGGTTTGCTCTATTTGACAATTGTTAGGGAAGATTGGTAGTTGGATGGATTTGATTGATTGACTTTGATATTTATTTGTCGGAACTACCTTGAATCGTAATTATTGATTTAAATTGTATTTGGGGTGAAGTATTGATTTATTTATTCATTGCTTTGCTTAGAGGCAAGCAAAGGTTTAGCTTAGGGGAATTTGATGAGTTTATTTTATATATATTTTTATTCCCGTCCCATGGTCGTATTTGTGCTTTGAGCTCTACGGAGCTATTTTTATTACTAATATACGTTTTCTAGTGTTTTTGTAGAGTTGATGTTATTTTGTAGGAATCTACATAATTATGATAATTCTCGCGCTTATTGAGCCACTACGAATATATTAGAGACGAAATGTATTTTATGACCAAATATTTAAAGTCCAAGACTGAGTCAAAAGATATTGAGTTCGGTGATTAAGTGCTCGATTAAATACGAGCAAAGGTTTTAATATTATTATTACCATGGACCAAATCATTATCATAGAGTCATGGACCATGTAAAGCAAGGAAAGAAATTGGGCCGAGTTATTTGAGCCCAAGTCAAGAAAAGGAGAATTGACGACCCAACAAAAGCCAAAGCTTATTTCCAAACTGACCGGGTCCGATTGGGCGCTGATTTCCCGCTGATGATTGATGTCGGTTATTATTAGGTTTATATATACCCATATAAAGAAGATTTGGGGCAGCTATTATTTTTACAAAGTACTCGTATTAGTGAGTTTGGCTTTCTTTGACAGATTCTTTAGCATAGCTTATCATACTCGCAGATTGGTTTTTTTTTGTAGTTAGACCACTTCCAATGATGGGCAAAAATAATGCTTGCCCAATATCTCTCTACCCACTTTCTCTCTCAACAAATCAGTTTTGCCCATGGGCAATTTTTTTCCAAAATTTCTCTCCCAATGGTGAGCAAAAATAATGCTTGCCCACCACTCTCTCTCTTACTTTTTCAATACCCCACCATTACTTTCTCTCTCCTACACAACACTTCTTTATTTATTAATTTCATTTATATTTTAACAATATTACTCCAATTAAATAAAAACTAGTCTAAATATGTGTAAATTATTTTTTTTATTTGTGTTGTTTTTATCGGTAAAATATGTCGTTGAATTATGTACGTTAGATGAAATAATGGTAACAAAACACTAAAAATTTCGTAAATGTTTTTATTTATTTTAAAAAGCGGTACAGTACTAGAAACCGATTACATTTGAGACGTCATGCGTAATTAAACTTAGGGAATAAAATAAACAAAACAATTAAAAAAATACACGACTGTGCACGGAAAAGTAGGTAGGCCATAGTAGTTGGCCTTATTTAAGTCGTGCTAATTTTTCTCTAATTAGTTGACCCGTATTATAACCAAATATGTTCGACTAATTTTTAGAGATAGATGAGTTTCTCTATCACGGAGGGAAGCTTTTCGTTGTAGAAATGAGTTAAAGTCAAAGTTGGTAGGTCGGCCTACGTTGAATTCAAACGATGGCGTTGTAGATGTTGATGCTGTTGTTAAATCTTGTTGATCTTCTTCGTAGAAGCTTCTTAGAACTTCGGCTCTAGTGTAGTTGTGTCGCTCATCTTCAACAATCATGTTGTGCATAATGATACATGCTTTCATTATGTCCCGCAGTATGTCCTCATCGTACGCCAGTGATGTTTTTCGTATTATTGCAAATCGAGCTTGCAAAACACCGAAAGCTCTTTCAACGTTCTTCCGAGCAGCAGCCTGGTGGTCAGCGAACATTTTATCCTTCTAAAGTTGAGGGTGTGTGATACCCTAAATAAAAGTTGCCCACTTTGGATAAATGTCGTCGGCTAAGTAATAAGCCATGTTTTATTCATGGTCGTTAACTGTAAAATTTACCGGAGGAGCTCGACCATGTAGAACCTCATTGAACACTAGTGAATAATACAACACATTAAGATCGTTACAAGATCCGGGAATACCAAAGAAGGAATGCCAGATCCATAATTCCTTATCCACGACAGCTTCCAGTATTAGCGTTGCTTTCTTATTTCTACCGGCGTACTGCGCTTTCCAAGCCGTTGGACAGTTCTTCCATTCCCAATGCATGCAATCAATGCTGCCTATCATGTCTGGAAAACCACGTAGTTCATTTTGATGCAGTATTCGGGCCAAATCATCAGTTGTAGGGTTTCGCAGGTACTCGGTTCCGAACTGATCCATGACCCCGGCACAAAAACGTTGAAGGGCAACTCGAGCGGTTAACTGACTTATTCGAACGTATTCATCCACGGCGTCTGCAGCCAAGCCGTAGGCTAACATTCTTATCGCGACTGTACATTTTTCCAAAGGTGATAAGCCTAACATTCCAGTTGCATCCCTACGTTACTGGAAGTAAACATCACCTTCAACGACCTTGTTCATTATACGTAAAAACAAAGGTCGTTGCATTCGAAATCTCCTTCTAAATTGGTTGGTGTTGTACACAGGATTATCGGAAAAATAATCATTAAACAGCCTGGCATGTCCCATTTCCCTATCTCTTCTATTCGTACCCCCTCTGGGTGTTTCTGTAGTGGGTTAGGATTGTGTTTGGGGCATGAGGAAAGTTGGGGGTTGGTATGTGAAGAGTTCATCAACGAGTTGATCATATTCTTCAGTATTTGAAGAAGATGAACTTAAACTTGAACTTGATGATGATCTGGAATAAATCTTGTATTAATAATGTAAGTTTCTGAATTGGTGTGGTTGTGGATATGTGTCATGCTTACTATATATAGCAAATATATCAAATGAATATGTGGTTACAAATCTAAATGACCACACCAACTGAAGGAATCAAATTTTTAGCCACGGAATAGGTATACTATGCTAGTTGACAATGACAAATCTTGAGTGCAATTATGTCAGTATCAATGACCAAAAGTTAAAGCATTCTGACAACGTGAATTCAGAAAAAAGTGACTACACAATGAAAAAAGTGAATGCAATTATGTCGGTAACAATTACAATTGAAATCAACTTGTTAAACAACTTGTCATTCAATATTGGAAATCATAATACAAGTTTACATCTGACATTGAAATTAAACACACCACTAATACAAGTTAAATATAAAAGACTACATTGCGCATAATTAAAAACTTAACTAATACAAACATAGACCAACTACAATAGCATAATTAAAAACTTGAGTAATACAAGCGTAGACCAACTACAATAACATGCTTAAAAGCCTTGTAATTTACCAAGTAAAAAATTCTTGTACGCCTCTTCTTGAGGAGTGAGTGGCGTAGGCGAATTCTTCAGAGTTTGCAGCATATCAAACATGGTTCTCATCTTATGAATGTCAAGTTCCTCCCGTTTCCTCTGTTCCTTATCCTTTTCAATTTTTATCCTCTTTTCCTTCAGATTGGCCTCCCTTTCGCGAATTGTAGCGAATTCCTTCATTCGTTCGCCAAGGTCAGACGAACCACTTTCTGTAGCCACTACTTTCCCTTTACGCTTGGACTTTGCTTTCTTAAAAACCATCGGGTCGTCGTATTCCTCCAGATGAAAAACCATCCGTAGGGGTTTCATCCCCTACATCATCTCTCGACCTATTCCCACTTCCAAGACTACCTTGCTCCTCAACATCACAAGCAGCTTTTCTTTCCTCCTTTGACAAGGACCATCTCAGCTTTGGCCTCCACTTTGGATCTTTATTAAGCATTTCAACTGCGTGAGGAAAACTGAAATTGTGACCTTTGGCCAGATGAAAAAGCTTCGACGCACTTTTTCCACGGTTAGCTTCATTGTAACCACTCCCTCCCTCCGGAAGTCTACCCGCTTTATCATAGCAAGATATCCACTGTAGTGTCTCTGCTGCCAACCTTCTCCACTGCGATGACAGACTCTTCATAGGTCTTGGCGGAAGTATATGCGGCTTCTCCACATGAGCCATTTGATATGCTGCGTGTACATTGCGCCATAGGTCAGTTGCTTTTCGGTTCGTATCTTTAATAGCATCTTCGCTAATCTGAAAGTACAACCTAATCAGAGCTTCATCTTCCGCAATAGACCAAACACGAGTCGCTCGTTCAGCAACCTGGTTGGATTGCATTCTGGGAACTAGTGGAGGATATTGCGGCGTCTCTGGTACATTTTCCTCTTGACTGTCATCGAATTGGGTGTTGCTACCTTGATCAGTTTCAGGTGTACGTTCTTCATTATCATAGTGTTCTAGGGGAAATTCAGTGGGTGTCTGATGTTGTGGAGGTGGTTGCAAAGACGTATTTCCCATTCTTTGCAAGCACAATTGAAACTCGGGATTAGTTAGGAAATCATCACTAAAACCAGAATATTGTTGACGGACATTTGGGTTGTTCGGATCCATTAAAAGATTCTGCATCACAAAAAAAAAAAAAAAAAAAAAAAAAAAAAAAAAATTACGTTTAAAAAGATTGTAATAAGACATGACATTCACAACATTATTTTAGCCATTTTTTTAACAGTTGTACATAACCTAACTTTCACAACACTTAATTTACTAATATACAACTTGCAACAATTTTAACTACATTATTTAAACAACAAATTAAAATGACAACAAATCAAAAAATATAATCTAATACTACTTAATTTATTAAATATACAATTCACGTTCAACAATATATAAACAAAACATATAATACATAATATAATGTAACGAAATTAACTACCTATACAAAAATAACATATAAATATAAATTAGCATAACAAATTACTTCACATATACAAAACAACAACCCAATTTCCAAAAAATTAGCAAATAAATTCAAATTAAATTAACTTCAAATTTATTAATGTATGAACAAATTATCAACAACTTTCTAAATACAATTATATATATAATTGCAATTACATTACATGAACTACATTTTTTAATTTGCAAAAAAATCACATATATACTAATTTTAATAAATAACTGAATTTTGCAAAAAAATAAAAAATAAATAAAAAATATTTAATATTTACCTGAAAATCGGTGAAATACAACAAAAATCTTCTTCTAATTTCGGAATATTAAGAAAAATAAAGAAATGGAGGATTTATGGTATTTCTAAAATTATACCAAATTATACAAAATGCATGTATATTTATAGAGAATTAAATTTTATGACCGTTGGTAATTTTTTTTTTTTTAAATAAATATTTATTTCAGATATTACATTACAAACATTATAACCGTTGGCAACAGCTAGATTTTTCCTATTGGCCATCTTCCTACACATGCCACGTGGCGCTCCACCATTCGTCCATTGATTGACCCGCGTCAGTCCACTTTTTTAATTTTTTTTCTAGAAATCCCAGGTCAAAACGGTGCGTTTTGATCTCGCGTCTTCTTCCTTGCGCCATTAAACGGTGCGTTTAATGTAGGCCTACATTGAATTTTTTTTAATTTACTCAGCATTATGTGGGGCCCACCAGCGCACTGTTCACTTGGATTTATGCCCAACTCTTGGGCGTTTTAACACATGCCCATGGGCAACTCATCCTTAGCCCACCATTGTAACCCAATATTTCACATACTTGCCCACCAAAATACCCATGAGCTAAATTAATGCCCACCATTGTGGGTGCTCTTAGTAGGTAGCTTTTGTTAGACTTTAAGAGTTTGGTTTTTATAATCTTTGCTTTTCATTAGTTTTGGATTTATCTTTGATTGGTTTTCATACTTTGTTTTACGGTAATATTAGTTAGCCTTGTTTTAGTTTTGTTCTTGTATTATCTTTAATGTAGTTTTCATTAGTTGATAGTTAATTCCTTTAATATTTATCTTTTATTAGTTTACTTTAATTTTATTATTGTTATATTTTCTTTAATTGCTTTGATTAGTTTAATTTTAATTATGTGTGAGTAGTTTTATTCTAGGGTTATGGGGATCCATGAATATTATAAAGAGATGATTTATTATTGTTGATTGTTAATGTTTTAGATTAATTTCCTATTGATTGATATAATGTTATGCAATTAGATTAACACTGGTTTAATTGTATGAGTTACGCAATTTTGATTCGAGATTCGACAGATGAGAGTTGATATTAAGGCTTAGTTTCAATAGGCAGGTTAATTTATAAATGGTTAAGTCAAGATTTGAGAGATACGATTTAATACCGCTAAGTTAATTCTGTGATTGTAATACGTAGAGAACGCCCTTATAATCTAGTTAATTTATGCATTGATAATTGATTGTTGTCTTTCGTTTCGGAATATTATTTATTGGTTAACCTATGCCCTAGGCTTTTATTTTATTGGTATTTTCTTAATCTTATTTGCTTAGTTTAATTAGTTCCCTTAGATTCATTCACATAAAATCATATTTGTTACTTAATAATTAAGCTTATAATAATTAATTAGGAATAAAAGAACATTGTTTCCCTGTGGATTCGACCCTACTTCCCTATCTATTTTAGTTAGTGATTTTAGGAATTACTTTTGATTAGGTGATACGATTAGATCTTGTCAGGACCACCCGCAAGATATTAATGATAACTTAAGTGTATTAGTGAAAGAAAAATTGGAGAGATGGTAAAGGACATAATAAGGAACAAAAAGCAATAAATAAATTTACACAAAATCAAAGATGAAGTTATGTCGTAGGGCTTGAATAGTGACAGAGTTATTTGACTTTGTTTGCTTGCTTAGTTATTTACAAGAGAAATGCATAGACTGGCTTATTCCCGCGTTATGAGGCTGCTAGTTAGTTGAATGTATTCAATAATAGTGCAAGGAAATTCGATGGTGTAACCTGTTATACGTTCTGTATCATTTTGAAGTGAGACATGTTGGATTTAGGGTAGACAAGGAGTTGATTTCTGGATGGATCATGCTTCTCTTGCTGCCAAGCAGGTTAAGGTTAAATAGGGATTTATAATTTGAAACCATATTTCAAAGCTATGTAGTTATGTGCACAATACTTCCCCCTCTCCCTATTCTCTGTTGGGACATTGTGTTCTAAATATGTATACTATTCAGTTGATAATCAAGTTAATTACACGAGTTTTTTCGTTATTTTGCGAAGATGGGAAACATTTATATATTCTCCTTAGTCATCTCTCTTAAGTTTTACTTTCCAAATTTGGCTCTTGATCCCCACATTGATCTCTTTTTCTATTTTTCCTTCCATGCAGTTTGCTCTTCCTCTAGAATAGTTGGCTTGGTGTGGACTGGACAGTGTATTATTGTATTGCGATGATGCTCTTGTGATGGTGGGCCCATATGGAGATCTTGTACGCTACTTTTATGATGAACCAATAATATTGATATCAGAATGTGATGGTGTAAGGGTTCTTTCCAACACGAATATGGAATTTCTCCACTGCGTTCCTAATTCTACGGTGTCTATTGTTATAATAGGAAGCACAACACCTGCAGCTTTGCTGTTGATGCTTTGGATCATTTTGACAGACGGAGTGCCAAGGTATCAAAAATCAAAACTGCTTTTAGTGAGGCTGGTATCATTTTATTACTATGGAAAATTCTGTTAGATGTATCATCTTTTTCTCTGATTAGCATGTCTACTTACATATATTTGACTTATTTGTATTTTACTCTAAGTATATTAATTCAAATATAGTCATATACGAATTCTGCATATCAAAGTTTAATATACAAAGTTCATTTAATACCTAAGTGACATTTTAATATTCCCAACGAGTCTATTTTATAGGTTATATAAGCATCTGCCATATGGATCCAGTTTTAAAGCACAATTTAAATCAATTTTACTTATGAAAATTAAAATAATTTTAATTCGAAATTATAATTGAAATTACAATCATTGACATGTAATTATAATTTGACTATCGATGATTCACGATCATCATATCTAGAAAGAAAAAGAGGAGTGGTTGCATGTGTCTTTTATGTCAAGTTACCTTAATCTTTTCCTCTTTCCACCTTCTAAAATTTTCACCATTTGACTGGCTAATGAAAATTTGAGAATTATTGGTGAGTTTTATGAATATTTGGGTACGTATAATGTTATTTAGCTAATACTCTGAATGGTTTGCGAATAAATTTTTCTTAAATTCTAATCTGTGAAGCTTTAGCAAAATAATATTTTTAATCCAGTGTAGGATGTGTTTCTTTTGATTTCCTCTGATGTACATTGTAGACTTGTAGCTCTTTTCATCGAGAATCTACTTGCACCTGTCATCCCTTCCATTGTTCCCTCTTATAGATGCTCCCTCTGTGCCACAATGTTTATCACACTACCCTTAAATAGATGTCCCAATTAGTTTTTCTTCTTTTGATTTTGAGATCCTCTCTCTCTCTCTCTCTCTCTCTCTCTCTTTAATTTTGAATTAGACTTTTATTACTTCTCTTTTTTATGGACATATCACATCCTCTTTTTGATTTGTGATGGGAAAGAACCCAGTAAGCATGATTAAAGACCTGAAAAATTAAAACATTATATACAAGGACGATTGGACGGCTTTAACTCATTGACACTTCTCTGTGGAGTTCATTTTTAGTCTTCCTAGAGGGACTCATTTATCTCCCTTGGCCAATTATGCCTTATTGAGAAATAAAGTCAAATTTTCTCTTTATTCCTACATGTTGTAATTGTGCCTATGTAATTGGAATATCCCTTCTTTTTTCCCTGACATGCTATCCTCTTGTTCTTTTTCTAGCTCTATGGTTTTGTTCTATTTAAATTTGGTGACTGGGATAATGTCATGTTATTGGTTGACACTACAGAGAGATTTGTTTTGTGTAAATAAAATTCAAAGCATGTTATGTGCTATCACTTAAAAACAATGTTCTTATCTTTCTGATTGTATGTCTCGGTAATGATATCCAGTTGGCTTTGACAGCAATGTTCCTCGTGATTGTTTTCAAGAAATGTGTAGAACCTTGCGTGTATTGAAGGTTGTGCGCAACCATGAGATTTGAATCCCTCTAAGTATACAACAATACAAGGTAATTTCTTCTACAAAAATCCCCTTCCCTTCTTTTACCGAACTTTCTCTCTACTCCGTTGCTCCGCCATTCTTCCCGGCGTCTTTGATGAGTGCCATTTATGGCACTCAAATAGCTTATTTTGGGATGATTTTAGTTGCTTTTATAGTTTTCTTTATGCCTTTTTCCTTAGTTTTAGTCTTTTATTCTCTAGTTGATCTTTATCTAGTTATTTCTCCCTTATTCTTGTATTATCGTATTTTTATCGTCTTTTCCTTTTTACTTGGTTGCTTTTCTTTTAGGAGAAAGGTGGAGTCCAAGGCCCTTCATGGTGATTCCTTGGGTTAGAAGATGCTCAAGTGCAAGGTGGAAACTCTTATATAGCTTAATTACAAAGCAAGGGATGGCCTACTCCAAGACTTGTTGCTTGCGCCCTCATACTGCGCTCACATGAAAGTATGGTGTTGAACCCACCGTAAACTCATTTTGGGACTGCCATCCCCAATGACGATCATTAGGAGCGCACCTCTTGCATTGATGGACGCACGAAGGAGATCCCCTGGTCCAGGGCGTGGGCGTGCAAGCTTGAGGCGCGGGCGTGAAGAGTCTATTTTTTATATATTTTTATTCCCCGTCCCATGTCATATTTGTGCTTATTTGAGCTTTACGGAACTATTTTTATTACTAATATACGTTTTTTAGTGTTTTTGTAGAGTTAATATTATTTTGTAGGAATTTGCAAAATTATGATAATTCCCGAGCTTATTAAGCCACTACGAAAACATTAGAGTCGGATCGTATTTTATGACCATATATTTAAAGCTCAAGGTTGAGCTAATTAATTTTGGTTCGGTGATTAAGGGCTCGGTTCAAGTAAAGAGGCTCAATACTTGAGACTCTAAATAAAGGCCACGACTACTTAGGTGTTCAAGCCAAGCATGCAAGTGAAGGAAGCCCAATGAGGAAAAGCCCAAAGATAAGATCGACTTTGTGGGCTGGGAGATAGCCGGGCCCGATCGGGCGAGTATGTTGCAAGTATAGTTAAGTCGGTCTTCAAATGTTGGCAGAATGATGAGATAGCAGGAGCAAAAATTATCTTCTTGAATTAGCTTTTAGGATAGTTTTTGTCATCTTTTGATTGTTTTATAATACTTTTAGTTTGAGTGGGATTGGGTGGATTTGATTCTTCCTATATAAGAGGAGTAGCAGTAGGCTTTTACGATGGTAGCTTTTATTAAGTAGTTATTAGTTTTAGTTTTAGTTTTAGTTTTAGTTTTGTTGTTTTTAGTTTATAAAATATTTTTAGTATTAGATTCTTTGGATGCTTTTTATTTGTTTTACGTTACTTTATTTTATTGCTCTTTATTTATTTTTGTTTCCTTTATTTTAATTTTATCATTATTACTTTTAATCATGCTTAATTTAATTGCTTTTGTTAGTTTAGATTTAATTATGTACGAGTAGTTTAATTCTAGGGTTTTGGGGATCCATAAATAATATGAAAGGGTAATTTATTATTGTTGATTGTTAATGCTTTGGTTGATTTCCTATCGATTGTTATAATGCTATTCAATTAGATTTCCGCAGGTTTAATTGTATAATATTGATTCGAGATTCGATAGATGAGAATTGATATTTAGGCTTAGTTTCAATAGGCAGGTTAATTTATAAATGGTTAAGTCAAGATTCGAGATATATGATTTAATACCGATAGATTAATTCTGTGATTATAATACGTAGCGAAAGCCCTTTATAATCTAGTTAATTTATGCATTGATATTAATTTATCTGTTTTATCCCGGAGTATTAATTATTGGTGAACCTATGATCCTAGGCTTTTTATTATTGATTTTTCCCTTAGTTTAATTATAGCCTTTAGTATAATTCTCACAATTCTTACTTGTTTCGTGATAATTTAGATTATAATAATTTATTAGGAATAAAAGAACATTGTTTCCCTGTGGATTCGACCCTACTTCTCTATCTATTTTAGTTAGTGGTTTTAGGAATTACTTTTGATTAGATGATACGACTTTAGCCTGTCAGGGCGCGCGTCCCTCGTGCACGGGCGCGCCACCTGAGTTTCCAGTTCCGTACCCTTTTCTTCGCAGCCGCACATTCCGGAGTGAGGGCGCGCCTGTACGGGTTTCTTTTGGACGTCCACTTTATTTCCCCTTAGTTAGTTATTCAAGAGAGAGAATTATTCATTGAGTTCTTGGAGAGGCTAGAGTGAGAAGTTATAGAGTTAGATTTTAGAGAGAGAAGCTCTTGGATTTTGATTTGTACTTCACCATTTGCTTCAATCAAGTTTGGATTTCTTTCAATCAATGATAATTAGTGAGATTTTCTTCCTTTAATTCTTCTCTATTGCTTTGATTTTGCTTTTGATTCATGAATGATTGTATGATTTGTTGATCTTTTGGTTAATAGTGTGATTGATTTGAATTTCTACTTGATTTAGTTTAAGATGATGATGATTGTGATTTACTTAGTTTTGTTCTTCAATTTCAATATGCTTAGTGAGTAAATTCCTTGGTAGGGAGATGGTGAAGCATGCATGATTGATGGATTTTTGCTGATTGATGGATTTTGATTGATTGAATGTTGTGATTAAATTGGTTGATAGAATTGTGCATGTGGTTGAGTTGTTAAGGAGTGATCAACCTTGATTTTCAAGCTAGATTGCATTGTGATTTCTAATGACACGAACCATTGATTTAGGAATTGCATTTATTGATTGAATTTGACTTGTGATTTTTCTTGCTAGTCATCCATAGAGGAAACCTAGTTTGACTTCTAGGAGATAACCTTTTGAGTTCTCTTTATTGCAATTACTATCCTCCTTTACAACATTTGGTTGATTGATTTGCCCTTAATTGGCATAACCATCATGATTGTATGTGGATCCTAATCCCTAGCGCTTTAGATATTGAATTCCCTTTTTAGTCTAGTACGTTGTTTGAGACCTTAGTTAGTCATATTCAACATCCTTCTTATTCTTCGAAATAGCTTGACTTTAGGCTATACTAATCTTTCTCCCATTCCTCGTGGTTCAATCCTTGACTTATCCTATACTTGGCTTAGGATTGGTTGAGTGTTATTAATTTTGTTGATAAGGTTTTAAGCATTTAACGACGTGTTTTGACCTTCTATCAGTCTTCACCGAGTATCCCCTTGCACCATCGATCAAGATTACATCCCATGAAATCTCGTAAAAATGATTCGAAAGATCATTAATCACTAAATCACATTCTGAGAAGAGTAGATTTCATGGTGGTGTATTGAAGTAATTTAATTGAATGTCGTAACCTTTGAAATCGGTGAAGTTTTCTTGATCGATGGTTTTTTAACATTTAATTGAATGTCGTAACCTTCATAATTTAATTGAATGTCGTAACCTTCGAAATCGATTTTTTTTTTAATATTTAAATGATTTTAAAAAAAAAATTATAGAAATCTTTGCCACCACCATCCCACCACTCCCCTGCCCCAACCCACGCCGGCGCGCCGGCCTCCCTTAACCCTGTCGCGCCGACCTCCCCGCCCCTGCTGCACCTCTCCCCCATCCCTGGAACCACCATCTCCCTTCCCCAAAACTCACCTGCCTCCCCCCGGAAAACCCTAGAAACCCCTCCCCCACCCCCAAAATCCCCCAGCCGCCCATCCACCTACCCTAAAAAACCCTTGTCATCCCCCCACCTTCTAAGCCCTAGCCGCTACTTTCTCGAACCATGGCCACCAAAAACGTATGATTTCCCTAACCCCATCCGCCTCAATCGAAACTCTAAAATCGATGGTTAGGGTCGTGGATTTACTGCTTAGTTTCGGTCTGGGTGGAGGAGTGGAGTTTGCGGTTGCGGTGGAAGGAGAAGAACGAGAGGAGGGTTATGGTTGTTGTGGGAAAAGAGTGCTCGGTCAGAGGAGAGTGAAAAAAGGGCGTGGGCGATGCCGCGGTGGTTTGGGGTTTTGGGTTGGTGGTGGTCTGGCGGAGAAGAGATTTGTTTTGTTTTTTTTTTTTTGAAATTTTTTTTAAAATAATTTATTTATTAAAAAAATAAAAGAAATTAACCATGGTTAGCGAGTTTATATTAAAATAGTTATTATCTTTGGTAATCAATAATTCAAGTTTACCAAAGATAATAAGATTTTTCACAATTTACCATTGAGAAAATTAAAAAGTATAGTATTACCAAAGAGAATTTCCCAAAAAAAAAAGTTAGGTTGGAACCTCTCACAGGTCCTCCTAGCCCGGTGGGAAGGGTAAGGGAATCCCCACCCCAAAGTGCCTGTAGTATTTAATTAAATACTTGAACTAGTGCTTAGCTCGGATGATGCCCCGGGTTAATACGGTAAATATTAATGTATTATAGTTATGATGTATTATATTTTATGTAGTAGTATTTTACTTTTAATTTTTTTATGTAAACTTTTATTCTAGATTTAATATAAGAAAAAAAATATGTCATCTAAAAGTACAAAGAAAAACACTCTCATTGTCTACATTAGCTATATTTAAGAAGAATAAATTAACTAAATTAGTAGATAACAAAGTTGGTATGACTTTTTATGCATTTTCCTATGGGACCTATGTTCGATTCTTGATAAAAAAACATTTTTTTTAATTGACACGTAGCATTCATATTTCTAATTGGGTGATGTGGCATTCTCTTGGCCGGTGAGATAGAGGAGTGACACATGGCATGTATCCTTGAAGTGTTGCAAGTAAAAAAAAAACAGAGAAAATACTTCGTATTAGTAAAGGTACCTTTTAGAATTAAAACTAGTTTTTTGGTGGAGTGACAATGCTCCTATATATGTATATTGAAACTAACCTTTTATAATAAAATTATGTGAAATATAAATATAGATAAGTTACATTTATTTCTTCCCTCAACAGGTTACATTTATTTCAAGATTCATTACTCATACTATTTAAAATATAAATTTTTCCATCACAATTGAACATCAAGATTCATCATCCAACATACATAATATTTGTGTATAAAATTAACCAAATAAGATTAATTTTGTTATTGTAGATTGTTGTTAAATACATATACATGTATGAAATTGAACATTAAATCTTGAAAATTTATAATATCATGATTAATTCTTTTTACACAAACTATTGGGTGCGGCAGTTCGCACCCAATAGTTCGTGCAGTGACCTCTTTTTTCTACAAAAATCCCCCTTCCCTTCTTTTACCGGACTTTCTCTCTACTCCCTTGCTCCGCCTTTATTCCCGGCGTCTTTGTCGAGTATCCCCTTACACCATCGATCAAGATTACATCCCATGAAATCTCGTACAAATGATTCGAAAGATCGTTAATCGCTAAATTACATTTTGAGAAGCGTAAATCATGGTGGTGTATTGAAGTAATTTAATTGAATGTCGTATCCTTCGAAATTGGTGAAGTTTTCTTGATCGATGATTAAATACTCGTTTTCTTCTCTCTCCTTGTGGTCTTGTGGTGGCTGGTTAATTGCGGTGTGGGCGGTGGCTGGTTAATTACGGTGGGCGATGGCTGATTAATTGCGGTGTGTGGTGAAGTTTTGAGATTAAATCAGTGAATTTTCCCTGATTAATTATGGTGGCTGGTTAATTGCAGTGGGCGGTGGCTAGTTAATTGCAGTGGCATGTTAAGGTCGTGGGTTAGGGTGAGTGAGGTTAAGGTTGTGGGTTAGGTTGAGTGAGGTTAGGGTCGTGGGTTAGGGTGATGACTGGTTGGGTGGTGGCATGAGGTTAGGGTCGCGGGTTGTTAGGTGGTGGCGTGAGAAAGAAAGAGAGGAAGAAGGGGAGAGAGGAGAGAAGGAAAATATTATCACATTAGCCAACAAATAATGTATATCAGCCAATTGATGTTTGATATCAGTTAACATTAAAGACATTAATAAAAACGTATTAGCTAACAAAAGGAATATATCAGCCAACAAAAGATACATATCAGCCAACAAAAGAAATATATCAGCCAATAACAGGTACATATTGTTGGGTTTTGCGTTGTTCGACACTGCGCGGAAACAAAACTAGCAAAAGGATCACATGCATAATAATTAGGAAAAATTGCGAGGAAGGTCCTTTTAAGTGGTCGACCTTGTGGTGAAGGTCCTTTTATGAAAAAGATGGCACAAAAGGTCCTTTTATGGCGATTGAGTTGTGAGGAGGGTCTTTTGACCAAACTCCGGCGTTGACCTGCGTTTTCCGGGCAAAAAAAGTCACGTGCTGCGCACGCGACCACTTAAATCAAATTTTTTTTTTCTTTTCTTTTTTTAATTCACCTCCTCCCACCTCCCTTCCATGGTTACCTCCTGAACTGCCACCCAACCACCACCACCTCCTCAACTCCTTACTCATCACCGGCCAATACTCGCCCGGCCACTACCAACCGCAACCCCACCAGCTAGAAACACCTTTCCACTCCTCCACCAGCAACCCCCTAACACCCACGCACCCTCCAGCAGCATCTAAGGCCGAAAACCATGACTTCTTTCCCTGCGAAAAGGTCAATCCACCATCCCAACCACTTTAGCTACAGCCCCACCCCCCCCCCCCCCCGCCCCCATCTTAGCTGAAACCCAACCCCATTTGAAACGCTAACCCTCACCTGAACTGAACACCATCACCCAAAACCATATTTGCGTGATTAAATTTGCGAATGAACACAGAAAAATGCACGATTATTTAGGACGAAAATAACTAAAATCGACAATTCTAAGACTACAATGGCGGAATGCAATTTAAATTATTTCAATTTGAATGAAATAGTAAGGAAAAAGGAAATAACCACTCTAATTTGAATAATCAGATGAAAGACCCAACGGCCATGAAATAGTAAGGACGCTTTTTTGAATCAATCCAACAGCCATGATTGAGCTTAAACCATTGATGATGATGCGTGGTGTTGATGAAGTGCAGCAGCCAAAGGAGGTGAATTCTGATTGAACTTAAATTAGAATTGTAAGGGAAAAGGGGAAATCAAAGAAGAAGAGGGAAAGGGAAAAAACGAAAGAAAAAAAAAATCTGATTTAAGTGGTCACGTGCGCAGCACGTGACTTTTTTTGGCCGGAAAACGCAGGTCAATGCCGGAGTTTGGTCAAAGGACCCTCCTCACAACCCAATCGCCATAAAAGGACCTTTTGTGCCACCTTTTTCATAAAAGGACCTTCTTCACAAGGTCGACCACTTAAAAGGACCTTCCTCGCAATTTTTCCTAATAATTACAACATAACAACATAGCATGCAATTAATGAAAGCATTAACACATAAAGGCAAGAGAGAGAAAGTAGGGATGAGATTCGCTTACCCTTGACGCGTGCTTTGCTCGTATCACGAGCTCGAACTTGGAAAACCTCGAGACTCGCAAGTGCAAGCCCTCCAACGTCTCACACCCTTGTGCCCGAACCGGCCCCTACCCCGTAGCTTAGACGGGGCTTAAGGCTTTCTCACTCTTTTGGGAGATACCTTTTGAGTTCAACACAGTGAGAAATCCTATTATCCAAGGTGGGTATTTATAGGGAAATGCTCCCAAAAGTTTCCATCAACTTTCCACGTGGGAGAGTTGTTGAAATAAGAAAATGAATGATAAATTCAATTCCAAATTAAATTAATAATTACAATTCAATTAGCAATCAACAAGTGGCACAAAGAGAAGGGGAGGGTAGGTGAGGACCACAAGGAGAACCACATGGCCTCCTTGCTCCCCAAACATACACTCTCCACAAACCGAGTCCAATCGGTGTATGCTAGTTGGCGTGGCCTGCCTTGCTGGCGGTCTGGTCCCTTGGCTGGGCCTGCCAGCGACCCACGCAGCATCAGGGCCGCGCCAGCAAGCCTCGCAAACATTTCGGGCTGCAAGCGCGCTGCAGCTGCTCTCCCGCGCATGGCCCAACGAGCTTTGCTTGCTGCTAACCTTGCTTACAGGGTTGGCTGGCGCATGCGAGCTGGTGCTGGCCTTGCTAGCATGCCAACATGCATGCTAGCATTGCTAGCATGTACGCTCGACCATCTCGCCCAGCCAGCACACATGCGTAGCTGCTGGGCTTGCGGCCAAGCCATGCACATGGCTAGCAGCCTTGCTAGCCTCGCCTGCCTAGCCCTTGCATGGCTAGGCCATTGCGAGGCTAAGAATTTTGCACGCGTTGACTTGTTGTTTGACTAACTTCTCGTCTCGTCGATCGCATAAATTGACTCGAAGTTCGACGCTCGGCTTCGACGCTTTAAGCTCGAAATCCGACGTCTTAGTTTGTAAAATCTTTATCGACTTATTTGATCCTTCAGATTAATTCGTTGCCTTTGTTCGGTTACACGATTGGGTGTGACCCAAAGGGTTCAGTCAAGAGCAAGCTGTAATATTTATTATACATTAATATTATTGATCGAAAGCGGCCTCCGGATAGGCATTCCGATCACTTGACCTCACTGAATAATTAGCTTTCCTAATTAGTTTCGAACCCTATATCGGAATAATACACTTGTTCGAAAGACACTATTCCTTTCAATCTCCCACTTGTTCTTCCGGACAAATGACGTAGGGAAAACTAGGTCGTTGACTAATCCTCCCTAAAGCCAAACAAAATTTATAATCACTTAACAAACCTATATACAAGTATAGAGGTAAGTCAAAGGTCGAACCACTAGGAACGGTGATGCTTAAGTGTTTCCAATATGCGCCTAAGCTAAATCGAAGTCAAGGGTGAAGAATAGAGTAACTAATACTAATCAACTACCAAAACAAAGAAGCAAACAAATGAAACACCAGGGAATGGGGATCAACAAGTAATTATGACAATTGCAATAACTTGGGAAGGTCATGCTAATCAATGGCTAATGATAAGAGCTATCAATTGGAATCAAGAGCTATCTCCTAATCGTTAAGCTAGGTTTCCTCTATGAATAACAAACTAGGAGAATCACAATCCAAACCAATCAATAATTGCAAATCCTAAATTAAGTGGTCATGTCATTAGGTATCACAATGCAATCTAGCATAGTTCTCAAGGCCTAATCAAACTACACACATGCAAACTTACATTAATCACTTTAATCTCAATAATCAATCAACATAATTCCCAAATCCATCACAAGCAATCACTCATACAAGTTTCACCCAAACCCTAGCAAAACAACTACTCAAGAATCATCATCTATTCAACAAGCAAGTAAATGAAATCAAGAATCAACAAATATGAAGAACAACTACACTAATCAAGATTTAATCATCAAAACTCAATCAAACAAACATGAAATTAAATAAAGCAATAAGATGAGATAGAATTAGAAATGTTCATTGATAATTAAGAAGATCTTCAATACAATTGTCACCCTTGCATCATCAAATCTCTCAGATCACCATTGAATCTCTCACTTTCTCTCTCTAAATCTACTCCTAAACTAACCCTAAAACTAGAGAGTGAGGCTCTCAACCAAGCTAAGAATTAATTGCTTAATGAAGAAATAAGAAGAAGGGTTATTTATAGTACAAAGGAAATAAGGAAAAAATCCCGGAATAGACGAAGCCATGCGCGCCCTCACTTGAGCTTGCGCGCTCGCGAAAACCAGGGTACGGAAAAAGGTCCCAAAGGAGCGCGCCCGCGCTAAAATGATGCACGCCCGCGCAACCAAAGGATCACCATGGTGCGGCGCTGCTGCCATGTCACGGCGAAAACTGTCGTGTCGCGGCGGTTGTTGCCGTGGTAGAGTTTTCCTGCGCACCCGCACTGCTAGAGCAGGGGACTTTCCTTCGGTGCGAGATTCATGTGGATTGTGCGATCTTTATGATCAACACTAGGTATGGAAGATTCAAAATAGAGTTTACGGTGAGTTCAACACCATATTTCATGCGAGCGCAACCACGTAGTCTTGGAGTTAGCCATCACTTGTTCCATTAGCTTTCATGAGCTAAAGATTTGCACCAAAAGGCCTCTTCAAACCCGAAGGATCATCGTGATGAGTCTCAAGCTTCGCCTTAAACCTACAACCAAAGGAAAAGAACAAATAAAAGGGAAAAACACTAGAAAATCCACAAAAGTGGAAAAAAACACAAAATAAGAAAGAACAAGGAAACTAAAGAGAAAATGCATAAAAATGAGCATTTATTAAGAAAGAAAGCTATAAAAAGAAGGTAAAAACAACCTAAAAACTCATCAAATGAGTGCCACTAATGGCACTCATCAACAAGTGTGTTGTTTGTGTATAGCCTATTTCCTATGTCACTTAATGGTGTTATTCACATCCATTTGTTGCTCGTCTCGAAATTTCTTCGAGAACCACTTTACTCCCACTTGGCTTTGTAGAAAGAGATTCCTTTCTAAAAAGACATTATCGCGAGTAACAAACACTTTGTTATCTACGCGATTGTAGAAGTAATACCCTTTTGTTTCTATGGGATGACCCACGAAGAAACATTTATCTGATTTAGGGCCTATTTTGTCTCCTTTGTAGATGTTTTACATAGATTTCACAACCCTTAATCTTGTAGAAAAGACAACTTTGGAACGTTTCCAGTCCATATCTCATATGGAATCTTTTCAACTACTTTTGTCGGGTTTCTATTTAGTATATTCGCAACTATTTTTTAATGCATATCCTCATAACGATATTTGTAAATCATTAAAGCTAATCTTGGATCGAACCATGTCAAGCAAGGTTTTATTCCTTATTTCTAACACACTTTTAATTGTGGTGTTCCTTTGATTGTGAAATACTTCCACAATTTCTCAGATGATCATTATTGAAGTTTTGAGTTAAATATTTATCACAACGATCATATCGTAGTGCTTTAACTGTTTTCTCAACTTGATTTTGTATTTCATTCTAGAATTTCTTGAACTTTACAATGATTCAAACTTTTGCTTCATCAAGTAGATATAGCCATATTTTCTTAAATCGTTAGTAAAAGCAATGAAATAGTTAAATCTATATCTAACTTTCGAACTTATTGGTCCATATACATCCATATGTATGAGTTCCAAAAGGTTATTAGCTCTTTCACCTTTTCAACTAAAAAGTGTTTTGGTCATATTACCTAACAAGTATGACTCACAATTTTCAAATGATTCATAATAAATTGAGGATAAAAATCCATCCATTTGTAATCTTGGATGTGCATGCGCAATTAGTTAATATGACCTAAGCTTACTATGTTATAAGTAAGTTAGTTTTGAATCATCTGTTTTTCGCTTGTGAGATCTACTTATATCAATGTCATAAAATATAATTAACTCATGGCTAGCAAAATGAAAATAATTTATTACCTTGTCATGGATCAACACTTGCCCATGACAAGTAAAACCAAATCAGTATTTAAACAAAAACTGAAATATTGTCTCAACAAAAACTGGAAATCGTAAAAAATCATCATAAAATAATCTGAAATAAAACTATGAAGCTTTCTTTGGCCACTTGAACACTTCTCGTGCACCTTCAAGCTCCATTTCCAATGCCAGCCTCACTTCTTTGCAGTTTCTGCACAACAAAAATAATGTTAGCACTGCAACTTGGTATCACATGCCTAAGTGAAAGTTAAAATGTTTATAACAAGTTACTTAAGGTCGATGCTCCATTCTTCTTGAGGTAGTCAAGGTATTTCTGGCAGTTGCGCTTCCAATGCCCTTTCTTCTTGTAGTAAAAGCATTCACTTTCACCTGCAGGCTTAGGCTTTGGAGTCGCCTTGGGCTTTTCAGGAGTCTTGGTAACTTTCTTGCCCTTACTCTTGACATTTGCCCCTTGCCCCTTCTTCATGAACCCCTTCCCTTCATGGACCATAAGAACCTCTTTCTTAACATCCTTGGGGATTTGCTTCTCTGCACTAACCAGCATAGCATGCAACTTATTCATTGTCTTCTGAGCATCAGACATGTTAAAGTTCATGATAAACTGATTAAAGGATTCTGGAAGTGAGTGGAGAATGATATCAGTAGCCATCTCATTGCTGTATAGGTGCCCCAGTTTCTCCATAATTTGAATTAGGTCGATCATTTTGAAAACATGATCATGAATTGTTGCACCCTTTTCCCTCTTACAATCCAAAATCTCTTGATGGAGCTCATACCTCTCAACTCGTGCCTGTTTCATAAACAAGGCTTTGAGTTCTTGCATGATGGTGTATGCATCCTGGTCTTCTTCTTCTTAATTGATTATAAAATTATGAACATGGAATTCAAATAATCGTATTATTATAATCAAGCGTGTTCATGCAAGAGGCTAACTGATACCACTGTAGGACTTTAGGTACTATAAGCGGAATTTCATGAATCATATTCATACACACCTAAAACAAGATCGCATGCATAACACACAAGAATCACATAATTATACCTTTGAAGCGTGAACTCCACGTAGCAAATTGATTGACAATTAGGGAGAGAATAGAGCCCCAAGCGTGACTCCTCTACTTAGTCCACGGGATTCGATCAAGCTGTCCACCAATAATAGATTGGTCGAGTGAATGGAAAACCGTGATCATCATCTTTAATGGACAACCAGCCACCACCACCACCGCACACCACCGGCGTCGAGGAGGAGGAGAGAGCCGTGAGTGAGAGAGGAGAGTTTGAGAGGGTTGGGTCTCATGTTTGCTAATTAGGGTTTGATCTCACTGATCATGATTTGTCTATCTAATCCTAGGCACCTAGTCTATTTATAATCATATTATAATTAGACTAGGAAGCAAAGCCTAAACCCTCTAAACCTACCCACATGGCTAGCCACCTAGGGGATGAGGCCCATCATAGGCCTCTTCCTCTTATGCTTAATCTAGGCCCTTTGTGTGACCTTATAGGATCCGTTCAATTGAGTTTTGGCCTATTTTACTAGCCCAAAGATCGTTAGTACCTCTAGCTATGATATAACGACGACCCTAAAGAACGAAGTTAATTATCTCAATAATTTGATCCATTATATATCTAATAATTGCACTTGATGAAGAAATAAATCCTTTAAATGTCATGTTATCGAACATCATGAACAAGAACAAAAGAGTAAAGAACAACGGAGACAACATCAAGAATCCAAAGAGCATCAACAACAGCAAGGAGAAGAGCAACAAAAAGAACATCAACATGGAGGAGAACAACAAAATGGAAAGAAAGATGTGCCATCAGCTACAGATTCAATTTACATTTTTTTTAATAATGTACTTTCTTTTATATGTTCTGTTCATTATAATAAAAGTTTATGTTCTTCTACTGTTTTCATTGAAAATTGGACTTTCGCAACGATACTTTAGTGTTTAATCTTGTTTTGGTTGACTATATATAATTTTCAATAGTTTAACAATAGTTGCTTTTTCATTTTGGTTGGTTTTTTTTTTTTTTTTTTTTTTTTTTATTGGTAGGAATATAATCAGATGCTTGTGAAGCAGTTGAGAAAATTGCATATGACTTTATTCATCTGTTAAGCGTGCTGAAGATGGGGGAGAATTTTCACCCTATACCTCTGGTAAATGAAAATACATTGTACAATGTAGCAGAGTTGTGGATAAGGTGTTTAGGGTTTAAGTTGCCACTTGATGTGCAATAACAAACCCAAATTCAGAAAAGGGAGGGTAGTTCAATTCTCAGTTGGGACATTGAGATGTTTGAGTCTAATTGGTTTGGACATATGATTGGTGATGAAGGTGTCAAACAAGCAAGAAATGAATGCGCATAAAGTGGTGACTGAGAAGTTGCAAAATGCCGACACAAATGCAGCCCAATCACCACTAATTCAACCTTTAATCTTCAATCAAGTGTCTACCCCACAAACTACTGAGATTCGTGGCCGCTCATTTGATTTAGATCTGAAACTCGGTTTCAGTACAAGTTTTGTTAATGCTTCTGAAATGGAGTTTGATACTCTTGACTACGATAAGTTTTTTCAAGGAACAACAGTTGGAATGCAATGCAATAGATAATTTAAAGTATATGAGAAAGATAACTTGTTGTCATCCCTTTATTATTTATGTGTTATTTATTTGAAATCTTATGTTGTTGTTGGTATGTAATAGACTTTCATTATTAGTGTGCTAGTTCTAAGCGTTTTATGGATGATGTTAATTATATTTTGTAATGCAATATGTAATATACATTATATGGGGTTGTATTGTTCACTATGATCTGTATGTAATTCAGATGTTCTTTTGTTTATTATAATATGTTATTTTAACCTATGTAAAATGTTCTTTTCATATTCAATGAACTAATGATGAAATAAGGAAGTAAAAAAGAAGAGAGTGCAACAAACCCAAATGAAACTACAACTTAAAGGTATATTTTATTAATTTTGGTTTTATCATATTTTGTTATTAAGTTATTGACATTATTAATTTAACAATGGTATAAGTGAGAAAAATGAAGAAATTGAGAAAGTTGGAGAGAAAGAGAAGAATGTTCAAGAAAGGTATGCAATTTGATAATAATGTAATTTTTGAATTAAAATAATGTTTATTTACTAATTGTTTACTTAATGCTCTAAAATTTCAGTATCATAGAGGACAAGGAGAATGTTGATCAACTTTTAGATGGAAAGAGGAAGAGAATCAAATGCAGGGTGATAATATGTAAGTTAATTAAAATTAAGAAAAAATTGTAAATAATAATCCCAACTTTGCTTTATTTTCTTTTAATAATTTCAACTTTGAATTATTCTAGAATAATCCGAACTTTGGGGCCTATTTTCTTTCTTCAATCCCAAACTGGTCAACAAAAGTCAATGACCTCAAATAGCAGGTTACATTACACATGTCAGCTTATCATTAGTGCAAAAAAATAAAATATTTAAAAAAAAATTAAAAAGAAAAAAAAAAACTAGAAACCACCCAACCTCCCACCGAAACCCCTAACCTCATCCACCGCCTTGCCCTCCGCCACCAAAAAACCCACGCCCACATCCCGAAAACACCAAACCCCCCTGAAACCTCCCCCCGCGTCGAAAACCTTCACCGCAGCATCAACTTTTTCCGACTCTGCCGATCCAACATCAAACCTTCCCCACTCGGTCAAAACCACAAAACACCACCAACCCCCACCTTTACCACCACCGGCTCACCTTAACCCCACCATTTCCCAACCCGCTGCTGCATTGTCCCACCACCCGTCCACCCTTTCCCTCTCCTCCCCTCGCTGGACTGTCACCCACCCTTACCCTCTCCTCCCTCCTCTCGCACCGGCCAGCCGCGAAACGCCTTTTCCTCATTTTCTCTCTCCTCTCTCTCCTCTTCCCAACCAACCGCTGCACCACCACCATCTTCGACTCTTGCAGCGCATATACCTAAAAAACACCTACATCTCAGGCAAAAAACTTCACCCCATCTTCAAAACCCCTTCGAAACAACCTTCAAGATTCAAATCAATTCTCACAAAGTCACAATCCTCATTAACAACCACTAGTAGAAAAAAGGAAATAGGCACCGCGCATTTGGCACCGGTTTTTGAAAACCGGTGGGAAAGAATTGGGCGGGATTGGGAATACAGACTTTTGGCATCGGTTAACCGGTGCCAATTAAAAAAAAAATTGAAAATCGGTGGGATTTCACACCGGTTCAAGCCAAACCGGTGCCAATTAAAAAAATTTAATAAAAAAAAAATTCGGGCTTCTTATATTCCCTCAGCCCCTCACTCTCTCATATTCATTCTCTCTCATCAACCCTCCTTATTTTCTGATCTCTCAGCTCGTTCTACCTCATCTCTCATGTCCCTTATCTCCAGAATCCTCAGATCTCTCTAATCTCTCTAATCTATTATTCTCATATCTCTCATCTTCTTCCTCATCTGTTCTCTCATCTTCTTCTTCCTCATCTTGGTTTCGAAACCATCGCCGCCGCCGTTCATGCAATCAAAAGCCGCCGCCATTCTTCTCTCCATTAATTATTAGAAAATCAAAATTTTGAGGTTAGAGTTTCTGGTTTCTTTAGTTTTGCGTTTTGGTTTCAATTATTTATGTTAAATTGCCTTGTTCTGGGTTTTTTCCGTTAATTATTCAAGTTCTCTTCGTCAATTATTAGAAAATCAGAATTTATGTGTTTTTTTTGTTAAAAGTTTCAGGGCTTTTTGGGTCTGGTTCGACTTTTATAGATTTTTTGGGTTTTTCTAGGTTCAAAATATCGTGGTTTGAGGGGTTTTTTCGGGTTTTTATGGTTTTTCTGGGTGTCTTGGATTATTAGGTTTTATTTGGGATTTTTTTATGTTTTTTTTTCTTGGTTTTTTAATCTCGATTTCTTGGTTTTACGGGTTTTTTTTTTTTTGTTTTTTTGGTTGAATTTATCTGGGTTGAATTTTAGTGCCTTGTTCGATTTTGTGGTGGTTTTTTTTGGGTCGAATTTGAGTGATTTATCTTGTTTTGGGTTGATTTTTTATGTTGATAGTAGCATTGTTATCTAATTTTATTGTTTTAATTGATGCAGGTTGGAATTGAAGTTTCTGATTTTTTAATTTTCGGTTTGAAGGTCGTGATTTTGCTGAGTTTGAAGTTCGAAGTTTCTGGTTGTAAATTGTAAAATTACAAATTCAGCAATTTTTCTGTTTTTTTTTAATAAATTGTAAAATAACAATTTATTTGATGAATATATATTTATATGTGATTGTATATTACGATTTTGGTACCTTGATCGATTTTTTGTTTTGGATTGTATGCTGAATTTTTCATTGAAGGCATAATTGTGAAGAAATTGCAATTTTTTTTATTTATTGTTTGAAGGCATAATTTGCACCGGTTAACCGGTGCCAATTGTAGTTAAAATAATAAAAAAAAAACAGCGCGGCACTTACTTTTGGCATCGGTTAACCGGGGCCAAATCGTGTAGTTAGCACCGGTCAACCGGTGCCAAATGCTTTAGTTGGCACCGGTTTTGAACTGGTGCCAAATTTTCATGGATTTGGCACTCCTCAAATCCCCAACGATTCAAAACCGGTGTCTTAGGGGGGGGGTTTGAACCGGTGCCCATTTATCTTTTTCGCCTAGTGAACGTAGATGAAATCAAATTTTGGAAGGTTTTTGTCAGATTTCAACATAAATGTCGCCGCCGTTGGTGCCGATTTTTCGGAGGTTGTTAGAGAGAAGGGGAAGACTTGCCGGTGGGAGGAGATTGGTGGGTTTACCGGCGAGGGATTGGGAGGAGAGGTGGGGTTTGGGGTTCCGGTGAGGGAAGGGGGAAAGGATTGGGGGATTTCAGTTTTCCTTTATTTTGAATTTATTTTTTTTAAAAAAAAATTTAACCAATAAAACTGCACCACGTGTCATTTAAAGAAAAAAATAATAATAACCCATTCAACCGGTAACCGGTCATTGGGTTTGAAGAAAGAAAACAACCCCCAAAGTTGGGATTATTCTAGAACAATCCAAGGTTGGGATTATTAAAAGAAAATGGAGCAAAGTTGGGATTATTATTTACAATTTTTCCTAAAATTTAAAACTAAGTTTGTTGTTCTTTAGATTCTTCACAATGTACTTTAAAATATAATTGGTGTTCTCTACATGTTTATACCAAAGTTCTTTCAAGTATATTATACCAAAGTTTATACAATAAAATTTTATGGTAATTTATTTATTGTGTGATATGGTTTAGTGTTATGGACGAAAAGAACTCATCAAGTAAATGATGAGAAGAAAATCAATGTTAATGAAATGTAAGTATTTATAACTGATAAATATGTCCAATGTACTTTATATTATATTTGATGTTCCTTAGCATTTTGTTCAATGTTCTTTTTTTAAGTCAATTTTGCTTTTTATTTTAAAATTCAGTGCAATGGCCAAGGAGAAAAGGATTATAAAGGTGCTGGCAGTTTTCAAATCACCTTATTTGACAAAATATTCACATCTTTTAGAAGAGTTAAACAATGAACACACTGATATTTGTGAATTTGCTTATGCGAAAGATCTGGATGATGAGTAAGAAATTTATACCTATTTCTCATTATAACCTCGGATATGCATGAGTGTCTATACACTGTTTTTTTTGTAGGGGTTTGTTATATGATGATGGAAAAATTTACTTAAAATGAGAGCTATTAGTGGTGATGTCTTTGTCTACAACGAAGATATGGATACTTGGGCTAATTTGTTGAACAAGAGGAATGCTGAAGCAAAAGAAAAAAAGAATGTTTTTCCTTAACAATGCTTTTGTAAGCATTTTTATGTTATTAACTTTTAATTGTAATCATTATATTTTGTTATTTATGACTAACTATGTTTTTTTTTTTTTTTTTTTTTTTCCCCCCTATTTTCTATGTAGAACAATTTGTGTATGAATGATGGCTATAATTATGATAATCAACCACCAACCGAAAGTGTTAGAAAGCAGAAATTCATTGAGACTATCAAAGAATATATTTGCAAGATTCTAAAGTCCCCATAGTTAAAGGAATCCAATTGGTAAAAGCTCTGTGTTCTTTTTATTTAATGTCATGTTCTGTATATTTTTCTTTGGTATTCTTTGACAAAATACAATGCTAATGATCATGATCTATGCAGTTTTTCTCCCCAGTGTACGCATATTCACATTTGTATATATTGTGCGTCAACATAAGGAGCAAAACAATGGACATTATTGATAATAGACCTCTCCCAGAAGGAATTGATTAGAAGATAAATATCAAGGTTTCCTTGAGAAAATGGTAAGGACTATTCTTTTAAATAAAAAGATTTGTTCTTCATTTTTATTTGAATGTTCTTTTATTTTAACTGACTGGTCTTTTAAATGTAACAAGTTACTTTTATATTTATGTGTAACAGTTGGAAGCATTTGCTTTGTACCTTGGATCAGTTAAAGACAAACGGAGTGAGAAAGTGCGTACTTTCACAACAAGGTTAGTTACTATGCCACGGAGAACAGTCTGTAACAATATAGATCAATATAGATTATGGTATTTGTACAATGTGCCACATGGAGACATATTATGGGAAGTCAAAATGGGATTGTGGCCTTGCATCGGATGACATAAGTTGTTTATATAAATAATTATAATTAAGTAATTCAATAATTTTATATGTTATTATGTTTTACTATTTTTTTCTGTTTATACGTACTTTATAGTTTGATGTATTGAAGAAGCTAAGGATGCAATACACATTAGACTTACTCACTGATGATACTAACAACCTGAAAGCTGATGTTAATGTGTGTGCACGGAGGTACAAGAATGAAAAATTGTATTTTAAAATAACAAAAGAACATAAATTAAAAAAGAGAGAACATTTCATATTTACATAATGTACATTTAAAAGAAATAGATAGCAATATACATTTAAAAGCATCATAATATACCTTCATACTACTATCACGAAAGAAGAAAGAATAAAGATACCCCCTTCTCTTCAACATCAAAATCATTGTAAAAGTCGTACTCCTTTGATTTCCTTTCTTTAAAGAAATAAATCAATATTTTAGTATCACAACCATCAAAATTTTTCCTCTTTTCCTTCGCCAAAGCAACATAAACATCTCTTTGAAGAAAGGTAAGATTGGCTTCACCACAAGCCTAATTCTTAGAACATGATATGCATCAGCCACTGGAACACCACTTTCAGTCAAACTAGAAATAATTGCAAGTTGATCATTGATTAGGGGATTTTGCTCCCACCAATCGGAATGCGCCACGTGGACCAATCAGGTCCTGCCAAGTGTCCCCTGGTTGGAACTGTCAGGGCTTGCCACGTGGCACGCGCTTATTCGTCCACCTTGGACCTGTTATGTCACGACATGTGGCATACTCCATGCCTAATGGAGAACCCGGCCACCCGGGCCCAACTTCCGAGGGAAGCCCAATCGGCCCTAGGTTTACCTAAACCTAGAATGGGCACGTTTCCCAAGGTTATAAATACCTCCCTTAATCCTCATTAAGAGAAAACACAAGAAGTTTACGAAAAACATTACGGAACAAACACATTAATTACACACAGTAATAACCGGCTGATCTCGCTAACAAAGCAGATTACCTACATTAAACACTCTCACCTAGAGAGACCTTATTACTTTAATTTCCGCATTAATTACTCCTTAATCAGGTACTAACTTGACCGTTGGAGGCGGAGCTCACAGGAGTCTCCGTTATTTTGCAGGTACAGGCGTCCGGTTCTAGTCTCGGAATTGTAACTCTCCCGCAGGACATCAGAAAACCCCGAAACATTTGGCGCCGTCTGTGGGGAGAGTACTTCAGAGATGGCATCCAAGTCTGTACCGACTCCTGAAGAGAGGCGTCCCCTAGACGACCCTCAAGTTCAGTCGGACCATGATACCGAAAGTGAATTTGAAGTTGAAACTCATACAGCTTCAGACGGGACCCTAAGGGCCCGACGTACCCGTCATACCGAAAGGAGGGAACGGGAGCATCTTCAAACAGGAAGCGAGCCAGCAGGCGCACCGCCTGTTCGGCAACAGCCGACTGATGGGTCTGCTCCCATCACAAGGAACGAACTCATGACCTTCATGAGGGACTTCAAGGGAGAGATTCAAGAGTTGATCAACAAGAAGCCGACTGCTTCAGTCAAGGAGCAGTCGGCCAATAAACCCTCCACTTCACTGAAGAGGAAGCCAGTGCAAGGGCGAGAGGCGACTCCTCATCCTAAATCTAGGAAGCGGGAGCCACCTGCCCTTGATTTCACAAAATTCCGTTATCCTACAGGAAATAGGAAACCTGTTCGTCATATTCAGGCGGACGGGTCGAAGCAAACATTCACAGATGCTCGGCTACTACTAGAGCAGAAGAAGAGTGACCGATTGTCAGAGTCGGCCTCTACTTCAAACTTTCTAGACAGTTTGCGAAATGCCTCGATGAGGCATACTCAGTCGTACCATGAGAGTCAGTCAGGCGGCACCTCCCGTCAGTCCGGCTTTCATAGTGCTCAGGCGGTACCAAACTTACCATTTGTGCCGCAACAACAGTATTTTTTGCAGCCACCTCCATTTGGTGGACCTGCAGCAAAAAACGTCCAACCTATGGACTGGCAGCTACGGTTGCTTAGACTTGGTGAACAGCCGTCGGCCTTCTCCAAGGAAATTACTGAAGCCGCTCAGCCGGCCAAAGTGAAAAATGTACTAGTAGGCGCCTATGACGGCACTACTAACCCAGAAGACCATCTGATGGCATTCACCAACCTGATGTACCTTCAAGGGTTGGATGATCCCACTTGGTGCAAGTGTTTCCCAGCGACTCTCAAAGGAATTGCACAACAATGGTTCGGCAACCTGCCGACTGGTTGTGTAAATAGCTTCAGGACGCTTGCTTACTTATTTGCCTCCAACTTCGCCATGAACATCCCTGCGAAGAAAACGACCCTTGATTTGGGAACAATTCAGCAGGGCGAGAAGGAGGGGCTTCGTTCTTACATCAGGCGGTTTAACCTGATGAGAATACAGATTCAAGGGTTACCGGATGAGGTAGCCTATACTGACTTTTTCAGAGGTCTCAAAGACGGGTCTACCTTCAAATTTGATTTGGTTCGAAAGAGGGTGGCGACTCTTCAAGAGGCCTTGATTGAAGCAGAAGCCTATATACAGGCGACTGATCTTTGTACGGTAAAACAGTCGGACGGGAAAAGGTTCAGCAAAAGAGAAGGACGACAGAAACAGTCGTCTAACAAAGATGAGAAAAGAAAAGAGGTATGGGCGGCTGATTCCTCTAAACAGCCGGCCCAGAAAAAGAAAAAAGAATTCAAACCATACTCCCCAAAGTATGCGTTTAACAAGGATAACCAGTTTATCCTAAAAGAAATCAAGGGACGGATCTCAATTAAGAAGCCGGTACCCATGAAGGGTTCTGCAAACAACCGGAACCAAGATAAAATCTGTGCTTATCATGATGACGTTGGTCATCACACCAATGACTGCATCAGTCTTATGCGGTACCTAGACCGCTTGGCTGAGCAAGGTGATCTTGACACTTATGTCAAGAAATCTACGGGGAACACTTCCTCAAAAAAGCAGTCGGCCAAAAAGAATCAACAGGCCGACAGCTCCGATACAGATGATGCAGTCGTCTACACCATTGCAGGCGGCTTCTCAGGAGGCGGCCCCACTATTAGGGGCAACAAAGATAATATAAGGCGGTTAGATGTAAATTCCGTTCACCAAGAACGGCCGTCCAAATATACATTTCCTGAGATTGTCATCACTGAAGAGGATCTAGGAGGGGTAAGGGGGCCGCATGACGACCCTCTCGTTATTGAATGTAAAGTGGCCAACCAGAGAGTTGGCCGAATCCTCATAGATACCGGGAGCTCCTCAGAAGCAGCAAATGTCTGTCAAAACTGAAATATCAGACTGACTGCATACATCCGGCCTCCCACCCTTTAGTAGGGTTTGGAGGAGGAGTCGTCCACCCACTGGGACGAGTAGATTTACCCATTCGCCTGGGCGAAAAAGGGGAAGGACGACACATGGTAGTCCGGTTCCTAGTAGTAGAGGAACTCTCGGCCTACAACATGATTCTGGGTCGACCAACCCTGAATAATTCTAAGGCTGTTATAATCCCATCTCTTATGTTGCTCAAGTTTGAGAGGGATAATGGAACAGTCGGCTCCCTAAGGGGAGATCAGAGGACGGCCCGAGAGTGCTATCTCTCGGATGTCAAGCCCACTGTTATGGCCACTGGGTCAAGTGGTGAAAAAACAGACCTTGACAATGTCAAGGAGAGTGCGCCTGTTCAAGAAGCAGGCGGCAAAAAGAGAAAGGCGTCCCAGACAGAGTCCGCAAGAAAAGCAAGAAAATAGCAATCATTGGCAGAGGAGCGGCCGGATGAGTTCCGCCCTCAGCCGGCTGGTGAGCATGCGGACCTGATCTTAGACGACTCACGTCCTGACCGAACAGTCAAGGTTGGGACGACTGCTCTGAGAAACCTTGGTGACGACTTTCACAACCTATTGAAAGAATACAAGGACATCTTTGCATTTGAAGTCCATGAAATGCCAGGCATTAGTCCTGATCTGGCGGTACATAAACTCGCCGTGGATCCGAAAAAGAAGCCGGTACGGCAAAAGAAGCGGAACCATGGCGAAGAAAGAAGTCAGGCGGCAGCCGCCGAAGTTAAAAAATTACTTGATGCAGGGTTCATTCGGCAATGTTACTTCCCAGACTGGGTTGCGAATGTGGTGCTTGTTAAAAAGCCGAATGGCACCTGGCGAATGTGTTTAGACTACACAGACTTAAACAAGGCGTGCCCCAAAGACAGTTACCCTCTGCCTAAAATTGATAACCTGGTCGACTCAACAGTCGGCCATGCTTTGATGAGCTTTATGGACGCCTACTCTGGTTTCCATCAAATTCCTTTATGGAAGAAAGATCAGGAGAAGACGGCCTTCGTCACTGATCAGGGGTTATACTGTTACACGGTCATGCCGTTTGGTCTTAAGAATGCCCCGGCTACCTTCCAACGAATGATAAACACTGTGTTCTTTGATCAGATTGGGAGAAACGTCGAGGCATACATTGATGATATGATTGTCAAGACTAAACTTCAGAAAGATCATCTGTCGGACCTCCGAGAAACTTTCGCCACACTCAGGCGGCACCATGTCATGCTCAATCCCAAGAAATGTGTATTTGGAGTTGAGTCTGGGAAATTTCTCGGATTCCTTATCAATCAAAGAGGAATAGAGGCGAACCCTGAGAAGGTGCAGGCGGTCATTGACATGCAGTCGCCCCGTACCATCCGAGAGGTTCAGAAGTTAACAGGTTGTCTGGCGGCCTTGGGAAGATTTCTAAGCCGATCAGGCGACAAATGCCTATACTTTTTCCAGGCAATTAAGAAAAAGGCAAGGTTTGAATGGGGGCCGGATGCTGAGGCCGCCTTACAGAAATTAAAAGTTCACTTGCATTCCTTGCCGAGGCTGGTCAGCCCTTTGCCCAAAGAGGTTCTCTACATGTACCTGGCCGTCTCTGATCATGCGTTAAGAGCTGTTCTCCTTGCTGAAAGGGACGGCTGTCAGCTCCCGGTCTACTTTGTCAGTCACGTACTGAAAAATGCCGAGTTGAGGTATTCCCTAGTGGAGAAATTTGGTCTTGCACTCTTCATGGCTGTTAAAAAATTGAAGCCCTACTTTTTGGCACATGCAGTCGTCGTGTATACAGACCAACCTATCAAGCGGCCACTTACCATCATGGAGTCGTCAGGCCGAATGATCAAATGGGCCATAGAAATACAGAGCCTCGAAGTTACATTCGAGCCTAGAAAAGTAGTGAAGGGGCAAGCCTTTGCTGATTTTATTGTAGAGATGACTCGTCCTCCTGACTCTCAAGTTCCAGACCAAGTATGGAAGGTATATGTGGATGGAAGCTCTACTTCAAATGGTTGTGGAGCAGGCGTCATATGCCAGTCGCCAGAGGGCGACAGGTACGAGTATGCTCTACGCTTCAGTTTTCAGGCTTCAAACAATGAGGCAGAATATGAAGCTTTACTAGCCGGGATCCGCATGTGCAAGGCGGCAGGGGCAAGAAAAATAGACGCCTGTTCCGATTCACAATTGATAGTGAGTCAGTACAATGGCGAATACGAAGCAACCCATCCGGCCATGATCAAGTATTTACAGGCGGTCCGACAAGCAGTCGGCTCCCTTGAGGATTTCCATCTGATCCAAGTGCCGAGATCAGAAAACAACCAGGCGGATGCACTGTCAAAATTAGCATCATCCGCCTCCTCCGATACTCCTCGAACTGTTTTTTGGGAAGTAATGGAGAAGAGAAGCATCGAGGAAAACCCTATTGGAATCCTAGACAGAAGCTCAACCTGGATGAATTCAATCAGGGCATATCTGACAAACGGCACACTTCCGGATGATCCTCAACAGGCGGCAGCACTGAAAAAACGAGCCACCTGTTTTGAAATGATAAAGGGAGAACTTCACAAGAGGGGGTACCTTCAACCCTTCTTAAAGTGTGTTACTCCAGAAAAGGGACGAGAGATACTAGATGATCTTCACTCTGGTTACTGTGCTTCTCATATAGGTGGTAGGATGCTTGCTCAAAGGGCAAGGCGGCAGGGCTACTTTTGGCCTACTTTGGAAGCAGATGCAATGGAGATGGTGAAAAAATGTGACAAGTGCCAAAGGTTTGGCAAAATAATTCACCGTCCGGCTACTGACCTCACTACCATTCACAGCCCACTACCGTTTGCTAAGTGGGGCATGGACATTCTGGGTCCATATACGCCTGCTACAGGCGGCAGGAGGTACATACTTGTTGCCGTCGACTACTTCACTAAATGGGTAGAGGCGGAGGCTGTAAAGGGAATCAAGACAAAAGATGTAATTTCATTCATTTGGAAAAATGTCATCACTCGGTTCGGGGTTCCCATGTCTATGGTTTTTGATAATGGTCCCCAATTTGAGACGCCTGTTCTCAAAAGCTGGTTGGGTGACCAAGGAATTGCAAACTTCTTTGCATCTGTCGGCCGTCCACAAGCAAACGGCCAGGTAGAAGCCTTTAATAAAATCATCTCAGACGGTCTCAAGAAAAAGATTGAACGAGCAGGCGGCCTATGGGCGGATGAACTACCACATGTTCTCTGGGCCATTAGGACGACTGAAAAAGGGGCGACTGGAGAAAATCCATTCCTCCTAACTTATGGTGCGGAAGCAGTTCTTCCAATAGAACACTACGAGCCGACTCTTCGAGTAATGCTATATGACGAAGAGGCAAACTGGGAAGCCATGCGCCTGGCCTTAGACTCACTTCCTGAAAAGAGGGGCAATGCTGTCTTGCGCCATGAAATCTATCGCCTGAGAATGACTAGATCATACAACAAAAAAGTACACAGGCGTCCACTCAAAATAGGGGACTTTGTACTTAGAAAAACGGAAGCAGTTGGTAGGGCTAATGAGTCTGGCAAACTAACTCCCAACTGGGAAGGACCCTACCGAATCTATGAGGAAGTCAGGGACGGTACCTACCGATTGGAAACACCAGACGGAAAACCGTTGCCTCGAACTTGGAATGTAGATAATCTTAAGAAATATTTCTTTTGAATGATGTAAATAGTCAAGAGCTACTTAATAAAAGTGCACTTGCTATTCAATTTGTACTAAGAGGGGCACGCTTACTAACAAACAGTCGACTACTCTCCATTGAGTTTTTCACTCTATCTTCAGAGGGGCATGCCGTCTGTACCTTTACAGTCGGCTACTCTCCATTGAGTTTTTCACTCTATCTTCAGAGGGGCATGCCGTCTGTACCTTTACAGTCGGCTACTCTCCATTGAGTATTTTACTCACAATACTTAGCTAAAAAGATAAGGGCATGGCCGACCCTGTGCCTAAAAGGCGGCTACCCTCCTTTTACTTAGCACCTACGTTCACCAAGAACTTACCAAGGCCACAGGCCGAATGATCAGACCAGGCGCCAAGCCAACTGATCAAATCTACAAAAATAATACGACCTGTCCCAACATCATAACAGGCGTCCGACGGCATCCATCCGGATGAAATTCGTCGCAGAGAGCAGCTCCCTTTTGGGTGGAACATTGTTCTATAAACTAATTACACGGCACCTATACGACTTTCCCCAAGGGCAACCACGTAGCCGTTTTTGAGACAAGGATAACTCTATCACTAACCAAACCAGTGGTAGCAGTTGACATCTGAGTCAGATGACCGCCTGTATTACTTGGGATAAATACAGGGGGTACCTATTGAGTTAATAGCCAACAAACATTGGCGAATTAAGGGGTCTAACCGGCCTTCGCCGCCTGGTACCTCTACTTCTCAAACAAAAGTGACGGCGACTGAGTAACTCCAACGTTAACTCATAAGTCACTCCCTCAAATTTGGTATGGAACCTAAAAGGTTTGAGTCGTCCCCCTGTTTAACAAACAGGGGCACTCAAACCCCTATTCCTACTAGGTAACCTATTGAGTTAATAGCCAACAAACATTGGCAAATCAAGGGGATCAGCCGGCGTTCGCCGCCTGGTACCTCTACTACTCAATCTAGATTGTGACGAAGACTAAGTAACTCTTATGTTAACTTAATAGTCACTCAAACTTAGTATGGAGCCTAAAAGGTATGAGTCGTCCGCCTGTTTTTAACAAACAGGGGCTCTCAACCACTACTCTTGCTAGGTTAACAAATTATGACTTAAAAGCCAACAACATTGGGAATAAAGGGAAACAACCGGTACCCGCCGCTTGTTATCTCTACTACTCAATTCCTTGGCGACTAGGTAATACTCTATTTACTTGGTCAGACCACTTTCCTACTTGGTTAAATTTACAAATGACAGGCCCGCCTGCCTAAAAAGGATCCAGACAAAATAGTTCGAATACCAATTGGATAAGTGGCCGACTGATCGTCTATCCTGGAAACAGACAACCAGTCGTCCAGGGGCATAGGCGGCGTACTAACTATCCGTACTTATCTGCAACGTTTGGCCATGTAAAACAGTCGGTCTAGTAAACAATTGGATATTAGATATGGAATACTTAGACAAATTTGAAGCAAAACAAAAATTCATTAAAAATAAGCCGGTCATCAAAGACCAGCAGAATATTCAAAGCCCCGGCCCCCTGGCCGGGTAAATACAAAGCAAACGGCACGCAGGCCGTGGAAAGAATACATAAAGCTTAAGAAGGGGGCAGTTCAGTATTAGCAGCTGCCGCCTGGTCAGCACTCTTCTTGCTGGACTCGGCTTCATCTGCATCCTTTTTTGATGCCTTACCCCCAAGCGGCACAAGCGCCACTACCGGCTCCTCCTCCTCCGACTCCTCCCCCAACGCCTCTTCTTCAGCAGCCGCCAGGATCTGTTGATTATATGCATCCGAGCACTGGCGGTACGTTCTTTCCCAAGAAGCAAAGTCGGCACTGGGGAAGAGGCGGCCCCAGGTCATGCGCTGGATTTGAGCGGAGTCTTCCATCATCTCCCGGACCAGCTCTTTCTTCTCTTGCTCGGCCTTTTCCGACAGCTCTTGGGTAAGACTCTTCTCCTGGGTCACCAGGCGTTCCTTTACGCTCGCCAAGGATTTCTTCATGGCTTCGTAGGAGTACATTTTCAGGCGAAGAGGTTTCAGCTCGGCCTGGAGATTTGTGATGGTCGCCTCCAGCTCGTCATTCTTCTTCTGGGCCGCCTCTAACTGAGCCCGAACAGCGGCGGTAGCCTGCGCCTGATAATAAAGAATATCAATGGTCAGTACTTAATTTTGGGCAATTTGAAACATTGCCTTATCACAGTCAGAGGCGGCCATAGCTTTTGCAGCCTTTACCTCTTTGTTTTTCCGATCAAGCGGCTTGCGAAGGCCGTTAACTCGGAGCAGGGCCTAAGTAAAAAACAAAAAAAACAGGCGTCAGTTTCCAAACAAAAAAGAAAACAGGCGTCCAGAAAATTCAAATACTCAAAAATATGCTAAGTATACCTCAGCAAGGACCCCTGCAATCCCGTCAAGGTCAAGGGTGCCGACACCCCTGACCGCCTCCCTTTCAGCCGGAGGAACTGCCCTGATCATAGACTTGGCCATCTCTACCAAGTCAGGCCCCTGGGGGCCGGCTGCATCAAGCATAAACAAACGGATTAGACTTAGTAAAAAAGGAGCAAGTCTAAAATTTACAAGGACAACTTCATACCTCTAGGCGGCCCAGTTGGAGCTTTAGAAGAAGTGGCCGGCTGTTTCTCAGCCGCCGCCTGTTTCCTGGCAGAACCAGGAGAGCTCCCAACAGTCGTCTTCCGGGCCTTGGGGTCCGGCTGTTGGGAAGATGAAGATCTTGGAGTACCCGTCTAAAAAAGAAGAAAAAAAATTCAGTATATGCATAAACACTCCAAAAAGAGGGTGAAAGGTTCGGAGCTCACCAAGGGTGCCCCCTTCTTGGGGGAGTCGGTTGAAGCTTGTTGCATAATAGAGGCCCGCAACATGGCCGCCGCATTCTTGGAGGCGGTGATTTTGCTCATGGCGTCAGCTGCAAAAACAAACGGCAAAGTTAATAAAAGATAAACAACAAATGTATGAAACAACAGAGTATTCGACAGGCCGACTACCTCTTGAGCACCGACTGCTGAGGCCGCAGGCGGCCAAAAAGTACTCGTCATAGAGCCACTTGAAGCTCGGGACGCAGTGCAGGGGTACTTGCTCTCGTACCCCTGAAGTAGAGTCGACCCTCGACTCTACTTTAAAGAGTCCTTTATCAAGGATCTCTTTCTTAGCCTTGGGGGGAACAGGCGGCATGCTACGGCCGCCTGCAAGAAGAGGCGGATTCCTGTTCCACCTATTGAAGCGCTTGTTCTGCTCAATGTCAGAACTCTCAATGATGAGGAAGGTGCTCCGCCAGTCCTTCCACTTGTTTGCTTTACCTCTTGTCATGAGGTAGCCCCTGTGGCTTGTCAATTGATACCAGCCGGTACCGCCTGTCTTAGGGGTCCGGCTGAGATAGTTCATATGGGCGAAAGCCTCGAAGCTCGGCTCCACCCCGTGCAGTTCGCACCCGGCCACATATCCGAGTACGTTGACCCAAGAGTTTGGGGCTAACTGCCATAACCCCAACTCATACCCATCCAAAATCCGCTGAACAGCCGGATGTAATGGGAAGCGAAGCCCTGCCTTGATGGCCGCCTCGTAGCAGCCAAAGCAGGAGCATTCGTAACTGGAACCAGCCGGCCAGACGACTGTGTCTTCTGGATCCGGCACAAACACTAGAAAATCGGGGCCCATGGTGTGGTTTGCAATAAAGCTCTCCACTTTCTCTTGCATGGCTGTGATTCGGCCCCGAGGTACCGTGCAGTAGTAGGGGGTATTTAGCTCTCGGTAAGAGGCGGATGGTTCCGCCCAATTGTCCCCCTTCTCAACTGCGTGAGAAAGTCTCGCCTCTTGCAGGCGGCTGTTTTTCTCTTCTGTACCCAAAGAAGCCTGGCCAGAAGAGCTTGACGAGGAATCGTCCTCGGACGAGTCTGAAGAGGACGACTCCTCCCCTCTCCCGGAGGGGCCCGCCTCCTCTCTTTGAAAAGGAGCAGATTTGTTAACTGTTAAATTGGAAGGGGTCACTATGACTCCCCCCACAGAATTGCCGGCATCCAGGCCGCCTTGTCTCACTTCAACATCTGGCGCCTGGTCAGATGTTTCACTAATCGGCACCCTGTGGGAGGAGCCGTCTGAATTTGAGATCCTAGCTGTCTTTTTCGTTCTGGCCATCCTGCTCTGCATAGACACAGATACAGTCGGACTTTGTATAAAGGGCAAAGATGGGTCCGGAAAAGGGCAGGCGGCACTCCTAGTCCTAGATTCAGCCGTCCCCGGTGACCGGCTGATCACTAACCTAGGTCGTGTCGTGTGCTTCCGTGGTGCCATTTCAGAAAATAAAAAGAAAATTAAGAGTAAGAGAACTGAGTTACCTGAACGAGTGACGGTTGATGAAGTTCTGAAATCCTGTGCAGTCGGCTTGTCAGAACAGGCGGTAGGCAGAAAAAGTCCAAAATGTAAGAGCAAGTTCAGGGGTCCAAATGTTCTCAAATAGTTCTCAAAGTGTGAAAATGACTCAAGGCAACTCTCCCTTATATAGGCGAAGTGAGAAGGCGAAGGGTCACTTCCAGAATTCAAAATTTGGGCGGGAAAATCTCTCGTCCTTTCGCCGACTGACACCTGTAGCAGGCCGTCGCCCGTTACTGTGCGACACCTGTCACAGGTAACACGTGACCAGTCACGTGCCACCTGTGAGGGGCAAATGATTAGGGGATTTTGCTCCCACCAATCGGAATGCGCCACGTGGACCAATCAGGTCCTGCCAAGTGTCCCCTGGTTGGAACTGTCAGGGCTTGCCACGTGGCACGCGCTTATTCGTCCACCTTGGACCTGTTATGTCACGACATGTGGCATACTCCATGCCTAATGGAGAACCCGGCCACCCGGGCCCAACTTCCGAGGGAAGCCCAATCGGCCCTAGGTTTACCTAAACCTAGAATGGGCACGTTTCCCAAGGTTATAAATACCTCCCTTAATCCTCATTAAGAGAAAACACAAGAAGTTTACGAAAAACATTACGGAACAAACACATTAATTACACACAGTAATAACCGGCTGATCTCGCTAACAAAGCAGATTACCTACATTAAACACTCTCACCTAGAGAGACCTTATTACTTTAATTTCCGCATTAATTACTCCTTAATCAGGTACTAACTTGACCGTTGAGGCGGAGCTCACAGGAGTCTCCGTTATTTTGCAGGTACAGACGTCCGGTTCCAGTCTCGGAATTGTAACTCTCCCGCAGGACATCAGAAAACCCCGAAACAATCATCATTAACCTATAAAGAACATGATATATTATTTAGCATCGCAAGAATGTACATTATTCACAAACTGAATGTTCATTACAATAATTGGAAAGGAACCCTCTGTTTAGTGAATAATACTAATAATATTAATAATAAAGTACATCATCCATATTAATAATGAACATAATGAATAATAATGTACAAAACCGTATACAGGTTCAAATTAAAAATGATTGCGACAAAAAAATAAATAATGTACTTTCATAATAAAAGGAATGTTCACTAACCTTTCTATGAGATCTTATCAAATGCCTCTTTGAAATAGGAACCCTAGGATGATTATGCTCCATTATATGTGTTAATCACAATGAACAAGCCAATATCCTTGTCAACATCAAACTGAATAAAGGCTTTGCAGCCTGTACGAAAATTCCTCTTTTGGTACACAACATCTCTGTCTTCACTTTCTTGAAACAAGCATATGAACATTGACAAATTCTTTGTCGAATTATATTACTATTTTTCTTTGTCCTCTTTCTTTCCTTTACATATACCAAAACCATGCTTAAAAGCGTATTGGTTATACAAATCACTAGCATGTTTATCACTCTTTACTCTCCTGAAAAGTAACTCAGATTAGAGAAGCCTATAAACAACAAATGACTAAAATTATATTATCGTGCTTGTCCTAATATAAAATGTACATAATATTATAATAGAAAGATCATAGAATCATATATAACGTACATGACCTAATGTAAAAGGTATATGACCTAATTGAAATACTATGCAATTAATATAATATAATTTTTAAATAATATCATTAATTTCAAAGTCTTAATAATTACAAATGTAATCAAACAAAATTATAAATCATATCAACATTGATTTCAATGCCAAAACTATTACTAATTTTACAATGAATTTGGATCACACTGTCAATTAAAGAACGTAAAACAATGCAATAAAGAACATCTTCTTCATCCTGTGATTTGAATGTCAAAATAATAATTTTTTTTTTTTTTACAGAAATCCAAATATAATTATTGATCATCATATTTCATATCAATATTGATTTGAAATGATCTAAACAACATTGATTTAAATAAAATATAGAGCAGACCACCATTGATGACAAGCTATTCTCGCCATTGATGCCTAATCTTTAAGGTTTGAATTTTCCACACAATGGTGTTTTACGGAGATACGGGGTAATAGAATTGGTTACTTGCGCGAAAAATGATACCGAGCAGAGGAAGTAAAAATGAGTAAAATCAAATTTATCAAGTTGTTTGACTGTTTGTAAATCAACCAACTTTTTTGGGTTTTTTTTTTAAAAAAATAAAATAAAAATAGATGAAATGACGAAATTATGTTATACTTTCTCCTCCAAAAAAAAAAGCTATGTTGTTATGAAATATATAGAGAGAGAGAGAGAAAAAAATTAAAGGTTTTCACTATCTGTAATATAGTTGTAAATACATATGGATGAAGAATGATGAAATTGCAATTGCTTTTAAACCGAGTATCTATAGTGAAAGCACACTACTAGTACTAGCCTCACACATGAAAACTTTACCATAAACTAGGGTGTACCATGCTTGGTACACCCAACACCCAATGTACACCATGTGTAAATGTACACTAGCATCAGCTGTACATTTTATTAAAAAATATAACATGAATTTTTTGCTTTATCTGCTCTATCAAAAAATTCACCATCACATCAAAATAATCTTCATTGTGATCATCCTTAGCAAATCGCCGATCAGAATTGTGACGAAATTCATCTCGTTCTACCATTTTCGATGTTAACCTTCAACTTCTCTCTCTAAAATTTCAATTTCTCTCTGTTTTAAAAACTCCAAAATGAAAGAATGTGGGATATATCTAATTAAGAAAGTAATAAATATGGAATAAATAACAGAATTCCTATACTTAAGCAAGCAATTTTTTTTAATAAAATGTACAGCTAACGCTAGTGTACATTTACACATGGTGTACATTGGGTGTTGGGTTTACCAAGTATGGTACACCCTAGTTTATGGTAAAGTTTTCATGTGTAAAGCTAGTATTAGTAGTGTGCTTTCACTATAAAAAGTCGGTTAAATGCAATTATAATTTCATCATTCTTCATCCATATGTATTTACAACTATATTACAGAGAGTGAAAACCTTCTTTGCTCTCTATCTATATACTTAATGACAACATAGCTTTTATTTTGAGCTCTTTCCCAAATTAAGGTCAAGAAGAACCGCAATTCCCAAATTGCAGCCAAAGTTTTAAGAATTCCCAAAGTACCGTCCACGTAAGCACTGGTTAAAAAACCGGTTTTTTTTTTCCGGTCCAGGGTAAACCGCTACTTCAAGTAGCGGTTTCTTTGCAATAAACCGCCACTTCAAGTAGCGGTTTTTTAGTTTAAAACCGCTACTTGAAGTAGCGGTTTGTTTACAAAAAACCGCTATTTAATGTAGCGGTTTATTTTGGAAAACCGCTACTTCAAGTAGCGGTTTACTTTAAAAACCGCTACTTGAAGTAGCGGTTTACCCTGGACTGGTTTTTTTTTCAAACTTGCATAATCACTCAAAAAAAAAACCTGCAAGTTGTGTACCTGTAAAACATGAGATATATAGCATATTTTCAACACAACCACCATAAATAACAAGTTTATGAAGATCTAAGGAAGTCGAAATTGCAAAGTCGAATATTTTTCAATTGATTAAATATAACAAAATCCAATTCTAAGCATTTACAAAAAAATTAGTTTAGTTCCAAAATATACACTTAGCTCGGGCGTTGCTTCTTCCCATGAGGTGACGATGAAGATGATGCAGCTGTCTCCTCTGGAATGTCATCCAGGCCAACTCCAACCCCAGACGTAGTGTTGCTACGCCGTCGGTTTCTCTGATACTGGCGATGCACTAGTGGAGGAGATGTCATGATAGTATGCTGAGAAGGAGTCGGTGGACGGAAGGCACGTGCTGAATGGCCTCCACGATGAGGTGGTGGTCTGATCGGCATAGTGTGCACAGTAGAAGATGAAGACGTGGACGGTCGAGGCTGCTGAATAAGGTGTGACTGCCCCACCCTAGACAAGGTTTGGCCACAAAATGATGTAAAACCCTGCATCGTCTGTATGGCAAATGGTATAGCCGTCTCTGGTGGCAAGTGGGAGATGGTCTCAGTAGCTCCCGATAGCTGGACGTGCAAATCAGCAAATGCATGTGCCTACATTTAAGTGTAGTTGTAATGTTAGTAAAATGAAATCAAAAACGTAAGAACTAGATTGAAATGAAGTGAAGTTCATACAAGCAGGAGGTCCGAGGTAGCTGGCTGGTAATGACTCGGGGGGCGCTCCTGCGAAGGTGGAGTAATGACCAGTCTCGTGATGCGACGGTACCAAGCCATGTACTCTGTCATGGCTGGGGAAGAAGTCCCAGTGAACGGGTATCCCTGGACGACTAATGCCTCTCGTCAACTCCACTCGTGTACATGGTCCGAATGCCGAATCTCCCAATTACGCTGTCCCCTTCGATCCTTCCTGTGTAGAGCAACGTCCGTGTCTACATCCTGTGGGATCGGCTGGTCTAACCCGAACTGACGAAGGACTCGGTCTGGGAGGTGGAACTCAACGACGTCAAAGCATATCAGAGGTGCCCGTGAACGCCAAATGTGCATGTCTGAGCGACAAATCTCCGGAAGTCGATCCATCACCGCCTCAGTATATGGCTGCCAAATCATCTAATTCCCAAAACAAGTATGTCAACATGTATATGACTAACATAATGGAAGAAATACAATGCACAAAAAAAAAGAAACACCGATTGTACCTGGTCCTCGCGCTGATGGTCAAACGCATCTCTGTAGTATGGTAGTCCAGAAGCAGTATGCGCACACGATAGATGGACACGTAACCACCTGTAAAGACATGTTAATAATAATTCTTGAAAGATAGAATTGTAAGAACATGAACTTGAAGCAAACATTGTACCTGCACGCCAAAGGGTCAACACCTCGCTGATGCTGAGTCCCCAAAATGTCATCCTCATCCTCAGCCTCAGGGTCCTCCTGTGGCGGATCTCGAGGCCTCCTAATGTATGGTCGGCCAATAGTAATATGCTCCCACGACCACAACTGTAGTAGGATGAGCGGGCCTCCAATCTGTCTTGAATCTCGCTGACATCCTCGACATAGCTGCCGATACAAAAAACCAAGAGTCGCACTCCCCCAGCTGTAGGTCGAAGCTGTCCCCCAGTCTCGAAGGAACGGCAAGTAGTAGAGTGACACAGCATCGCCACTCTTGTCGGCGAACAGAATAGATCCCATGAGAGTGAGAATGTAAGCACGGCTATGGCGCTGAACTGTCAAGTCATCAGCTCCCTCTGGCATCTGTGAGAAGTGACGTCTGAGCCACGTCAACTTCAAAGTAGATCCCTCCAGAAACGGCTTACCGTTATCATCATGGCCAGGTCGAACTCCCAGCAACTCCTCAACTAGGTCATGTCATCCCTCAAATGGAGGTCCAATGACAGGAGGGTCGTGCACTCTCAGACCTAACAGGACGGAGACATCCTGTAAAGTAATGGTGGCCTCACCTACCACTAGGTGGAAAGTATGTGTCTCCTGCCTCCACCTCTCAACCAACGCCGTAAGAAGAGATCGATCAAGCAAAAACCCTCCTCCCAAAATCCTATGTACACCGTAAAACCCAGCAAGCCTAACGTACTCTAGTACTCCGCCATCTACCCTCCACTCACGTCCCACGCTGACCATATGCTCCCTAACTGAGAGAACTCTATCAGCTACGCCACTCCAAACATCGTGGCTCCTATGGGAAGTCTGCAAGCGTAGAACAGATGGATCAACTGGGCCTGGACGAATCACCGGCTCCATGGGACCTACACGATAACAAAAAATTGAATTAATGTTAAGCGTTCGAGAAAAAACATAAATATTAAACAAGAATATATAATTAATCATGTTACCCAGATGATCCAAATCCACCAATAAGAGTAGGACATGTCTTCTTGTTATGCCCAGGTCGCCGACAAACACTGCATGCCTTCTTCTCACGATTGGGACGCTCATCCATTTCATTTCGAATTCTAGTGGACCGTCGGCCTGGGCCTCTTTTCAAATCTGGGTTGGCAATAGTAGTAGGACCATTGTAAGCTAACCAGTGGCAAGGATCAGGAACTGGTGCGAAACACTTCGCGTATGAACGCCTGTATTCGGCGGTCATGAAAAAAGAATCCACAAAGTCTGCATGTGATAGGCTTCTATGACGACAAACTGCTAGTACATGAGAGCATGGGAGCTTGTATATTCTCAATTTCTCACAAGTACATGTCTTGCTCAACAGATTCACAGTGTGGGAGTTACCACCTTTACCAGCTTTTCTTCTTCCACGACCGGTCCTAACCTGATACAACCCGATGGCATCATAGTCAAAAGCAACAACCTCATGGTGCGCGGCTTTCTCCATGTTGGCTTCTATTGTCTTCTTAGCCTTTTCCGATAACTCATGGCCCTCTTCAAGTCTTCTTTTACTCCAACTTCTTCTAGTTGCAAAATAGGAGTTAACCCGGAAAAAGGTCATTTGCACTAAAGCGGTTATCGGGAGACATCGAGCCCCCTTTAAGACTCCGTTGAAAACTTCCGACATGTTTGTAGTCTTCACACCAAACCTGAAACCACCATCATGATGAATGGACCACTTACTGTACGGAATTTCCATCAAGTACCTACGGGCCTCTACATTCAAGTCACCAATTTTGTTGATGTAGTAATCAAACTTCTTCTTCTGCCTTGCAGTAGCTGCTTTGCCAAAGAGGTTCTTTATGACGACACTTTTAAATTTTGAGTTCACATTAGAAGCCAAGTGTCGTGTACAGTACTTGTGGTAGGCATTGGGCTCCTCCCAACCACTTCCAACTTCTTCCATTGCTGCTAAAATACCAGCATGTCTGTCAGATATCACACATAGCCCTTTCCTATCTGTAACTCGAGCACGAATACAAGCCATGAACCAAGACCAACTATCATTGTTCTCTCCTTCGACAACCGCAAAAGCAAGGGGGAATAGTTGAAAATTGGCATCCGTTCCCATAGCAATGAGTAGAGTGCCTTTGTATTTGCCATATAAATGAGTGCCATCAATGGTGATAAGGGGTCTGCAGTGACGGAATCCATCAATACATGGCTTGAATGCCCAAAAGACTCGTTGGAAAACATGTGTTCCAGGAACCGTACACTCTAACAACCTCCACTCAACAACAGTTCCAGGATTTGATTCCTTGAGAGCTTGCATGTACTTAGGCAACTGTTCATATGAACCCTCCCAACCCCCATAAATGAGTTTTATTGCCTTTTGTTTCGCTAGCCATGCTCTCTTGTAGGTTATTTGGAATCCATCAAATTTCTCTTTCACAAGTTGCACCATTGTCTTGATTTTCAATGAAGGATCAACGCGAATGACATCTAGAAGAGCATTGCAAACGAACTCGGAAGTCAGTAGCTTATGATCTCCCGAGTCGATGTCACCAACACAGTTACTTGCATGAGGGCCGTTGTACCTCACAATTTTAAACGTAGAGAGTGTTGGATCTTTCACTCCTCTAAGCCTCCACGAACAACTACATTGTTCTTTCCTCTTGCACTCAACAACATATTTCTCTAGCTCTGCCTCCACAACTCGAATTGTTTGATTTCTAGCTATGGAGTAAGATTTCACATCATCTTTCAGTTGTTGCAATGAGTCAAACTGCTGACCAACCTCAAATTCCCCCCCATTGTTATATGTCTCATTTCCTAACCAAGACATCCATGAGTTATTCAAACGAGGATCAACTTGCGCCACTTCATTGAAGTCTGAAGTGGGGGCGCTTCCTTTAATTGCCTTATCACGAGCTTCAATTACCTCTTCATCATCATCTTCATCAGTGTCATTCATCTCTGCATCGCCAAATACATCAACATTGTTTGGGTCAAGAGAATCAAGAATGCCTTGTGGTTGTGTGCTTGTCGAGGTTCCAACATTAGGCGATGAGGCCGGAGACCTAAACTGTGAGAGATGGTCATTGACATAATGTGGATCAACAAGCATTCTTGTGAATGACCCTATGCCCACACTTTGAACACCAGTGGAAAACGGTTGATCCACACTACCAAAAAAATCCATCCCCGGAAAGGAACCAGTGTTAGTTTGCACAACTGGCTCCTTTGGAACTTGTTCAATGAACAATTGCATTGCAACAGAAGAACTCTGAGTCACAGCAATCCACATAGCTCTAACAGCGTTGTCGTCATTTAACGGAATTGCAACATATGCCCCAGCCATAGGATAACGCATAACCACCTTCAACTCCACACCTCTAGGATCAACACTCAATTCTTCATATAGCTTGTTCAGAACTTGTGAATATGTCATCGCAGAATGTACAAACACAAATTTTTGATTCCCACCCCTATACGTTATATCGCTATCTTTGTGGACAATTTCTCCACCCCAATAGCAATATAGAGGGTAGTTCGGAACCTCCATGTTTCATTCTAGAAAAGCCCATTATTAATCAAAGATATTAGATTGCAAAAATTCATTAACAGTGTGGCAATGTCCTAACATCAAGCAAGCAAACTACACAATTATAGCAACCTAAACTGAGCTATGAAGGTCTTAATACCTCTTGAAGCTCAACATGGGCATAAGTCATGACTACATGTACTTTGAGCTCATGTACTTTGTGTATAGAAGCTCTATTTTCACTTTCAAAATCAGCAATTATAGCAACCTAAACTGAGTAATGTGATCGAAACCATTAATAATTCTACAAGGGTTATATGTAAGGTAAGTAAATCAACAACAACAACCAAAACCAACCACAAACATACATACAATTCTGAAACTCAATAACAACAACAATAAACAAGAACACTAACAACAACAACACAACCAAAACCGAAACTCAATAACAACAACAATAAACAAGAACACTAACAACAACAACACAACCAAAACCGAAACTCAATAACAACAACAATAAACAAGAACACTAACAACAACAACACAACCAAAACCGAAACTCAATAACAACAACAATAAACAAGAACACTAACAACAACAACACAACCAAAACCGAAACTCAATAACAACAACAATAAACAAGAACACTAACAACAACAACACAACCAAAACCGAAACTCAACAACAACAACAATAAACAAGAACACTAACAACAACAACACAACCAAAACCGAAACTCAATAACAACAACAATAAACAAGAACACTAACAACAACAACACAACCAAAACCGAAACTCAATAACAACAACAATAAACAAGAACACTAACAACAACAACACAACCAAAACCGAAACTCAATAACAACAACAATAAACAAGAACACTAACAACAACAACACAACCAAAACCAACAACAACAACACATACATACAATTCTGAAACTCAATAACAACAACAAACTCAATAACAACAACAAACCCAATAACTGAATACAAAAAATAATTAGGGCACTTACCACAAACAAGAAGATCAGCACGTTTCTTCTGAAATTAGCGAAGCCGACCACTAAAGTCGAACCCTCGGCGTCAACAGCGGCGGCCTTCGTTGCTGAGGAATGCTCCGGCGGCGTCGGTGGATTCCTTGGCTGCGCCGGCTTCCGTTGAAGGAGGTGTGATTTTGGTGGAAGGCGTGGATGGGATTTTGGTGAGAAGACGAAAATGAAAGAGGAAAGTGAAATCGGGAAATTATACCTGCTAGAAAACCGCTACTTGAAGTAGCGGTTTATTAAACAAAAACCGCTACTTGAAGTAGCGGTTTATTAAAAAGAAACCGCTACCTGAAGTAGCGGTTTATTAGTAAAAACCGCTACTTCAGGTAGCGGTTTTGCTGTAGACCGGATTTAAAATTTCTTCCCCCTGAACCGGTGACGTGGACGGTACTTTGGGAATTCTTAAAACTTTGGCTGCAATTTGGGAATTGCGGTTCTTCTTGACCTTAATTTGGGAAAGAGCTCTTTTATTTTTGGAGGAGAAAGTAGAACATAGCTTTGTCATTTTATCTATTTTTATTTATTTTTATTTTTTTTTTAAAAAAACCCCAAAAAAGTTGGTACAAATAGTCAAAGAGCTTGATAAATTTGATTTTACTCGTTTTTACTTCCTCGGTGTTATTTTTCGCGCAAGTAACCAATTCTATTACCCCGTATCTCCGTAAAACACCATTGTGTGGAAACTCAAACCTTAAAGATTAGGCATCAATGGCGAGAATAGCTTGTCATCAATGGCGGCCTGCTCTATCTGGTTTACAAATGCCATTCAAGTCTTCCTTTCTCTCTACTGACCCATCTCTCACTCGTTGTATTACCACCAACCATGTAATCCTTAGCAAACGAAGCTTATCTTCTTCACCACTCAAAGTTTCCATGAGTCTGAAAGCTGGTATTGTTGGTCTCCCTAATGTTGGGAAATCCACTCTTTTCAATGCTGTTGTAAGCCCATCTTCCTCTTTCTCGCTATTCTACTCACAATGCTGCTATCTGGGTTTATGCCTGAAAGGTGTTTGATTATATGACATTATGAGTTATGCTATTAATTTTGATAAAATGTCTTGAATTTGTATGATTTGGGAATTTATGGGATTAATTTGTTGTTATTTTTTTGTCTGTTTAATGTTTGTGGGTAGTTTATTGATTGTTTATCTGATTAAGTTGTTCATTGTTATGTTAGCTTAGTGTTCATTGTTGGTGGTGATGAACGATTGACGGCACGGTGAATTTGGGGTTAACTTTAGTTATTGGCAATAGAAATTTCAACTGTTTCTCCTGCCAATTTCTTTAGACTTGGGTGATGTCGTTTCATCTGATGTTCTTCTGTTAGCAGGTAGTTTTTAGTTTAGAACTATCACAATCTGACTTTTCATTACTAATTTATAAGTGTTTAGCCTTAGTTCTCCAAGCACAGAGGCTGCTGAATTTGTAAATATGCTCCTTAGATGTATGTGATTATGTCTCTTTGTGTAGATAACTAGGTACTGATTCTTCGTTACTTATTTTGTTTGACAAGTTCGTTTATTAACAGTAGAATCCAATGCCTAAGCAGTGTTACACTTTGTTACTGCAGATGTTTATTATTGGAAATTTTTGTGTAGTTTTAATTGTTTACTCCATGGCATGTCAACTGTCATATTAAGTGAAGTAGAACTTTACAGGTTGAAAATGGGAAGGCGCAAGCTGCTAATTTTCCTTTTTGCACAATAGAACCAAATGTTGGGACTGTGGCTGTTCCAGATCCAAGGTTGCAGGTGCTTTCTGATTTGAGTAAATCTCAGAAAATGGTCCCTGCATCTGTAGAATTTGTGGATATTGCTGGGCTTGTTAAGGGGGCCAGCCAGGGAGAGGTTTGAACATATACTTTATTAGAAAGTGTATATCCTTCTTTAATTCCCTTCTTTTCAAGGTGTTCCTTATAGGTTGCAAGAGTATTGATGTCCTCATGCACACTACTCTTATTTGTTATTGTTCGAATTGCAGGGATTAGGGAATAAATTCTTATCTCATATTCGTGAAGTCGACTCCATACTTCAGGTGCTTATTATATATATTACTAGTTATTTAGTTCAGCTATATAGACCCCCTAGCCAAGGTAGGCTGTAAATCACAGTGACATGAAAGAGGGTATAGAGAATGTTTGATATGCAATAGCAATTATAGCTTTGCTGTAAAGATGTTTTTCAATTGTCTTGTGTGTGTAGATTTAAATCTACTAATTCATTTATTTGTCAAATAACAAGGTTCAATTATATAAATATAAAGTGACTCAAAGATATGCAATACCATCCAAAGATCCAACTTGCATCATAGAATTTCGAAAAATGTGAAGCTTTTGTCATGGTGCCCAATGACCATATAGATGAATGTGGGTTTGACCATATAGGGTATATGGCTGATTATACCGGCTGAGTATTTTTTCATGGTTGTCTACATTAATACAATAATGTTATTTTATTTTATGTATTTTGTAATTTATGTTTGCGAAAAATTGTCAGAATGAAGAATTGCAGAGAACAAAAAGTTTAAAAATTGTAATTGGAGTCCTTTGTTGGGATAATTGCTAAACAGAATGTAAATTACATGGGAGACTAATGGTAATGGCTATTGGCTAAAGAGGCTGGTTTGGTGTCACTTATGCCTCCCATTTTTATATAATGTAGAAAATGAAGCACTTGATTTTGGATGGATGATCCTTGATCTTACTCATAAAAACCTTTTTGTCCATGTGTGTTACTTTCCCTTCTAGGTCTATATAGAAAAAACAAAAAAAAAAAATCCTGCTCAAAGGATGATAGAAAACTTTGGGAGCTATATATTAATTCCTTGCAACTCTTGGGCCTAATACAGCACACCAATTAATACATGGGCTGCATGATCTACTGTTTCAGTCTTGCCATTGTGAGGTCTTAGTCATTGCAACAATGCATTTTATGAGCTGTAAGTGTCAGATTAGTGTTCTCATTATTTTGGTGCCAAACATAAAGTTCTTTTCTTCTGAATCACAGACTATAGGGTTAGTTTTTATTCTTTACTATATATCAGACAAGTGGTTCTGATTGTTAATGTGTTTAGGTTGTACGATGTTTTGAGGATAATGATATTATTCACGTAAATGGACGAGTTGAACCAAAGTCTGACATTGATGTCATCAATCTAGAGTTAATCTTCTCAGATTTGGATCAGGTACATTGCTGTGGCTGTTATATTATGTATAGATCTTTAATGCTTGAATTAAATTTATATCATTGCTACTGCGTGGGCGTAGAGGTATAGAGAAATGACAAGATTTTCCTAATTAATGTCTGATGAAATCTTTTATTTGTAATGAAATTATCTTCCTGCCTCATATTGGTCTTATGTCTTTGGTGTTTTTGTAATTCTCCTTAATCTTATATTCAGAGCAAAGGGTATTATGGGCCAAGAAGCTGAGTTAATAACTAGGTGTCCTTGTTTTAAGTCATCAAGTTTGATTCTAGACAAACTCCTGGCAAAGGTTTAAGCTATTCTGTTCTCAAGTAGCTTCCGAATCTGTTTGACTCAGTGTCACTGTTAACTATCCTTGTGTTTGCTATTATACTATAAATTAGCAATGATCTTTGAAGTCTGTATCAAAGATTTATTAATTGAATTATTAGCAATGTTTTCCTGAATGTCAGAGTGCTTATATTGTTAATGCTGGGGAAATTTCTATGATTTAGTGCTCATTTTGGCAGGCTAATTGCACGCCTAATCGAAGATAACCTAAGGTCCACGCCCACCTACTACTATAGATAAGGATGTGAGAGTCGAACCATAAGGAGATAACTATCCTATGGATGTCAAATAAAAGGATAGACTATGCAAAAGGGACTTGTTTTGGTGTTGTAAGAAATATTTTAATAAACAACTAGATCAAATAGCACGAATATAATCAAATAATAAAAGTCTCAGACACAGATTCACTATTAATGAATACCAGGAATGGATCAAGAATCATATAAACAACACTATGGTAGTACTGTCTAGGTAAACAAGTCCTCTCAAATCAGCTATTTCTCTTAGAACATCATCACTATCTCATCAGTTTTGAGGTCGTTTAACATAATTATGTGGTATTCTCAAATTGATCTTTCTGTTAAGGCTTTTAGTATGGTCACTGCACTTCTAAAAGATGCAATTGACATTGGAGGCTGTAGCTTCAGTGATTCTTTTCCATTCATTTATTGTTTACTTCCAACTATCCACATATGAATTATTGGAAAATTTGCTTGTACTCGATATAAAATGTTCCGCCAAATTTATACAGCCAATTCTAAATACTTAAAAAGAGAAAAGTGGTTATTGAATTATGCTGAATTAGCTGTCATATTTCTTAGCTTACTTTTCCTTACGAGATTCCTTGGTAGAAGGTTTGTCCTAGGGCAAAGGACTCTTGATCTGTAAAGACTACTTAATTGGTAAAGAAATTAAAGCTTACAACCCCCCCCCCCCCCCCCCCCCCCCCCCCGGTAACCGTAAAACAAATAATTAACCTGTCATTATTTTTCTCCTTGAAGTCTCTCAATATTGGCAGTTGGACATTGTTTGGGAAAATCATTCTTATGATGGCATATACAGATATACCATAAATAGTAGTGGGCCTAGGACTTTGTAGTCAGCTAATATTTAGGATCATAGCTCATATTCAGTTAGAGAACAGGTTCATAATTTTGGAACCAGTTTGCAAAGATACTGGTTACCACTCAAACCAGTTGATACTGGTTTCTTAATGCATCAGTCAGCAGTCAGCACATACATTATTTTTTCAACTTGTAAAGAGCTGTCATGTATTGACCTGTAGACAGTAAAACTGATATCATGCTACATTCATCTTTACCATTTACATAAATTGTTTAGGTTTTTTTTTTTATTTTTTTTTATTTTTATTTTTTTTATTTTTATTTTTTTTTTTTTTTATAGTGATGTGAGATTGTTACTACTTACTATAATTGCAACCTTAATCATGATATAATACTTTGCTAGGAGCTAGTCTAAAACTGGTTGTGCATGAGGTACCCAAATACTTTTGCTTACTTGAGAACAAGATTTTAAATAGTTATATTGAAGAAAATGTATTTTAAGTTGATTTAAATGAACCCGCTCCCTTTTTTCTTTTTTTATTTTTTTCATTTTGTTGACTTTGTCCACACTGTATCATTTTATTCTTAAGGTTAGATAAACTCTACGAATTATAATTTACAAAAATGATACTGGACTGCCCCAGATGAGGTCTCAAATCCAATAATTATGGAACTGGTATAGAAACTGAAATTATTGAATAATCTAAACTGGAATCAATTATGACAGGTTTCAAGCTCTATGTCACCGCCATTCTAGGAAAAATCATCTGGTTGGTACCTGTTTAGGGTAAAAATACCCCGTCCACGTGGCCTAATAGCATGCTGACACGTGTCAGCCTCAGATAGGCCCAATGGGATCCAATCCTCTGCTAACACGTGGCACCTTAACTCTAAAAGGGGAACTGATCCCCTTCCACCATAAATAGAGGAAAATCTTCATTTATTACTTATTCATAAATACAAACACAAAAACCAAGCATTATTAATTGCAGAATTCTCTTTGAATCAGAGACAAAAACCTTTACATTCCGCACTTTAATACATCCGGAAACGTTCTAACTTGATCGTCGGAGGCAGAACTCCACCCAACCGGAGTTTCCGTGGTTTTGCAGACGGTCGACGCGCATTCTTGGAATTGTAACTCTCCCGAGGGACTCCAAAAACCCCGAAACAGTTGGCGCCGTCTGTGGGGAGAGTACTTCTGAGATGACATCCGAATCTGTATCGCCTACTAAGGGAAAACGGCCTATGACCGAGACCGAGGTCCACACGGACCAAGATAATGATGACGACTTTGAGGTCGACACCTACGTGGCCCCAGACGGGTCATTTAGAACAAGACGCACCCGTTCTAAAGAAACAAGGGAACGGGGCGAAGATAAAGCTGGTCCTAGCAGCCCAACCATCAAGCCGGCTGGAGACCCCAGGCAGCGGAAGGAGCTGCCCCCGTAAGTAGAGACGAACTCATGAAATTCATGACGAGTTTCAAAGGGGATTAAGGACCTGATAAGCAAGTTAGCTGGTACCAACAAGAGTCAGCCGGTTAAGAAGCCTTCTCCCTCCGGGAAAAAGCATATCAAGGATTGTGTGCCCACTCCTCACCCTAAACCAAAAGGGGCGGACGGGCCCATGATCGACCTATCCAAACTTCGTTTTCCTGAATCAGGGCAAAGGAAGGCCATACGGCAAGTTTAGCCGGATGGGTCAAAAAAGACTTACTCAGACGCCCGGATGTTCATCCAGGAGAAGAGGAGTCAACAAATGTTTGAGTCGGCCTCAAACGTCGATGTACCCAGACAGTTTTCGGAATACTTCAATGAAGCATTCGGAAACAAACCGAGAGAGTCAGTCACGCGGCATGTCTGCACGTACTGGCCCTCAGATTATCCAGCCGGCTCCATATGTGCCCCAACAGCCATACATGCCGTATGGATCCCCATACATGCAGCCGGCCCTCTTTGGGGGTCAGGCAGCACAGCAGGTCCAGCCCATGGACTGGCAGCTCCGGCTGCTAAACCTTGGGGAACAGCCGTCGGCGTTCTCCAGGGAGATAACCGAGGCGGCTTAGCCGGCCAAGGTTAAGAACGTGTTGGTTAGTACCTATGACGGTACCACCAACCCGGAAGACCACCTAATGGCTTACACCAACCTCATGTACTTACAGGGGTTGGATGATGCCGCCTGGTGCCGATGCTTCCCGGCTACATTGAAGGGCATAGCCCAACGATGGTTTGGCAATCTGCCAGCCGGATGCATCAACAACTTCAAGTCGCTAGCATACCTGTTCGCGTCCAACTTCTCCATGAACATCCCTGCCAAAAAGACAAGTCTCGACTTGGGGGCTATTCAGCAGGGAGACAAGGAAGGACTAAGGTCCTATGTCAAGGCGGTTCAATCTGATGAGAATTCAGATCCAAGGGCTGTCTGACAAAGTTGCCTATACAGACTTCTTCAAAGGTCGGAAGGACGGGTCAACCTTTAAGTTCGACCTGGTCAGAAAGAGGGTTGCTACCCTCCAAGAGGCGTTGATGGAAGCCGAAGCCTACATATAGGCGACGGAGCTCTGTGCCATCAAGCACTCGTCGGACCCTAAGAAGTCCGACAGGAAAGACAGCCGGCTAAAAAAAAAGAGAGCAAGAAAAGAAAAGAAGTCTGGGCGGCGGATCATTCTGGTCAGCCGCCTCAGAAGAAAAAGAGAGAGTTGAAGCCGTACGTCCCCAAGTACGAGTTCAACAAGGACTGCTCCTTCATCCTCATGGAGATCAAAGGCCGGTTGACCATTGAAAAATCGGCAGCAATGAAGAGTCCCATTAAAAGTCGGGACAAGAGCAAGTACTATCAATTCCATGAGGATATAGGCCATGACACCAATGGCTGCTATAGCCTCAGGACCGTCTGGCTGATGAGGTGGCTGATGAGGGGGCTTTGAAGTCCTATATGATGAAGTCCAAGGGTAACCCCAAATCAAACAATGGACAACCGTCCAAGAAGCCGGTTGTGAGCTCTGACACTGATGAAGAGCAAATCTTCACCATAGCAGGCGGTTTCGCGGGAGGGGGTCCTACTATCTGGGGTACCAGGGACAACATCAGGAAGCTTGTCAACTCAGTGGATGAGGGCCGGGCGTTGAAAGACACCTTCCCTGAGGTCCTCATCTCTGAGAAGGATCGGGGCAAGGTCAGACGACCTCATGATGACCTTATAATCATCGAATGCAAGGTTGCCAACCAACGAGTAGGCCAAATTCTTATTGATACCGGGAGCTCGTCTGACCTTATAAGTTATCAGTGCTTGGCGAAGCTAAAGTACAAACCTGGCATCATGCACAAAGCCTCTCACCCCTTAGTTGGCTTTGGAAGAGGGGTAGTGCATCCGGTGGGCAGGATTGACCTACCCATCCGGCTAGGTGAAAAGGGGAAGGGACGACACATGGTCATCAAGTTCTTGGTGGTCGAGGAATGGACCGCCTATAATCTGTTTTTGGGCCGTCCAACCCTCAATGAGTCCAAGGCAATCATCATCCCATCCCTCATGTTGATCAAATTTGAGAGGGATGATGGAATGGTGGGTTCCATGAACGGGGATCAGAAGATGACAAGGAAGTGTTATCTCTCAGACGTCAAGCCTACTGTGGCCGCAGCCGGCCAAGGCGAGGAACCCATTGACCTTGATGACTTCAAGGAAGCCGCGTCTGCTCCCAAAGCAGCCGACAAAAAGAGAAAGGCGGACCACCTGGTGGCCGTCAGAAAAGAGAAGCAATAGCAATCATTGATTGGGGAACGATCAGATGATCTCCGTCCCCAACCGGCTGGTGAAAATATTGACATTGTTCTAGATGACAACCGTCCGGAACGAATCGTTAAAGTGGGGATGGTTGCCTTTGTCAAGTTGGGTGCTGATTTGCATCAACTACTGAAGGAATTCAAAGACAGTTTTGCCTTTGAAGTGGAAGAGATGCCAGGTGTCCCGGATCTTGCTGTCCACAAACTTGCCGTGGATCCAAAAAAGAAGCCGGTAAGGCAAAAGAAAAGGAACCTTGGCGAGGAAAGATCTCAGGCGGCAGCCGTCGAGGTCAAGAAGCTGCTGGATGCCGGGTTCATTCGGCAATGCTACTACCCGGATTGGGTAGCCAATGTTGTCCTTGTTAAAAAGCTGAATGGTACCTGGCGGATGTGTGTTGATTACACAGATCTGAACAAGGCATGTCCAAAGGATAGCTATCCACTTCCAAAGATCGACAGTCTGGTACAGCCGGTCATGCCTTGATGAGCTTCATGGACGCCTATTCAGGCTTCCATCAGATACCCTTGTGGAAAAAAGATCAAGAGAAGACGACATTCGTCACTGATCAAGGATTATTCTGTTATGCGGTGATGCCGTTTGGGCTGAAGAATGCACCTGCTACCTTCCAACGGATGATTAACACGGTCTTCATTAATCAAATTGGGAGGAATGTAGAGGCGTACATTGATGACATGATAATCAAATCTAAGCTCCAGACGGATCACCTTGCTGACCTCCGAGAAACCTTTACCACCCTCAGGCGGCATTAGGTCATGCTTAATCCCAAAAAGTGTGTCTTTGGTGTTGGGTCTGGGAAGTTTCTCGGATTCTTGATTGATCAAAGGGGGATAGAGGCTAACCCGGAAAAGGTACAGGTGGTGATTGACATGAAGTCACCCTTGGCAACATTGACTGTCTTTACCTTTTCTGGATTTGACATGAAAAGGTACGGTGATTGACAAAGGGCTTACTTAGCAGACGGCAATTTGCCGGATGCCCCTTCAGAAGCGGCTGCATTGAAGAAGCGAGCCTCAAGTTTTGAGATCTACAAGGGGGAACTCTTTAGGAAGGGTTACCTCCAGCCGTTGCTGAAGTGCGTTACCCCTGAAAGGGGGAAAGAGGTTCTAGAGGATCTGCACTCGGGCTTTTGTGCATCACATATAGGCGGCAGGGCTACTTTTGGCCCACTCTTAAGGCAGACGCCATGAAAATGGTAAAGAAGTGTGATAAGTGTCAAAGATTTGGCCGGCTCATACACCGCCCGACCACTGATTTGACGGCTATCTACAGCCCGGTTCCATTTGCAAATTGGGGCATGGACATCCTGGGTCCATATACGCCTGCTACAGGCGGACAGAGATACATCCTGGTTGCTGTAGATTACTTCACCAAATGGGTTGAGGCAGAGGCGGTCAAGGGCATTAAGACAAAGGATGTCATCTCCTTCATCGAGAGGAACATCATCACCCGGTTTGGGGTACCTATGTCTATGGTCTTTGACAATGGCCCTCAGTTTGAAACGCCTACCCTCAAGAGCTGGTTGGGAGATCAAGGGATCTCACATTGTTTTGCATCAATCGGCCGTCCCAAGCAAACGCCCAAGTTGAAGCCTTCAACAAGCTCATCTCAGACGACATTAAGAAGAAAATTAAAAGGGCTGGCGGTCTATGGGCGGATGAGTTGCCTCATGTCCTATGGGTCATCAGAACGACTGAAAAAGGGGCAACCGGTGAAACCCCGTTTCTCATGACATACGACACTGAAGCCGTCCTGCCAATTGAACTTTATGAGCCAACACTTCGAATCATGCTCTATGATGAAGAGACAAATTGGGAGGCCATGTGTCTAGCATTGGATTCACTACCGGAGCGCAGGGGCAATGCCGCCTTGCGTCATGAGATATATCGTCTGAGAATGACGAGGGCCTTGATAGGCCGTCGTCGAGCCTACCAAAGATAATAATTCCTATCTTGGTCTCACTAACAATAGTAAGGGTAAGAAAGGGTCGAACCCAAGAGAGGCGTTGAATCAACCACCGAGTACTACCGTTTAAATAAGCTAAACGAATTCTAAATTGGGTTGGTTTTTAGTGACTTCTTCTAACACAATTCAACTAAGCTAAGAGGAGATTAACAATATTAAGAGGAATCTAGGGCTTGGGTTATACCACTCAACTTCATCACAAATCACAATTAGCATGCAACAATCAAGGTAAATTAATGGGATAAATTAGGGGAAGTCATCTAAAGCACCCAACTACTCTCTCAAGCTAGAGGGATTACTTGAATCATGAATACGACCTACTCTCGTGGTTACATAGCATAAAACAAGTGTTAAAGCATAATCACGATGACATAAACATTCCCTTGACCGGTAATCCCTATTCTCATGGCATTTCGGGTCAATCAAGCATAAGGGAGCTAACTCAAGTTCATCTCTCGATCCTTCGTTGAGAAAGCTTGGATAAATAGTTCTAGCAATGGCCATATACAAGAACTAAGCAATTAAACCACTTAAGCTCAACTAATTAACATCCCACAACAACCAAATTAGCACATGCAACAAGTAATTAGTGACTACATTGAGGGTTTTGCCCAAACCCTAGAATTTAGACTACTCACAATCCATGGGGGTTAAAGCAATTAAAGATTTCAAGCAATTCATGAACAAATTCAAACTAAGGATTAAGCTAATTAACAATCCAAAACATGCAAGAACTAGCAAATAATTAACAACAAAGTAAAGAGAAGTAGAAAAGATGAGTAAGAAATGGTTACTATGAAGCTTCAAGGTGAGCAACAATGGTGGATTTTGTCTTCTACAATGATTGAATTTGAATAATTCCAAGCTAATAATTGAGAACTAACTAATGATTTGAGAATTTAATGTTCTAAGACTACAAACTAAGAGAAAAACTCTGTAAAACTGCCTCCCCCCGTACAAATGAGCTCTAAAGGGGGATTTATATGACCCCCAAATAAAAAGGACGGAGAAAACAAGGAAGGAGTTCGACATCAGGTCTGCACGGACGTGCAGAGGGGGCAGAATTGAGGCAGAACGTACTGCTAAGAATCGAGCAGTTCCGCACGGACGTGCAGATATTGGCACGGACGTGCAGCTACATCTGCACGGACGTGCTTAATTTGGCACGTCCGTGCAGGCCTTGGCAGAATGTTCTGAGTTTCTGGAGCACTTCTGCACGGACGTGCAAAGTCTGGCACGGCCGTGCACCCTCTTCTGCACGGACGTGCCAGATTAAGCACGGCCGTGCAGGCCTTGGCAGCTTGCTGAAGCTTTCTGGAACCTCCTGCACGGACGTGCAAGGTCTGGCACGGCCGTGCAGGGTCTTCTAAACCCCTTTTTTTCATCTTTTCTTCTATAATGCTCCTTTCCTTGGCTTCTTTCATCCATCTTCTTGCTTCTAACCTCGGCTTTGTATCCATGGGCTCCATTTGGTCGTTCTTTTGAACCTAGAATCTCAACAAAAACACCAACAACCCGTGAAGCATAGGATACACAAAAATTGCATAATAATAGAGTAAAAATGAACCAAAACGCAATTTATATCAAGTAAACTAGGTTCAAAACACCCTAAAATCGTATCAAATAGCAAGTTATCAAATCCCCCCAAGCTAAGCTTTTGCTCGTCCTCGAGCAAAACAAAAATGTCAAACCAAAGGAGGAAAACAAATTGCTAATCATCAATCCAAGGAGAGGCAACAAGGGGGAAGCATACATAAACAAATCCGCATGGTGACAACCATCATCACTTTTAGCACAAGTGAGAAGCAATTTAAACCTCTAAGTCGCCTTAGAGGACGAGTTTTTATCTCGTGAGGGTTTCCAATGAGTTTGCCCCACAACTCACGCAGTCCACAGCACATCGCCAAAAATCGCACAAGTTCAATTTTTCGCCCAAGTCAACTCATCGGGATATGAGACACAAGAAAGACAAGTGAACGACTTTCAAGAATTACCGATCATACAAATGTACACATGAGTTGGGGGTAGAGAGGAAAACTAAAGAAGGTTGCACTAGGATACTTCCTTTGGCCTTTTACTAGTTCATTAGAGCACACCTAGATATTCCAAAGTTGTAATGAGCCCTCTTTCGGTTATAAAATCTCAAAATGCTAGTCCACCTCCCAAAATGCACACCCAAGGCCCCTTAATTACACTCTAACTCGGGAATTTCACAAGAAACAATAAGCAACAAATTCGACAATGTGTGGGAGGCATCCACAAGTTGACCTCTAAAGAAAAGAAAATCAAAATTTTGAGAATTTTTGGGGGAGTTTTTTTTTGTTCTCCCTTCTTTTCTATTTATTTATTTATTTTTTTTTTCTCATTTTTTTTACATTATTGCCCTCGCCTCTTTTAACTGTGAGCGGCTCTTTCTTTATTCGAAACGTGTGGCTTATTATGCCACTTATTACACATAATACAAGTATAACCAATTCCCTAATAGAGTTTCATTTCGGGGAGGAAATGAGGCACATTAAGGGCACAAGGGACCGCAATTTGACTCAAACATATCCTACTTTGGGCAAATTTAACAATATCCTATGCTAGACGTGCAATTGAGCATTCATCGACTTTCATTTCATATACACTAATGCAACCAGGATTAATAGACCTCTAAATGACCCCAACTCTTGCATGCACCCTTCTAAAAGAACTTTTACTCATCACTCAAGAGTCAAGCAAGCAAAACATATTAGCGTCGTCATTTGAGTTTCATCCTTGGGCAATCTTTTCATTTTTCAATATTTTTTCGTTTTTCGATTTTTTTTTTTGAGTAAGAAATGAAAAATTACAGCATTGGGCTAGCTAAACTAAGCATAAAAAAATAATAATAAAAAAAAAAAAAAAAACTATACAACTAAATGAAAAGATAAGAGAGGTATTCACAAGATAAGAAATTTGGATTTAGGGTATTGGATTTCAAAGGGAGCAAATTTGGATTTAAAGGATTTGGATGTTAGGGAAGAAGAGAATGGGAAAAACCAACATGCAAACTCAATCATGGAAACACGAAAACACAACACGAACCAATGACACATGAGAGAACACTCCCCCCCAAGCTATCATAAACATTGTCCCCAATGTTAAAGCAATGCAAGCACAAAGAGAAGGGGAGGAAGAAACTAACTCATTGGTTCGGGCCCCCTTGGGAGCTTGAGCCCCCTGTGTAGAAATGCCGGTACATAGTGCGGAAATCGCCCAACTCCGATCTGAGACCTTCGAAACTTGTTCTCATGTTGTCAAAAGAAGTCCTCATATCTTCGTTTGATCTCCTTAAGGTCTCGAATTCGGTGGTCATGCGGGCAAAATTCGCATTCATGTTGGCTACCTGCTGCTCAAAAGAGATGTATGGGTTATTTTCACCCACACCTTGATCTTGGTAACCCTCTTGGTCCCCTTGTTGGAACTCGTGTTGTTGATGAAATTGCTGTTGCTGAAATTGTTGATGATGTTGGTGTTGTTGAAATTGTTGATGATGTTGCTGCTGTTGTTGTTGTTGTTGATGGAATTGTTCCTCACCGCCTTGGGGTTGGTCATCTTCTCCACCCGGAATCCACTCAAAATCCGGCTCAAAGACCCAATTCTCGGGGTTGTAAATAACCGTGGCTTCCGGATTTGGCAAAGTTGCATAGGGGCGCCTACTTACCATCCACGTGTAGGTCCTACCCTCTTCATCTTCCTCCAACCAATGCATAGCCTTGAGGGAGCGGATGTCAAGTGTCGTTGGCCCGGGAATGATTTCCAAATCTGCAAAATTAAGATCGAGAAAAGCAGCAATAATAGTGATCATCCCCCCAATTGTTATCACTCCACTCCCCGAGGATACATCATCTAGGTGGTCTACAAGCCAAGCCCCTAAGTTCAACCTCTCGTCACCCTCACTCAAGTGCCAAAGAAAAAGCAACTCACGGTTAGAAACTACACCCAAACTATCTCCCCTAGCAAAAATAGTATTAGCTATTAGGCGCTGGGATAGTCTAAAGGCGGGGTGTACTATGGCCGTGGCCTTGTCGGTCCTAGGATCTCTAGTAAATAGGCCGGTGATTTTTCTCCAAAAAGATCCCGAGTTATGTTTTCGGGAAGGCTTATCCTTAGGTCCGAATTTGCCATCCGTTGGCCACCCAAATGCTTGGTTCACTTGTTCTATGGTCATCTTGTGATGGGTGTTCATCAATTGGAAGGTCAGGTAACGGGGGTTGTTGCGGTTATCTCGGTGGACATATAGTGAGGAGAGGAATTCTAAGGTAAGCCGTTTATAGGTGTTAGCATGCATTTCTAACCAATTTGGGACACCGGTTTGAAAAAAAAGTTGCCTCACATCATTCTCTACGCCTAAGGCTTCGGCTACCTCATGGTTGTAAAATTTCGTTGGCCGAATTCTTCTCCTACTAATTCTTAGGTAGTTGTCCATGAAATCCGAATTATTAAAGACAATACCTAGGGTGTCCACTTGTGGTGGTTCGACGGTTGATGGTGGTGGAGGGTTTCTAAGCCTAGCGGATGAGGTGTTTCTTGGTTGGTTTCTTCTTGACATGATAAAAAAAAATTTTAGAACACTTCAAGCAAGCACAACACCTAATGAACAAGTATTTGAACACACAAGGCTCTAAGTCTTCCACCTAACCAACACACAACAAGAACAAGCCCGAAAATTGAAAATTACCAACAATGATTTTATCAATTCAAACAATCAAACATCAAAATTGTCAATGTGCACAATTTACCAACAACAAATCAACAATCCAACACCAAAAGCATCCATACTCACACAAACCTATCACCAACCAAAATTTCAATGCTCTCAATTCACGCAAAATTTTTTTTATACTACTAAACTATCAACAATCACAATTACTTAACAAAATGTCAACAATTTCAACTATTACTACTCATAAAATCGACCAACAAGCATTTAAACTACAAAGGAAGAACTTGAGATTAGAAAGATTATACCAAGAATATCGTGGGTGTAGAACCCGCAAATGAACCTTTCTAGTACTCCTTGTTGTTTATTGATGGTCCTTGTTCACCCAATTTGCTTAAAGAATCAAAATTCAAGAAACCCCCAAATCAATTTTGAAAGTTAGGGTTTGAGAAAATTTTGGTACTTTGGGGTTTTGATGGTGAAAAGGGGTAGTAATTTGTGAAGAAGGTTGAAAGAGGAGTGAAAATTGTAGATTAGAGTTGGGATTTAAGTGAAAAATGGAGTTTGAAGAGTGAGAAATAGGAAGTATGGAGTTTGAAGGAATAGTATGAAGTATGGAGTATGGAGGATGAAGGAGAATTTGAGTATGAAAGAGGAGTGAGAATTGTGAGTATGGGGGGGGGTCTTTGCTATTATAATTTTTTTATTTTATTATTATTTTTTTTTTTTAGTAAGAAACCGTCATATTGCTGTGCAGGCTGAATCTGCACGGACGTGCAGATTTTGGCACGGACGTGCAGATTCCTGGCAGAATGGCAATCTGTTCTGTCTTCGAGCGCACGGACGTGCAGTAGTTGGCACGGACGTGCGAACCTTCAGATTTCACTAGTCAGGTTCTGCCTTCGTCTGCACGGACGTGCGATGTTCTGCACGTCCGTGCAGACCTGATGGTGCACGATTTCTTCTTCTTTCCCCTTTTTTTTTTATTTATAGAAACCTTAAAAAAAAAAATATATATATATATAAGTAAAAGAAAAAAAAGGGATAATAATAATAATAAAACAAATGAAATTATAATAATTGAGGGGGAGTGAGGAATTCGGGTTGCCTCCCGGTAGCGCTTCTTTAACGTCACTAGCTTGACGACATTGCGGGATCAAATGTTAGTGAGGAATATCGAACTCATCAAGGTGAACAACTTTTGCCTCTTCATTCAAAAAAACATCAAAGTACGCTTTTAGCCTTTGGCCATTTACTTTGAACGGTTCACCATTCTCTTTGGCAATTTCGATTGCACCATATGGGAACACCTTCTTGACGGTAAAAGGTCCACTCCATCTTGATTTTAGCTTACCCGGAAACAACTTCAACCGGGAATTGAATAGTAGGACCTTGTCACCTTCCTTGAACTCTCTTTTGTTGATATGCTTGTCATGCCAAGCCTTGGTCTTTTCCTTGTAGATCCGTGCATTCTCATATGCATCCAATCTTAGCTCTTCCAAGGCATGGAGGTCAAGTAACCTCTTTTCACCGGCACTTTGAAGGTCAAAGTTCAACATTTTAATAGCCCAATGAGCACGATGCTCAAGTTCTACCGGTAAATGGCATGATTTCCCATATACTAGCTTATAAGGGGTGGTGCCAATGGGAGTCTTGAATGCGGTGCGGTAGGCCCATAGAGCATCATCTAGCTTCGTAGACCAATCCTTTCTAGACCTATCCACCGTCTTCTCTAAGATAACCTTTATCTCCCGGTTTGAAATTTCGGCTTGACCACTTGTTTGAGGGTGGTAAGCCAATGACACCTTGTGCCTCACACCGTACTTCTGAAGAAGAGCTTGGAAGGACCGCTTTGCAAAATGCGAACCTCCATCACTAATGACGGCACGTGGCACCCCAAACCTCGGAAAAATGACCTTCTTGAAGAGTTTGACCACCACCTTAGCATCATTAGTAGGAGATGCAACCGCTTCTACCCACTTTGACACGTAATCGACGGCCACAAGAATGAATTTATTCCCAAAAGAGGTTGGGAAAGGCCCCATAAAATCTATGCCCCATACATCAAAAATCTCCAACTCAAGAATGTTGTTCAATGGCATTTCACTTCTTCTTGAAATATTGCCGGTTCTTTGACACCGGTCACAAGCTTTCACTACACCCCACACATCTTTGAACATGGAAGGCCAATAGAAACCACATTGTAAGATCTTTGCCAAAGTTTTGTTAGCACTCATATGTCCTCCACAAGGTGATGAGTGACACATTGTGATAACACTTTCAATTTCATCATCCGGGACACACCTTCTAAAAAGGCCATCAACACCTTGTTTAAAGAGCAAGGGGTCGTCCCAAAAGTATTGGCGAATATCATGAAGAAACTTCCTTTTTTGTTGATAGGTGAGGTCAGGAGGAAGAATAGAGCAAGACAAGTAGTTTGCAATGTCCGCAAACCATGGTGCCGGTACTTGAAGGATAGCAAATAGTCGATCATCCGGAAATGAATCATCAATTGGCAAGTTATCAAGATCACCTACAAAGATAGGCAACCGTGAAAGATGATCGGCCACAACATTTTCGGCACCCTTCTTGTCTCTAATCTCAATATCATAATCTTGCAAGAGCAAGACCCACCGTATCAATCTTGGCTTAGGTTCCTTCTTAGACAAGAGGTACTTCAAGGCCGCATGGTCGGTGAAAACTATGACCTTAGAGCCCAACAAGTAGGACCTAAACTTCTCAATTGCATGAACAATGGCTAGAAACTCCTTTTCCGTGGTTGTGTAATTCCTTTGTGCCTCATCCAATGTTTTGCTAGTATAATAGATAGCATGGAGCTTCTTGTCCTTCCTTTGTCCAAGAACAGACCCAACGGCGAAATCCGAAGCATCACACATAAGCTCGAAAGGAAGTTCCCAATTAGGGGGTTGAATTATAGGAGCCGAAATCAAGGCCTCCTTCAACCTATCAAATGCTAGCAGACAATCATTAGTAAACACAAAAGGGGCATCTTTTACCAACAATTGAGTGAGCGGCTTTGCGATTTTTGAAAAATCCTTTATGAACCGGCGGTAAAAACCCGCATGTCCAAGAAAGCTCCTTATCCCCTTCACATTTTTAGGGGGTGGGAGGCGCTCAATTACTTCATTCTTGGCACGATCTACCTCAATGCCCCTACTAGAAATCACATGACCAAGAACAATTCCCTCCTCTACCATGAAATGACATTTCTCCCAATTCAAAACTAAGTTCACCTCTTGACATCTTTTTAACACTTTAATCAAGTTTGAAAGACAAGTGTCAAAAGATGAACCAAAAACAGAAAAGTCATCCATGAATACCTCAATTGATGATTCAAGCATGTCGGAAAAAATAGACATCATACACCTTTGAAATGTGGAAGGTGCATTACAAAGCCCAAATGGCATTCTTCGATATGCGAAGGTGCCAAAAGGACAAGTGAATGTAGTCTTTTCTTGGTCCTCGGGGTGGATTGGAATTTGAAAGAATCCCGAGTATCCATCCAAGAAGCAATAATGACTATGTGATGCTAGTCTTTCCAATATTTGATCAATGAAGGGGAGTGGGAAGTGGTCTTTCCGGGTGGATTTATTCAATTTTCGATAATCAATGCACATCCTCCACCCGGTGATCGACCTCGTAGAAATGGTCTCACCCTTATCATTTTTGATGATGGTCATGCCTCCCTTTTTAGGCACAACTTGAACCGGGCTAACCCACTTACTATCGGAGATAGGATAGATTATGCCCGCCTCAAGAAGTTTTAAAACTTCCTTTTTTACCACTTCCTTCATATTGGGATTGAGCCTTCTTTGGTGCTCAATCGAGGAAGCATGATCATCATCAAGTAGAATTTTATGCATGCATATGGTGGGACTTATCCCCTTAATGTCATCAATTTTGTACCCAATGACATCTCTATACTTCCTTAAAACAACTAGGAGTTTCTCAAGAGAGGTGTCATCGAGCTTAGCATTGACAATAACGGGATAATTCTCACTATCATCAAGAAAAGCATATTTAAGTAGAGGGGGAAGGGGTTTAAGTTCAACCTTAGGAGGAGGCGTAGTCCACTCCTCTTTTGCCTCCACGTTAAGCACTTCAAATTTTATCATCTCGTGGGCCAAAGGTTGGTTGAGCAAGAGATCATACCCCTTTGCTTCTTCACCCTCCTCAACAAAGCTTCCCGTTAGGGTAGCTTGTAAAGGATCTCTTTCATACAATCTTTCTCGGAACTCTTCTAAGTCCCTCTCCAATGTGTCAATTCTATGAACTTCATCAATCAATGGCTTTTTTAAAGTTTGTGAGAATGAAAATGAAATTTTCTCATCTCCCACATTTAAAGTCAATCTTCCTTCCTTCATATCAATCACCACTCCCGCGGTGTTCAAAAATGGTCTCCCCAAAATGAGGGGTACTCTTGAATCTTCTTCCATCTCCATTACTACAAAATCACACGGCACAAATACTCTTCCAACTTGAACTGGCACATCTTCAAGAATCCCCAAAGGTAGCCTAACCGTGCGGTCGGCTAGTTGTAAGGACATTCTTGTTGGTTTCAAGTCTCCAACTTTCAAGGTCTTTGCAATAGAATAGGGCATCAAGCTCACACTTGCCCCAAGATCACATAAAGCATCCATAGCTTCCAAATCTCCAATCTTCACCGGTATTGCATAGCTACCGGGGTCACCAAGCTTTTGGGGAAGCTTGTTTTGGATGATTGCACTCACCTCCTTAGGAAGGGAGATGGTTGCACTCTCTTCAAGCCTACTCTTGTTGGATAGAAGATCCTTCAAAAATTTTGCATAGGTAGGCATTTGTGACATAGCATGAAGAAAGGGGATGTTCACTTGAAGTCCTCTCATGACTTCAAGAAATTTTGAAAACTTCTCATTCAACTTCTTCTCTACAATTCTATGAGGAAACGGAATGGGGGGCTTATATACTCTCATAGGGGGCTTTTCTATTCTTTCTTCATCTCCCTCGTCTTTCTTTGTGGCTCCCTCATCACTCTTTTGCTCTTTTCTCTCAACTTCAACTACTTCATTTTCAAAATCATCCTCACTTCTCACCACAACTCCCTCATCTCTCTTTTGTGGCTCCTCCTCACTCATAACCGGGCCCTCATAACCCCTTCCCGATCTCAAAGTGATAGCCTTAGCTTGCTCCTTTGGGTTCACTACCGTTGAGCTTGGAAAGTGACCACTAGGATTGGAGGATGAACTTCCAACTTGTTGTGCAATTTGAGCCAATTGGCCCTCCATTATCTTATTATGTGCTTGGAGTTGTTGGATGTTTGCATTCATCTCCGCATTGTTCCTTATTTGTTGAGTCATGAAAGTTTCAAGAACGGACTCAAGGCTAGTCTTTTGAGGAGGTGGAGGAGGAGGAGCGGGTTGGTTATATTGTGATCTTTGGTGGTTTTGATCCCTTTGGTTGGGATGGCGGTATGGAGCTTGTTGGTTTTGTGATTGAGGTTGGTTGTAGTGGTTTTGAGGTTGGGTTTGATTTTGGTTGTAGTTATTTTGTGGGGGGCCTTGGTTGTATTGCTTCCATCCCGTGTTATGTTGGGGCTTCCAACTTTGATTGTGGGATTGGGAGTATTGTTCGTTCCTTTGCCCAATTGCCGCCGCTTGCTCTTGATTCGTTGAGTTGCAATAAGAGGACAAGTGATCATTTCCTCCACAAGTCTCACAAGACATGACTTGCGAGGAAGAGCTTGAGGGTGTGAGGGTGGCTTGATCTAGCTTGTGAGCTAGCATATCAAACTTTGATGCAATAAGATCTATTGCACTAAGATCATGAATTCCGCCCTTCTTTGTTTGAGGTTGCCTTCTATCACCTCCATATGCATAATGCTTGGCCACTTCTTCAATCATCTTGTATGCATCGTCCACCGATAGCTTTTTGAGGCTACCACCGGCCCCGGAATCAAGGTTGGCCCTTGAAATAGGAGTAAGACCGTCATAGAAGCTTTGTACAATGATCCATGATGTAAAACCATGGTGGGGGCATTTCCTTGTGTAATCTTTGAAACGCTCCCAAGCTTCACTCAATGTTTCATCAATGTCTTGATTGAAATTGGTGATCTTTCTTCTTAGTTCGGCGGTCTTTTCCGGAGGACAATACTTTCCAAGAAAGGCTCTAGTGACTTCGTCCCATGTACTCAATGATCCCTCTTCAACCGTTCTCAACCAATGTTTTGCTTTATCACGGAGGGAGAATTGAAACATGTGCATACGGATGAACTCTTCCGAAATGTTGTTTTGCTTGATAGTTGTACACAACTCAAGAAAGTTGTCCAAATGAGCAAAAGGACACTCATGAGGACTACCTCCGAATTGATCGCTTTGAATCATACGGATGAGTTGAGGTGAAAGTTCAAAGTTGTTTGCATTTGTGGTGGGAAGACGTATGCCACTCCGAAGTTGGAATGCGTTGGGGTGGTCATAGTCTCTTAACAATGGTTGAGGAGGATTCTCTCTCATGTTATCTTCTTCGTTAGTTCCAAAAACCTCTTCCGGATCGGAATCCGAATATACAATGGAAAACTCGGGTGTGCCTTGCAAGAGTCTCCTCACGTTTCTCAAAGTCCTATTTAGCTCTGGATCAACGGGAATAAGCGGTGATTGCTTACTCTTTCGTGTCATGCAAAGTCAAACAAAGCTAAGAAAAACGTTAGCAATGACTATCGCAATTTAAACACACATAAACAAAAATTAAGGTAAGAAAACTACTATACATATACACACATCTAGTCTCATTCAACAATAATACATTCAATGTGACTTTGCCTCCCCGGCGACGGCGCCAAAATTTGATAGGCCGTCGTCGAGCCTACCAAAGATAATAATTCCTATCTTGGTCTCACTAACAATAGTAAGGGTAAGAAAGGGTCGAACCCAAGAGAGGCGTTGAATCAACCACCGAGTACTACCGTTTAAATAAGCTAAACGAATTCTAAATTGGGTTGGTTTTTAGTGACTTCTTCTAACACAATTCAACTAAGCTAAGAGGAGATTAACAATATTAAGAGGAATCTAGGGCTTGGGTTATACCACTCAACTTGATCACAAATCACAATTAGCATGCAACAATCAAGGTAAATTAATGGGATAAATTAGGGGAAGTCATCTAAAGCACCCAACTACTCTCTCAAGCTAGAGGGATTACTTGAATCATGAATACGACCTACTCTCGTGGTTACATAGCATAAAACAAGTGTTAAAGCATAATCACGATGACATAAACATTCCCTTGACCGGTAATCCCTATTCTCATGGCATTTCGGGTCAATCAAGCATAAGGGAGCTAACTCAAGTTCATCTCTCGATCCTTCGTTGAGAAAGCTTGGATAAATAGTTCTAGCAATGGCCATATACAAGAACTAAGCAATTAAACCACTTAAGCTCAACTAATTAACATCCCACAACAACCAAATTAGCACATGCAACAAGTAATTAGTGACTACATTGAGGGTTTTGCCCAAACCCTAGAATTTAGACTACTCACAATCCATGGGGGTTAAAGCAATTAAAGATTTCAAGCAATTCATGAACAAATTCAAACTAAGGATTAAGCTAATTAACAATCCAAAACATGCAAGAACTAGCAAATAATTAACAACAAAGTAAAGAGAAGTAGAAAAGATGAGTAAGAAATGGTTACTATGAAGCTTCAAGGTGAGCAACAATGGTGGATTTTGTCTTCTACAATGATTGAATTTGAATAATTCCAAGCTAATAATTGAGAACTAACTAATGATTTGAGAATTTAATGTTCTAAGACTACAAACTAAGAGAAAAACTCTGAAAAACTACCTCCCCCCGTACAAATGAGCTCTAAAGGGGGATTTATATGACCCCCAAATAAAAAGGACGGAGAAAACAAGGAAGGAGTTCGACATCAGGTCTGCACGGACGTGCAGAGGGGGCAGAATTGAGGCAGAACGTACTGCTAAGAATCGAGCAGTTCCGCACGGACGTGCAGATATTGGCACGGACGTGCAGCTACATCTGCACGGACGTGCTTAATTTGGCACGTCCGTGCAGGCCTTGGCAGAATGTTCTGAGTTTCTGGAGCACTTCTGCACGGACGTGCAAAGTCTGGCACGACCGTGCACCCTCTTCTGCACGGACGTGCCAGATTAAGCACGGCCGTGCAGGCCTTGGCAGCTTGCTGAAGCTTTCTGGAACCTCCTGCACGGACGTGCAAGGTCTGGCACGGCCGTGCAGGGTCTTCTAAACCCCTTTTTTTCATCTTTTCTTCTATAATGCTCCTTTCCTTGGCTTCTTTCATCCATCTTCTTGCTTCTAACCTCGGCTTTGTATCCATGGGCTCCATTTGGTCGTTCTTTTGAACCTAGAATCTCAACAAAAACACCAACAACCCGTGAAGCATAGGATACACAAAAATTGCATAATAATAGAGTAAAAATGAACCAAAACGCAATTTATATCAAGTAAACTAGGTTCAAAACACCCTAAAATCGTATCAAATAGCAAGTTATCAGGCCTACAACAAAAGTGTACACAAACGGCCCCTCAAAGTGGGGGACTTTGTGTTACGAAAAATGGAGGTGACCGGTAGGACAAATGAGCAAGGAAAGCCAACCCCTAATTGGGAGGGCCCCTACCAGATTTTTGAAGAAGTTAGAGGCGGCACCTACCGCCTGGAAACTCCAGACCGTAGGCAGCTAGCCAGAACTTGGAATGTAGATAACTTGTAAAAGTACTACTACTAAGGACTTGTAAATTTTTGTAAATAGAGTATATTAATGAAAGAATGTTTTATTTCCATTGTCTTTTGTACAAAGTCCCATCTGTGCAATGCACAACCGGCAACTGTCTGCTCTAAACTGAGTAGACGTAGGCTAAGTATCAAACTTAGCTATTCATACGGCCAATGGCTGGATATATTTTAAACCACCTGCTCCAACATGAGAAAGCAACCGGCGACGCCCATTCGGGTGAATTTGTCGAAGAGAACATCTCCCATTTGGGTGGTACATTGTTCTATAAATCATAACTCAAACGGCTTTAACCGACTGTCTAGGTTAAAGATAACTCACGGCCGTTTGAATGATTAATTGAAATCAAGATGCAACTGGTCAATGCTTCAAAGCAACCGGAAATTTAAATCTTGGTCGAATGTAGCCGATCTTTGCTCAAAAGCATTACAGCCGGTTACAAACCTAAATTACGCAAGGTCAAAACCTTAGCATTTAATCCATAACTTGGTTATGATGCATATGTTCGGCCAATGGCCGCCTGCATATCTACAAACGGCAATGACGGATACCCCAGGAGGAATCTGCAGCCGGTAAAAAGAATAATCTAGATTGGCCCCAGCCGGTACCGCCTGCTAATCCGACTTAGAATAAGTCTATTTTAAATGCGGTCAAGGACCGCCTATCTATTCGTCCGGATGCTTGTATGGATGGCTGCCTGCTTAGGGTTGGATAATTTTAAGCAAACAACCGTCCAGGAGCAGGTAGAGCCAATGCATCCGGCATACCGTATGTATCGATTCAAATTGCAAAAAAGAAAGATTTGTACGAGGCAAAAATCGCAAAAATTGCAAAAATTGAAGCAAATAATATCAAGGCAAAACCGACTCAGTTGGCAAATATATTAAAAAAGAAAATAAGGATTGTCAGCCGCACCTATGTCCGGGGAAAGAGATACAAGTAAAACTACACGGCTCGTAGGCCGGATGAAGAAAGGAAGCAGAAAACAAATTAAGCTACTGCTGCTACTGTTGTTGTTGTTGTGACGGCTGGCCCTGGCCGGCAGGAGGAGCATCTTGGGTTTGGGCTTGAGCTTCGTCAGCCCCGCCCGGCATTTGATCTTCCCCTGCTGCTCTTCCTCTTCGGGAATGCCGACCCACTCTTCAAAGGGCGCCGACTTCTCGGTTCCGAGAACCAGGGCATCAAACACCTCAGTGGCGTATTTGTACCGCAGGTCAAAGAAGGCATAGTCGATGTCCGGATGGATCATAGACCAAGCCATCTTCATGCGCTCTTCACAGTCGCGCTCATTCTCGGTCACCTGCCGGTCTTGTTCAGCCGCCTGCTTTTCTTTGTGGTCCGCCTGGTCTGGGCCAACTCATTCTTCAACCGGTTGACCTCTGCCCACAGCTCGGTGTTCTCTTTGTCAGCATCCCCCAAGGCTTTGACGTCAGCCTGGAGGTTTTTGATTTGGAGTTCACAGTCAGCTGCTTTCTTGTTGGCTGTATCAGCAGCAGCCGTGAGCTCCTTGATAAGCTCCTCCTGTTTCATCTCCCGACTTTTAGTTTGGATTTCATACATTAGGGAGTTATATTGGGTAACATCAATGAGTTCGGCTGCCCTTCTCTGGGCATCCCTTACCTCCTCCTGCTTCTTTCTCAAGGGAACCTTGAGGCCTTCTATTCTGATCATTGTCTGCAAGAATAGTCGGAAAAGGGTTAAATCATTCGAATAATGTGCAACCGGCAAAAAGATGAAAATACATTGTATAGACCAGCCGGTGGCAAGCCAGATTGGCCCTCAATACCCCAACCGGCGAAATTACCTCAGCAAGAAGAGCAGTAAGGCGGTCAAGGTTGACCTGGTGCACTGCCGGCACCACCTCCTTCTCGGACCGGGTTAGGGTCCTTAGCATTCTCTTGGCGTAACTTTGGAGATCCGGCCAACGAGAAGAGGCATCTGCATCAATAGATTTATCGGTTACGTACTGAGCATATGCGGCACCTATATTCTGCCGGCTGCCTTAAGAATCCCCTGATTGGGTAGCTTGGGACTTGACTCGCATAGGCCGCGGCCAGGGGGGATCAAAGGTGAGAGCAGTACTTTGATTTTCAGGCTGAGGGGTCCGCATTGGAGCTGGATGCAACAACAAGCACCCCGCTTAAGGGAACCTCGAGCTCCCTAGTTCTGACCTCAGCCGGCCCTGAGCCCAAGCCAGGATCTTTCAGGGATTTTCCTGCGGATGTAGGCCTCTCAGGCGCAGGCGGCCTTCCGGTAGAGGCAGGGGCAGCCGGGACCCTCCGGCTTTTTGAAGCAGGCAGGGAAGGCTCCTCTCCCGGTCTCTTCAGCATTTGCCTAATGGAGCGAGGAACATTCTTGCTCCCCATTTGCAAAAAGAAAACAACTCAGCTAGTTAGTATCTAAATAAGCTACAAATAATACAGATGGTAAAGAGCTCAGCCGGCGCTTACCCCATCATCTTTGGCCGCCAGCTGGGCCCTCTTTTTCTCTAATTGATCCTTCCAGATCTCAGCAGCAGATTTAGTCGGTGTCTTTTCAGGAGGCACCATTTCTAATCCTTTCTCTGCAAGAAAATAAAAAATCAGAACTCATTCAAGTATGATACAAACAGCATAAAGTGTCGGTTAACAATTAACATACTTCTGCTCCAAAATGTGCTAAGGCCACAGGCGGAAAGGAAGGCCTCGTCCTTAAGCCAGTCCGGATGAGGGACCCAGTGTTTGGGGACAATGACTTCTGTCCCATCATCCAAAGGCAAGGTGGTCTTTTTGAAAAGACCTGTCTCCATTATTTGATCTCAAGCCCTCTCCGGTACTTTGGGAAGGGCGCACTTCTTTCCCAAGAGAGCCGGCTGTGTGTTGTAGCGACGCAGCCGGTGGTTAAGTTGCGGAGAGGGGAAGAAACCATGTAAAATTTGCTCTTCCAGTTGCTCCACTTAGACGGCTTATTTAGCGTCATCATATATTCCGGATGCGTGGTCAATGTATACCACGCATTCCAGCCGTGCGCGGTTGAGGTAGTGCATATGTGCAAACGCCTCCCAGCTAGGCGTTATGTCCTGCATCTCGCATGCGGCGATGTATCATAGTATGTTCACCCATGAGTTGGGTGTTAGCTGCCACGCCAAGGTCGTAACCCCTTAGAATGGCTTTTATTGTGTTGTGAAGAGGGAACCGGAGGTCGGCTTTGAATGCCGCCTCATAGCAACCAAAGTAGTCATCGGCGTGGTCAAGGTTGTCCTCCCAGACGACGGATGCTTCTATGGGCGGCACAACAATTTCCCATCCGACCCCTACCGGACGCTTTTCTAAAAGTGCCAAAAGGGTTGCGTTATCACGGGCGCTCATATGCCCCTCTGTTGGAATGTTGATAGAGGGCCACTTATATGCCTCCTCGTCCTCTTGAGGGGCATCCAGTTCCATGGTTGACTTAGTAGAGTCTGATTGCTGGACGGTCTCTTCGCCGTCTGAACTCTCGGATTCCTCCAAGATCTCATCTTCGGGCATGCTAGGTACGGCCGACTGGTCATAAGGGACATCCTCAGCCAGAGCTTCGGCTGAGCCGTCTGACTGATATATTCGGGGTCTACAGCCGTCCATCTCGTCCGAGCCATTCTATCCTGCACATGAACAGAGACAGTCGGATTTGCAGAAGAGTAAGGGTGGTCCAAACACCCCCAGACGGCATCCCCAGTCCTAGACTCAGCCGTGTCCGGTGACCGACTGACAACTGTCCTAGGCCGTGCCGTGTGTGTGTTGGGTGAGTCCATTATTGGTTAACAAGCTATAGAAACGGAAAAAGCGCAACAAAGTTGCAAGGGGCAGAGACGGTACCTTGAAGTTGTATGAACTCTGCAGACGGTTGACTTCTTGAAGTTAGCAGCCGAAAATCCTCTTGGTTGCTTGATGATACCCCAGACGGTAGCCCGGATGTACCCTCTTCAAAGAGCAACTGAATTGTTGAAGCAACCCACCGTTTCTCTGAAATGTATTAAAAGCTAGAGAAAATAAAAAGGGTGCTTAGGCGGTTTGAAGAAAGTGGCTTAAAGATGCCCCAGACGGTTATGACCGGCTGTGGGTATATTGAGAGCAAAGGGAAGAAATTTGATAGTTTTGAGCAAAGAACCCTCAAACGGAAGCCGGATGACCGAAGAAAGAGAAAGTGGTTGTGAATGCAATAGCAGCCGGTATCAGAGCGTTCTCTCAGAATTCTTTCAAAAACTAAAAATTTGCAAATTGTGAAAATGAGAGGAGGGGGGTCTCTACTTATAGAGAACCCCAGAAGGCGAACCGTCACTTCTCATTCAAATTTGAAATTCGAATTTAAAAAAAAAAAAAAAAAGAGAGGGAAGGAGACGAACCGTCACCTTCCCAGAATGTGACACCTGTCACAGGTGCCACGTGGCAAGCCATGTCAAACCTGTGAGGGGCAAATGTTTAGGGTAAAAATACCCTGTCCACGTGGCCCAATGGCATGCTGACACGTATCAGCCTCAGGAGGCCCAATGGGATCCAATCCTCTGCCGACACGTGGCACCTTAACCCTAAAAGGGGAACTGATCCCCTTACACTATAAATAGAGGAAAATCCTCATTTATTACATATTCATAAAAACAAACACAAAATTGAGCAATATTAGTTGCAGAATTCTCTCTGAATCAGAGAGAAAAACCTTTACATTCCGCGCTTTAATACATTCGGAAACGTTCTAACTTGATCGTCGGAGGCGGAACTCCACCCAACCAGAGTTTCCGTGGTTTTGCAGGTACAGACGGTCGACGCGCATTTTTGGAATTGTAATTCTCCCGAGGGACTCCAAAAACCCCGAAACAGTACCCAATACTAAATTTTTTTGCTTGCTACTAATCATGCACCAAACTGTAACTCCACTTCCTCTAATGAGGCTTTTTCCTAGGAGTGGAAAACAGATTAAGGTGGGCGTGGGTTAATGTTTGGAAAGCATTTGGGTGATGAGATATTTGGTTTGGTTCGGTTTAGTTGGGTTGAGGTTGGGTTATTATTGACTCTGTTGTTAATTAACATGCTGATAATTCTTTAGGTATAAGTGATACTGTTTTAGGAGTTGATTAGTTAGAGGCTGATTAGAATGACGTCATGTCACTTCGGGTTTAGATCGGGCATTCCATATCTGGTAATTTGGTATGGGCTGGTTTTTAATGTTTACTCTGGGATGGTAGTTGTTTGAGGAAGGGAAGGAAGGAGAGGTGGTTGTAAGGGAATTTAGACTTTAGATTAAACTGTTGTACTCGTACATTTGTGAATAGGTTACTTTACTCCTTAATCTGATTGGAACTTAGTTGCTCAGTGCGTATGTTGGATCTAAGTCATCTAACTGCTCATAATGGTTTACGCTTGTGATTTGATCTAATAAGCGTGGTTACAACTTAAGCTGACTCAAGTCTTTGTCTATATAAAGGAGCAGATATTGTAAGGTAATTTAGACTTTAGATTAAACTGTTGTACTCTTACATTAGTGAAGAGGCTATTTTGCCTTACTCCTTAATCTGATTGGAACTTTAGTTGTTACAGTGCTTATGTTGGATCTAAGTCCTCTAACTGCTCATAATGGTTTACAATAATTTAATTAATCTAAAAGGTGTTATTACAACTTAAGACGACTCAGGTCTCTGTCTATAAAAAAGAGCAGAGAATTATGATGGATCTAATTTGCATCTCTGGATGTTGAATAATTTTCTGAATGCAGATTGGAAAAAAGATTGGATAAACTTAAAAAAAGCAAGGCAAAAGATTCACAAACGAAAGCAAAGGTAATTAAAATTATTATTACATAATTATCAAGCTGTACAATTACTTTTTTGTTTAATATAGAAGCTGATCGAATATTCGCTCCAATTTTTGGTACATTCAGGAGGAAGCAGAAAGATCTGCACTGGAAAAGATTCAACAGGTGCTTATGGATGGAAAACCAGCACGATCAGTTACCTTATCAGATCCTGAAAAGGATGCTATAAGGCACCTTTGTTTGCTTACGATGAAACCGGTAATTTATGTTGCAAATGTAGCAGAGTCTGAAGTGGCTGATCCTGAAAAGAATCCTTTTGTCCAAGAAGTAGCAAAACTTGCATCGGACTTGCAATCAGGAGTGGTGACTGTCTCAGCACAGGTTTAGTAAACCAGTAAAAAAGCACCTTTAATTTGATCTATCTGCATGGATTATGTAGATATTATATTGATGATAGATCTTGAACTTTGTTAAGCCTGAGTTGGTACATGTACTTTTGATTCATTATATATCACCAAAACAAATAATTTCACTAGATTAAGGTGTTGTTTCATAACTTTCTCTCTCCCAACTCCATAATTTAACTATCTAATTTACAATCTATTGTTGGCATAAAGTTTACAAAGTAAGGCCCTTTTGTAAGAGGGATCTCAGTCAAATGTACCTCTCTTATAGTAATGTGTTATTTTAGTTTATTTTGGATATAATGCACATGTTTCTTTTTACTTGGTATTTTACAATCTTTGGTTAATTATAAGTTTTAAGGTGGAAAACTGGAAATGGACCCATCACCCATATGCCATGTGATGCAAAGATATTAAGTGGGGTCCCTTGAACCCACTTGAATATTAAAAAAAAATTCTTATCAAATTAAATTTTTTTCTTATAAAAATTGCTTATATTTTTAATCAAACGACCCCATAAAAATTTATCAAATGTATTTTGACCCCGTTAAATATTTTTTTTGGATCCGCCACTACCATGTGATTATTTGGTTGGAAATTACAGGGTACATCACACTCATAATCCTTTGAAATTCTGCAATTCTGATATGAACTAACATGGGATATATTTGTAGGTTGAGGCAGAACTTACTGAACTTCCATCTGAGGATAGAGTAGAATACTTAAAATCTCTTGGAGTCAGTGAAAGTGGTCTAGGAAATCTTATTAGAGCAACATATAGCCTTTTGGGTTTGCGAACATATTTTACTTCTGGAGAGAAGGTAATGCAGATTATTTTGGTTTCTATAATGTTTTTGGGTTCCAGATATTTTCCAATAAGCTCAATAATCATTCTTCTTTTATGTAGGAAACAAAAGCATGGACAATTCTTTCAGGTAAGATTTTTGGTTCTTTCAAAATCATAAACCAGGGGAAGTTCATTTCATTACCCCTTCTTTTCAAAAAGTTTGAAATAACTCATCTGAATATTGTTTGGATAATTATACCCTCTAAAATGTTTATTTACTTATTTGCCCTCATTAATGTTAAATGCCTCTTTTTTTTAACTCTAAAGAATAGTATATTTCCCTTCATCTGCCAACAACTAAATTTGTGACACAAGGCAAAACCAAAAGAGCTCCTTGGACATGGCTAGCCATGGCGTGCACATCGCGTGCGTTAGCCGCCCTAGTTAACTAGAAAAGTTTATGTTTTCAAAACCCAAACATACATCTGTTTAAAAGCCGTTCTATGAAGTTCTACCCTTTTGGAAGCTTCTGTTTTGGTAAACTTTATATGCCATTTTATGTACGTTTAGCCTGCACATTCTCTTTTCCTTAATAATCCCTCTGATCGTTTTTTGTTCTTCTCACTTTTCATTTTACTTAGTTCTTTTTTGTTCAACTCACTTTGCTCTATTCTATTTGGTTTACCTCTTTCACCATCTTAAACATATAACCCCACAATAATTACATCTACCTACACACTATCTCTTACTTAATTTCCGTTTTTCTTACATAATTTTTACATTTTCTCTCTTACTCTATCCTACTTTATCTTACACCCCCTCACATTCTTCACTACTTTCTTAAATTTTGTATCTATTGAGTAGAACATAAAAGAATGGAAGAAGTATACTGCCACAAATCCTTATATATTGTGCCATTTGTAGAGGTTTTAACTGTATTAACACATTCTTTTTCACCCACATATTGTGGTGTATATGTAAGGAAAAATGTAGTCATGTAGAGTAGAGATGGCAATTTATTATGCATCTGGTCCGAATCGAAGAAAAAAGTCCCATTCGAGTCCAATAATAAAATGCATGAATCTGAGTCTAACAAAAAGTGTCTGAATCTGATGGAAGGCGGATCGGAGTTACTTCCTTTGTAGAGTCCGACCAAGTCTGATTTATTAACACTTTGTTTTGATAGAAGAAAATGGAAGGAAAAGAAGAGAAGGGAAAGTAAGGAGGACAAATCTTTCTTGTTTGGGCAAAGAATTTGGGGAAGGAAAGGGAAGGAGAGGGAGGGATCTATTTTCCCTCTCCCTTTAATAAGCATAATTCCTTCATAATTGGAGAGATTTGGAGGGAAAATGAAGCTCACCTTTTTCTTCCCTTTCTTTTCTCTCCCCTTTCTCCTCCTCTATCCCTCTCCAAACAAATCGTAAATGACTAGCTCTATATATAACCTTTATAATTTGCACTCATACACAATTAAATATATATTCATGTTCAAAGATATGAATTGGAGACTGAAAATCTACGTAAAAAGATAAAATTAAAGGACAAAATAAAGTTGAAACTTAAGGGACCACAAAAAAATTTATAATAGATGAACTTATCAGCATCAACAAATAAATTAATAGTTTGCTCGAATAAGAGAGAAAACTGAGAATGATACCATCACATATTTTTACTCTGTATTTTTTTTTTTGTAGTAAAAAGAACTCATGTTGCTTCAAGAACTTTAGATATTCTAACTTCTTAATTACCTCAAGCTAAAAATCGAAAATTAATTGAAACAATTTGCTCCAAAACAATAGAGAAGAAAAATTTAGAAATATAGACACCATAAAGCAAATTTACTCTGCTTAACAACATTTTGGTGTCTGTTAAGAACATTAGGCATCACGCCAGGTTCCAGTACAGCCCAAAATTATTAATTGGAATTGATATGGAAATTAGTTTACTTATAGTTGAATACAAGAACCATAAAGGCTTTCCGTGAAATCTATCTTCATAGTTTGATATGTACATTTTTTCACTTGGCGTCAACATCAGCTAACATGTTTTGAGCCTTATGAAGGTCATGGTGGCGATTTATTGATGGGTGTTTCAAAAGGAATCCTTAAGCGGATGCTATAACTATTAGTATTTCTACATTTTTCCTGCAAAAATCAAATACAAAACCCTTGGAATTCTGATTCTAAATTGCATCAATTGGCTCCAACATGAATATGTCCTATGGGGGAAGCAATTATTCCCCAAAGTCTGTGGATGATCCTCAGACACAATGCTCTAGTCATCATTGCTTCTAGCGGAAATGCCTTTCGTATTTATACAACTAAAGTAGACAACTAATACGGTTGTTAGTAGGAGGTCAGATGTAATGGGTAAGTCAAAGCAACAATTTCGCCTAGAATTAGGAGCTAGGCTTGTGTAGCGAAGCTTAATATAATATATGTGCCATTTTGCAAGTCATGGGCTGGGTTGTGCTGTTGACAAATACTAGGCCTAGGGTTGGCCTGTAGTCTAGTCAGGAGTGTACTATTTTTATAATTGGGGTATCCATGGTGTAGTACCGTTGTATATATTTTTTGTTGGCAAAATTAAGAAAAAACAATTGTTTTCATTAACCACTACTGTCTGTTGAGTTGAATTGTTAATCTATTAGAGATTTTTTTTTTCTTTCATAAACAATACCGGTTTTTAAAAGCCCCTTAAAAGTGTTTGCAGAAAGAGAAAGTCTCTATTGACAAGTCTACATAACATCCTTTGTTGTCTTCTACTGTACTTCCAATCTTTTGTGTCAAGGTCTATTCCACATCCTATAATTTCATCTTTTTATTCTTCAGGTTGCATATGAAGATTTTGTTGCTGCCGGTTCGCTTGCGGCTGCAAGGGAGAAAGGACTGGTTAGTACATTAACTTAATGCTTCTTTACATGAATCATTTTTCATAACTAACATGTGAAATACTTGCAATCAAATATACTGAATACCTTCTTTCAAAAAAAAAAAAAAAAATTACTGAATACCAATAAAATGGTGGTTAATATTTTGCACATCAAAAATGTTATTCAGTTTGAAGAACTACGCACAGACTGCTAGTGATGTAATTTTTCTATAAATTATACGAACTGATTTAGACAAAAAGTATACTGCCTGCTTTCCTTGACATTATGAGTCTTAATGTTTCACTAAAGCTCTCATTCTCTCATGATATTTCCTTGGCCTATTCCCCTGTATGGCATCAACTACTGAATAAAGCACATATATTATTTCCCTTGATGCTTTCATACAAGCTCCTTTGATTTATGAAACTGACATTATCTTTTCTCCTTATCAATCGTCAGAAGCTCCAATGGTAGTTCTTGTGCCAGTAAACCTTAAATTTCAATTATTTCTTAGTGAAGTAGTTGCATAGCAAATTCTTGTAGCGTAAACTCCATTAACGCATTTGCTGACTTTGAAGTCTTCTCTGTCCATCCTTCCCCTTCTTCGAGCCCTCAGCTTACCCCTTCTCCCAAGGTAGTACTGATACACATGAGCTCAAGCAAACATACCCACACACATTTGTATATTTGCATTGTATCAAAACACAATTTCAAGGGCAGTCAATAATCCTAGTTGAGGCCCTTTATCCTTAGTTTTGGCAGTGTTGGTACTCTTATTGTAAGTTAATTAATTACCTTAGATCCAATTTGAACGTGTTGGGCTCCCATCTTTACTTTCATGTATTGAGGTCTGTTCTATCCCATAGCATTTGAGTCAATTCCATATGTAATGGAAATTATAAATCAACCCAACTTTATTAGAATTCATAGGTCATACTATACCACAACTACAGTGATGTGCTACAATTACACATCCTGTTCAACTCTCATAGTTTTTTTGGTCCAGTTTTTCGGGTCAAGTACTTGAAAGTGAGGGGAATGGGTAAGAGATCCTCACTCTCAAGTACCGCAGTTCGAAGGATTCGACCTTGTTACCTCAAAGTTACAAGGTGAATTCTTCACCAACTAAACCAAGCCTTGCTTGGTAATTGATCTTAATCTAGTGATTAAATAGTTTTCTCCGTCAACATGGTGAAATTGGATTTTATTATCAAATCCTTGATGGTGAGAGATGTTACTCATTGGTTTATTGCTTTCATGTATTGCAGTTGAGATCTGAAGGGAAGGAATATGTTGTACAAGAAGGAGATGTCATGTTGTTTCGCTTCAATGTTTGATCACATTATCGCCGGAGCAGATGGATTTGTTACCTGTCAGTTACAGCAGAAAAACGATGTTGCTGACAAGTTGTACAAGCACATCACTACATTCTTGAACTGTGGGAGCCTGACCTCAAAAGTGAGGTAGATTCATTGAGTAGTCACCAAATTTTGTCAAAGAAGCAATTAATTCGTACATTCATTATATACTTATTTCAGTTATTCAATGTATAAAGGCCAGAGATAATTGAATTATCGATCAAAGGAAGATAGAATAATAAAGAATAGATGCTACTAATTTTATATATCGCATTGCATGCTGAAAGATAGTCTATAAACAAAAGCAGCATTTTTTAAAAAATAAAAAATAAAAGGCTTAAAACTATATAAGAATTCAGAATTTAGCCCATAGTTCTCGTTCATGAGTCGATGATTTAGTTGGAATAGTGTTCTACTCCCTTTGATCCCTTGTGTTCTTTGCATTTTCCAATTAAACAAATGAAAGTCAAATGCATTAAACAAAGCTAATTGAATCAAATGAAAGTCAAATACATTCAAACAAAACTTTTTGAATCAAATGAAAGTCAAATACAGTCAACAAAGCTAATTGAATCAAATGAAAGTCAAAACACACTTAAACAAAGCTTTTTGAATTAAATGAAAGTCAAATGCAGTCAACAAAGCTAATTGAATTAAATGAAAGTCAAACGCATTCAAACAAAGCTTTTTGAATCAAATAAGAGTCAAAATTGCTTTAAAAAAAATTATGGTTTCAAAGAAAAAAAGTTTTAAAAAAAATTCTAATTTGGAATATTTTTAATGTAGGCCCTTTTTGGTTGGGAGGAATTAGGAAGAACGGAAAAGAAATGAAAGGAAAGGAAAAATATAGATTCCTATGTCTGGATTTAAAAATTAAACGGGACTTGATAAGAAATGAAGGGAAATGGAAAAAAAAGCTCCCTTCACAAAATCTTCCCTTTCTTTTTATCCCAACATTGGAGGCATTTGATAGGAAATAAAGAAATTAAATCTATTAAACTTAAAATTAGTTTTCCCTTCCCTTTCCTTCCTTTACTAATATCATACCAAACGATAGATTTCTCTAAATCCCCTTCTTTTACTAATATCAAACCAAATATTAGATGATATAGTTTCTTTCTTTTCCCTACCCTTCCTTTCCTTTATTTCCTTTACTCATATAGTTAAAAAAAAATCGTTAATTTTCTTTTATATATATGGTGAATGAGCTAATATTTGTTACATTTTTCACATTTTCTTATAATTTTCAAACAATCATGAATATGTTATACTATAAGGTCTTGTTCACTTCACCTTGAAAAATAATATTCAGTAAAATTAATTTATGCCCAGTAAAAATAATTTCAGTTTAGCAAAAATAATTTCAGTTTAGTAAAAATTAGTTCAGTTTAGTAAAAATAATTTCACTTCAGTAAAAATCAGTAACTTTATAGAAGAAATACAACAGAAAATCAGTAAACTAATTTCACTTCAGCAAAAATAATTTCAATTCTGTAAAATTAATTTCAGTTCAGCAAAAATAATTTCAGTTCAGCAAAAAAAAAATTTAGTTCAACAAAAATAATTCAGCAAAAACAATTTTAGTTCAGCAAAAATAATTTCAGTTCAGTAAAAAAATTTCAATTTAGCAAAAATAAGGTGAAGTGAACAGGGCCTAAGACAAGTGGATTAATGTGGAGCGGCTTTTCCTGTCTTATTTATGTAATATTATCTCTAAAAAAATACTTGACCTATTTTATTGCATTTTGTTTAGTTTCTATTATATAAATTATATTGATTTCAAAATCATTACTTTGATTGATTCTAAATAATGGAATACATTTCCAATATGATAATTTTGGTGAATATATTATATTATAAGACAAACAGATTAATGTGGAGCTAACAAGTGTAACTCTATGATTCACTTATCTTATTTTTGTAATGTTATCTCTAAAAAAATACGTGACATATTTTATTGCATAATTTTTATTAGTTTATTTTTATAATGATATCTCTAAAAAAACGATGTGAGTAAATTTTTAGACTATAAATAATGCAAATTTAATAAATATATTTAATATTTTTTAAAAAATAAAGTGTATCACCGATAACTCTCTATAGATATACAATCATACAAATGTCTTGTGTGCTAAAACTAACATGACATCATGATCGACCTCTCCAACAAGTGAAAATGGATACTAATTTGCACAGTTCAATAACTTAGCAATTTTACTTTTGAACAAAAATTTAGAGTGCAACTATATTTAAGATATTATTATTCATTGAATAATACTTTTATAGCTCTAAAAAAAAGTTTTCATAATACTTCTATGTTGTACTTCGTGTCTGATTCCAATGGGTCTTTGGTGGAACTCATGGAATTGAAGTATAAACTCTAAAAAAATAAGATAATGAAGAAAAAAAATTGTCTCTTGAATAAACAATTAGATAAGAGAAGGTTACTTTACAAAAATAATAATAAATAAATAAATGAAAACTAGAAAAGGTAATTTAAAATGTAATTTAAAATGTAAAAATAAGGTAACGGGTCTCAAACCCACGACCTACATAAGATTGGAACAGATCTACATACGTATAAATCATTAAACCATCTAGCCAAACGCAATATTATGGTTATTATGTACGAGTATTTATTATACATAACACTTAAATATAAAAGCTGAAAGAAGTTGGGCTCTTTCTGGCCCTGAACCCTGGCAGGCGCCAGAAACTATATAATATTTCTATTATAATGCAATTATAATAATGGTACATTATAAACTATATATATTAGAGATACAAAAATTAAAGGATCTAAGTATGAGAATTTATAAGTAAAGGAAAAATACAATAATAGAGATAAAATGATTAGGCATAGCCTCCAAGTCAATCTTATAGGAATTTGTCCAACAAGAGCCTAAGTGACTAGAAATACTACATGAAGCTCTTATAAAATAGTTTATTGAGTCCTTTTCTCCCCTTATATCTACTATGTTAACAAATTTCATAGTCTAGGAGGTGGAAGTAACCATTTAGGAGCTTCAATGTAATCCAAGCTGATGAATGTTTTGGCCTCTACATCCGTCAATTTTTTAGTATATGGAACTCTTTTTGCAAGAGATGCACCAGGTCCTTTATTATTGTACTCTCCAAAAAATACAGTCCTACATACCCATATTAAATGATTAGAAATCTCAATAAAATCATAATATCATTAGATGGATAATCTAACATCAACATTTTCAAGAAATAAATTTGGTATCATATATAGAATGAAATTGATTATTTATGACAAAGTTACTTCGTCTTTATGTTGTAAATAAGGATGTAATAGATTAATCACTATTGACAACTAGTGTACCAAATGTAGCACATGTATCTTTGAGTTGATCAATCGTGGTTAACATTTTTTTTTGTAATTAATTAAACTTTTACATTGATGAAAATAAAGCAGCTAAGTAATAGACAACACGCAATTTATTTATTTATTTAATTTTTTTTTTTCATGAAAGCACACTACATGCATGTGATTGTATGTTTTTTTATTCAAACCTTTAATTTTTTTTTCATTTATTTCAATATGAATGCTTAGCAATTCATGTACGTTGTATATGATGTAGCTAAAAATGTTGAATGCAAAATAAATATAGAATTCTAAAAGTGGATTTTTTCCCAAATTGAGCTTTATACGGAAATTATTTACGAAATTGGTCTCGTGGCAAAAGTATTTCCCAAACTAAGCTTGTGAGGTGAAACGCTGTCTCGGACAGCGTTTTACACTCAGTTTTTTTAAAAAAAAATTCAAGACATAAAACGCTGCCTGAGACAGCGTTTTATGGTAGTTTGACTTTTTTCTCAAACTTTGTATTTCATACCTGTTTTATACAAATAAACGCTGCCTGAGGCAGTGTTTATATCTTTAAATGAAACGCTGCCTCAGGCAGCGTTTATTGTACAAGCATAAAACGCAGCCTGAGGCAGCGTTTTTATCTGTACATTAAACGCTGTCTGAGGCAGCGTTTCTTGCGGGAATTATAACGAATTCCAGGCCTTTTTTTCTCAATCTCTTTCACGCAACTTACACTCTCTGTCTCTCTCACTAACTCTCACTGTCACCAACAAAGAACCACTGCCGTTGCCAACGCCTCCCTTGCCGTGCCGCCGCTGCTGCCGCCCCTGCCTCCGCCAAAGTGAACGGAAGTTGTTGCCGACATTGTCTCACTCACTCTTTAAATCCGGGTAAACCCTAAATTCGTAGTACATTGTTGAATTTTATATTGAATAGTTGGTAGTAGATAGTTGTTGTATGTTGTAGCAAATTGTGATGTAAATTGTATTAATTTGTTGCTAATTAGTAATGAAATGTGATAAATTGTTGATAATTATTAATGATAATGTGGTACATTGTTGAGGAAAAATATAGACGAAATTGTTGATTAAATTGTCGACGAAATTGTTGATGAAATTGTCAATGATAATGTGGTTTGTTTTTGATGAAATTCTTGATGGTAATGTGGTCTATTATTGTGAAAAAAATGATAAAATTGTTGATGGTAATTCGGTATTAGTATGTTGATAGTTGTATGCGGTACTAAGAGTTAATGAAATTGGTGATGAAAATGTTGATAATGAGAATGGACTTGTTTCATTATTGTCATATTAGCTACACATGTAGGTTCTCGAAATTTGATATAACTTTCCATTATCAAAGCTATGTATGTTATGTATTGTTAAATTAGGGTTTTTTGACGTTGTTTTAGAATTCGATTATCCTTAAATGTGTTTTGGTTGGTATGTAAAATATGGCTTCACAAAATGTAGTGTTGTTATGCCGGTGGGGAGGTGAAATTATGTGCGATGGATCAAATGTTGAGTACAGTGAAGGGAATATGGAACTTATAACACTTGAACCGAACATGACTGTGAATGATCTGATGAATGAGGTTCACAGTAGTATCGGCTCAAACCCAATGAATGCTGAACTGAACCTTAAAATGAGGTGTGAGACTGGGCATGGGGTTCAAGTGTTACCTGTCTCCACAAACAAACATTTAAAAGCTTTGAGAAGCATTGTTACAATGAAGGGTGTTCCCAATGAGATATATGTAGATACAGTGCCTATATGTACCCAACAAAGTACTTGGGCAGAACAACATCCTACATATGTCTCTGATTACAACACCGCGTCCTTCCAAGGCCCTTCAAACCACATTCCATCGAATGAATATGGGATGGGAACTTTCAGTCGCTTGCTGCATGATGATCAATTTCAGATGTCGTTTAGTCCTCATATAGCATCACCTGCACATGCGGGGGGCTGTGTGACAATGTTCGGCCAATCCGGTCCTTCGACATCAAACACCGTGGCTCCGTCACCGATGCGAGATGAGGTTCAAGAATCACCGTCTCAAGAAGACCCAAGTCATTTTGATAATATTGTGAATAACGAATTGTCGGTGTACGATGTGTATGCGGATACAGATGATGAGGATGATAATGGGGAGGAGTATGATGGGCTTGATGACATGGATCTTGAAGATGGGCATATGGAAATTAATGAGCCCTTGGTTAGAACTGCAGTACCCTAGTTTAGTCAGATAAATGAGAATTATGAAGTTGATGAGTATTGGGCCAATTCAGGGAGTCATACATCATTTGTTCCAGGGGGAGAATTCGAGAAGGGGATGTACTTTGACAGTAAGAAAACGCTTCAAGAAATGGTGAAGATGTATTTTATACAGAGAAATCAATTCTACACCACAGTGACCTCAAATGAGAGTGTCCTTCATCTGCGTTGCAAGAAGAAATGTGGATGGTCTCTAAGGGGTACCAGGACAAGTGAGCACTCGCGTGGCTTCACCATAGTCACATACAAAGGCCCGCATCGGGAGAACTGTGTTACCGAATTACTATCTAATGATCACCCACACTTGGATTCGTCCATAATATCTGAGTTTGTGAAGTCCTTTATGCAGAAAGATCCGACTTTAAAAGTTGAATTCATTCAGGAACTCATCTCCAAGCAATTCCATTTTGAAGTTCCGTATAAAAGAGCATGGTATGCCAAGGACAAAGCCATCACTCAAATTTTTGGGGATTGGGAGAGTTCTTACAGCAGACTTCCTCAGTTCATGCAAGCACTGCAACAGTCAAACCAGGGAACCGTAGTCATATGGAAACACAAAGCTCTAGTGGAGGGTAGGTATACCAGCAACATGGAAGTATTTGAACGAGTGTTTTGGGCATTTGGTCCTTGTATCGATGGTTTCAAACATTGTATGCCTGTTATCTGTATCGTTGGGACGCACTTGTATGGGAAGTATAAAGGAACACTTTTGGTTGCTACAGGTGTGGATGGAAACTTCCAAGTATTTCCACTAGCATTTGCGTTGGTTGAGGGGGGAAACATTTCCAGCTGGTCTTGGTTTATGAGCTGTCTTCGGGATAGAGTTACGCAACGAGATGGCTTATGTGTTATATCTGATCGACATGCAGGGATTATTGCAGCAATGAATGATCCTAACATTGGATTCACTCAACCCCGAGCCTATCACAGGTTTTGTGTTCGTCACTTGGCTTCAAACTTGAAATCTCACGTGCGAAGCACCATCACGAGAGATACATTCAAGGCTGCTGCGTACCAAAGACAAGAAAGAAAACTGCAAGCTGACTTGTTTTCGATTGGTCAAGCATGTACGAAATCGTTACAGTATATTGCCCAAGTGTCGTTTCCTACGTGGTCTTTGTTTCACGACGGTGGTCGCAGACATGGGATATGTACAACAAACTTCTCTGAGACATTTAACAATGTTTTGAAAGGTGCTCGGTTCATGCCAGTTATGTCCCTTGTTGAGTTAACTTTCCACAGAGTTAACAGGTACTTCACCTTAAGAAGAGAATCTGCTGAGACCAGGGCCAAACAGGGACCCCCAAAGGTCACTGCTATTTTGGAAAAGAACACAGCAAAAGCAAGATACCACAAGGTGGATGCCTATAACCGTCGGCTGCACATTTACCAAGTGACGACACATAGGGGGGAGCGAGTTGGTAGAAAGGGAGGCCATAGACACACTGTTAACTTCCAGTTGAGAACCTGTACATGCAACAAACCCCTGATATTCCACCTTCCATGCTCTCATGTTCTAGCAGTGTGTGCGACTTATTCACTGTCCGAGAGGCCGTGGGTGGACCCTTTCCTGCAATCGGATGCATATATGAACACGTATGCACCACAGTTCTGGCCTATTCCATGTGAGACCACTTGGACGCAGTACACAGGACCTAGACTCATCCCGGACGCCAGCATGGTAAGAGGAAAAGGTCGGCCAAAGTCAAAGCGCATACGCAATGAAATGGATGACACTAACCGACCTAGGACTAAATGCAGCCGCTGTCACCAACAAGGTCACAATCGCAAAACGTGCCCAGCTAGATCAACCGAAACATAAGCTTGTATTTGTTTAGCTATAGTAGTAGAACAGTAGATTCATGTAGTAGTTGATTAATGACGTTATGTAACATTTGTAACGCTTGGATTATATTTGAGATTTGGTGACTTATATTTCGACTTTGTCTTTTACCTGTGACAGTCATGTCAATTTCATTGACTAGTAATTCTGTTTTTTAATTGGTTTGGCCATATTGTTTTGAATGAACAGATATCATGGTCGGACACGATCGGATACCAGGACCACTTGACCCATCTGTCCTTACACTGTAGGATAGACATCGGAGTGTTGACATATGGGAGCAGACGGTAATTTCTCACGTGCCATTTCATGTACAAATTTGTCTTATTTTTTTGTATACTTGACCCTTATTTACAGTTTTGAAATGAATTACCAGGTGGACATAGCGGAAATGTTGGGGTGCAGGCACTTGAGGTCCGGCTGGGCAGTCGATCCACGCGTTCTTCAGTACGTCGACTGGGTTGGCTTTGGTGGTATTCATCGCGTGGGCTACAGAGAAATAGATCGAGGGCTTATCACAGCATTAGTTGAGAGATGGAGGCAGGAGACACACTCCTTCCATCTTCTTGTGGGGGAGGCGACAGTCACGCTACGGGACGTCGCGATACTCACACGCCTTCCCATCCATGGGAATGCGGTGACAGGGGGTGTGGTACTTGACCCCGCAGGTTTAGTAGGTCGGGTTTTAGGGGTTCAGCCAGAGCCAAACGAGATCAGGGGCAGCGCGCTGAGGACCGGTTGGCTACGCGACACTTTTGGATATTTACCTCAGGATGCTGACGACGCCACAGTGCAGAGATACGCCCGAGCTTACTTGTTCCTGCTCATCTTGGGCGTGCTCTTTGGAAACAAGAGCGGAAGCCATCTTCAGATTATTTACCTGCAGCTGTTAAACCACGACTGGGATGAGATCCGTGGATACAGTTGGGGTAGTGCTTGTTTGGCGGTCTTGTATCGCCATCTGTGTAGAGCATCACAGCGTGGAGCACAGCTGATTGGAGGTCCTTTGGTTGTGCTACAGGTAAACCTCATCATTATCCTTAAGCCTAGTTTGATAATGACTTGACGTTATTTATGCTTTACCTTTTATTTGATTTTTAAAACAGCTATGGGCTTGGGAGCACATCCATGTAGGGAGACCAGGTAGGCCTGTTGTACACTGTCCAGGGCAGCTGGACCAGGACGATCAGTATGCAGCATACGATGCTCCCCCGCTCCCTGAACTCGATCAGGCATACGGTTGTAGGTTCGTAACATTACACTTGTGTACGATCATGACCCCTACTCCTTCCATTCACAGTTCGACTTCGGACAGAGTAGTGGTGGAGGTCATACTTCGGGCTCTACACAGGCAGGATTACTTCATCCATAACACCGCTCCCGGCCACAGCCAGGATGACTCATCGCCTCGCCAGTTGACTCCTCCACCGTCCCGAGACCCATTCACCACCATTCAGCATTACACGAGGCGTCCGAGGCGTGTTCGTAGACGGACGGAGGACACACAGGATGGAGATCAGTTAACTCCAATACATGAGTCCGGATAGTATTAGTTAGTTGATCCTTTTTTGGTACTCAGATATTTAACAATGTTGTATATAACGCTTACATTATTAATACAAGAAATGTTTTCTAAATGACTCTCTGTACAATTTGAAGTTTATTTCCCTTATTTGTCCGAATTTGACTTTTGTTAGTGAAACTATATCTTTTATCTCCGTTATATGTATTAAGCAGCATATATTTGGTCTCCCGCACTTAAAGTGCCGTTTCACGATGGTTATCATGCTGTTGGGGTTGTTTCCAGTGTTTGATGGTTGTCGGTGGTGGTCGATGGTGGTGAAAAGGTTGGGACTGGTGGTGGGAATGCTCTTGCGTTGTTTAGGGTGTTTTATGGTAGTTTATGGGTGGTTGAGAGTGGCGGCCGGTGGTGGTGGGGGAGGTGGTTGATGGTGGTGGGGGTGGTTGTTAATGATGGGGGTGGTGGGAATGTCCTTGCATTGTTTAGGGTGTTTTGCATTGCATAGGGGTGGTCGAGAGTGGCGGCCGGTGGTGGTGGTGGAGGTGGTTGATGGTGGTGGGGGAGGTGGTTGATGGTGGTGGGGGTGGTGGTTGATAGTGGGGCTGAGGCTGATGCTGTTGGGTGAGGGTGATGTGTAGGGGCAGCAGCAGATTGCAGAAACTGCTGGTGATGCAGTCTAGCAGATGCTGCTAGTGATGCAGTCCAGCAGAAAAACGCTGCCCCAGGCAGCGTTTTATGCTTTAACGTAAAACGCTGACTGAGGCAGCGTTTTAAACCCCATATACATATTCCAGTATAATTTGGCAAAATATACTAGTATATTTTGCCAAAATACATACCAACAGGTCAACAAGGTAAAACGCTGTCTGAGACAGCGTTTTACTTCTTGAATTTTTTTTTTAAAAAAATTGGGAGTAAAACGCTGTCCGAGACAGCGTTTCACCCCAGAAGCTTAGTTTGGGAAATACTTTTGCCACGAGACCAATTTGGTAAATAATTTACCAATAAAGCTCAATTTGGGAAAAAATCCTCTAAAAGTTTATGTAACTATGATATAAGTGTAGAAGAATTACACAATGTTAGATCTTCCTTTTCCAAAAAAAAAAAAGAAAAAAAAAAAGAAAAAAAAAAAAAAAAACCAAACCTACTGATATATGTAAGGTGTTGGTAATATTATCCAATACAAGAATTTTATTTTCTATTTTTATTAAAATAATAGACTCTATATTATTATGAAATGAGAACATAGAACCAATCTAGGTCATAAGGTCACCATAGTCGAATGACTATAATGTTTCATGTGTCATTAATGGTATTTTTGTAATTTTGCAACTTAATAAAACTTTTGTTAGTTTCAATTTTAAAAATTAATTAAATGAAAATCTAGTAAAATTTAATAAAATCAATTAAAAATTAATTCACATCACTTCAAAAGTAAATTATAATTTTTAAAGTTGCAAAATTACAAATATGTCAATATGTCATTAATGACACAAGATACATCTTGGTTGTCTGATTATGATAATCCAATGGCCCAAATTGGTTTCTTGTTCTCATTTTAAATTATATAAGAACCTAAGGATCATATATAGTTTTTGAAATTTAATATACCTATGATTTGATCTCCTTAGCAACAAAAGGGCACTTTAACTTCCCCTATTAATTCAAATAAATGCAATATTGCGTAGTGAATCACAAGATTATATTTTCACATGTTTCATCCATATAGTAAAAGTGATATAAAGGTTATTATGAAAATTATTGATAATGGATAGATTATATAGAAAAGAAATGCTTACTTTTGAAATTCTGGTTTAGAGTTATCAGACCATCCCTCGGGGTTAACGACATCACTGAAGGTGCAATAAGAGTAAACAACTCGTGCTGCTTCCATCCATGCTCTACCTAATAGTGCATGACTACCTGTCCCAGTCACATTGCAATGGACAAAAGAGTATCCACCTTCTCCATCTGCACTATTTCTTGCATGTGCAGTTATGACTGCTGCAGGGTCTTCTGATTGAACATGGATCTCGGTGTTCTGCCAATATGAAACAATAATCATATTTAGTCAACCTACTAATGAGCATAAGAACATTAATTGGTTTCAATTTTTTTTTTTTTAATACTATTGAAGTTTTTTAAAGTGGAAGATATTTTTAGATACCAAGTATAAAGATCTTGCTTCACCAAAGATAAAATCAACGGTTCCCTCAATATAGCAATCCTTGAAGAAATGGTTGCCTTTATCATCACATAGAGTATCTTGGTATCCAACAAATTTACAATTGTAAAATGCTGCTTTATCACCGGATATTCTCATAGCAGCAGCTTGTGCTCCCTTTCTCTTACCATCTGGTCTTGGAGCGGCATTCTTCATTAAAAAATATTTTTGTATAATTAGTTAAGTTTCTTTGAAAAGCATAACCTCATAAATAGATACCATATCAAATATCTTAAATTTAACAATGCTATATCATATCAAGAAAGAGATTTGATCTATCAAGTGTAATTCTTATCTCATAGTTTTGTTATATTATAATATATTAATATTAGCATGTTCTATTTCTTTCCTCATCGATTATGGAAAACCCTTCCACTTATTGGCGCTCCCCTCACATTTCATTGGTTGAATATGTAAAATTGTACTTATAGTTAAAAATATTTGTATGCTGACTAATACTTTGTCTGTTTCATATTATTTAATACATTATTTTTGCGCGTTAACCATGCATATCTTCAAAAATATAATATCATCAATTATGTAAAATGAAAAAAAATAAAAATAAATTAATGTTCAGAATACACACGTTAAGACAAATAAAAAAGACTCCACTTAGCTATAATTTTGTCTGAAAAATAAATCACAAAATGAACTCAAAGTAATTTAAGTGAATGATGACGAAAGTCAAAATATGTCAACAAAAATGAAGCGGAGAAAGTATAAAATTATGAATAATATTGTCTTTTTACCAAATTCTTGATAAAAAAACTGAAAAAAAGTGAAAATTAGATAATACACCCGGGTGCACCATGCTCATGGTGCACCCGGGTAAACAAAAAAAGGCGGAAAGAACATATAGTGTTTGATAAAGAACATACCTATGTTTGACAAAGAACATACCTTTAATATGTTATTTGAGTGTGATCAGTGTGTTCTTTGAGTAAAATTATATGTTCTTTACATTATAACTTATGTTATTTAACATATGTTGATAAACATATTTTTTTTTGGGTCTAATAATACAAAATATGTTCTTTGAATTTGGCGTGTATGTTCTTTAAGGTCGTAGTGACGCCCAAATTCTATTTTTTTTATTATCATGTCATATTTAAATTACTTTTATTATCGCACATTCGTTGAGTTTGATTAGTGTGTTATTTAGGTATTAACTATATGTACTTTACAATATAAATTATGTTCTTTTTAACATTTGGTATTTTGAAATTTGATATTGAAATCTTAAATTATTTTTAATTGAAAATAATGTTAAGAGTAAAAAAAACTAAATTATTATGGGAAGTTGAATTTTTTTTGGAGAGATAGAAAACTATTTTTTGGGGAAATGATATTTTTGGTAAGGATTTTTTAAGAGGTGATCAACATTGGCATGACTCACATCCCGACCCGATCCGGCCCGAAATAGGGTGGGTTTGGGCAAACCTTAAAATGCATTTTTAGTTAAAACTCGATTTGGGTTCGAAAAAAGCCCGAAAACCCGCTACTTTTCTACGGGTTTGAGCACGAGAAATTATGATATGGTCTGGCCCTTCTCGATTATTTATCACTTCTAAATTTTTCCCGTTAATAATGTGTAATTTTTCAGAAAATTTTATCAAGCTTTTATCTCATTCTTTTTATTATATCTTTATGTTCTTTGGTAATGCATGTTTTTGTCAAATACAACCATGTTCTTTGTCAAATACATGTATGTTCTTTATAAAACACAGGATGTTCTTTCCGCCTTTTTTTTATTTATCCGGGTGTATGATGAGCACTGTACACTCGTGTGTATAAACCACAAATTAAAAAAAAGACTTGAATAATAAGTACACTGTAGACTATAATGAGCCATACTCTCTACACATTAAACTACTAATTTATATCCAACCTATATTTCATTTCACAATAATCATTTCAATTTTATCTCTTCTTCCTCGTGATATACATCACATTTTCTTTCTTACCTATTATTCTTCATATTATCTAATGTGCTCGTTACACTATTTTCATTTCAACACTTGAAACACAAATTCTAGTTATCTTTTATAATTCTTCAAATAAGTAGTATTGATATATTTATGCATAACACATATTACACTAGTAATTCATATTGGCGAGAGCAATTCATATTAAGTTGTAGATTAACTTACATGTTAAATTGTTAGTCTTATACTGATAAGGATATTCATGTACCCTTGCTATAATTAATTTTTACTAACTTTTCTTTTATTTACTCAAAGCTTAACTTCCTTCTGTGTATGAAAAAAATTAAAGAATACTAAACTAATAACAAGAGCACAAATTCAGTTACTTTTAACACAAAGAAATGCGATATATTATAACATAATAATTAAAGAGATATAGGACTTTTGTACCGAAATGATTATATTTGTAGCAACAAAGTAATCAGATTCCACAATCAGAGTTGCACTATCCACAGTCCCATATTCTGCAGCTGTACCGGAAAATGTTATAGTTGGCCTATTCTTAGGATCTGTTCCGTAAAAAGTGACATACGATTTAAAGCTATCAACTTTAACTTTTTCCTTATACTCCCCTGGACCAATTGTTATGATTACACGTTTAGTGTTTCCGACTTTTACATGCTTTACAGCATCTGATATCGTCTTAAATTTTCCGCTACCATCTTGTCTTACATCTATGGTTTCAACCCCACCACTTTCGGCTTCTACTACATTAGGATCAAATGTTCCTTTTTGTATGCTGCAAATTAAAATTAAAATTAAAATTAATGATGTAGAAATAACTCAATATTGAAGTACATAAAAGATACATACGTGTATACTAATGATAATAAAATGTAAATAACGATAATCTAAACTTTCAAACATATAGAAAAAATTGTATATAAAAACACTCTTCCTTAACCTATACATATTGTTTAATATGACAAGTTATAATTTTATATCTGTACTATATACATAAATAAACAAACCAATCTGCCACATGTATGTCCTCCTCTCCTTTTAACTTTCATTACAATCCTTTTCTTTTCTTGACCCTTCAATTTTTGTAACCTTCACTTTAACTCAACAAATTGAATTTTCTTAATGTTATTTTCTTTCTCTTACTCTCTCTCCATCTATCAATTTAAATTTAAATGAATTTATCATTTACTCATTGACCCCTTTTCATCTTCTCCTAATCCTTGTCGTAATATAAATATATAATAAAAACTCTTTTAATATCACCTAAAATCCAAAAAAGATAAAATAGAGTGGTAGATAAATATCTCTATAATTACTGCAATGATGAATATGAAAATTGAAAAGGAGAGAAATTAAAGTGCGAAATTAGTAAGACATGAATGACAAGAAAAAGGAAGCGTTTGGTGCAAGAACTTATAAATTAATTTCATTAAACAAAATTGATTGCAGGTTATAAAAAATCGTTTTCAAGATATTAAATGTGCTAGAGAACTTTATTTGTGAAGAGAAATTTCGTAAATTCGTATATTGATGATATAAGAGATTGATCTTCAATTATTTGACACAAAGTATTATTTAACTCTCGTGCAATTAGAGAATTTAATTTAAATAACACGATTATTTGTAATGTTTAATTACATTAAAATCCCAAATTAGTGCAAAAATCTTTTCCACATGAAAAATTGTAGTCACATTATTACATTTAAGAGTATTTGACTTCTCTTTATCTCTCCACATTCCTTTTTTTTTACTCCCTCCGTTCCCGAAACTTCGACCCTTTTGGCCTAATTATAGTCCCAAAATGATCGCCCCATTTGCATTTTAATACCCTTTGATTTGCAATAATATTTGTGCAAAATTAGCTTCCCCATGCAACTTTTGCTTTTTCTATATACTTTTATTACTTTCTCTCTCTACTTTATTGCAATTCCAATGTAAATTTCCCTTTTCAACGTACTTTTCTTAGTTTCCCCATACACTCTTACACTTCCAATTAAGTTTCTTAATACCCGCGAAATCAACCCAAAAGGGTCGAAGTTTCGGGGACGGAGGGAGTATTATTTTTTTTTATTTATTTATTTTTTATTTATATGTCTGTCATTGTAAGGAAAAAAAAATTAATAACATTAATGTACAACTTCTACATGTTGCACTTATAGAAATCTGTGCAAAAATATTGAGAAATATACATGATTGACAAAAGAGATAACTTTCTTTGTTTTATTTCTTGTATTGTCAATATCAAAATGGTTTAAGAAAAAAGAAGAGATGATAAATATACCTAATTCGTTTGACTGATTCTTGAAACCATTTATTAACTTCCGCATCATTTGCTGGAATTAAAGTTTGAGCATTTATCGTTAGAATATTGATAAGAAAAATTGCCAAATCAATACAAAGTTTTCTTCCCATTTTTCTTTTATTTTTCAACACTAAAGGCAATGTGTAAATGATATTTTTTTATATATAAGGCATGGAACGAGAAACAATTAACATAATATTATTGGAACTTAAAATTTGCTTCCCATATAACAATGGCTATAATAAAGGGCTAGATTTAGAATAATATTATACTAAAAATATTAATTTACCTACAATAGAAAGGATACTAATTCCTCTACAAAATAGGAGTAAGTTAGTTTTAAGCTTAATTGGCAAGAATGACATATACCATTGAATGATTGTTTGTTACATAGTTGAAGATTTCCTCATTCATTCTTATCCAAACACATTGTGGTGAATAAATTTTTTTGAAATAATTCTTGTTTTAACAATATTTTTACTTACCTATTTTAAACAACTTCAACTACTCGTATATGTAAAGAGACGGAATAATTCTGCATTTGTTTGACATATACTATAAGAAAGATAATAAATCATTTAAAGCTTGAAATCTAAAAACATATCTCTATTTGTTTATTACTTAATTTACATTTGTGGAGCCATTGTAGTGGTGGTAAATGTTCTACTTTATTAGTCAAGAAGTCTTGGTGTCTATCATTGAAAAATATTTTATTGATGTCTAGCAAGAGATTAACATTTTCCGGTTTTGTGAGAAAAATATATTATTGGCATTTGTTTATGATATATATGATGCCACATATGCCATATTAGGGTGATGTATGGCAAGATTGCATACATTGTCATTGATTTTAATGAAACCAGTTTAACAACTAATCCATGTATCTAATTAAAAACTTGTTATATTTATGACTTAATTTAATATTTGATATCATTTTGTTGCAATGTATAAAAAAATAAGGAAAAATGGAAATAAATAATCTCACCTTTGCGTGGTCTAACAATTACAATCCCACCTTTTGATTATTACAAGACAAACCCACCTTGGTATGCCATGTTCTTCTAATAGACCTTGACTTGTTAGTGACTGATTTTCGTAGGTATATACCACGTGTCAAATTTTAATAGGTTCATTTCATTTTTTTAATAATAAAAAAAAACAAAAAAAAAAAACAAAAATACAAAGAACAAAATTAAGAAAAAAAAAAAAACACCAGCCACCAACCATCCACCAGCCACCATGAAACCCTAACTCTTACCCCAGCCACCACCAAAAATCGGCCAGCCGCCCTCCTTTACCGCCGAAAACGGCCGGCTGGCACCCACTCACTCGATGAGATTCTGTTATCTCTGACGAGAATTCGAAATCATGCCTGAAGCAGTTATTCGAGATGGGGATTGTCGTGGCTAGGGAGGTTGAGTGGGGATTTTTGAGGTGGTTCGGGAGGTTGAGTGGGGATTTTTGAGGTGGTTCGGGAGGTTGGGTGGGGTTTTTCGGGGCTGGAATGGAGGTTTTCGGCGGTCAGAGAGGTTATTTGGCGCCTAGGTGGTGTTTTCAGGGTGGTGGCTATGGTGATTTTGGTGGTTTTGGGGGTGGGATTTCGGTCATGGGGTGATTTTTGGGGTGTCTTTTGGTCGGCGGGTTGGATTATATTAGGGGGTTCTGGTCGGCCGTTTGTGGGGGTTTAGGGCGGCCAGCCGGTTTTTGGTGGGTTTAAGGTAAGGGTTAGGGTTTCACGGTGGCTGTTAGGTGGTGGGTTTTTTTTCTTTTTAATTTTTCTTTTACTTATTTTAATTTTTGTTTTTAACATTTTTTTTTAATTTTAACCAATTATTGAGTGACACGTGGCTTTGTCTTGTAACTTGTTTAACAGGTTTTAGGTAGAAAGGTCTATTAAAAGAAGATGACAAACCAAGGTGGGTTTGTTTTGTAATAATCAAAAGGTGGTGTTTCGAGGCTTTTTGGATGTCCTGCGAGAGAGTTACAATTCCAAGACTGGATCTGCGCGCCTGTACCTTCAAAACAACGGAGACTCCGGGGGGTGGGAGCTCCGCCTCCGACGATCAAGGTAGAACGTGTTCGGATGTAAAAAGTGCGGAATGTAAAGGGGGATCAGGCTCCTCTTAGAAGAGAAGTGATCATCTAGCTATCTCAGACAGCCTCGAAGTCCAAGCCTTGGCTCTCAAGAAGTGCAATTAAAGCTGGAGTTATTGCTCAGCAATTAATGTACACGTGTGTTTTATGATTTCTGAATGTCGTTACCCAAGGGAGAACATCTCCCTTTTATAGGGTCTCGTAATGTGTGCCTGTCCTAGGTTTACGGGACACCTAGGTTTGACTAGGCTTCCTTGGAGTATGGGCCTTAAAAGGCTGCTTGTCCAAGTTGGCTATGTCTGCCACGTGTCATGCCCTGATTGGTCCACTTGGACACTTCACTGAGTGACACGTGGCGAACTCTGGTTGGTCCACGTGGATGACACGTGAAGGATCCTGACTGGTCCATATGGAGGACACGTGGCAGAACCAGATTGGTCCATATGGCGGGGTAAAAATCCCTAATCATTTGCCCCTCACAGGGGTGACCGTGGCTTGTCACGTGGCACTTGTGATAGGCATCAACTTGTGAGTGGAGGACGGTTTTAACCGTTTTTCTCACTCTTTTTGAATTTTTGAATTTGAAGGGTGACCCTTAGAATTCTCATGCCCCCCCCCCCCTATATAAGAGAGACGTCCTAATCATATGTTCACAGTTTTGCAAGAAAATTTTTGGACGTAGAACCTCTAGTTTTTTAGAACTTAAGATTTTCTTAGAAAAACTTTGGACCACCTGTTCCCTGACCACTTGTCCGTTACAGTCGACTGAGATACTTTACAAGCGCCTCCAACACCTTCAATTTAAAGGTAACTGCCTGTTTTCTCTCGTACTTTAACTTGTTCTTTTTTCCTTTTTGAAAAATGGTTTCCCAAAAGCATACGGCACGTCCTAGGTTAGTGATCAGCCGGTCACCGGGGACGGCTGAGTCTAGAACTAGGAGTGCCGACTGCCGCTTGATAGACCTCTCTTTGCGAAGTACCCCGAGTCCGACAGTCTATGTGTCTGTGCAGGACACCATGGCCAGAATCAAGCAAACTTCCAGACAGACGAACCCAGATGACTCCTTTAGGGCGCCTCTTAGTGAGCTGTTGGACAGGCCGCCTAGAACCCTAAGTACCCCAAGTGATTCTATTTTAAATGAATCAGGGGATGAGCTTCAAAATAAGGACTCGGGCTCCGTTGGACAGGCCCACCATGCGGACACTAGGTCCGAGAGCTCAGGCAGTGACTTTAAGACAAGAACTTCAAGCAGAGTTTCTGATAACTCTGAAGAGAAGCACTCTCGGCTCGAGACAGCGAGAGAATCCCTTTCAGTTGAAATGGGAGAAGACTAGGCGGAGCCGTCTGCTACCCGCCGAGAGCTATATGCCGCCTATTATCATCATGTTCCCGCAGGCAGGCAGAAAATGATGGCAGACAAAATAGGGAGCTTCAGAGCTGACCATGTCATGGGGCATGGTTTTATTTTATGTACACCGGATGCTGAGGACAGCGTAGTCTGGTCAGAGGGGTCCAACTACGGGGAAGAATGTTTTGGCTGCTTTGAGGCGGCTATTAAGGCTGGCCTCAGATTTCCTCTACATCCGGCTGTGAAACGAATCCTGGACGGATACCAGCTGGGTGTTTGGCAACTGGCCCCAAATTCTGGGTTCAACATCTTAGGCTATGTTGCCGGCTGTGAAATACATGAAGTAGACCCTAGCTTTGAAGCATTTGCCCACATACACTATCTAAGCCGAACCCCTAAAGCAAGCAGGTCCGGCTGGTACACTTTGTCTAGCCACAAGGGCTATATGATGACTTTAGGGAAGGAGAACAAATGGAAAGACTGGAGAAACACCTTCTACATTGTCTCCAGCCCTAACAAAGTCAAAAATAAAAAGTATAATAGGTGGAACAGGAACCCCCCTTTTCTAACAGGTGGATCAGAACTGCCGCCTGTTCTTAGGAAAACCAGGGAAGAGATGCTGGATAAGGGCCTTTTCAAGGTGGACATCCAAGCCAACAGAGAGACTGGGGCGAGAGAGTTCATTCCCCAGAGCTACATTCCCAAGTATGACTTGCTATACGATGGGACCTATCTGGCCGCCTGTGGCCTTAATGTAGAAGAGCTGAGAGATAGTTGACCATATGTTTAAGAGCTTAGCAAGACTTGATTTATTTTGTGTCATACTTAGCCTTTTGAATCTTCTTATGCAGATAAAGCCATGAAGAAGCTCTTGGCATCCAAGAAAGCTGCCGCACAATACCGCTCGGCCATCCTTGGCAAGCAACCAGCAAGCAGGCGCCCAAGGTGAACTTCTTTTCCATTTGTCTAAGTCAAAACTTATTTGTTGTCGCCTACTTCTCACTATGTGGTTTTTGTTGCAGGGCGACTCAAACAAACCCTCTCCCCAATCACAGCCGGATCCGAAGATTCGGAAACAGATGGCTGGTGACATGACAACTCCTGGTAGACCTAGGAAATATGTGGCCAGTAAGCCAGGGAGGAGCCATTGTCCCAAGTCTTCAGCCGTCCCTGAGGTCAGCCGCCCTCAGAAGGAGAAGGAGGTGGTGGCTGAAGGTATCAAAAATTTTAATCCTTTACCTTACCCTTGTAGGGTCAAGTTCAATCAGCAGTTGTTTAGTACCTCTGAAAGCAGTTGGTCCATTAGCCGAGTTTACACCAAGTACTTAAAAAATGTTGATTGTGCAGATACCCCTCAGAGGCCAGATCTTCAACAGCTGGCCAAGACCATGCTGAGAGCCGTCTCCCTTGAAGACAGGGAGTCGGTCAGGGGAGTCGGCACCCTCAACTTGGATTCCATCCTCGCCCTTCTAGGTGAGGTATCCTTGTAATTTTTACTTTTTATTTTTACACAACTCTTAGAGCCGCCTGTTACTAATGTTCTGTTTTGCCGAATGCAGTCTATATTGCGAGTGCACGGACTTCGCAGGCCCATCAATGATAAGACCAAGGAGGTTAAAGCTGCGAATGCTCGCTCCGCCTTTTCTCATGATAAGGCCATGTTTCAGATTGCTCAAAAATGAAATATTGACAACTGACATACTATATTCACAGGCGACCGCTAACCTGCAGGTCAAGGCTGACTTGGACGCTGCGAAGAGGCAGGTCTCTTAGCTGGAGCAGCAGGTCAAGGACCTTAAGGCCAAGCTCAAGCCTCTCAAAGAGGCGGAGAGGGAAGCAAACGGCCTTCGTACTCGCGTGGACAAACTGAAACAACAGTTGGCTAACCAGGAAGTCCAGCTTGCCAAAAAATACACTTCTAGAGCCAAGGAGGAAAAGCAGGCCTTGGTCAAAGACATGATGGACGACTGCAACGTCATCATGGAGATGACTTGGGCAACTCTTTTCCTAGACGCCAGCTATGAGGGCTGGAAGAATCAGTTTGCCGCCTCTACTCAAGAGTACAATGACAAAATCATGGGCCAAGCCTAATATGGAGAAGAGGAGGAGGACGAGTCGTCTGATCCGGCTGATGGGTCTGATCAGGAGGAGAAGCAAAATGCTAAAAAGGAACAGCAGACGGCCAAAAAGGATGCGGCTGCTGATGCTGAGAAGCCCCCTCTTGATGCTTAAGCTTTAGGGTATCTTTCTACGGCCGAATGGCCATGTATTTCTTTTCTCGGCCTGCATACCGCTTATTTTGTATCTTTACCGACCGAGGGGTCGGTTTATCAACAATTGCCGGTTGTACCGGTTAACTCGCTTTTGTCGGTCATAAGACCGACTGTATTTATGAATCATCCGGCCATTTCGCCGGTTTCTCCAATTCATACTTGCTCCTTTTTTTTTTAAAAAAAAAAACTTGCCTATGAATGCTAATTCTGCTAAGTATAGCTTGCCTATGAATGCTAATTCATTACACCGACTGTTTTTTCCCCTAGGCGGCTGTGCACCTGGTTTTCAAAGGTGTATTGATTGACTTGGAAATTTTTGGTACTGTAAAGGGTACGAATGGTTTCCAGGTCAATCAATCACTAGGGTGATTGCCCCAATCCAGGCGAATGTTTTTCAAGGGGCGCTTGTGCACTCTTTTGTTGTAGGCTCTCGTCATTCTCAGACGGTACATCTCATGGCGCAAGGCAACATTGCCCCTGCGTTCTGGGAGTGAGTCCAGTGCTAGCCGCATGGCCTCCCAGTTATCCTCTCCATCATATAACATGACTCGAAGAGTCAGCTCATAGTGCTCAATAGGCAAAACGACTTCTGCCACGTAAACCATGAGAAATGGGGTTTCACTAGTCGCCCCTTTTTCAGTCGTCCTGATGGCCCATAAAACATGCGGCAATTCATCCGCCCATAGGCCGCCAACTCCTTCAACTTTCTTTTTGATGCCATCTGAAATTAACTTGTTGAAAGCTTCGACCTGGCCGTTTGCTTGAGGACGGTCGACTAATGCAAAATAATGAGAGATTCCTTGGTCTCTTAACAAATTTTTAAGAGTAAGCGTCTCAAATTGAGGGTCATTGTCAAAAACCATAGATATGGGTACCCCATACCGAGTGATAACATTTCTCCAGATAAAGGAGATAACATCTTTTGTTTTGGTGTCTTTGACCGCCTCTACTTCAACCCATTTGGTGAAGTATTCGACAGCAACCAGGATATACCTCCATCTGCCTGTAGTAGGCGTATAAGGTCCCAGAATATCCATGCCTCACTTGGCGAATAGTACTGGGATATGGATGGCCGTCAGATCAGTTTCCAGAAGGTGGATGAGTTTGCCAAACCTTCAAATTCCATGGCGTCTGCTTCAAGAGTGGGCCAAAAGTAGCCCTGCCGGCTGGCTCTCTTTGCTAGGGTCCTGCCGCCTATGTGGGAGGCGCAGAAGCCCGAATGCAAGTCTTTCAAACCTCTCGTCCCCTCTCTAGGGTAACACATTTCAGTAAAGGTTGGAGATAGCCCTTTTTGAAGAGTTCTCTATTATGAATTTCAAAACTGGATGCACGTTTTTTCATTGCAACCATGTCTGAGTAAGTATCCGGCAAGGTGTCGTCTATTTAGTAAGCCCGAATGCCATCCATCCAGGTTTTGCTTCGGTTTAGTACTACGATGGGATCTTCTTCAATGCTTCTTTTTTCCATAACTTCCTAGAAGACTGACCTAGGTGTGTCACTGGAGGCGGATGATGCAAGTTTAGAGAGAGAATCCGCCTCCTTGTTCTCGGACCTGGGCACCTAACTAAGATGAAATTCATCAAGTGTCCCAGCCTCTTCTTTGACCGGCTGCAAATATTTGATCATAGCCGGATGGGTGGCCTCATAATCACCATAGTATTGGCTAACAATCAGCTGCGAATCAGAATAGGCGTCCACTTTTCTTGCCCCAACCGCCTTACACATGCGTATGCCAGCTAGTAGGGCTTCATATTCTGCCTCATTATTTGAGGCTTGGAACTTGAATCGTAGTGCATATTCATAATTGTCTCCTTCAGGAGATTGACATATGACGCCTGCACCACAACCGTTTAGGGTAGAGCTCCCGTCACATATACCTTCCAAACCCGATCAAGGTTTTCAGGATCAGTCGGCCTTGTGATTTCGAAAATGAAGTTGGCAAACACCTTTCCCTTCACTGCCTTTCTTGGTTCAAAGGAAATTTCAAGGCTTTGAATTTCAATTGCCCATTTGATCATTCGGCTGGATGATTCCATGGTTGTCATTGGCCGCTGAAAGGAATGGTGTCCTTCCAACAAATGTATTATTCAGATAGAGGGTTTAGAATTATCAGGAAGCTAATTCTTCAGTGAGATCAAGTGATCGGAATGCCTGGGTGGAGGCCGCTTCCGATCTGTAATATTAGTGAACAATTAATATTACAGCTTTGTCTTGACTGAACCCTTCGGGTCGAACCCAAACAAACTGCCGATCCGAACCGACGAATCAATCCGAAGGATTAAATGAGTCACTAGAGTATTACGAACGCAGACGTCGGATAGCGAGCCTAAGGCGTCGAGATCGAGTATCGCAAAATCAACAAGCAACAAGTTCGAGCAAAGTCGTAGCATCACATTGGCCTATCCATGTGGTTGCTAGGCTAGCTCGAGCTAGCATGCACCATCGCAGCACCATGCGTGTGCGTGTGTGCGTGCATCGCTAGCACAACACCATCGCAGCACCATGCGTGTGCGTGCATCGCTAGCACAGCACCATCGCAGCAGCATGCGTATGCTTGCGTGCGTGCTAGCCAAGCAGCACCAGCTGTAGCAACGTGCTGTGGGTGCTTGCACTATATGCGTGTATGTGCGCCTTCGCATGGCAGCACCAAGCACAGCGCATCAGGCCTTGCCTAGCAGTAGCAGCATGCGTGGCTCGCTAGCAGCACGCATGTGCGTGCTTGCTGTGCTGTGCTGGCTGGCTGGCTAGCTAGGCAGGCTGCCTAGCCTTGGTGCCAGGCGCCAGTTGGAAGCCTTGGCAGCCAAAGCAAGCTGCCAGCTTGCACATGGCTTGATGTCGGTTTGGAGTGGTGGGGACCAAAACTTGGAGCCATCCCTTGGGGAGCAAGGTAATGGTCCCCCCTTTGGTGATGGTCCTCACCTAACCCCTCCTCTCCATATGCCACTTGTTGATTGTTGATTGCATTGTTTATTAATTTATTTTTGATTTAAATAAGTTAGTTGGAAATGCAAATTATCCCACATTGATCATGAATGGGAGTGCAAGTTGCATTTCCCTATAAATACCCCATGATTGGGCATTTGGAAATCAACTTGAGTTGAACTCAAAAAGGCATCACTTATTATTGAGAAAACCTTTAAGTTCGTACAACTCTAGTTTTATCTTTGGTCAAGTCTCGACTAACCCTCGAGACGAAGATCGTTCAGATCGGGTCGTGGGTAAGAGTCGTTGGAGGTCGTCACGCTTGTGAGGCTTTAAGCTTCGAAGTAAGAGCTCGATTTACGAGCGAAGCACGCTTCAAGGGTATTACTTCTTCCTCCCTTCTCTTAATTATTGTTTAATTATGTTTATGCATGCTTTAACTGCTTTAATTATTGGGGCGGGTCTTGGGGGTTTTTATTCCGTGTAGAGACGGTCTCTACGAAACCCTACAGCGGTATCGGAGCCGTGCTCTTTTTAGTTATTGCAATTAGCAATTAATTAAGGTGATTTAAAATGGATTTTAATTTCTGGTTGTACTTTCTAATTGGATTAGAAGCTCATTTTAATTAACTTTAAACTCGTTTGTTTTTAAATTATGGCTGAGGAACCCAGATTTCGACTCAAAAATAGTGATTTTTGGGTGGAATCTATGTTCTAAATCGTTTCTGTTCCATTAGGGTTGTCCAGAAGCCAAAATCCACCCAGAAATATGTTTTTCGAGGGGTTTTGCGTTTTTTTGACGAAATTTTTTAAATCTTTATGCCTTGATTAATTTAAGCATGTCAAGGGTAGATTAAATGCATTGTTGCATCCTTAATCTACAGAAATTTTTAAACCCTTTTAAGCATAGTTATGAAGTCATAATGTGTGCTTAAGTTGGTATGTTCAATTTCTCACATAAACTTGTTATTTCACAGTCATGCAAATCAATTGCATTAAAGTGTGAATGTGAAATTTTAAAGTTCTTAGTATATTAAAGATCCAATCTTTAAGTGTTTAAATGGTTGGAACTTTGATTCTAAATTCCATGTTGAACTAATGTAGGATTTAGTCATTTTTTAGTCGATTAAAATCCTTAAAGTTCAAGTACTTGTGATTAAATCATGATTAATCTTCATATTGGAAGATGTACTTTTGTTGTTTTACACAAGTTAAAAGTTGGAAAAATTTTCATTGGATGATTGGTTTTATTTTCCAACTCCCTTCTTTGTCAAAACTCATTATTAATTTGCATGTTGGTTAAATTAATTATGGGTATAGCCCTTTTTCAATTTTAAGCATTAAGAAAGACCTAAATTATTCAAAGGTAATTTTGGATGATTTAGGCTTGTGCACCATTAAAATTGAATTTAATTAAGTTAGACTTGTTTTATTTTCAATATTGCCTTAAGTTAATTCTAAAATAAATTTAGAATTAATTTTATGTCACACATAAATCGGGATTAAAATCCCGAGAAATAGCACGTAAATCGATGCAAGAACACCCAAGCGTCACCAAAGGCTAGCCGGGCTGCCCACATGTGGCTGCCTTAGGTGCGCACAAGGGTGCTTACGCCTTGAGGTGTTGCTGCTGTGTGGCGAGGCCTGCTGTGTTGCGCACTATTGCTATGTGCGTGGTTGGCTGCTGGAGTTGCTTGGGCATGATGCTGGGCAGCATGGCAGCAAGCCCCAGCCAGCCTGCCATACGCTGCCAGGCGCCAGCAAGCAAGCTAGCATGCGTAGCATGCGTAGCAAGCTGCTGGTGCTGGCTAGCGTAGCGTGCTACACTGGGCGAGCATGCTAGCACTCAGCATAGCAGACGCAACACCAAAGGCTGCATAGCAGCCTTAGTGCGCAGCCCACAAAATTTTTGGTGGGTCGTTTTTGCTTCATTTTGGGTTATGACTTTTGCAAAAATTTTGCCGTTTTAATTATTTAATTAGTTAAATTTAAACGAGGCTAGGCCTCGGTAGCTCCGGCACTTGCAAAATATTTTGACAAAATTATGGGTTTAACCGACTTAATTAATTAGATTGATTAAGTTGGATGCGGAATTTAGTGGGAGCTTAGGAATTTTCGTGAACGAATTGCACCTTAATATACATAATATGTTAAACATCTTTGACTAGTTTTAATTAGGTGTGTTAATCGGATTAACAACCTAAGTTAGTTACTAGTTTCCGCGTGTTGTGCAGTGTTACTTGTTTTTCGTCGTAAAATGCATGGGCCATTCACATATAGTGAATGGGTGAATGAAAGCTTGTTATGAAACAAGATTTTGAGAAAATGGCAACTAGTGGGACCCGACTAGGATAGAAAATTCGGACTGCATTCCGTTGCGTATTTTTGTAAATCTAAATACGGCCTGCGTACCGTTGAGTATCTTTGTACCTTAATATTTAGATTAATCTTATTCGTAGTAACTAGATATTGCATGCTTGGCGGAGGCGTCTCAAGACGGTGTTTTCCATGAGGTCGAGTTAAGATAATGCTTTCAAGACCCTTGAAGACTTGAAGATTCAAGGGGTCATGCTAGTTGCCAAATGCATCTATTTTATGCTTTATATATTATTGTGCTTATATATATATTTGAATGCTAGATGAATGTCTAGGATTTCAAAATGTTGCGATGATTAGTTAAGTTCACTTAAATCAACCAACATAGAAACCCTAGGTCCCTATAATATTGAGCTTAAAATTTGCCGTTCCAAGAACAACACTTACCGAACTAATGCGCGTACGTGATAGGCTACGCCAAAGCGACGCATCACTACCTCCCTAGGAACGTAAGGTATACTAGGTATACGAGTTGATCTTGGTTAAGCTCAACGATATCAGTAAGGAGTCCTTAGATGTCGTGGCAAAAGAGATAAGACGTCAAGGATGCATTAGATGCGACGTTTTATCAAACCGAGAGTAGCTTAGAGCTATTAGCAATTAAAGCCTCACAAGCGTGATGGCCTCCAACGGCTCGTACCCACGACCCGACCCGAACGATCTTCGTCTTGAGGGTTAGTCGAGACTTGACCAAAGATAAAACTAGAGTTTTACGAACTTAAAGGTTTTCTCAATAATAAGAGATGCCTTAAGTTGATTTCCAAATGCCTAATCATGGGGTATTTATAGGGAAATGCAACTTGCACTCCCATTCATGATCAATGTGGGATAGTTTGTATTTCCGACTAATTTATTTTAATCAAAAATAAATTAATAAACAATGCAATCAACAATCAACAAGTGGCATATAGAGAGGAGGGGTTAGGTGAGGACCATCACCAAAGGGGGGACCATTGCCTTGCTCCCCAAGGGATGGCTCTAAGCTTTGGTCCCCATTACTCCATACCGGCATTAAGCCATGTGCAAGTTGGCAGCCTGCCTTGGCTTCCAAGGCTGCTAGCTGACACCTGACACCAAGGCTAGGCAGCCTGCCTTGCTAGCCAGCACAGCACAACAAGCACGCACAGCCCAGCCAGCGCATGCGTGTTGCTAGCGAGCCACGCATGCTACTGCTGCTAGGCGAGGCCTGGTACGCTGTGCTTGGTGCTGCCATGCGAAGGCACACACACACACATATAGTGCAAGCACGCACAACACGTTGCTACGGCTGGTGCTGCTTGGCTAGCACGCACGCAAGCATACGCATGCTGCTGCGATGGTGCTGTGCTAGCGATGCACGCACACGCGTGGTGCTAAGATGGTGTGGTGCTAAGATGGTGTTGTGCTAGCGATGCACGCACACACGCACACGCATGGTGCTGCGATGGTGTTGTGCTAGCGATGCACGCACACACGCACACGCATGATGCTACGATGGTGCATGCTAGCTTGAGCTAGCCTAGCAACCACATGGCTAGGCCAATGTGATGCTACCGCTTTGCTCGAACTTGTTGCTTGTTGATTTTGTGACGCTCAGTCTCGACGCCCTAGGCTCGCTATCCGACGTCTGCGTTCGTAATACTCTAGTGACTCATCAAATCCTTTGGTTTGATTCGCCGGTTCGGATCGGCAGTTCGTTTGAGTTCGACCCGAAGGGTTCAGTCAAGACAAAGCTGTAATATTAATTGTTCACTAATATTACAGATCGGAAGCGGCCTCCACCCAGGCATTCCGATCACTTGATCTCACTGAAGAATTAGCTTCCTGATAATTCTGAACCCTCTATCAGAATAATACACTTGTTGGAAGGACACCATTCTTTTCAATCTCCCACTTGTCCTTCCGAACAAGTGTGCATATAGTGTATAGCCCATTTCCTATGTCACTTAATGTCTCTTCATGAACTATAAGGTAAGAATCTTCGTCATCCTTTTTACGTCCAGAAGTGTTTCTCGATCTCTGAGTTCGACTGTCAATAAGCAGATGATTTCTAAAATCCATCTGAGCACGGCCATCCATTTTCACAGTCTCGCTCTTCGAGCGGCCTTGTAAACAACAAAGACATATTCCCTATTGTTAATAAGGGGACTTTATCAGTCTTGTACTATAAGCCTCTCTTACTAAGAGGACCTAATCTCCCGAGTGTTCCCGTTATAATCCCCAGTTACGGCAGACGTTTGACAACATCAAAGAGACTAGTACTCAAACAAGAGAACTTCACAATACTCATGGTCGAGGAAATAGATTGCAATAGTTATAATGAGAAATGTACTTATGACGATTTTGAATCTCTTAAAGTACTCTCATAGGTTAATCCGGTGTAGTTCCAAACTAGCACCTGTGCAAATGATTTATGACTAATATGTCCTTGCAGCACAAGAAACGGTGTTGTAAATCATACTACACACTAATCTCCAGTGGTCATTGATCGTTCATCAGTTATATGACCTCGATTAGGGATAATTTTCGATTTAAATATTCAATGTTCACTTAACATGTGTTTCTTTATCCAAGACATGGTCTTGATACCCTGTTTTGAATATTTTCATAAATCGAATGGACTCATTATTTATTTCTAAACCACAATTAAATAGCAATGGAGTGAATAGTAATTTTGCATAAAATTGATTACTCCAAAAATGAATGGTTTCTACATAGTGTTCTACATTAAGACATCTATTTTAATTAAAACACATGTATAGGGAATTCAAAGCCAATCTCCAACGTGCTTGATTCCCATTGCCTCGTCGTGCTTGTTGTGCTTCACTTGAGGCAGAGGTTTAGTCAAAGGATCGGCCACATTGTCATCCGTCCCGATCTTACAAATTCTGATTTCACCTTCGAATTTCCATTTCCTTATCATGTGAAATTGCCTTTGGACATGTTTGACCTTCTGGTGCTCTCTTGGCTCTTTGGCCTGAGAAATAGCTCCATTATTGTCACTATAGAGATCTATTGGACCCTTGATGGAGGGTACAACACCAAGTTCACTGACGAACTTACGAATCCAAACTACCTCCTTAGCTGCTTCCAAAACTGCTAAGTATTCGGCTTCAGTTGTAGAATCTGCAGTGGTGCTTTGCTTGGCACTCTTCCAACTAAACGCTCCTCCATTTAGGCAAAATATGTACCCTGACTGTGACTTAAAGTCGTCTCTGTCAGTCTGGAAGCAAGCGTCGGTGTAACCTTCAATAATCAAGTCTTCATGGCCACCATAGACCAGGAATTTATCCTTGTTCCTTTTTAGGTATTGTAGGATATTCTTAGCCACACTCCAATGCGCCTCTCCTGGGTCTGATTGGTATCGGCTCGTAGCACTTAACGCGTACGATACATCAGGCCTAGTACATATCATGGCATACATGATCGATCCAATTAGCGAGCATATGGAATCTGATTCGTTCTCTCCCGCTCAACAGGTGTCTGTGGACACTGTTTCTTGCTGAGAGTTACGCCATGGGACATGGGTAGGTGCCCTCTCTTAGCATTCTCCATGCTGAATCGTGCCAGTACTTTATCAATGTAAGTACTCTAGCTCAGTCCAATCATCCTCTTAGATCTATCCTTATAGATCTTGATGCCCAATATGTACTGTGCCTCTCCTAAGTCCTTCATTGAAAAACATTTTCCCAGCCAGCCCTTTACGGACTCTAATAATTTTGTGCTGTTTCCAATGAGAAATATGTTAATCGGCATATAGGACTAGGAATGCGATGTCACTGCTACTGACCTTCTTGTAAACACAAGACTCATCTAGATTCTTGATAAACCAAACTTACTGATGGCTTCATCAAATCGCAGATTCTAACTTCTGCGTGCCTGCTTCAGTCCATAAATGGACTTCTTAAGCTTGTATACCTTTCCAGCGTTGCTTGGATCAACAAAACCTTCCGGCTGTGTCATATACACAGTTTCTTCCAAAATCCCATTAAGGAAGGCGGTTTTGACGTCCATTTGCCATATTTCATAATCGTAATATGCAGTAATCGCTAGGATGATCCGAACGAACTTAAGCATTGCGACTGGAGAAAAGGTTTCATCATAATCAATCCCGTGGATTTTCCTGTAACCTTTTTCCACCAGTCTAGCTTTGTATATTGATACATTTCCATCTTTGTCTGTTTTCAATTTGAAAATTCATTTGCAACCGATGGGTGTGTAACCTTCGGGGAAATTTACCAAGTCCCAGACTTGATTTTCAGACATGGAGTCCATCTCAGATTTCATGGCCTCTTACCATTTAGCAGAGTCGGGGCTCGTCATAGCTTGTTTGTATGTCGCTGGCTCATCTCCATCCATGACTAGGATGTCCTGATCTTCGGTTAAGACAATACCAAGGTATCTGTCTGGTTGAGATCTTGTCCATTGCGACCTACGAAGGGTAATAGGTTGAGCATTTACATTGTCTATTTGATTCTGACCAATCTTATCAACTGCTTCTAAAGAATTTCGATTGTCAGTTTTATCAGGTTAACATTGTTGCTCGTCCTCTCGAACTTCGTCGAGTTCGATTTTCCTCCCACTTGTCATTTTGGAAAGGTGTTCATTATCCAAAAAGACACCATCACGAGCAACAAACACTTTGTTCTCGGATTTGTTGTAGAAGTAATACCCCTTGGTTTCTTTTGGGTAGCCCACAAAGAAACACTTATCTGATTTCGGGTGAAGTTTGTCAGAAATTAATCGCTTGACATATGCTTCGCAACCCCAAATCTTAAGAAAAGACAACCTTGGAGGTTTCTTAGTCCATAATTCATATGGAGTATAGCTTTTAACGGAGCACAGTTCAGTGTTAGTGCCGCAGTTAGTAGCGTATGTCCCCAGAAAGAGATAGGAAGTTCACTAAGACCCATCATTGATCGAAACATGTCTAACAAGGTTCGATTTCTCCTTTCGGATACTCCATTCCATTGAGGAGTTCCAGGAGGTGTCAGCTCTGAAAGAATACCATTTTCTTTCAAGTGATCGTCGAATTCATGGCTTAAATATTCGCCACCTCGATTCGATCGAAGTGCTTTAATCTTCTTGCCAAGTTGATTCTCAACTTCACTCTGAAATTCTTTGAATTTCTCAAAGGATTCAGATTTATTCGACATAAGGTAGACATAACCATATCTACTATAGTCGTCGCTGAAGGTAATGAATTGTCTTAGTTTTGTCAGCGGTATCAACATTTGTCTAATCATATGCAATTTCCATTGAACATATATAAACAAGACATTTTGAAACAACTATTGTCAAAGTCTTAAAATGACTTGGTGTCCAACACCATAGATCATAGTATGTTCAAAAGCATGATGAAACTAAGATTAGTTTAATTACAAGTTATATACAAAATAGTGCATGCAAGCACGACCAAAAACCATCTTCGTCGTCTGCTCGTTCTGCACGAACACTTGATAAGCTTCTCACTTGGTCCCTGAAAAGGAAACATAAAGTGAGTCATATTTGGTATCTAATACCTATGAATTCCTTAATGCACAAGTGTTTAAGGAAGATACCTGAGGTAGTCGGAACATTCCTCTCCTCCTCATCTTTGCGAAAGATCTTGCATTCTCGTTTGTAGTGGCCTTCCCCACCACAATAGAAGCAACGAATCTTTGCCTTTTTTCTTGAACTCCCTTATTCTTGGTCTTAGGGGCCTTTCGGTTTCTCCATAGGAAGTAGCTCGGTGAAGAAGTTGCACCACTTGTCTAAAGGAGCGTGTCTCCTTACCCGCAGCTATATGCACTCTGAGTGCATCGTAGCCCGAGTGGAGTGAAGCAAGAAAAATGTCACCAGCCATCACAGTTTCCACTGGGATCCCCAGAAGCTCCCTTGTTTGAAGAGCCTAGTCATTCTGAACACATGAGGTCGGAGGGGCATACCGGGTCTTAGCTTGGTATTGTAGACCCTTGACCAAAGTTGGCATCTTTCCTTAGCAAGACAACCCTTTTTAGGGGGCTTTATCCTCATGTTCGAGAGTGACCTAGTCAAATCAAACACGAGTCCATCATAGTTGCCATTGAGACTCTTGGTGACTCTCACATTGACAACGTCCTCAAGGGCTTTGAGGAACATGTCCTGAAGGTAGGAGGAAAGCCTTTCCTTCCAATCTTCCGGGATGGAATTAGCCATAAGTCGTGAGACTTTCTTGCAATTGGAAGACCATTCTTCATGAGCCTCATCACTCATGATCCCCTTAGAGAAGAAGCTTGGAATGGGAGTGTCAAGGGTGTACTCCAAGCAACAATTCCGAAGAGTTTTCCTGAGTTCCTCCTCCCACTCCTTGATGTTGACCAAGTTAAGGCAAAAGGCCAACTTGTCGGGGAGTTCCGGGCACATAGAGTTGTTGTTTGAGTTACTTGCAGACATGTTTCTACAATTGAAATAATTTGAAATGAAAAACCATTCATAAACCAATAAGTTTAAAATTTAAAAGCGTTCATGCAAATTTTCAATCTTATTGAGCATTTTATCCACGCATTAATAATTTGTCCCTTTTAGGCGAGAATAAAATGATTCCAAGATCCTAAATATCAAGAAATGATTAAGCATGCTTTGGCTTGTCTTAACATTTAATATCTTAAGGTAAGCAATCCAATTGCTAGGCTTTAAGCTTCGAAGTAAGAGCTCGGTTTACGAGCGAAGCACGCTTCAAGGGTATTACTTCTTTCTCCCTTCTCTTAATTATTGTTTAATTATGTTTATGCATGCTTTAATTGCTTTAATTATTGGGGCGGGTCTTGGGGGGTTTCTATTCCGCGTAGAGACGGTCTCTACGAAACCCTACAGCCGCTTGATTGGTTGGTATGTGTAAACCACTACCGGATGCACCAGGAAGTAAGGATTTAACTTCTTGACTGCCATAAAGAAAGCAAGTCCAAAATTTTCAACCATGGGGTACCTTAGCTCTGCATTTTGTAAAATATGATTGATGAAATAGATCGGGAGCTGGGTGCTGCCTCTTTCAACAAGGAGAACAGCACTGAGCGCACGGTCAGAGATAGTTAGGTACATGTACAACACTTCCTTTGGCAAAGGACTAACCAACCTTGGCAAAGAGTGCAAGTGTTGTTTCAACTTTTGAATGGTCGTCTCTGCATCCACCCCCCATTCAAACATTGTCTTCTTTTATATGGCTTGGAAGAAATAGAGGCACTTGTCGCTTGACCGACTGAGGAATCTCCCCAATGCCACCAGACAACCTATTAACTTCTGAACTTCTTTGACAGTGCGGGGCGACAACATGTCTATTACCGCCTGTATTTTTTCTGGGTTGGCCTCTATCCCCCTTTAAATAATCAGAAATCCAAAGAACATCCCAGACTCGACACCAAAGACACACTTCTTGGGATTGAGCATGACCTGGTACCACCTGAGTGTGGCGAATGTTTCTCGGAGGTCTGTAAGATGATCCATCTGAAGTTTGGATTTGACTATCATGTCATCAATGTACGCCTCCACATTCCTTCCAATTTAATTAATGAAGTCTGTATTAATCATTCACTGGAAAGTAGCAGGTGCATTCTTCAAACCAAACGGCATCATTGTATAACAGAATAACCCCTGATCAGTGATGAATGCTGTCTTTTCTTGATCTTTCTTCCACAAGGGTATCTGGTGAAAGCTTGAATAGGCGTCCATAAAGCTCATCAAGGCATGGACGGCTGTAGAGTCGACCAGACTGTCAATCTTTAGAAGAGGACAACTATCCTTCGGACATGCCTTGTTCAAGTCTGTGTAATCAACACACATGCGCCAGGTACCATTCGGCTTTTTCACGAGCACCACATTGGCAACCCAATCAGGGAAGTAACACTGTCGAATGAACCCAGCATCTAAACGCTTTTTCACCACGACGGCTGCCGCCTGGCTTTTTTCGTCACCATGGTTCCTCTTCTTTTGCCTTACCGGCTTCTTTTTAGGATCCACAACAAGTTTGTGGATGGCTAGATCCGGGCTGATGCCTGGCATCTCGTCCACTTCAAAGGCAAAGATGTCTTTGAATTATTTTAACAAATTGTGTAAGTCTGCACCCAGTTTAGCAAAAGCAGCGGCCCCCACCTTAATAGTTCGCTCCAGACGTGTGTCATCCAGAATAATATCAATGTGCTCACCAGCCGGCTGGGGACGGAGTTCTTCCGGTCGTTCTCCGGTCAGTGATTGCTATTGCTTTTGTTTTTTCACGGTCACCAGCTGGTCAGCCTTTCTCTTTTTGCCGCCTGCTATGGAAGCAGGCGCGACTTCCTTTATTGCATCAAGGTCTATAGCCTCCTTACTATGGCCGGATGCAACCACAGTAGGTTTAACGTCGGAGAGGTAACACTCCCTAGCCGTCTTCTGGTCTCCCCTTAGAGAGCCGACTAATCCATCATCTCTTTTAAACTTCAGAAGCATAAGGGAAGGAACGATAATAGCTTTGGATTCATTTAGGGTAGGACGACCCAGTATCAGATTATAGGCGGTCAGTTCTCCAACAACCATGAACCGGACCACCATGTGGCGACCTTGTCCCTTCACCCCTAACCGGATGGGTAAATCTATCCGACCTATCGTATGCACAACTCCACCCCCAAAATCAACTAAGGGGTGAGAAACCTTATGCATGTTCTCAGGCTTATGCTTGAGCTTTGTCAAGCACCTGTGGCCAATGAGATCAGAGCAACTACCGGTGTCTATGAGGATTCGGCCCACCTTTTGGTTGGCTACTTTGCATTCGATGACAACGGGGTCATCATGCGGCCTCCTGACATTGCCCTTGTCTCCTTTAGAGATGAAAACTTCGGGGAAAGTGTCCTTAGATGCCTACCCCTCATCAATTGAGCTGACATCCAGCCGCCTGATGTAATCTTTGGTTCCTCGAATGGTAGGGCCGCCTCCAGCATAGCTGCATGCTATTGTATAGATCTGTTCTTCATTAGTATTAGAATTGTTAGCAGGTTAAGACTTTTTCTTGGACGACTGCCAAGGGTTAGTTTGCAGGGTAACCTTGGACCTCAGAATGTAGGACTTAAGCACTCCTTTGTCAGCCAGGCGGTCCAACAGCCGCCTGAGACTATATCAGTCGTTGGTGTCATGACCAACGTCCTCATGAAAATAATAGTACTTATTTTTGTTCCAATTTTTGGCGGAACCTTTTATAGTAGTCGGCTTCTTAATGGTCACCCGGTCTTTGATCTCCATGAGGATGGAGTAACAATCCTTGTTAAACTCATGCTTGGGGGTGTATGGTTTAGATTCTTTCTTTTTCTTCTAGGACGGCTGCTCAGAGCTGTCGACCGCCCAGACGTCTTTCCTTTTCTTATTTTCTTTCTTAGCCGGCTGTGATGGCCGAATTTATTTTTTGTCAGACCGCTTTGTGTCCGACCGCTTACTGACTTTGCAGAGTTCAGTCGCCTGTGTATAGGTGTCTGCCTTCATCAGTGCTTCTTGGAGGGTACCAACCCTCCATCTGACAAGGTCGAACTTAAAGGCCGACCTGTCCTTTAGACCTTTGAAAAAGTCTGTATAGGCCACTTCATCAGATAGCCCTTGGATCGGAATTCTCATCAGATTGAACTGCCTGATGTATGACCGAAGACCTTCTCTCTCTTTCTGCTGAATTGCACCCAAGTCAAGATTTGTTTTCTTAGCAGGGATGTTCATTGAGAAGTTGGCTGCAGACAAGTATGCAAGCGTCTTGAAATTATTGATGCATCCGGCTGGTAGGTTGCCGAACCATTGTTGGGCGACGCCCTTCAATGTGGCCGGGAAGCATCGACACCATGCGACATCATCCAACTCTTGTAGATACATGAGGTTGATGTATGCCATAAGGTGGTCTTAAGGATTGGTGGTACCATCATAGGTACCTACCAATACATTTTTCACCTTAGCCGGCAGTGCGGCCTCAGTTATTTCCTTAGAGAACGGAGAGGGTTGTTCCCCCAGTCTTAGCAGTCGAAGTTGCCAGTCCAAGGGTTGGACGTTTTGTGCCGCCTGCGTCCATACGGCATGTATGGCTGTTGAGGAGCATACAGGGCCGCATAGAGCATCTAAGGACTAGAGTGGGTGTACATGCCGCCTGTCTGGTTCTCTCGGTTTGATTGTGAATACCTCATTGAGGTATCCTGAAAGCTGTCTTGCAAGTTTGATGTTGAAGCCGACTCTGACTGTTGCATGTTCTTCTTCTGCTAGATTAAAATCCGGGCATCAGAATAAGTTTTCTTTGAACCATCCGGCTGAACATGCCGGACGGCCTTCCTATTCCCTGGCTCAAGGAATCGGAATTTGGTTAAGTCGATCAAGGGCGACTGTCTCTCCCTAGGTTTAGGGTAAGGAGTAGCCTCTCGGTTCTTGACCGGCTTGTTCCTCCCAGACTGGGAGGGCTTTTTGGCCGACTGTTCCTTGGTGGAGATAGCCGTCTGTTTATCAATCAGGTCCTTAATCTCCCCTTTGAAACTTGTCATGAGAGTCATGTGCTCGTTTCTGGTGATAGGGGCGGAGCCTTCGGCTGCCTGGGGTTGACCAATCGGCTGGCCGGCTGGTTCGCTAAGACCTGCTTGATCATTGTCTCGTTCCCTTCTTTCTATGGGACGAGTGCGTCTTATTCTCAGTGAACCATCGGCAGCCACATATGTTTCAACCTCAAATTCGTCATCAGTGTCTTGGTCCGTATAGACCTGAGCGTCGGCCATAGGCCGCTTCTCATTAGAAGGTGGTACAGGTTCTTGTGAAGCCATCTTAGAAGTAATCTCCCCACAGACGGCGCCAAATGTTTTGGGGTTTTTTTGGATGTCCTGCGGGAGAGTTACAATTCCAAGACCGGATCCGTGCGCCTGTACCTGCAAAATAACAGAGACTCCAGGGGATGGGAGCTCCGCCTCCGACGATCAAGTTAGAACGTGTTCGGATGTAAAAAGTGCGGAATGTAAAGGGGGATCAGGCTCCTCTTAGAAACGAAGTGATCATCCGGCTATCTCAGACAGCCTCGAAGTTCGAGCCTTGGCTCTCAAGAAGTGCAATTAAAGCTGGAGTTAATTCTCAGCAATTAATGTACACATGTGTTTTATGATTTCTGAATGTCATTCCCTAGGGGGGAACATCTCCCTTTTATAGGGTCTCGTAATGTGTGCCAGTCCTAGGTTAACGGAAACCTAAGTTTGATTGGGCTTCCTTGGAGTATGAGCCTTGAAAGGCTACTTGTCCAAGTTGGCAATCTGTCTGCCACATGTCATGCCTTGATTGGTCCACTTGGATTCTTCACTAAGTGACACGTGGCGGACTCTGGTTGGTCCACGTGGATGACACGTGAAGGGTCCTGACTGGTCCATATGGAGGACACGTGGCAGAACCTGATTGGTCTATGTGGCGGGGAAAAATCCCCTAATCAGATGGGATTGTTATTGTCAGACCACGCAAAGGTGGGATTATTTATTTCCATTTTTTCTTAAATTTATGAAGCATAGAATATTCGAAAATTATCAAAACTAAGCACAAAATCAAAGTTTAGGGCTTATTTCAATCAAAATTTTCGAAAAAATAGGGCTTAATTCGGATTTTGCGAGGAAAAATTAAGCAATTAAATCACATTTAAACAAATTCCAAAACTTGAATCTCCATTTAATATAAGGATTGAACCATAATTAGAATTCTCCCTCTTAATTGAATTAAAATTAATATAGACATTAAAAAATTTAATCAACATGTGTTAATGTAAAAGTCTAACTGATACCACTGTAGGGATTTAGGTACTAATATATTGCGGAATTTCATGAATCATATTCGTTCGCACCTAAACAGGATCTACAAGCATAACACATAAAGAATCACATAATTCATACCTTTAACGCGTGATTTCCACGATGCGATTGACTATAAATTAGGGAGAGAATAGAGCCTTAGGCATTGCTCCTCTACTTAGTCCACGGGATTCGAATGAGCCGTCCACCAATACTAGATTGGTCAAATGAAGGGGAAACACCACGATCACCACCTTTGCAGATAACCGGCCACCACGAACCACCACCACCACCAGCGCAAGGAAGAGAGAACGAGACGTGTGAGAGGGAGTAAGAGAGGGGTTGGTTTTATGTTTGCTAATTAGGGTTTGATCAAAAGATCATTGAATGTTATGTTCAACCCTAGGCACCTAGTCTATTTATAATCATATTATAATTAGACTAGGAAGCAAAGCCCAAACCACTTATGACTCCTCATATGGCCTGTAATACCCCGTATTTTTAGACGTATTTCAATTTAAATAAGTATTTCTTAAAGTATTTAAATAATTCGAAATGAATTATTTATGGTTTTTCATTAATTTAAAAAGAATTATTTTAATTAAAAGTCCATTATTAATTATTTAATAAACTTGAAAATATTTTATTTCATGATTTGGAAATATAGGGGCATATTATTCAATAAAAGGAAATTTTAAAGTCAATGAGTTTTTAAAGAAAGTCAAAATACTAGTTTGACTAGGAAAGGGATCATTAAGGATAGTAAAGGAATTTTAAGTAGGAGGGTTATTGAGAGAAGGTATAAATACCCATCATATGCCTAAGGTGGAGTGCACCCAAAGGTAAGCTCTCTCTCTCTCTCCTCTTATTATCCTTTTCCCCTTAATTTTTCCCCTTCCCCTTTATTTTATTTTATTTTGTTTCAATCACCACTCACACACACACCACCACCGATCGGCCACCACCACAGCCACCACCACCAGCGCCCGCCAACAGCGACGGCCACCAGACGGGCGTGCGGCAGTCGCCCAGCCGTGGTGGTCGTGCGCACAATTTTTTTAAAAAAATTTATTTATTCTTTTGTTTTTAATTTAATCTAGCCTTAATCTAATTATTGTTTTTGGGTTTTGTGTAGATTTTATAATGTTTGATGATAAGTATTTTGTATATAAATTTTCAGATTTGGTTTATAATTAAAAAGCCCTAAATTGAAAACCCTAGGTTTCTAAATTAATGTTTATTGATGAAGTTTGATTGTGGTTGATTAAAACTATTGAAATTAATGTTTTAAAACTAAATTTACGGCAAGTTTATAAGTTTTTATAATGCTCTTCCACACAAACTAAATTATGTTTCTTGAAACTTCAATTACCCATTAATTGGGAATAAAAGTAAGGGCTTTAAATTAAATTTTGGCTTATTTTAGTGGGTTTATAAGTGATTTAAAGAGGGTATATATTGCTGGAAATTTGTGTGGAAGAGGTATTAATACTTCTTTGTAATTTTGGTTTGTAGGAGACTTCCAAGTGAGTGATTTTATTTAGTCGTGGCGTTTTTGAGATCATATTCAAGGTACGTTCGTGTATTTAGTAATTATTTGAATATATAGAGGCATGCTAGGCTTTGTTTAATTAATTCCAAGTAGTATCATGATAGGTGTTGGTTGGAATTTGTTGATTGGATTGATGTTGGTGAATGATTTATGATGTATGAATTATTTATGATGAATTGGTGATTAGAATCAATTATGTTGGCATGTTGATTATGAATTGAACCACACTTTTATTATTGGCATGATAGAGATCGAGCATGTTTAATTAAACTAAATGTTTAATGTAATACCCCGTATTTTTATACGTATTTGAATTTAGATAAGTATTATTTAAAGTATTTAAATAATTTGAAATGAATTAGTTACGATTTTTATTAATTTAAAAAGAATTATTTTAATTAAAAAGTTTATTTTTAATTATTTAATAATCTTGAAAATATTTTATTTTATGATTTGAAAATATTGGGGCATATTATCTTATAAAAAGATAATTTTTAAAGTCAATGGATTTAAGGAAAGTCGAAATACTAGTTTGACTAGGAAATGGATCATTAAGGGTAGTAAAGGAATTTTAAGTAGGAGGGATATTGAGAGGGGGTATAAATACCCATCATATGCCTAAGGTGGAGTGCACCCAAAGGTAAACTCTCTCTCTCCTCTTATTTTCTTTTCCCCTTAATTTTTCCCCTTCCCCTTTTAATTTATTTTATTTTAATCACAACCCACACACACACCACACACGCCGGCCGGCCACCACACGCCACCACTGGCCGGCAGCCACCACCACCAGCACTCGCCAGCAGCAGCAGCCACCAGGCGGCGGCGGCAGCCAGCCTAGATGGTTGTGTGTGCCGGTGGTGTTAAAAAAATATTATTATTATTATTATTATTATTTTGTTTTTAATTTAATCTAGCCTTAATCTAATTATTGTTTTAGGGGTTTTGTGATGATTTTATGATGTTTGACAATAAATATTTTGTATATAAATTTTCAGATTTGGTTTTTGAATTAAAAGCCCTAAATTGAAAACCCTAGGTTTCAAAATTAATGTTTACTGATGGAATTTGATTGTGGTTAATTAAAACTATTGAAATTAATATTTTTAAACAAAATTACAGCAATTTTATAAGTTTTAATAATGCTGGAATTTTTATATACAAGCTATAATTATGTTTCTTGAAAAGATTTTTAATTACCCATTAATTGGGAATAAAAGTAAGGATTTTAAATTAAATTTAAGATTATTTTAGAGAGTTTATGAGTGATTTAAAGAGAGTATATATTGCAAGAAATTTGAGTGGAAGAGGTATTAATACTTCTTTATAATTTTGGTTTGTAGGAGACTTACAAGTGAGTGATTTTATTTAGTCGTGGCAATTTTAAGATCATATTCAAAGTACGTTCGCGTACTTGGTAATCACTTGAATATGTAAAGGCATGCTAGGCTTTGTTTAATTAGTTCCAAGTAGTATCATGATAGGTGTTGGTTGGAATTTGTTCATTGGATTGGTGTTGGTGAATGATTTGTGATGTATGAATTAATTGTGATGAATTGGTGATTGAAATTAATTGTGTTGGCATGTTGGTTGTGAACCATACTTTTGTTATTGGCATGATAGAGAGCATGTTTAATTAAACTAAATTTTTAATTTGGTTTGGAATATTGTAAGGAATTTTATTATGGTTCATATAATTTTTATTGATGCTACAAGCATGAGAAAGGAGCTATTTAAGTGTCTATGTATACGAGGATTAAGTTATATTTTGGTGCCTAAGTGCACTTAAGGTGTTTTAAACACCGAGGGATAGGATTTGCGGCGCATTTATGCGTTTAAGGTGTCTTTGACACCGAGGTAGATTAAAAAGGGTTCAACATTTAATTTATGTGGTCACTAATTATTCAAGAATTGAATTGGTATTTTTGATTGCTTGGATGAGTTATAATGATTGATTGTATTATGGTTTGAGAGTTATCACCAAGTCTACTAATATGTAAATAACGTAAAGTGAAAGAGATTACCCACCAAAACTCTTGGAACGTATATACCTTGAGTATGAACATATGGGGGGAGTTATGCGACTTTATATTTGACCATAACTTCTATTTAGGTGTTGGTATTGGTCTATTTAGGTGTTGAATGTTTTGTGTGTTTGTAAACAGGGGCAACACGGTAAGTTTTGTGTTGCTAGGATGAAAGCATGTTAGTGTGTTTTATTACGTTTATGTACTCAGCATTGATGATTGTGTGTTTCTATGTTTATTTGGCCTTGTCTTTACCTTGGCCCTACGACGAACCATTTCTAATGGCGAGTAGTGGAGACAAGTAGAGAGAAGTGATTAGGGGATTTTTCCCTAACCAATCATCGTCTGACAAATGGACCAATCAGGCCCTACCATGTGTCCGCCACATTGGCCATTAGGAGCCTGCCACGTGTCAGGCGCCGATCGGTCCACCATGGACCACTTGTGTCACGCCACGTGGCCTCCCCTATGCCAACTGAGCAAAACGGCCACCTAGGCCCAATCCTTATAAGAAGCCCAGACAACCCTAGGTTAACCTAAACCTAGGACTGGCACGCATCCCAAGGCATATAAATATGATCATTAATCCTCATTAAAGGGGAAGACGCCAATTAATTATTCTCACCTAGAGAAAACACTTTACCCTTTTCCACATTAGTTACTCCTAAAACAAGTACTAACTTGACCGTCGGAGGTGGAGCTCCTACCACCCGGAGTCTCCGTTTTTTTGCAGGTACAGGCGCCCGGTTCCAATCTCGAAATTGTAACTCTCCCGCAGGACATCAGAAAACCCCGAAACAAGAAGCTTTTCAGGTGATGAAGCATATTCATGAAGGGCATGAGTGAATTGCGAATCATGCTTAGTTCTCATAGGAATATGATGTGTTTTATTTGCTTTGAATATTATTTATTTTATTATGATCATGAGACTAACGCAAAGGTTTTAAATATTGATTGGGTTTTAAGGGCCTATAATGGTTCCAAGTTGTAGGTTGACTTTGTTTGACTTAGTTTGACTTTTACTTTCGTTTGGTTTCACTTTTTCAAGTTGATTTGTTTTTAAAAGGTTTTAAGGATAATCTTCCGTTGTGTGAGTCTTTGATATTTTCCTTAGCCATTTTCACTATTGCGATAATGTCTTAGATTTTCATTTTTCGTATTTTAAAAGGGCAAAATAGGTATTTTAAATTAAAGGAATTTCTAGGGTGTTACAAAGTGGTATATGGGAGCTTAGGTTGAGATTTTATTACCATTAAAGCTAAAAACGTATTTTAAAGTGTTTTCTTTTAAACTTGGCCAAGTGCTTATTTAATTAAGTATTTTAAAGTGCGTTATCTTAACTTATTTTAAATTTTTGAAAACCGAAAATTTATATATTTATTTTTTTTAGAAAAATCTGAATTTGTTTTTTTAATTGGACATCCGAATTTTTTTAGGGTGTCCGGATTTTTTTTTTTTTAGTGGCCGAATATATTGGTCTTTTAAACTCATTTTATTTCAGTATTCCATTCATTTTCTTACTTATCAATAAAATTCCATTTAATTCTTTGTCAATTAATTTATTTTATTGACAAATCATTAATTTCGTTCTCAAATCATTCATTTCGTATCACTACTCCAATAAGCCATTTCTTACTCATAAATATTCCAATAATTTATTCTAAACTTTGGGTATCCATGGGAATTATTTTTACTTATTAATGTGATGCTTTATTAAATGTGTGGTTGGTTAGCAACCAATATTTGGTTGAAAAGCTACAAATTTTGGGAGTTTTAAATTCCAATTTGTTAGCTTAAATTTAAAGTTTATGTTTCAAGGGTGTTAACTAGTTAGGTGGGTGTTTAACTTGAGAGCTAGGCAAGACCGTTTTTAATAAAGACCCCTTTGTTTTAATTTAGGCGAAGAAAGATGGCAGGAGGTAGTGGTAACAACAATGATGGTGGAGAGTTAAGTGAAGTTGTGAGGCAGTTGGCAGTTGTTGCCTAACAATTAGCAAGGAATTCAACCAATAACGTATATGCTCAGGGAGAGCTATTTAAAAAGGTGGCGCAGAGCAAGCCACAAACCTATCAAGGAGAGCCTTATCCAACTATACTGGAAAACTAGTTGATGGAATTTTAGAAACTATTCGGGGCAGTAGGGTGTCCAGAGAACTCAAAAGTGGGTTGTGCTACCTATTACCTTAGGGGTGAAGCTGACCTTTGGTGGCAGCAAAACAAAGCTACCATTAAGGCATTACCTGGATTTAATAGGACTATGTTTCAAGAGAAGATTAGGGACAAGTTTAACCTTAGCTTCTTACAGAAACAAAAGGCTGAGGAATTTTCTAATCTTGCTATGGGGATTATGTCAGTTACTGAGTATTACACCAAGTTTATTGAGCTGTCACGATTTGCTAAGGAGTCTGTTTCTACAGAAAAGTCTAAGGCTAGAAAGTTTGAGAGTGGTCTGACTACTGATTTGCAGTTAAAGCTATGTGGTCAAGTATTTGAAACCTTGGATGAAGTGTATGGGAGAGCTGCACACCTATATGCCTTAGAATGTAAGAAAAAGAAAGAGATAGCTGAGATAGAAAGGAAAGAAAAAGAGAAAAGAGGTGGGATAGAATTCTGGAAACCCGCAAGGTAACCATAACAACTTTAAAAAGCAAAAGTACCACCATAATAACAACAACTTCCACAATAATAATAACTTCCAGGGTAACAATCGTCAAGGTGGTCGTAACTTTAATAGTGGAGATAAGAACTTTACCAGGGAAATAATAAGGATGAAAGGCGCTATTTTTGCAGAAGGTGCAAGAATAACCACCCTGGTAGAGATGGTGATGGAAATTTGGTTACCTGTCGTGCGTGCAACAAGCTAGGACACAGGGACAATGAATGCTTCTCTAAGGATCCAACCGAAACAAACAGGGCAGTAATCAAGGTGGGGCTCAAAGAAACTTTCAGGGGAGTAACAACTATTCTGGGAACAAGAGAGCACAACAGAACGCGGCAAAAACCAACAATAGTAATGGAAATAACCAACAAAAGGTGGAGCTGCAGAAAAGTTGAATGTTATGAGTAGGAATGAGGCTGATTCCACAAAAGATGTCATCACTGGTACCTTTTCTATAAATGTTATTCTTGTTAAAGTCTTGTTTGATTCTGAGGCAACTTTTTCTTTCATTTCAAAGGCCATTGTTTCAAAGTTATCAAACTGCTTGAAAACCGTAGATGAGGTAGATTTACCTATAGTTATTACTACAGGTGCGGTAGTAAAGTGTAACAAAATCTTTAGAGATGTACCTTTAGAAATCGAAGGAAAAGTGTTTTTGTCGGATCTCATTGATTTTGATTGAGTGACTTCGATGTCATTTTGGGAATGGATTGGTTGAGCAAGTACAGTGCAGAGATTAGTTTTGGATCACAGAAAGTGAAAATGACTACAACTGATAATGAGTTGGTGACATATTGGATGCATGGTGAAACCAAGTGCCCAAGGATCATATCTGTGTTAAAACAGGCAAAGTATATTAAGAAGGGGCATCCACTGTATTTGTAGTGTGAGGAATATGGAGAATGAGGATACAACTAAGCCTAACGATATAGAGGTAGTGAATGAGTTTCTGGATGTGTTTCCAGAATAAATTCCTGGAATGCCACCCAAAAGGGCAATTAATTTCACAATAGAGCTAGTTCCAAGAACAGCACCAATTTCAAAGGCACCATATCGAATGGCACCTGCAGAGATGAGTGAGTTAAAGGAGCAATTGCAGGATTTATTAGAAAAGGGTTATATAAGACCAAGTTCATCACCTTAGGGAGCGCCAGTGTTATTTGTGAAGAAGTTAAATAAGGTCACCATAAAAAACAAGTACCCATTACCAAGGATTGATGACCTATTAGACCAGTTAAGAGGCCCAATTGTGTTTTCTAAGATTGATTTAAGGTCTAGATACCATCAACTTAGGATTTCAAGATTCATGAAGATGGGAGTTTAAGGTACAAAGGCCATTAGTGCGTACCACAAAAATGTGAGGAGGTGAAAAGGAAGTTGATGGAAGAGGGTCATAATACACCATGCTCAGTACACCCAGGAGGGGACAAGCTATATAAAGACCTGAAAAAGATATATTGGTGGCCTAGAATGAAGAATGAAGTTGCAGAATTTGTGGCAAAGTGTCTATCTTGTCAGAAAATGAAGATAGAACACAAAAGAACTGGTATGTTTGATTGCTTGGATGAGTTATAATGATTGATTGTATTATGGTTTGAGAGTCATCACCAAGTCTACTAATATGTAAATAACATAAAGTGAAAGATATTATGCACCAAAACTCTTGGAACGTATATACCTTGAGTATGAACATATGGGGGGAGTTATGCGACTTTATATTTGGCCATAACTTCTACTGGGAGTACAAGACGTTGTATTTTCCTTTTTTTATTATGCGCAGGAATTCCGCCACTTACGAGTGGTTTATTGTATACTGGCACGGTTAGCTCCCGTGTTAGTACCCCTTTATTAGGGCAGGTTAGGGGGAGTCTCATTCGATGCGTTATCGAAATTAAATGAACATTGGTATTGGTCTTGTTAGGTGTTGAATATTTTGTGTGCTTGTAAACAGGGGCAACACGGTAAGTTGTGTGTTGTTAGGATGAAAGCATGTTAGTGTGTTTTGTTACACTTATGTACTCAACATTGCTGATTGTGTGTTTCTATGTTTGTTTGGCCTTGTCTTTACCTTGGCCCTACGACGACCCATTTCTAATGGCGAGTAGTGGGGACAGTAGAGAGAAGCTTTTCAGGTGATGAAGCATATTCATAAAGGGCATGAGTGAAGATCGAATCATGCTTAGTTCTCATAGGAATAAGAGTTGTTTTATTTGCTTTGAATATTATTTATTTTATTATGATCATGAGACTAACCCAAAGGTTTTAAACATTAATTGGGTTTTAAGGGCCTACAATGGTTCCAAGTTGTAGGTTGACTTTGTTTAACTTAGTTTGACTTTTGCTTTCGCTTGGTTTGACTTTTTCAAGTTGATTTGTTTTTAAATGGTTTTAAGGATAATCTTTTGCTTTGTGAGTCTTTGATATTTTCCTTAGCCGTTTTCACGGTGGCGGTAATGTCTTAGAATTTCCTTTTTCGTATTTTAAAAGGGCAAAATAGGTATTTCAAAAGGAAAAGAATTTCTAGGGTGTTACATTTAATTTGGTTTGGAATATGAAAAGGGAATTTTATTATGGTTCATATAATTTTTATTACTGCTATAAGCATGAGGAAGGAGCTATTTAAGTGTCTATGTACACGACGATTAAATTATATTTTGGTGCCTAAGTGCACTTAAGGTGTTCTAAACACCGAGGGATAGGATTTGTGATGCCTTATGCGCTTAAGGTGTTATTTAACACCGAGGTAGTTTAAAAAGGATTCAACGTTTGATCTATGTGGTCACTAATTATTCAAGAATTTAATTGGTATGTTTGATTGCTTGAATGATTTATTATGATTGATTGTGTTATGGTTAAGAGTCATCACCAAGTATAATAATATGTAAACAACGTAAGTGAAAGAGATTACGCACCAAAACTCTTGGAACGTATATACCTTGAGTATGAACATATGGGGGGAGTTATGCGACTTTATATTTGACCATAATTTCCACTGGGAGTACAGGACGCTGTATATTCTTTTTTATTATACGCAAGAATTCCGCAACTTACGAGTGGTCTCTTTTATACTAGCACGGTTAGCTCCCGTGTTAGTACCCCTTTATTGGGGCAGGTTAGGGGAAACCCGTTCGATGCGTAATCAAGCTAAATAATGAGACTAGTTATTTGTCCAGTTAAGTGTTGAATGTCTTGTGTGCTTGTGAACAGGTGCAACAAGGTAAGTTGTGTGTTGATAGGATGAAAGCATGTTATGTGTCTTATTACGCCTATGTACTCATCATTGCTGATTTTATGTTTGTATGTTTGTTTGGCCTAGTCTTTACCTTGGCCCTACGACGACCCATTTCTAATGGAAAGTAGTGGGGACAAGTAGGGAGAAGTATTTTGATGATGAAGCATATTAGTGATGGGCATGAGTGAAGAGCAAATCTTGCTTAGTTCCCATAAAAATATGATGTATTTTATTTGCTTTAAATATTATTTATTTTATTATGCTCATGAGACTAACGTAAAGATTTTTAGTATATTGTTGTTTTGAGGCCCTACAATGGTTCCAAATTGTAGGTTGATTTTGTTTGACTTTACTTTTGTTTGGCTTGACTTTTAAAGTTGACTTGTTATAAATGGTTTTAAAGATAGTCTTCCGCTGTGTGAGTCTTTGATATTTGCCTTAGCCGTTTTCACGGTGGTGGTAATGTCTTAGATTTTCCTATTTCTTATTTTAAAAAGGGCAAAACAGGTATTTTAAAGGAAAGAAATTTCTAGGGTGTTACAAAGTGGTATCTGGGAGCTTTGGTTGAGATATTTATTACCACTAAAGCCAAAAACGTGTTTTGAAGTGTTTTGTTTTAAACTTAGCCAATTGCTTATTTAATTAAGTTATTTTAAAAAGGGGGTTATTTTCACTAATTTTAATTTTTTGAAACTGAAAATTTTATTTATTTTTTTAAAAAAAAAGGTCCAAATTTTTTTTTTTTTAATTTTTGAAAAATCCGAATTTTTTTTTTAATTAGGACATCGGAATATTTTTTTAATTTTATTTTGGGTGTTTGAATTTTTTTTATGATTGGCCTAATATTTTGGTCTTTTTCAGGGCTTATTTTCGAAAATTAATTTTATAAAAAAGAGGAGTCAAAATTATTTTTAGTGTGTTCATTTTGTAGGAAAGCAAGGATTGAGGTAAGTATTATGTGTTAAAAGCTTTTAAAAGCATGTTAGTGAGCTTGGGTAGGAAAGAATTTGGGCATATAAGTTAGAATAATCATGTCCTTGTATGCATTAATATTTTAGGTTGTGATGTTTGATCATGTGGATTGATTAATTGAAAGCATGTGATTATATGATTAGAATAAGTGAAATTTTTTGATTGAACATTGACCCTAATTCATGCAAGAACTGTATTGTTTTATTTTCTTTGGGAAGGGAATTCTTTTCTAAACCTTTTTCCTTTACAGGGTGCTGATTCTTCCTAACAAACTTTCCCAAATTGGTACTCTAGTTAAGAAAGATTATGAACATCCGTTTGATTATGTCAAGAAAATTCAATTCTATTGTTCCCACATGAGTGATGTCCTAGGAGACAAGCACTATGATCTTCCTGATCGTGTTTCTACTATGATTATTCATTGTCTTCCAAATGAACCCCCATATCTTGCTATTAAATCAAAGTTCTCTGATTTCTTTTTCCTTGGGGACATCCCAAATTACTCTAAATACAGAAATTTCTATGGACAGTGGTACCCTGATTACAGATACTTGATTTCTTACCTCGTTAGAGTTGAGAAAGATCATTGTCAGCACTTAAACATTCCATATCCCAACTACTACTATATTAATCCGACAGGGAATAATTTCCTTTCCATTGGTCATCAATCAGGAAGTTCTTCTTCCACTCAGGGTAATCAAGCAGGGTCAAATGGAGGGCGGGAAGATGGAGAAATGATGGATGAGAGTAACCAGACTGTTGATAGTTCCATTATGGAGATTCCGAATCCAAATCCAAATCCACCTCCAACTCCAATTATAATTGATATTTCATCTGACGATGAGGAAGATGAAGAGTTTGTCCAAGTAGAGCAAGAACCAGAGTCACCTGAACTAATGGAGGAAGAAGATGACCCTGAATTCGATCCTGGAAGCTACAAACAATCTCCCTACAGGAGGGATAAAGTTCGAAATGACTATATTTTTTTAGTTTCATTTCTTTTAGGATTCTTAGACTCATTTCTGCATATTAATTATTTCAGTTCCAGTAAAGCAATAAGTGGCATGTCCACAGTGAGCCAGTAAACTTATGTAGTTGTATAAGTTATTTAAACTCATTCAATTTCAGTATTCCATTCATTTTCTTACTCAGCAATAAAATCTCATTTATTTCCTCGTTAATTAATTCATTTTATTGACAAATAATTCATTTCGTTCCCAAATCATTCATTTCGTTCCTAAATCATTCATTTCGTTCCTAAAAGCCATTTCTTACTCAAAAATATTCCAATGATTTAATTCAAAACTCTGGAGATCCATGGGAATTTTTTTTTATTTATTAATGTGATGCTTTATTAAATGTGTGGTTGGTTAGAAATCAATATTTGGTTGAAAAGCTGCAAATTTTGGGAATTTTAATATTTGTAAATCTCAATTTGTTAGCTTAAAATTTAATGTGTATGTGTTAAGAGTGTGAGCTATTAGATGAGTGTCTAGCTTGAGAGCTAGCCAAGATCGTTTTTAATAAAGACCCCTTTGTATTAATTCAGGCGAAGAAAGATGGCAGAAGGGAGTGGTAACAACAACGATGGAGGAGAGCTATGTGAAGTTGTGAGGCAGTTGGCAGCTGTTGCCCAACAATTGGCAAGGAAATCAACTAATAACGTAGATGCTCAGGGAAAACTATTTAAGAAGGTGGCGCATAGCAAGCCACCAACCTATCAAAGAGAGCTTGATCCAACTGTACTGGAAAACTGGTTGAGGGAGTTGGAGAAACTGTTTGGGGCAGTAGGGTGTCCAGAGAACTCAAAAGTAGGTTGTGCTACCTATTACCTCAGGGATGAAGCTGACCTTTGGTGGGAGCAAAATGAAGCTACCATTAAGGCATTACCTGGATTTAGTTGGACTATGCTTTAGGAGAAGGTTAGGGACAAGTTTTACCCTAGCTACTTACAGAAACAAAAAGCTGAGGAATTTTCTAATCTTGCAATGGGGAATATGTCGATCACTGAATACTACACCAAGTTTATAGAGCTGTCACAATTTGCTAAGGAGTCTTTTTCTATAGAAAAGTCTAAGGCTAGGAAGTTTGAGAGTAGACTGACTACTGATTTACGATTAAAGCTGTGTGGGAAAGTATTTGAAACCTTCGATGAAGTGTATGGGAGAGCTACACATCTTTATGCGTTGGAGCTGAAGAAAAAGAAAGAGCTACCTGAGATAGAAGGGAAAGAAAAGAGAAAAGAGGTGGGACAGAATTCTGGAAACCCGCAAGATAACCAGAACAACCTTAAAAAGAAAAAGTACCACCATAACAACAACAACTTTAGCAACAACAATAATTTCCAAGGTAATAATCGTCACGGAGGACGAAACTTTAATGGTGGAGCTAAGAACTCTAACCAGGGAAATAATAAGGATGGAAGGCGCTTCTTTTGCAAAAGGTGCAAGAATAACCACCCCGGTAGGGATTGTGATGGAAATTTAGTTACTTGTCATGCTTGCAACAAGTTAGGACACAGGGAATATAAATGCTTCTCCAAGGATCCCAATCGAAACAAATAGGGCAATAATCAAGGAGGGTCATAGAAAAACTTTCAGGGAAGCAACAACTATTTTGGGAACAAGGGGGCACAACAAAATGCGGCGAAAACCAACAATAATAATGGAAATAACCAACAGAAAGGTGGAACTGCAGGAAATTTGAATGTTATGAGTAGGCATAAGGCTGTTTCCACGAAAGATGTCATCACTGGTACCTATTCTATTAACTCTATTCCTATTAAAGTCTTGTTTGATTCTGGTGCAACTTTTTCTTTCATTTTAAAGGCCATTATTTCAAAGTTATCAAACTGTTTGAAAATCGTAGATGAAGTAGATTTGCCTATAGTTATTCCTATAGGTGGGGTAGTAAAGTGTAACAAGACCTTTAAAGGTGTACCTTTAGAAATCGAAGGAAAAATGTTTCCATCAAATCTCATCGAGTTTGGGTTGAGTGACTTTGATGTCATTTTGGGGATGGGTTGGTTGAGCAAGTACAACGCAGAAATTAGTTGTCGATCACAGAAAGAAAAAATGACTACAACTGATAATGAGTTGGTGACATATTGGATGCATGGTGAAACCAAGTGCTCAAGGATCATATCTATGTTAAAATTGGCAAAGTATATTAAGAAGGGGCATCCAGTGTTTTTTGTAGTGTGAGGAATATAGAACATAAAGAGACAACTAAGCTTGACGATATAGAAGTAGTAAACGAGTTTCTGGATGTGTTTCCAGAAGAGATTCCTGGAATGCCACCCAAAAGGGCAATTGATTTCACAATAGAGCTAGTTCCAGGAACAGCACCAATTTCCAAGGCACCATATCGAATGGCACCTGTAGAGATAAGTGAGTTAAAGGAGCAATTGCAGGATTTGTTAGAGAAGGGATACATAAGACCAAGCGCATCACCTTAAGGAGCGCCAGTGTTATTTGTGAAGAAGAAAGATGGAAGTATGAGGTTATGTATTGACTATAGAGAGTTAAATAAGGTCACTATAATGAACAAGTACCCATTACCAAGAATAGATGACCTATTTAACCAGTTGAGAGGGGCAACTGTGTTTTCTAAGATTGATTTAAGGTCAGGTTACCTTCAACTTAGAATTGCAGATGAAGATATTCCCAAGACTGCATTTAGAACAAAGTATGGACATTATGAGTTCATAGTAATGTCATTTGGATTGACGAATGCTCCAGCAATCTTTATGGACTTGATGAGTAGGGAGTTTCATCCATTTATGGACAAGTTTGTGGTAGTGTTCATTGATGATATACTGGTGTATTCGAAGGGTAAAGAAGAGCGAGCATGTTGAACATCTGAGGGCAATTTTGCAAACACTAAGGGAAAACAAGCTTTACGCAAAGTTCTCTAAGTGTGAGTTTTGGTTGGAGAAAGTGGCGTTTCTGGATCTTTGTGTCCAAAAATGGGGTAGAAGAAGATCCAGCAAAGATTGAGGCAGTGAAAGGTTGACTTACGCAGAAAATAGTGTCTGACGTTAGGAGTTTCTTAGGTTTAGCAGGGTATTATAGACGTTTTGTGAAAGATTTCTCGAAGATTGCTAAACCTATGACCTCTCTAATGAAAAAGGACAAGAATTTTGAATGGGATGACAAGTGTGAGGAAGCATTCCAACTCTTAAAACAAAAGCTGATCACAGCGCCAGTTGCTTACACTGCCAAACGATAATGGAGTTTATGATGTATATAGTGACGCATCCAAGAATGGTCTAGAATGTGTACTTATGCAAAATGTGAAGGTGATTGCGTATGCATCAAGACAGTTAAACACTCATGAAGTAAATTACCCTACTCATGAATTAGAACTAGCTGCAATCATTTTTGTGCTAAAAATTTGGAGGCACTACTTGTATGGAGTGAAATGTAGGATTTACACTGACCATAAGAGTTTGAAACACATTTTCACTCAAAAGGATTTAAACTCACGCCAAAGGAGATGGTTAGAATATACAACGGATTATGACTTAGACATACAATATCATGAGGGGAAAGCAAATGTAGTCGCAGATGCTCTAAGTCGTAAGACCAGTCATGTATTAAACACTTTGATAGTGGCGGATGAGTTATGTAGATAAATGAGGAGAATGAATCTAGAAGTGATAGAATGGGAAGTGCCAGCAGACATACTTGCGAATCAGAGTATTCAACCAACAATATTTGATGAGGTAAGTGAAAATAAAAAAGGAGATGTAAAGTTGGATAGGATTCGTGAGAAAATATAGCGAGGAAAAGCTACGGATTTCAAGATTCATGAAGATGGAAGTTTAAGGTACAAAGGCCATTAGTGCGTACCACAAAAATGTGAGGAGGTGAAAAGGAAGTTGATGGAAGAGGGTCATAAAACACCATGCTCAGTACACCCAGGAGGGGACAAGCTATATAAAGACCTGAAAAAGATATATTGGTGGCCTAGAATGAAGAATGAAGTTGCAGAATTTGTGGCAAAGTATCTAACTTGTCAGAAAGTGAAGATAGATCACAAAAGACCATAAGGAATAACTGTCCAAGGAAATTCCTGGATGGAAATGGGATTGTATTTCAATGGACTTTGTGACTTGCCTCCCAAAGTCAATGAGTGGAAATGACACAATTTGGGTAGTGGTGGATAGACTTACAAAATCTACAATGTTTAAACCAATGAAGGAGACCTGAAAGATGGAGCAACTTGCAAAAGCTTACATAAAAAAATGTGGTGATACATGGAGTTCCAAAAGATATTGTGTTTGACAGAGATTCTAGGTTTCTTTCAAGGTTCTGGAAGAGCGTGCAGGAAAACTTTGGTACAACACTTAAGATGAGTACAACATTTCACCCTGCCACAGATGGACAGACTGAGAGAACCATTCAAACCTTGGATGACATGTTGAGGGCTTATGTTATAAATTTCCCAAGGGGATGGGAAGATAGCTTGGATTTAATTGAATTTTCCTATAATAATAGCTACCATGCATGCATTGGCATGGCTCCATTTGAGGCATTATATGGAAGGAAGTGTCGTAGTCCGATCTGTTGGAACGACATAAGTGAAACAATTATTTTAGGGCCTTAAATGATCGAAAATACAGTTAAAACGGTAATGGAGATTCAAGCTATGATTCAAGCGGTGCAAGATTGCCAAAAGAGCTACGCGGATTTGAAGCGTAGAGGGAGGAATTTGAGGTCGGTGACAAAGAATTGTTAAAGGTGTCACCAATGAAAGGTGTAATGAGATTTGGAAAGAAAGGAAAGATTAACCTAAAGTATATTGGTCCATATGAAGTATTGCAAAGGATAGGCAAAGTGGCTTATAGGTTGGCCTACCTATGGAGCTAAGTAAAGTGCATGATGTATTTCATGTATCTTAGTTAAGAAGGTATATCCCTGATAAGTCACATATGCTACAACCTTAAACCATTGAGATAGATCAAAGCTTAACTTATGAGGAAAGACCTGTCAAGATCCTTGACAATAAAGTGCGTAGTACACGCAATAAGGAAGTTAAGATTGTCAAAGTGTTATAGTCTAACCAAGAGTATGAAGAAGCAACTTGGGAAGCTGAGGATGAGATGAAAAAAGAAATATCCCGAGTTGTTTAAGGTATGGTAAGTTACGGGGACGTAACTCGTTTCCTTTAAGGGGGGTAGAATACGGTAGAATTTCGCCTTTTTCCCCACGTTTTTAGTTATTTTTGTGCTTTTTGCACATTTTTAACGGTTATTTTGAGTAATTTTGAATTCAAAGAGACAGTAAAGTCAAAATTATGATAAAAGAGTACAACAATATATACAAAGTGAGGAAAAATTTTGAATTTCGTTACCCAAGTTTCAGGACGAAACTTCTTTTAAGGAGGGTAGACTGTAATATCCCGTATTTTTATACGTATTTTAATTTAAATAAGTATTTCTTAAAGTATTTAAATAATTCGAAATGAATTATTTATGATTTTTCATTAATTTAAAAAGAATTATTTTAATTAGAAGTCTATTTTTAATTATTTAATTATCTTGAAAATATCTTATTTCATGATTTGGAAATATTGGGCATATTATTCTATAAAAGGAAATTTTAAAGTCAGTGAGTTTTTAAGAAAAGTCAAAATACTAGTTTGACTAGGAAATAGATCATTAAGGGTAGTAAAGGAATTTTAAGTAGGAGGGTTATTGAGAGAGGGTATAAATACCCATCATCTGCCTAAGGTGGAGTGCACCCAAAGGTAAACTCTCTCTCTCTCCTCTTATTTTCCTTTTCCCCTGAATTTTTCCCCTTCCCCTTTATTTTATTTTATTTTGTTTCGATCACCACCCACACACACACACCACCGGCCGGCCACCACCGGCTGCCGACCACCACCACTAGCGCGCACCAGCAGCAGCGGCCACCAGGCGGGTGTGCGACAGCCGCCCAGCCGTGCTGGTCGTGCGCACCCTTTTAAAAAAAATATTTATTCTTTTGTTTTTAATTTAATCTAGCCTTAATTTAATTATTGTTTTTGGGTTTTGTGATGATTTTATGATGTTTGATGATAAGTTTTTTGTATATAAATTTTCAAATTTGGTTTTTAATTAAAAAGCCCCAAATGGAAAACCCGAGGTTTCTAAATTAATGTTTATTGATGAAATTTGATTGTGGTTGATTAAAACTATTGAAATTAATGTTTTTAAACTAAAATATAGCAAGTTTATAACCTTTTATATTTCTTGAATTTTTATACATAAGCTATAATTATGTTTCTTGAAAGGATTTTTAATTACCCATTAATTAGGAATAAAAGTAAGGGTATTAAATTAAATTTCGGCTTATTTTAGAGGATTTATAAGTGATTTAAAGAGGATATATATTGCTAGGAATTTGTGTGGAAGAGGTATTAATACTTCTTTGTAATTTTGGTTTGTAGGAGACTTCCAAGTATTTATTTAGTCGTGGCGATTTTGAGATCATATTCAAGGTACGTTCGCGTACTTAGTAATTATTTGAATATGTAGAGGCATGCTAGGATTTGTTTAATTAATTCCAAGTAGTATCATGATAGGTGTTGGTTGGAATTTGTTGATTGAATTGATGTTGGTGAATGATTTGTGATGTATGAATTATTTATGATGAATTGGTGATTGGAATTGATTATGTTGGCATGTTGAGTATGAACCACACTTTTAATATAATATTGGCATGATAGAGAGCATGTTTAATTAAACTAAATGTTTAATTTTGTTTGGAATATGCAAAGGGAATTTTATTATGGTTCATATAATTTTTATTAATGTTATAAGCATGAGGAATGAGCTATTTAAGTGTCTATGTACACGAGGATTAAATTATATTTTGGTGCCTAAGTGCACTTAAGGTGTTCTAAACACCAAGGGATAGGATTTGTGGTGCTTTATGCGCTTAAGGTGTTATTTAACACCGAGGTAGTTTAAAAAGGATTCAACATTTAATCTATGTGGTCACTAATTATTCAAGAATTTAATTGGTATGTTTGATTGCTTGAATGATTTGCTATGATTCATTGTATTATGGTTAAGAGTCATCACCAAGTATAATAATATGTAAACAACGTAAAGTGAAAGAGATTACGCACCCAAACTCTTGGAACATATACCTTAAGTATGAACATATGGGGGGGGGGTTATGCGACTTTATATTTGACCATAACTTCTACTGGGAGTACAGGATGCTATATATTCCTTTTTATTATACGCAGGAATTCCGCCACTTACGAGTGGTCTCTTTTATATTGGGACGGTTAGCTCCCGTGTTAGTACCCCTTTATTGAGGCAAGTTAGGGGGAAACCTGTTTGGTGCGTAATCAAACTAAATAATGAGACTAGTTATTTGTCTAGTTAAGTGTTGAATGTCTTGTATGCATGTGAACAGGTGGAACAAGGTAAGTTGTTTGTTGATAGGATGAAATCATGTTAGTGTGTCTTATTACGCCTATGTACTCAGCATTGTGATTGTGTGATTGTGTGTTTGTGTGTTTGTTTAGCCTTGTCTTTACCTTGGGCCTACGACGACCCATTTCTAATGGATAGTAGTGGGGACAAGTAAAGAGAAGCTTTTCAGGTAATGAAGCATATTCGTGATGGGCATGAGTGAAGAGCGAATCTTGCTTAGTTTCCATAGAAATATTATGTGTTTTATTTGCTTTGAATATTATTTATTTTATTATGCTCATGAGACTAACGTAAGGGTTTTTAGTATATTTTGGTTTTGAGGGCCTACAATGGTTCCAAGTTGTAGGTTGACTTTGTTTGACTTTACTTTCGTTTAGTTTGACTTTTAAAGTTGACTTGTTTTAAATGGTTTTAAAGATAGTCTTCCGCTGTGTAAGTCTTTGATATTTGCCTTAGTCGTTTTCACGGTGGCGGTAGTGTTTTAGATTTTCCTATTTCGTATTTTAAAAAGGGCAAAACAGGTATTTTAATGGAAAGGAATTTCTAGGGTGTTACATGGCTGGCCACCTAGCGAGAGAAGGTCCACCATAGGCCTCTTCCTCTTATGCTCAATCTAGCCCCTTTGTGTGACCTTATAAGATCCGTTCAATTGGGCTTTAGACAATTTTACTAGCCCATAGATCGTTAGTACCTCTAGCTATGATATAACAACGACCCAAAAGAACGAACTTAATTATCTCCATAATTTGATCCATTATATATCTAGTAATTGGACTTGACGAAGACATAAATCCTTCACTAGGATCGAATCAATTTGTGCATCCCTACTTTGTTTTCTCTTTTGCATATTGGCTAACATAGTTTTGAATTCCGATAGAGCAAGGTTAGTAGATGGAGGTAGAGTTTGTTGCTGAGTTATGTGGTTAGTGTTAGCTTAGGGTGTTGGTAATATTTTTGTTGTGGTTGTTGTAGGGCTTGTTGTTGTGGTTGTTGTAGAGATGGAGGATTTAGCACATTAGTACTCCGGTAGGAAAGGTTTGGGTGGTTCCGGAGACAAGGATTACAAGTGTTGGAGTATGGTTTATTTTGCCTATAAGCTTGGAAGGCATTAACTTGCTCCACGGGACTCCTACTATCTTGTGCCCAATGACCTACAATTCCACAATTTTCACAAAAAGCATCAGTATTAGTATTATTAACAGCAGAAACATTAGCTATGGAAGATGGAATAGTAGTTGTAAGACTGTCTAATTTCTGGTAAATAGAAGTTAATTGAGCTTGCCCAAAGGATATAGAGTCGACATGATGTTTCCCCTTGTTTGCAAAACCTCTAGGATTCCCATATTGGGAATTATGAATAGCCATCTCTTCAATAACATGCCTGCTACATCCTCTTGAAGATTCATATAAATCTTCCATTTACTGTAGAGCCTAAGCCAGGATTGATCTTGAAGAACTTCCAAGCCCATTGTAGAAGGCTTGGATCAACTGCCACTGTAGTATCCCATGATGGGGGCATTCTCTCTGCATATCCTTAACTCTTCCCAAGCTTCATATAAAGACTTCAGCTTCTTAGGCAAAATTTAGGATTGAGCTTCGTAACAAAGCGGTCTTCTCCGGAGGATAGTACTTATTGTAGAAAGCTAAAGCAAGAAAATTCTAGTCAGTAATACCAAGTGCAGTTTTATTCAATCCATTATACTATAATTTAGCTTTACCACATAAAAAAAAAGGAAAAAGAATCTCCCTGATTTGGTCCTGTGTGACCCTAACTTGTCTAATGGTGTTGTAATATTGGCAATAATCCAAAATATAAAGATTAGGTCTTCATTCTTAGTTCCACCAAATTGCTTCCTTTCGATCATACTAATAAACTGTGGTTTAATCTCAAATTGCACTCCCTCGAGATCAGGTGGAGGAGCAAGGTGTGGAAGGTCCGTCAAGGAAGGCTGCGAATAATCGCTGAGCTTGCGAGGTGGTTGAGCAGTCATCTTTGATTCTGTTTCTGAAGATAACTTTGTGTCACTAGAATCAGATGGAGGGTCCAAAGGAGTATGGCCTTCGGAACTTGCCAGTATTTGTTTGTAGAGATTCTTTTGTTTATGAAAAGTGTTGGGTTTTGCGATGTCCAATACCGCACAGAAACAAAACCCGCCCAAAGATCCGTGCATAAATTAAAGCAACTAAACATGCATACAATTAATTAAATAATAAACACATAATAACAAGGAGAGATAAAGAGGAAAAGACGATCATACCCTTGATGCGTGTTTTCCACTTAGCACGAACACGAACTCATGAACAGAGAAAGAGCCTCAAACGCGACCCCTCCAACGTGGTCCACCCACGTGCCCAAACTTGGCAAATATTATCGGCTAGGGTAATATTAACACTACTAACAAGAGGATCTCTTTATAAGGTTTTCTCAATGGAGATACCTTTTATAGAGTTCAACTCTTGCAACAATTCCCAAGGGAGGCCTTGGGTATTTATATGAGAGCAAGATTATTGGAGAGGACACTTATATCCTCTCTTCTACTCTCTTTCCTTTTCTCCTTTTGACACCTCATACTCTCTTTCATCCACCTCATTTTCCACTATCTCTTTCCTCTCTTCCATCCTCTTCCATTTATTTTTCCCACATCAAAGGGTATCCTCTTGATATATTATATACTATATGGCCCCACCTTCAAATTTTATCTTTGTGAAAGATTATTTTTTATTGATTTCTTTAATGATAAGGTCTAATAATAATAATAATAATAATAATAATAATAATAATAATAATAATTAGGATTCGATAATTAGCATACATAATAAAAATTACCATACTTTACCAATATTTTGATACAATAACACATAAAATTAGGAATAAAAACACTAATTGATACACTAAAGTACAATAAATACAAGAAATTAAAGACAAATAATTAATTATTCTCTTTTTTCCTTACCGATTACTAGTATGCCCAAATCTTGCCCACAAATGTTCTACCAAATCTTGTTTAAGTGACATATGAGTTTGTTTATCGTGGATTTTTTCTGGTTTTATCATTAATGTGGTTAGATTAGGATTTTGGTAGCGCGGGGTTACGGTGAAAGTCGTTGCTCTTTGATTTGAAGTTCCCGCTAAATACTCGGGTTGCTTAGTAGCAAACTCATTAGGATCCCAATAGTTAAGATAACTATCGCGCTCATCTTCCACGATCATATTGTGCATGATAATACACGCCATAACAATTTTCCTCAACATTTCGACACTCCATGCCAAAGCAGGACGCCTTATTATGGCAAATCGAGCTTGCAACACTCCAGATGCACGTTCTACATCTTTTCTAATACTCTCTTGTTTGGTAGTAAACAATCGTTGTTTAGGGGTTTGAGGTGTAGTTATCGCATCTATAAATGTTGCCCATTTTGGGTAGATCCCATCTGTGAGATAATACCCTTGATTGTAAGTATTTCCATTCACGGTGAACTGAATTAAGTTGTGGAGCACGACCATTTAAAATGTCGTCAAAGACGGGTGAACGTTGAAGGACATTTATATCGTTGCACGATCCAGGTGTTCCAAAAAAGGCATGCCATATCCACAAATCCCAAAATGCTACAGCTTCTAAGATAACCGTCGCCGTTTTTAATCGCCCTTGATACATCCCTTTCCACCCCGCTGGACAATTCTTCCACTCCCAATGCATGCAGTCGATACTTCCCAACATATTAGGAAAACCTCTTTTCTCTCCTTCTCTTAGAAGGCGATTCATATCTTCAGGGGTTGGTTTCCTCAAGTACTCTACTAAGAATTCACGAATCACTCCGTCAACAAAGTACGTGATACAATGCCTAGTCGTGGTTGCCCCAAGCTTGAGGTACTCGTCAACTTGATTAGCTGCGCAGCCATATGCTAACATCCTTATAGCCGTTGTGCACTTTTGTATTGCAGAAGCACCCAAATGCATACTAGCATCTGGATGTTGCTGGAAAAATCGATCAGTTTCACTTAGTTGATTCACTATCATCATAAATAGAGGTTTCCGCATGCGAAACCTACGTCGAAACTTATCATCACCATACAATGGTTGGTCGCTGAAATAGTCAGCAACCAACTAATCATGTGCTACTTCACGATTACGTGGTATAACTTCCCTTCGTTTTATTTGACGTGGAACATCTTCTTGTTGTTGTTGCATGGTGGTGTTAACCACATATCTCAATGCATCTTCTATGATTTGTTGTTGCCGATTTCCCTCAATAAAATCAAGCAACATGTAGTCATAGATTTCATCACTAGAAGTGGAAGAACTTGAATTACTACTCATTTTAAAATTACTAATATGTAGTAGTTGTAGTTGTGATAGTGAAAGTGTTGTAAGTGAAATAGGTCAATTTATAGAAAATTGAGATAAAAGTTACAAAAAATGATTTGCAACCTGGTAAGATAAGATTTTTTTACCAGAAAATAAGATTTTTTAACAGTGGGTAAGATTTTTTGTAGATAAGATAAGATTTTTGGTAGATAAGGTAAGATTTTTTTATCAGAAGGTAAGATTTTTCGTAGATAAGGTAAGATTTTTTATCAGAGGGATAAGATTTTTGGTAAATAAGGTAAGATTTTGTTAGAGTATTTAACATAAAAGATTTTTCATGTGACTACACTTATATATGGTTTAAGGATTCGAAAATTACATTTTTTTTTGGTAGAAAACATAATATTATTACTTCAACACATAAGATCACAACATCTAATATCAACTAAAAATACAAACGATTAAGATTACTACTACGTACGATTACATCTTAAGTACTAGAACAACTCTTAAACATAAAGTTATTAGCTAAAAGACAAACTCTTGATACAGAAACTAAAAGATAAAATAGTTAATACATAAAAATAACTAATACTTAACTTATATCTTTAAAAAAAACCTGTTACTAAACTCCTGTCTAAGCTTCTTGTACATGTCGGCTTCAAATTCATCGAGGACGGGTTTTGCCATCAATGAACGTAACATGCCGAATTTCATCTCCTCCTCCTTTTGCTTTTTCCTATCTTCGCTCCTTTTGCTTATCAAATCGATCATTCGTTCTCCTTGATCAAGCCTCTTATCACTACATTCGTCAAGAGTTGTATTGAAAGCTTCAAGGTTTATCGATGTAGAAGAATTACTACCTTCTACAGCTAAACTCTTTGATTTTATTATACCCGGAGGCCGCTTTCTTCCAACACCCACACTTGGTGATTCTGGTTCGGATCGTTTCCCACTTCCCTCGCTCTCCAAAGGAAGCTGTTGGACCATATGTGGGTCCCATTTAGGAAAATTTTGCATTGTTTCAAAAAAATGCATCAAAGTAAAGTGTTTTCCATGATTGAGTTTTGCATAATACTCATGGGCAAGTTGGACAACGTCCCCACTTGAGTTTCCACTTTTCGGGTGTCGTAGGATATATCCATACGCCATAACCCATTTTGAAACCCATTTATTGATAAGATCCCAACGTTGTTGTATGGACTTAATGGTCCGTTCTTTTATCTCTTCAAGGTTCTCTGCCCGTGCCTCTTTGTATAACTTCCCAATTGCAGCCCATAAACCGGCTTTAGTTCGTTTTGTATTTATGGTAACGTTCCCACCGGCATTGATGTAGCCTGAAACAAGCGCCTTATCTTTAGCTATACTCCATGCACTAGCTTTTTTGTCATTGGGGTCTTCTCCAGTAATGTCAACTACATCATCATCGAGATCTTCTTCATGTTGAGCTTCCCGCACATCTTCTGTTGGAGAAGCAGTGCTACTAACATTTACTCCTGGAGATTGATCCATGGGTTGGGTAAAATGTTGGGAAATGGGAAATAATGGGACAGTTTCTGAAGATGAGCTCCCATGAAATTGGCGAGGAATTTCAGATGTATAATTCGGGTTTATAGGTCTTTGGTGGCTACCAAGCCATTTCAAAGCAGCTTGAAATTATGGATTATTGAATATACTAGGATCAAAAGGAGGAGTGTTTGAATTGTATTGAGGATTTGGATTATTTGGAAAATTCATAATTCTTCCATAATTATGATTATTTTCATCCATTACAAAAGAAAATTATAAAAAGAGAGGAAAGAGAGGAAGGAGTGAAAAAAGATGAAAAATTGAAGTGCATAAAAAATGGCCAAAATTAGGTTCATTTTATAGAGAAAAAAAAAATACAACCGTTATTAAATCAGTACTTTAAAATATGTTACCGTTTGTGATTAATTACCATAATAATTTTTTTGAGCTAGTAAAATTATGTAATAAAAAAACAAATAAAAGGTTGACACTTGTCAACCAATAGCAGGCCAATTTAAAAATGTAGCTGTTACTCCATGCTTTGCTATTTTGATGTTTCTGGGTGTGTCAGAAGCTTTTCTTTAATCATCTAAAACGTTGTCGTTTGTTGAGAACTGTTCAGCAAACGGTGGGTTTTGGCTGTTGACACTTCATCCTCTTGGCACAAACGACGAGGTGCTCAATCCTTCACCAAAGGAGGATTGTTGAGAATCCTTTTCCCCTTGAGGATCTTCTACATTATTACCCAACATCAAAGAGGACTACTCCAAATCAGCAAAAACTCCATACAAGAGGATATATATCCTCTTGATATTTATGCTCTGAGAAGCATCTCCATTCCCTTGATTTCCAATCAATATGAGACTTTGCAAAGTTGAGAATAAATGCTTTTAATTTAACTCTAAAATAAATTTAAATTTAAATAACAAATAATCAAACAACAAATGACAATCACATGGGAGTTGTTAGGTGAGGACCACAAGGGAGAGCCACATGGCCTCCTTGTTCCCCAAGCCCCCAAACCCACCAATCACAATAGCCCATCACCGGTCAACACCCTTGGGCACCAAGGAATGGCTGGTCAAGGCCATGTTGAGCCGGCTTGGGCCTGCCAGCCGCACCGCAAGCCCACAGCGCTAGCTTGGCTGCTGTGTGCTGCTTGGCTGCTATGCCGCAAGCCCACGAGCCTTAATCGCAAGCACCAGCAAGCCTCGCTTACTGGCGGGCTACTGCGTGCTGCTAGCAGACCACACGTGCATGTGCTAGCAGCTGCTAGCAAGGCCAAGCGCTTGCTAGCGCTGCTAGCTTGCGAGCCACGACACGCTCGCCCAGCTAGCACGCGTATACTGTTACTGGGCTTGCGGCCAAGGCCACGCATACTAGCATGCTTGCTAGCCATACTAGCCTATCCCTCGCATGGCTAGGCCAGTACGAGGCTAGGGCTTCGTATGTTGACTTGATATCTGTTATTTGACTTATTTGTACGTCTCGTTAATTCCTAGAATAATTTAACTCGGCGATTGACGTTCGGTTTCGACGCTCTAAGTTCGGAATCCGACGTCGGAGTACATATCCTCTTGTTTGACGTATTAAGGTCTTCGGCTTAATTCGTCGCCTTAGTTTGGTTGCATGGTTGGGTGTGACCCGTTGGGTTCAGTTAAAGGAAACCGTGAAAGATGTGCAATTAATATAATTAATCTCACTGATCGGAGATGGCCTCTAGCCAGACTTTCCGATCACTTGACTTCACTGAATAATTAACTCCGTAATTGATTTTGAACCCTCTATTGGAATAATACACTTGTTCGAAGGACACTATTCCTTTCAATCTGAACACTTTTTTCGACCTTTGGGAGAATTTTGGGTGATAATCCTCTTTTCTCTCTCGCCCGGTCGGGCGAGATTGCTCGTATACGGACTTCCTCTCGCGCCCGGTCGGGTGGGTGCTCGCCTGGTCGGGCGCCCTACAGCACTTTGAGTCCGATATTTCTCAATTTGTTCCTTTTTCTCCACTTGTTCATCTTCAAACCCAAGCCCTACACAATTTAGAGCCTTTTCTATAGCATCCACTTCATCCTTCCATGTGGTGGCTTTTCTTGTGGAAGATGTAACACAAAATACCGCCTCCAAGGGATCTCTAACGAGAGCTTAGGGCTTATTAGAAAAATTATATACATCAACCACATCAATACTATAGCACTTTTCTTCCAACATGGGGCTTTTGGGGGCATTATGTAGATTAAAAATAATATTTTCATCCCCTACACATAACGTAAGTTTACCACTTTTCACATCTATTATTGCCCCTGCAGTATGAAGGAATGGTCTACCCAATATAATTGGAATTTGCAAATCTTCCTCCATATCAAGAACAACAAAATCAACAGGTATATAAAATTTACCTACTCTAACAGGTACGTCCTCTAAAACACCTAAAGGATATTTAAGAGAACGATCAGCCATTTGCAGAGTAATATTGGTAGCTTTTAATTTACCCATATTTAATTTAGAGCTCACAGATAATGGCATAACACTTACACTAGCACCCAAATCACATAGAGCTTTATCTATCATCAAATTTCCAATGTGACAAGGAATAGAAAAACTACCCGGATCTTTTAGCATAGGTGGAGATTTATTCTGTAGTATAGCACTACATTCCTCAGTAAAAGCAACTGTCTCTACCTCACTAATAGATCTTTTCCTGGTCAAGATCTCTTTCATAAATTTAGAGTATGCAGGAACTTGAGTAATTAATTCTGTAAAAGGAACTGTTACTTGCAAATTCTTGACAACCTCCAGAAACTTACCAAACTGCTTATCCAACTTACTCTTAAGATGTCTATTTGGGAATGGTAGTTTGATAACTGGTTTCTGCACATCTCCACTCTTATCTTGAGTTTTACCCTGCAATTTATTATCAGAAGAGTTAGTTTTATTCTGGAGCCCTGCAGGGTTAGTAACAACAATATTTGGTGTAACAGAATCAGGATTAGCAATTTTTGTAATGATAGATTCATCATCTTTGGGCATAGAAGGTCCATCGTATTTTGAACCACTTCTCAGCGTAATTGCCTTCACGTGATCTGTAGGTTACACCGGCTGCGATGGTAGGGCTCCCTGCTGGCGAGTTTGTAGAGCAGAGGAAAGTTGAGCAATTTGCTTGTCCACGATTTTATTATGGGCTAAAAGTGAATTAATTTGTGCATCCCTACTCTGCATGTGTTTTTGCATATCAACTAACATCATTCTGATTTCTGATAAGCCAGAATCAGAAGGGGGAGTAACAGTCTGTTGTGGTCTCTGATGTGGAGGTTGGTAGTACCTCTGTTGCGGTTGTTGTACCTGTGGTGGGGGGTTAGGCACATTCGTACTGTTGTACGACATATTTTGGTTATTCTTTAACCCTGCATTGTAGGTGTTTGAGTATGGACTAGTTTGCTTATAAGCCTGAAAAGCATTAATTTTCTCAAGCGAACTAGTACATTCCTGAGCCCAATGACCTACAAGACCACAATTTTCACAGTTAATTGCAGAGTTAGTACCAATAGCAGAAATGTTAGCAACGGAAGATGAATTAGAATTATTAATATTGTCTAGTTTTTGGCTAATAGCAGTCAATTGTGCTTGCAAAAAGGATATAGAATCAACTTGGTGCTTTCCCTTATTTGCAAATCCTCTTGGATTCCCATATTGGGAATTATGAATAGCCATCTCCTCAACAACATTACTCGCTATATTTACATCTAAAATTCATAAATCTTCCATTAGCTGCAGAGTCCAAAATTATTCTTGAATTATATCCAATCCCGTTGTAGAAGGCTTGGATTATCTGCCACTGTTCTAGCCCATGATGGGGACACTCTCTCTGTAAATCCTTGAACCTTTCCTAAGCTTCATATAGACTTTCATCAGCTTCTTGGGCAAAATTTTGGATTGAACTCCTTAGTAAAGTTGTTCTCTCTGCAGGATAGTATTTGTTATAAAAATTCAAAATAAGAGTTTCCCAGTTAGTAATGCCAAGTGCAGTTCTATTCAAACCATTGTACCACAATTTAGCTTTACCACACAAAGAAAAGGGAAAAAGAATCTCCCTGATTTGGTCCTGCGTAACCCCAGCTTGCCTGATAGTATTGCAATATTGGCAAAAATCCAAGATGTGAAGATTTGGATCTTCACCCTTAGCTCCGCTAAATTGCTTCCTCTCGATCATGGTGATAAATTGGGGTTTAATCTCGAACTGTACTCCCTCGAGCTCGGGCGTAGTAGCAAGATGTGGGAAATCTGCTAGGGACGGCTGCGAATAATCGCTGAGCTTGCGAGGTGGTTGGTGTGTCATCTCTGCTTCTAGTTTTGAATAAACTTCTGTATCACTAGAATCAGATGGTGGTTCCAAAGGTATAGTACCCTCGGAAGTAGCTCGTACCTGTCTAAAAAGGTTCTTCTATCTATGAAAAGAACGTTCAATTTTAGGGTCAAACGGAATGTAACCTGATCTAGAACTCCTGGGCATAAACACAGAACTAAACAAACAGATATGAGAAACTGTCCCAAAGAACTTGCGTTCTTTGAGACTAAAGAAAAATAATCTAGACTACAATTATAATCAGAAATAAAAATAAAACCGTGTCCAGGCCAAATTTTGACAGGCTTAAGTCGTATCACCTAATCAAAAGTAATTCCTAAGTCCTCTAACTAAAGTAGATAGGGAAGTAAGGTCGAATCCACAGGGAAACAATGTTCTTCTATTCCTAATTAACAATTATAGTCTAAATTATCAAGTAACCAAATTTGTATGAATTAAACTGATAATAAAACTAAGCAAATTAATCAAAGGAAGCAATCAATAATAAAAAGCTCTAGGGTATAGGTTCACCAATAAATAATACTTCAGGGTAAAACATACGATCAATTATCAATGCATAAATTAACCAGACTATAAAGGGCTGTCGCTACGTATTATAATCACATAATTAATCTACTGGTATTAAATCTCATCTCTCGAATCTCGACCTAACCATTAATAGATTAACATGCCTATTGAAACTAAGCCTAAATATCAATTCTCATCTCTTGAATCTCGAATCAATATTGCAAAACTCATACAATTAACCCAGGCCTAATCTAATTGCATAGTATTAAATCAATCAATAGGAAATTAATCAATCATTAATAATCAACAACAATAAATTACCCCTTCATATTATTCATGGATCCCCAAAACCCTAGAATAAAACTACTTGTACATAATTAAATCTAAACTAATAAAAGAAATTAAATTAAACATATTTAAAGCAAGAATAATGAAAGCAATAATAAAGTAATAAAATTAAACTGAAGTTAACACAAGGTAAAGCATAAAGAAAAATCAAAGATCGGAAATTAAGAAAACAACGTACGTAATGGAAATAACAAAACCAAAGCAAACTAATTAGTCTGACTCAAGTTAAACTAATAATCTAAGAACATTAATCTATGAAAATAAGCTAACTAATCCTAAAACCCACGTAAAGAACTACTCCTCAGAAAAACGGAAAAGGCAATCTAAAAGTCCTCTGTAAACTTAATTATCAAAGGAAACTCAAAAAATAAAATCTAAAGCTGTCCCTTGTTCCCCAATATACGGATTTATATAACCCAAAAAAACTACAAAGACCGACTTAACATATCGCAGAATAATATCAAAGATGGCTCATTCAATCGGGCATTAAATCGCCCAATTGGGCCCGATCAATTTTGCCCAGCTGGTTCTTTGCATCTTGGATTTCTAACTTGGGCTTTTATATGAATTGGCCAGATTTCTTCTTCTTGATATCCAATTATTGACATGCAATAAAATTAGTACTCCAAACGAACCGAGCCCTTAATCACCGAACCAAATTTAATTAGCTCAATCTTGGACTTCGTATATACGGTCATAAAATACGATCCGACTCCAATATCATTGTAGTGGCTCAATAAGCTCGAAAATTGTCATAAATCAGCAAATTCCTACAAAATAAAACCAACTCTACAAAAACACTAAAAAACGTATATTAGTAATAAAATAGCTCCGCAGAGCTCAAATAAGCACAAATATGACCGTGGGACGGGGAATAAAAATATAAATAAAATAGACTCATCAAGAACTTACAATACTCATGGTTGAGGAAAGAGGTTCCGATCATAATGAGTAATATACTTATGACGATTGTTAAATCTCTTAAAGTATTCTCATAGGTCGATCTAGTATAGTTCCAAACTAATACCTGTGCAAATGATTTATGACATTCATGTCCTTGTAGCACAAGAAACGGTGCTATAAATCATACTACATACTAATCTCGCGCGGTCATTAGTCGTCCACCTTTCAAATGACCTCGATTAGGGATAATTTTGATACGATATTCAATGTTCACTTAATAGGTGTTTCCTTATCCAAGACATTGTCTTGATACCCTATTTTGAATATCGAAAAATCGAATGGACTCATTATTTAATTCTAAACCACAATTAAATGGTTCATGGAATATTTAGTAAAATTTTATTCCACTATGAAACTTTTCAATGTTTCATCTTATGATAAATGGTTTTTCCAAATGTTTTAAGAGTAATACTCTTTACAAAATATATATAGAAATCACTCCTATATTTAATATGCTTGATTTCCTTTATGCAATCGTGAATGTTGTGATTCACTTATTGCATAGGTTTAGTTATCATTACTTTGCAAGTCTTAGCATCTTCATTATCGAACACTTTCATAATAAGATGATAAAATTCGAGTGTGTTATGGATTATTTATGATTTAGGATTTATTGTCCAAGTGATGGCTCCCACTCATTTTCATGATTTGAGATCTTTAACTTGACAACGTACAATCAACAAAGTTCAACAACGAACTATCCATTGAACAACTTCCTTATTATTGCTTTTAAGGCAACAATGTTCTCAACATATATTTCAATAGACATCCTAATAATGTTTGCTTGGATCTTACTCCAACCATTTCACAATGATTTGGGATCATTTGTGATTATGGAAATTTACCTTAAATTTCTGCACGATGCTCATGGACATAAGTTCATGTTGCCATTCTCAAGCCACGACGCATTTAAGCTCGTGCTTATAGCTGGCTTCCTCATTAAGGATCTAATCCTTGCTAAGGTTGTGCTCACAACATCAATACTCAAATTATATTTGTTTCCATGTATCAAGAACTCATCCTCTTACTTAACCAAGTACTTTGGATGTTCTTGTTCATAATCTAACGATCCATTACTTAGATTCAAGTCGATTGGTACTTTTATACTTCTCATGGTCTATGCATGCAAGTCATGTGATGATTCCATATCGTAGCATACAAGATGGATCTAATTGCAAAATTATTCCAATTTGATCCCATTCATGTGACTTTTAGCTCATCCAGTTTCACTAAGTCTTGTTAAACTGTTTGCTATATGATACGGTTGAAAGTCTCTAATTGAGTCTTTCTTGTTTGACTTAATATATTCCTAGCTTATACTTAGTTCAAACGTTTACTTAGTCGTATGCATAGAGGTCGAAAGCCTTTCCAAGTCCTTCACGTTTGAAACAATAAATTCCTTTACTCGTTCAAACGTTGAATTAAGTCTATACAATAGATCTTAATTCCCACTATGTACTAAGTATCGTCTTAGCTTGGTCCATTATTGAAATATACTTTCAAATCTTAGCATTTAGCATGTGATAGTCATTTCATAATAGAGTTTGTAAACTTCTTGTTGGACCTTTACAAAATTGACTTTTGCTCCCACTAAACTTCTTATCTAAAAGAATTTCTTATGTTTCTCAATAAGTCAATCCTTCTATTAACTTTATGAGAAAACACATTTTAATTCCTACAATCAAATCTAGCATTATTTTGATTTACAAAACCCTTAGACTATATCCATAGTCTCTTCCAAAATTCCATTTTGGGAAGGTGGTTTTGATATCTATTTTGCCATATTTCATATACGCAATTTTGCTTGAATAATCACGAAAGGACTTAAGCGTTCTGATTGGTGAATAGGTTTTTATTAAAATCAACGCCGTGAATTTAATTTTATCCTTTTCAACCAATCTAGCTATGTATTCATATACATTTCCATATTTGGTAGTTTTCTGCTTGAAAACTTATTTGCAATCGATGGGTCTTTACCCTTTATGCAAATTAATCAAGTTCCAAACCTGATTTTCAAATATGGAGTCTATTTTGGATTTATGGTCTCTAACCATCTATCGGAATTTGAATTTGTCGTAGCTATTTTATAAGACATTATTCCATTACTATCTAATAGTATATAGTATGCTTGTAAGTTTTAGGTTTAATTCTAACTTAATAGAAATTTATAGGATTCAATCCAAACCTTTGGTGAATTCCATACCTATAAGGAGTAATTGCATCAAACACTGAGTTTCAAGGCGCTTCTAAAGCCCTTTAATTATATTGATCTTACTCCAACACTTCTGAAGTTTTAGTGAGTAATGAATTCTCTCTTAAGGCACTTGTAAAGTCCTTGAGTATTGTTGATCAATTATTCTTATGAAGCCCTTCTAAAGTCTTCCGAGATTCTCAATTCTAGTTTGTTGCTAATCTCGATGGTCATCGAGTTCATTTTCCTCCCACTTGTCTCCTTGGAAATGTGTTACTTTTCAAAAAGACACCACTTAGAGCAACAAATATTATGTTCTCAATTAAGTTGTGGAAGTAATGCCCGTAGTCTCACTTGAATGCTTACAAAGAGACATGTATATTGTCTTTAGGTAAAAGTTCGTTGTAAAACAAACAGTTAGCTCCCACTTGAGCTACCTTAGCCCTTTGAGCCACTTAGCTCCCACCGAGCCAATGAACTCCCACTAAGGCTAAAAGCCTTAGACATATATTTGAAAAGACATTAGAAACTATTTCTATCCATAATTGAATATGGTGTCCTTTTTTAGCTTCGACAATTTTGTTTAGTGTAAGAGTAGTTATTTGTGCAAATCTGTAAGAATTTTATAGGAAGGGATGTGATCTATCATCGTTAGAGTCATTTTCAAATGGCCTCGAGGTCTCTGTCAAGACATACTATATTCTTTGTGGAGCTATTTATGAAATTCTAATTTCATAACCTTGATATGATCACTCTTGGCTCAAGCAAACATCGCTCGATCTAATCTAGACGTTTTGATATCTTGCCAAGTTGATTCCATACTTCACTGAACTTTTGATCAACTCAAGATCCAGTTTTTTCACATTTGTTGAATATAGCCATATTCTTTAAATTCATGTGAAAACGTTGAAGTTACACTAAGCGAAAAATACAAATGGGCACCGGTTCAAAACCCCCATTTCGCACCGGTTTTGAACCGGTCCTTATTTGAGGGATGCCAAAAACCAAAAGATTTCGCACCGGTTCAAAATCGGTGCGAAAACTTAGATTTCGCACCGGTTCTTGCTGTGAACCGGTGCGAAAAACGGCCCAAAAAAAATAAAATATAAACTTTTAGCACCGGTTCTTGCTGTGAACCGGTGCGAAAAGTGGCCCAAAAAATTAAACAAAAAACTTTTAGCACCGGTTCTATTTCAAAACTGGTGCTAAAAATGCCCCAAAAAAATTAAAAAAATAAAAAAAAAGTTTTTTGCATTTTTTTCACTTAAATTGATATAGAAACACTAACATATATATAAAGTTACATATTTTCATTTTTTTTCTGTTTCTGGCTGCTTTGGCTCTGGCTGGTGTGTGCTGGTTCAGGCTGCTGGTTTCTGTGCTGCATGCTGCTAGCTTGTCTCTGCTTCTGCCTGCCTGTTATGTTGCATGCAGTGTGTCAAGGTGTTCTGGCTGCTATGTGTCTTCTGTCTGCACTGCTCTTGTTGTTCTGCTTTTGCTTGCTGTTGTTATGACTTTTGCTGCTATTGTTTTGTTCTCTGCTTTGTTAGCTGCTGTCAGCTGCTTGCTCTATAGCTGCTGTTCTGTTGCCTGCTGGATCATGTGAAGAATCATCTTCCGTACTCCTAGATCAGGGATCTGAAATGATGGTAGACATTTAATAGAATTTAAAAGCCAATCTCGCTTGTATTTCAAGACGCATTTAGATGCAGTACCTTCTCAAGATGCTGACTAGGATCATATTGCCCTCTTCGGTAAGCAAGCAGCTGCGAAAGTTCAAATAGTGGATGGCCCTCAAGGAAAAGCTCTGCTATCACGCAACTAAAAATAAAGAAAGCAATTATTTTAAAAAAAATGATCAAAAAATTATCATGAAGAAACATGAAAATTAAAGGAACAAATACAATTAAAAAGCGTTTCTACAAAAAACAAATATTTCGTGTCTTCGTGGATATTAAGCAAGAAAAAAATACTTTACAAACTTCTCAAACCAACTCAAGTTATTGAAATATCCAATCTTTATAAAATCAAAACAAACTCACGCCTGCACTTGGCTAGTAAAAGATACTACATACATAATAAACACTCACCCTACTGCAAAGATGTCCATAGATGGCTTAAGCGGTGCATCAGGCGCGACTGGCATATCATCTCCATGCTCATAAAATCTCTGTAATATATGACAATAGAGATTGTGGGTACGTGATCACAACAACGACAATAACAATCAAAGCTTTAATCCCAAAGACAGGTCAGTATATGGGTGCAAGATTTCATTGAAAAAAAAAAAAACAAAGTGTATACTGGGTTATCGTGAAGGAGCAATAACATAACCAATTGGTTCGAAACTTCGAAATAAGGCTCAATTGCCACACTAGAATGGTTTCGAAACTTGTCTCCAATGCACCTATGTCAATCTCCAATGCATAGTTTAAGTTGCATACTTGGATGTGACATATTTCCTTTTCCGAGCAACCATATTAGGATGAGTAAAAATTCATGAACTCTCAACTAGCAAGACCCGACATTATTTTTTGGGGTATATTACCTACGGTAACCTTGGTGTACTTATTCAAATTTATACACCTAAAAAATATCTCTTTTTAACTGAAAAATTGCCCACATATATCAAAACTTTCTTAAATTTGTAATATTAGGTCAGCACCAACTTTATAAATTCAACCATAGCAGCAGAATTTATTGCCTTTGGATAATAGGTTATTTCAAGAGAAATTGTGCACTTCATGGTTGATTTTGAGATTAAAATTTAGAGTAATTTGAAAAATGGTTTTAAGTACAGAATTTCCATAGAAATTTGTCATCTATAATTAGAAATTATTAAACTGCTATATTCAGATGCTGCATTCAAAAAGTGATAAAAAAAAACAGCCACAGTTCTTCCAAGTTTCAATATAGCAGCAAGTAGCTGATGAGAGCACAGGGAATAGTTATAATATTATTAACAATAAACATGTAAAGAAGATTACAGCAACAATAACCTACCTCAAGTGCGAGATAACAGAGCCTTCTTCCCCCAGTATCAAAGAAAAATGAGAAATCAGATGGATCGTCATCAGGAATATAGGTTGGTTTAAAAGATGCAAAGTCAGCCAGGTAAACCCAATTCCAAGAAGTAACCAGCACATTCTCACACTTAATATCACCTCCAAAATGAAAAACCAAACACCAAATTATACACAATGTAAACCCATAAAAGACAAAACGCAAATTACCACAATGCAGTCACTTACCATGACAAATATCATGCTCGTGACTCTGCTTCAATGCACACAAAAGCTGAAAGCAAGAATTTGAGATGCCAAAGTGATCAATCAATCCAATTCTAAAAGGACATACAAAGATGTAGAGTAGGAAAAAACTACAGCAAAACCTGAAAAGCAAGCCATTTCTTCTCAATTAGGCTAAGAAAAGGCCTTGTACTGAGCTGATCAAGGAGATTATTGAAGAAATACTGCCTGAGCAGATAAGTCGCCTTGTCGGTTTCCAGCCAAAACTGCTCACACCCAGTTCAATACCATCAATATTAGAACTGCCCACATTGTCAGAAGATAAAGGAAAAAAACAAAAAAAAAAAAAAAAAAAAAAAAAAAAAAACTCAAAAAATACATTACACAGCCAGCCAACAAGCAAGTTCAATCCTAACAATCGAGAGCACCCACAACTCCACAAGATCAACTCAAGTTCATCAATAGTACCAACATCACCAACAGAGAAGAATTCTCATACTGTTCCAAACAATGCCAGCAACCCGAAACACCGCTTCCTCAATCGCAAATCCCCACATAATCAAAATATAGAACCCCTTCCCTACCACCAATACCCTCCCTAAAAAAACCAAAATCTTGCAGCAACCTAGTCGAAATTCCATCAACACCAGAAATACCCACATAGAAAAACTTCATATTTCCAAAATTTGACAGAAAACAACTCAATTACATAAGAATAATCATCGTTTTCCAAATCAATGGTCAGAATTTTAATACAATTAACAAGTTGAAGGATCAAAATTTTCAAATAATATCAGCTATATAGTTCAATTCCTCAAAATAAACACACAAATTAACAGCAATCACACTTCAATTCCACCAAAAACAAAAACTCAAGATCTAGGAGCATATGACATTCGCAGCCTACATCAAATTGACGAAACTCAGAGAAACAACTAAACTAGTGTTTCAAAAACAGAGAACAGCCCTCGCAATCAAGCACAGCTTACACATCGTATATGTTCTAAACTTCTAACCATCCAATTAAACAAACTAAATATAAAAAAATGAAGAAATACAAACTAACCTGCCACCATTACAGCAACGCTTCCAGCCTTCCACCATTGGCGCACAAAATCAAAGCAACCGCACCAAACACCCACAACCACACCATCAACGCACAAAATCAGAACAAATCGCACCAAACAGAAACTTTAGATTAATTTTCAATTGAAAATCAGAAAAATTAGATCTAATATAATTGAAAATTAAAAACAAAACTAAACATGAAAACGATTAAAAGCTAAAATGATTGAGGATTAAAATGAAAATCGATATTAGAATTAGAATAAAATCGAAAACTTCAGATCGTGAAAAAAAAATTATCTCTGAATCCGCAAAAATTCAGCACAAACTATCCAAAAAACCATTACCCAGAAACTTAAATCAACTCAAAACTATATAAATTTGAAAAAATAACGTTAAATCAACTCAAACAATCATCATTTACAACATTCAAACTAAAAAAACTTCTAAATTGATTTTCGATGATTACAAAGAGAAATATCTTACCTAGCATCATCAGCTTCAATTATAACCAATAGTGTTCAATAATCGATTGTAGAAGAATCGAACTGGCAAAGGAGGAGGACGCGAGGAAACATCAATGGTGAATGTAGAGTGCACGCTTCTATGGTGGGCTAGAAGAAGATGAGAGGCTCTCTGTGGGGAATAAGAGTGACAACGGCTAATTGCAAAGCAAAGGAGCTTTAGGGTTTTTTTTCAGTGTGAGGAAAGAGAAGGAGATCGAAGGAGAGAGAAGGAATTTAGGGTTTCCATTGTTGAAAGGAGGAGAGATCGAGGAAAGAGAAAGAAAGAAGACAAAAAGAGTAAGAAAGAAGATAAAAATGGCCGGGATTTTTTTTTTTTTTACAATAGCTTTTGCACCGGTTCGAACCAAACCGGTTTAACTCATTTTTCGCACCGATTTGGTTAGAACCGGTGCGAAAAGTCTTCCCCTCAATCCAGCCTATTTTTTTGGCACCGGTTTTTAAAAACCGGTACGCATTTTGCGGTGCCTATTTCATTTTTTTCAACATAGTGTAATGGAATACTCATTTTTCGCACCGATTTGGTTAGAACCGGTGCGAAAAGTCTTCCCCTCAATCCCGCCTATTTTTTTTTGTACCGGTTTTTAAAAACCGGTCCGCATTTTGCGGTGCCTATTTCATTTTTCTACTAGTGTAATGGAATCCTCTTTAGCTTTCGGAGTCAATTGTCTATACCAAACATAATAGCTCCTATCTTTGTCGGTTTCAACAAGTAAGACTTGCTTGCCTTAGAACGATTTCGAATCGATCAACTATTAAGAGTCTATCTAATAGAGCCTTGAGTATGTTCTTGTCGATGTAACATTGCTAAAGATAGTCAGAACACAAATCAAGTCCATTACTTTTAGCATCCTTGACTCATGGCTTAAACAACCATGCCATTCAAATAAAACTAACAACTTTTGTTCTTTTACTTTGAATGTGAGTCTTTCCTTGTGTAAACAGAACGTTTGCTGATAATGGAACACAATAACCATTATTTGTTCCAGCCTTAGCTTTAAAAGGTCTTTAAACAAAGCAAATGACTTTACAGCTGAGGTAGCACCTTCTTGCTTAATTCCAAGCTCGTAAGTCAATAACTTAGCTTAAATTCAATGGTTTGAGGTCACTTCAAATCGGAACACTCAAGCAGTATTCTATACTTGTGAAGATAAGTTGCTAAGTTAACTACAATAACATGAACTCATGGGTAGAAATGGAATCTTATTCCTTTTCTTTGTTCCTTGTTTCCTATATTTCTTATCATACATCATCTCATAACTTTAAGAACTACTTCTTTAAGTGCTTTGAATTTTATACTTTGTTAGGCATAATTAAGCATTAATGCGCCGTAATACAAAGTTATTTTCCTTTAATTCGTACTTGAATTACTACATTAACGAGTCCTACTCATTAGTGTATAAAGCAAAAAGATATGTTGGTTGTCAACTATTGACAATTTTGATTTTTCAACTCAACATTTCATGTTTATCAAAACTACCTAGTATGTTGAATACATGATGTCTAACCGTCCTTTCAGACTTAATCATAAAAGTATTTATGAGAAGCTGTATTTTAGAAATGCCTCTTCTTTTCTTTGAGAACCATTCTCAAAAAATTTCTTTTACCAATCGTTGGAAACATTATAATTTGATTTAGAGTTATACTAATATAAGTGCAAAGTATAACCATTTATCAAGACAACACGATAAGTTTGAAATTTAAAGCATACATGCAAACTTTCAATCTTATTAAGCGTTTTATCCACACTTTTAAAATTTGTCCCTTTTTAGGCGAAAATAAAACGATTCCAAGACCCCAAAAATCAAAAGGTGATTTAGCATGCTTTGGCTTGTCTTAACACTTAATATTTTAAGGTAAACAATCTAATTGCTAATAGCTATAAGCTATTCTCAGTTCGATAAAACGTCGTATCTAATGCTTTCATGACGTTTATCTCCATTGCCACGACATCTAAGGACTCCTTACTGATATCATTGAGTTTAACCAAAACTAACGTGTATATGATGTGTTGCTTTGGCAAACCCATCAACATACCTTACTTCCCTAGGAAAGTAGTAATACCTTGCTTTAGCATAGCCCATTACTATTCACATTAGTTCCGTCAGTGTCATTTTGGAATGGCAATATAACTCAATATTCTTTAGGACTTAGGGTTTCTATGTTGGTTTATTTAAGTGAACTAAACTTATCATTCAACATTCGAAATCCTTAGTATGCATCTAATATCGCAATTATATATAAGCAAAAATATATAAGGGATAAATAAAGATGCATTTGGCAACTAGCATGACCCCTTGAAACTTGAATCTTCAAATCATCAAGGGCCTTCATTACATCTTCTTGGCTTCGTCTTTTAGAAACTCCATCTTTGACATCACCACCAATTATGCAACATGAAAGACTTGGACTAATCTAAATAATTAAAGTACAAAAATACTTAAAGGCACGCAGTCCGTTTTTAGATTTTACAAAAATATGAAACAGAACCTGTTTCGGGGTTTTCTGATGTCCTGCGGGAGAGTTACAATTCCGAGACTGGAACCGGACGCCTGTACCTGCAAAATAACGGAGACTCTTGGTGACGGGAGCTCCGCCTCCGACGGTCAAGTTAGTACTTGATTAAGGAGTAATTAATGCGGAAATTAAAGTGATTGGGTCTCTCTAGGTGAGAGTGTTTAATGCGAGTTTTTAGCGTAATCTGCTTCGTTAGCGTGATCAGCCTATTATCTCTGTAATTAATGTGTAATCCCCCTTAATGAGGATTAAGGGAGGTATTTATAACCTCGGGAAACGTGCCAATCTAGGTTTAGGTTAACCTTGGGCTGATTGGGCTTCCCTCGGAAGTTGGGCCTAGGTGGCCGGTTATCCCAGGTGTCATGGTGTCACGGTCCGAGTGATTCAACACCAGATCGTGCGGCGCGCTCTCGTCTTTTGGCGACAAGGGCGCAAGCCTAAAGCAAGGAGGTTCGTGAGCACACAGCAACACGGACCTACGGTGTCTCAAGAGGGCGCACGAGAACAACGAGTGCGGAGTCGGGGCTTGTGACGGCCGATACTTCGAAGCGGGCACAAGCGGAACCGACGAAAATGAGGACGTCTCTAGGGTCTCTTGGTTTGGTGGGGGATGCTTTAAAACAAGGCAAGCACAATATCTATAAAGGCTTAAACAACACACAAGTCTTAAAGCAATAACAACGGGGTAGAGAGCTTTGATTGAATAACCATTCGCTCCCTAAAGAGCTTTATATTGCATTAGTAGAGAATTACAAGTGAACGTTGAAATGACAGTAACACAATAATTCTCCCTAGGGTCTAGAAAAATAAAAAGAAAGACTAAAGAGACATTACATAAGGAAAATATAAGGAAAATAAAGAAGAATACATAACAAAGAGGTTGGATTCTAACATCCTCCCCCACTTAAGTCGTCGACGTCCTCGTCGACTTACAAAATCTACACTAAGATCTTAGCAGCTTCAGTCTTCTGTTGTAGGGGTGGCTCTTGTCCTGGTTCTGATGTTGGCGCGGTAGCTGACGTTGCGGTTGCTGTCGTCGGGATCTGGATGGTAGGGTTTTAGACGACTAACGTGGAAGACGGGGTGAATCCTCATCCACGCAGGCGGTTCTACCTTGTATGCGTTCTTCCCAATCCGTTTAGTGATGCGGATGGGGCCTTCATATTTCCGAATGAGGCGACGATCTCTCCCTCTGAGAAACTTCAGCTGTTCTGGTAAGACCTTCACCATCACCATGTCCCCAATAGCAAAATCAACTGGCCTTCTGTTTTGATCAGCCCATTTCTTCATCCGGCGCGATGCTCGCTCTAGGTAGGCTTTTGCAATGTCGGTGTTTTGCTTCCACTCTCTTGTAAAATCTCGAGCCTGAGCACTCCTACCGCCCTCCCAGTCAGCCACTGTGTGCGGGAGGAGAGGTTGTTGACCCATGACCAACTCAAAGGGGCTTTTGTTGGATGAAGAACTCCTTTGAGCGTTGAAGCAAAGTTGTGCGACGTCCAAGAGTCTCACCCAATCTTTCTGGTTGGCGCTCACAAAGTGACGTAAGTATTCCTCGAGAAGCCCATTGAATCTCTCTGTCTGCCCATCAGATTGAGGGTGGTGGCTTGACGACATGTTGAGGTCAGACCCCATCATTTGGAATAGCTCAGACCAGAATATGCTCGTGAATCTGGTATCCCTGTCGCTTACTATGCTCTTTGGCAATCCCCAGTACTTCACAATATGCTTAAAGAAGAGAGATGCCGTTTCTTCTGCTCCGCAAGCCTTCTGCAAGGGTACAAACGTTGCGTATTTTGAGAACCTGTCTATCACCACCATGATAGAAGAGAACTGGCCAACCTTCGGGAGGCCACTAATGAAGTCCATCGACACACTCTCCCACGGTCGAGTTGGTACAGGAAGAGGTTCAAGGAAGCCCCCGGGCTTCTGTCTGTCAACCTTGTCTTGCTGGCACACAAGGCAGGTTTTGGTGTAGCTCATCACATCTTCCTTCATTCCTGGCCAGTAGTACCCCATCGCGAGTAGACTGAGGGTTCTCTGCCAACCTGGATGTCCCGCCCACAGCGTATCATGGCATTCCTTCAACAACATTTTCCTCAATCCCCCTGCTTTGGGGATGAACAGCTTTGTACCTTTGGTGAAGATGAGGCCATCTTCCAACCAAAAGCGTCTAGTCTTCCCTTCTTCAATCATCCTTGTTATGGTTTTTGTCATCGGATCATCTGGGAGATAAGCACGAACTTGATCTCTAACGGATGTGGCAATGCTGCTTGCCGTCATTGGCGCTAACTTGTACATCGCAGCAAGATCGGCCCGCCTACTCAGGGCATCGGCAACTCTATTGCTGGATCCCGTTCTATAGGTGAACTCCACGTCGAACTCAGCTAAGTCCTCCTGCCACCGAGCTTGTTTTCCTGTCAGCTTGGGTTGGGTGAGAAAGTGACTCGCCGCGGTGTTGTCTGTGCGGACGGTAAACTTTGACCCCAACAAGTAGTGCCTCCATCCTCTTAGGCAGTGCACAATGGCTAGTAGCTCCTTTTCTTGTGCCGCATACCTTCTCTCCGCATTATTCAGCTTCCTACTTTCGAATGCAATAGGATGTCCTTCTTGGAGGAGCACTCCTCCTAAAGCAAAATCCGAAGCATCCGTCTCGACCACGAATGGTTTGGTGATGTCTGGAAGGGCAAGGACCGGCTCCTTCACCATTGCTTCTTTCAACTTCTGGAAAGCTTCCTTCTGGGGCCCTGACCATTCCCAACGACAATCTTTCCTCAATAGGTCGGTGAGGGGACTTGCGATCTCTGAGTATCCCTTAATGAATCTTCTATAATAGTTCGCCAGTCCTAGAAAGGATCGCAGCTCAGAGGGGTTCTTGGGATCCCGCCAATCGCGAACAGCACATATCTTCTTTGGGTCCATCCTCAATCGACCCTTCCCCACAAAGTGTCCAAGAAATCCGACTTCTTCCTGCGCAAAGGCACACTTTTCTCGTTTCACAAAAAGGTGATGTTCTCTCAGCTTCTCGAAGACCAATCTTAGGTGCTCGAGGTGCTCCTCCAAAGTCTTGCTGTAGACAACGATGTCATCGAGGTACACGACCACAAACTTGTCTAAGTACTCTCGAAATACTTGGTTCATCAGAGTACAGAACGTAGCAGGTGCATTCGTCAAGCCGAAGGGCATGACTAGCCATTCGTATGCCCCGTATCTCGTCACACAAGCAGTTTTTGGTTCATCTCCTTCGGCGATACGAACTTGGTGATAGCCAGACTTCAAGTCTAGCTTTGTAAAGTACACTGCATCCCCTAACTGATCGAACAAATCCGCCACCAAAGGGATAGGGTAGTGATTGCGCACCGTAACCTTATTTAATGCTCGGTAGTCGATACACAATCGAAGACTTCCATCTTGTTTTTTCTGAAAAAGCACAGGAGCCCCATAAGGAGCCTTTGATGGGCGGATGAAGCCTGCCTCAAGCAAGTCCTCCAATTGTTTCCGGAGTTCAGCCAATTCTGGGGGGGCCATGCGATAAGGGCTTCGTGCTGGGGGTTTCGCCCCTGGAACCAGCTCAATCTCATGGTCCACTGTCCTTCTAGGTGGGAGAACTTTTGGTAGGTCTTTCGGGAGGAGATCCTGGAACTCTGATAGTAGCTCGGCAACTGCAGGCGGAAAGTCTCCACTTGCTTCATCTTCCTTCGTGGAAAGTGTTGCTAGGAACGTGGGCTCGTTCCTCTTCAACCCCTTCTCCAATTGCATTGCTGAAAGGAGGGGCCCTTTCGGCCCTTTTCCCGAATCGCAGGTTCGGAGGAGACATGGTTGCTGCCCGGGCACCAGAATAGATCTAAGATGCGGCATCGGGACTGCCTTACTAAAGTGTAAGAAGTCCATGCCGAGCACCAAGCTGAAGTCGTCCATTGGCGCAACGGTAAAGTCCACCTGTCCGCTCCAATCTCCCAGCTTCATTGTTACTTTCTTGGCAACGCCGTGGATCGGTTTGGCAACTGAATTCACCGCTTTCATACTGCCTCCTTCTGGTAGGAGCTTCAACCCAAGTCTTTTTGCCTCCTTTTCTGAAATGAAGTTGTGGGTAGCACCGGTATCCACCATGGCACGAGTTTCCTTTCCGTTTACCAACGCATTCACATACATCAATCCAGAGTTTTTGGGTTGGCCCTCAGAGCCTTCTCTTCCCATAGCGCACATCATGCGAATGGCCCCCAGTCTGGAATGTTCTCCTTCACTAGGTACTACCTCATCGGCTTCTTCACCCTCGGGGTTTTCTAAGGACATGGAGGACAGTTTCTTTTGGAGATTGTCAATTTCTCCCTTGTGTCGACATTCAAACCACTTGTGCGGTCCTCTGCAAAGGATACACGTCAATGGCCTGGCTGTCGAAGATGAACTAGGGGTGCTTCCTCTACTAGAGAAGGAAGAAGCTCCACTTTTCCGAGAGTCTTCTCCCCCACTCCTATTGTATCTATTGTTCGAGTTGTTGGAGCTCACTTGCGAGCCATGTCCGGAGTTCCTAGGAGGGTTCGGTGTCGGCCCGCTATTCCCTTTCTTCAAACCTTGTCCTTTCTCTGAGGAGTAGTCCATCAACCTTTCGGCTGCAGCGATGGCTCCCGATAAAGTATCAATCTTTTGGCGCCAAATTTCTCTTTGGGCCCATTCCTTAAGACCACGCACAAAGTTGAATAGGCGATCTTCCTCGGACATATTGTGGATCTCCAACATGCACGCTGAAAACTCTTTGACATACTCCCGGATGGAACCCTTATGCTGCAAAGCAGCGAGCTTGGTGCGAGCAACAAACTCGGTATTCTCGGGATAAAATTGGGCCATCAGCTCTTTCTTCAAATCCTCCCAAGTATCCACTGACGTCCTCTTAGCTTGGATGTCGGTGTACTTGGTGCGCCACCAAAGCTTTGCATCATCCACCAAATACATAGTGGCGGTATCAACTTTTAACTCATTCTCCAACTGACAGACCCGAAAGTATTGCTCCATGTCGAAAATGAAATTATCGACTTCTTTTGAATCTCTCGTGCCATTGAAGGTCCGGGGCTTGGGAGGTTTTATCTTGGCACCTCCACTTCCCCCGAGCCCTCTCTGGGCACGCATTAAGGTTGCACATTTATCATGTGCTTCATCAGCGACGCCTTGCACGAAGTTAAGTTGCTCCGTTAACCCATCCACAGTAGCGGCAAGCCTCTCTATTTGGTCGGCTTGTTTTATTACAATATCCTCGAGTTTGGGCAGCCTTTCTTCAAGCATAGCCCACTGTTCGGACTTGCCTTCAAGCCAAGCAAGTCTTTCCTCGAATGTGTATTTATGCATCTCTCCTTCTTCTGCCATCTCTACGGCAAACTTGGCTCTGATACCAAACTGTCACGGTCCGAGTGATTCAACACCAGATCGTGCGGCGCGCTCTCGTCTTTTGGCGACAAGGGCGCAAGCCTAAAGCAAGGAGGTTCGTGAGCACACAGCAACACGGACCTACGGTGTCTCAAGAGGGCGCACGAGAACAACGAGTGCGGAGTCGGGGCTTGTGACGGCCGATACTTCGAAGCGGGCACAAGCGGAACCGACGAAAATGAGGACGTCTCTAGGGTCTCTTGGTTTGGTGGGGGATGCTTTAAAACAAGGCAAGCACAATATCTATAAAGGCTTAAACAACACACAAGTCTTAAAGCAATAACAACGGGGTAGAGAGCTTTGATTGAATAACCATTCGCTCCCTAAAGAGCTTTATATTGCATTAGTAGAGAATTACAAGTGAACGTTGAAATGACAGTAACACAATAATTCTCCCTAGGGTCTAGAAAAATAAAAAGAAAGACTAAAGAGACATTACATAAGGAAAATATAAGGAAAATAAAGAAGAATACATAACAAAGAGGTTGGATTCTAACACATGGGAAGGACACGTGTCGTGTCGTAATTGGTCCAAGGTGGACGGATCATTGCTTGACACGTGGCAGGCTCCTATTGGCCCATGTGACGGACACATGGCGGAACCTGATTGGTCCACTTGTCAGATGGTGATTGGTGGGAGCAAAATCCCCTAATCATTTGCCCCTCACAGGTGGCACGTGACTGGTCACGTGTTACCTGTGACAGGTGTCGAACTGTAACAGGTGACGGCCTGCTACAGGTGTCACTTGGCGAAGGGCCGAGAGATTCTCCCGCCCAAATTTTGAATTCTGGAAGTGACCCTTCGCCTTCTCACTTCGCCTATATAAAGGAGTGTTGACTTGAGTCATTTTCACACTTGAGAACTTTGTGAGAGAACATTCGGACCCCTGAACTTGCTCTGACATTTTGGACCTTTTCTGCCTACCGCCTGTTCTGACAAGCCGACTGCACAGGATTTTCAGCACTTCATCAATCGTCACTCGTTCAGGTAACTGTCGGTTCTCTTACTCTTAATTTTCTTTTTATTTTTTGAAATGGCACCACGGAAGCACACGACACGACCTAGGTTAGTGATCAGCCGGTCACCGGGGACGGCTGAATCTAGGACTAGGAGTGCCGCCTGCCCTTTTCCGGACCCATCTTTGCCCTTTATACAAAGTCCGACTGTATCTGTGTCTATGCAGAGCATGATGGCCAGAACAAAAAAGACTGCTAGGATCTCAAATTCAGACGGCTCCTCCCACAGGGTGCCGATTAGTGAAACATCTGACCAGGCGCCAGATGTGGAAGTAAAACAAAGCGGCCTGACAGCCGGCAATTCTGAGGGAGGATTCATAGTGACCCCTTCCCTTTTTACAGTTAACAATTCTGCTCCTTTTCAAGGAGAGGAGGCGGGCCCCTCCGGGAGAGGGGAGGAGTCGTCCTCTTCGGACTCGTCAGAGGACGATTCCGAGTCTAGCTCTTCTGGCCATGCTTCTCTGGACACAGAAGAGAAAAACAGTCGCCTGCAAGAGGCGAGACTTTCTCACGCAGTTGAGAAGGGGGACAATTGGGCGGAGCCATCCGCCTCTTACCGAGAGCAAAATACCCCCTACTACTGCACGGTACCTCGGGGCCGGATCACAGCCATGCAAGAGAAAGTGGAGAGCTTTATCGCAAACCACACAATGGGCCCCGACTTTTTAGTGTTCGTGCCGGATCCAGAAGACACAGTCGTCTGGCCGGCTGGTACCAGTTATGATAGCGCCTGCTTTGGCTGCTACGAGGCGGCCATCAAGGCTGGGCTGCGCTTCCCATTACATCCGGCTGTTCAGCGGATCTTGGATGGGTATGAGTTGGGGTTATGGCAGTTAGCCCCAAACTCCTGGGTCAACGTACTCGGCTATGTGGCCGGGTGCGAACTGCACGGGGTGGAGCCGAGCTTCGAGGCTTTCGCCCACATGAACTACCTCAGCCGGACCCCTAAGGCAGGCGGTACCGGCTGGTATCAATTGACGAGCCACAGGGGCTACCTCATGACGAGAGGTAAAGCAAACAAATGGAAGGACTGGCGGAGCACCTTCCTCATCATTGAGAGTTCAGACACAGAGCTGAACAAGCGCTTCAACAGGTGGAACAGGAATCCGCCCCTTCTTTCAGGCGGCCGCAGCATGCCGCCTGTTCCCCCCAAGGCTAAGAAAGAGATCCTGGATAAAGGACTCTTTAAAGTAGAGTCAAGGGTCGACTCTACTTCAGGGGTACGAGAGCAAGTACCCCTGCACTGCGTCCCGAGCTTCAAATGGCTCTATGACGAGTACTTTTTGGCCGCCTGTGGCCTCAGCAGTCGGTGCTCAAGAGGTAGTCGGCCTGTCGAATACTCTGTTGTTCCATACATTTCTTGTTATGACTTATTAACTTTGCTATTTGTTTTTGCAGCGGACGCTATGAGCAAAATTACCGCCTCCAAGACTGCGGCGGCCATGTTGCGGGCCTCCATCATGCAACAAGCTTCAACCGACTCCCCCAACAAGGGGGCACCCTTGGTGGGCTTCGAACCTTTCACCCTCTTTTTGGAGTTGTGTTTATGCATATACTGACTTTTTTCTTCTTTTTTAGACGGGTGCTCCAAGAGCTTCTTCTTCCCAACAGCCGGACCCCAAGGCCCGGAGGACGACTGTTGCGAGCTCTCCTGGTTCTGCCAGGAAACATGTGGCGGCTGAGAAACAGCCGGCCACTTCTTCTAAAACTCCAGCTGGGCCGCCTAGAAGTATGAAGTTGTCCTTGTAAATTTTTAGACTTGCTCCCCTTTTTTACTAGGTCTAATCCGTTTGTTTGTGCTTGATGCAGCCGGCCCTCAGGAGCCTGACTTGGTCGAGGTGGCCAAGTCTATGATCAAGGCCGTTCCTCCAGCTGAAAGGGAGGCGGTCAGGGGTGTCGGCACCCTTGACCTAGACGGGATTGCAGGGGTCCTTGCTGAGGTATACTTAGCATATTTTTGAGTATTTGAATTCCTGGACGCCTGTTTTCTTTTTTGTTTGGAAACTGACGCCTGTTCCTTTTTACTTAGGCCCTGCTCCGAGTGAACGGCCTTCGCAAGCCGCTTGACCGGATGAACAAAGAGGTAAAGGCTGCAAAAGCCATGGCCGCCTCCAACTGTGATAAGGCAATGTTTCAAATTGCCCAAAATGAAGTTCTGACCATTGATATTCTTTATTATCAGGCGCAGGCTACCGCCGCTATTCGGGCTCAGTTAGAGGCGGCCCAGAAGAGGAATGGCGAGCTGGAGGCGACCATCACCAATCTCAAGGCCGAGCTGAAACCTCTTCGCCTAAAGATGTACTCATACGAAGCCTTGGAGAAATCCTTGGCCAACGTAAAGGAACGCCTGGTGACCCAGGAGAAGAGTCTTACTCAGGAGCTCTCGGAAAAGGCCGAGCAAGAGAAGAAAGAGCTGGTACGGGAGATGATGGAAGACTCTGCTCAAATCCAGCGCATGACTTGGGGCTGCCTCTTCCCCAATGCCGACTTTGCCTCATGGGAAAAAACGTACCGCCAGTGTTCTGATACATATAATCAAGAGATCCTGGCGGCTGCTGAGGAAGAGGCGTTGGAGGAAGCGTTGGAGGAGGAGGAGCCGGTAGTGGCGCTTGTGCCGCTTGGGGGTAATGCATCAAAGAAGAATGCAGCTGAAGCCGAGTCCAGCAAGAAGACTGCTGACCAGGCGGCAGCTGCTAATATTGAAGATCTGCCCCCTTCTTAAGCTTTATGTATTCTTTCCACGACCTTTGTGCCGTTTGTTTTGTATTTACCCGGCCAGGGGGCCGGGGCTCTGAATATTTTTCCGATCTTTAATGACCGGCTTCTTTTTAATGAATTTTTGTTTTGCTTCAAATTTGTCTAAGTATTGAATATACCGACTGTTTTCACTTTAATGAATTTTTGTTTTGCTTCAAATTTGTCTAAGTATTGAATATACCGACTTTTTTCACTATACCGACTGTTTTACATGGCCGATAGTTGCAGACAGGTACGGATAGTTAGTCACGCCGCCTATGCCCCTGGACGACTGGTTGTCTGTTTCCAGGCTAGACGATCAGTCGGCCATTTATCCAATCGGTATTCGAACTATTTTAAAGACTGGATCCCCTTTAGGCAGGCGGTCCTGTCATTTGTAAATTTAACCAAGTAGGAAAGTTGTTTGACCAAGTAAACATGATTGTTACCTAGTTGCCAAGGAACTGAGTAGTAGAGGTATCAAGCGGCGGGTACCGGTTGTTCCCCTTTATTCGCCAATGTTTGTTGGTTTTTAACTCATAAGTTGTTAACCTAGCAGGAGTAGTGGTTGAGAGCCCCTGTTTGCTAAAAGCAGGAGGACGACTCATACCTTTTAGGCTCCATACTAAGTTTGAGAGAGTGACTATGAGTTAACTTTGGTGTTACTCAGTCGCCGTCACTCCTGCTTGAGTAGTAAAGGCACCAGGCCGCGGAGGCCGGCTAGACCCCTTGATTCGCCAATGTTTGTTGGCTATTAACTCAAGAGGTACCCCCTGCATTTATCCTAAGTAATACAGGCGGTCATCTGACTCAGATGTCAACTGCTACCACTGGTTTGGTTAGTGATAGAGTTATCCTTGTCTCAAAAACGGCTACGTGGTTGCCCTTGGGGGCAGTCGTAAAGGTGCCGTGTAATTAGTTTATAGAGCAATGTTCCACCCAAAAGGGAGCTGCTCTCTGCGACGAATTTCATCCGGAGGGATGCCGCCGGACGCCTGCTATGATGTTGGGACAGGTCGTATTAGTTTTGAAGATTGGATCAGTTGGCTTGGCGCCTGGTCTGATAATTCGGCCTGTGGCCTTGGTTAGTTCTTGGTGAACGTAGGTGCTAAGTGAGAGGAGGGTAGCCGCCTGTTAGGCACAGGGTCGGCCGGGCCCTAATCTTTTTAGCTAAGTATAAGGGGGGTAGCTGTGTGTTTGGTACCAGTCGACCCTCTTCTATGGAGAGTAGCCGACTATATGTCCAGACAGCGTGCCCTTATGGTGAGAAAATTGAGAGTAGCCGTCTGTAAAGGTACAGGACGGCATGCCCCTCTGAAGATAGAGTGAAATACTCAATTGAGAGTAGCCGACTGTAAAGGTACAGACGGCATGCCCCTCTGAAGATAGAGTAAAATACTCAATGGAGAGTAGCCGACTGTAAAGGTACAGACGGCATGCCCCTCTTAAGTAAGAATAAACATGGAGAGTAGCCGACTATTTGTTAGTAGGCGTGCCCCTCTTAGTACAAAATTGAATAGTAAGTATGCAAACTTTTATTAAGTAGCTCTTGACTATTTACATCATTCAAAAGAAATATTTCTTAAGATTATCTACATTCCAAGTTCGAGGCAACGGTTGTCCGTCTGGTGTTTCCAGACGGTAGGTACCGTCCCTGACTTCTTCACAGATTCGGTAGGGTCCTTCCCAGTTGGGAGTTAGTTTGCCAGACTCATTAGCCCTACCAACTGCTTCCATTTTTCTAAGTACAAAGTCCCCTACTTTGAGTGGACGCCTATGTACTTTTTTGTTGTATGATCTAGTCATTCTCAGGCGGTAGATTTCATGGCGCAAGACAGCATTGCCCTTCCTTTCAGGAAGTGAGTCTAATGCCAGGCGCATGGCTTCCCAGTTTGCCTCTTCGTCATATAGCATTACTCGAAGAGTCGGCTCGTAGTGTTCTATTGGAAGAACAGCTTCCGCACCATAAGTTAGGAGGAATGGAGTTTCTCCAGTCGCCCCTTTTTCAGTCGTCCTAATGGCCCAGAGAACATGTGGTAATTCATCCGCCCATAGGCCGCCTGCTCGTTCAATCTTTTTCTTGAGACCGTCTGAGATGATTTTATTAAAGGCTTCTACCTGGCCGTTTGCTTGTGGACGGCCGACAGATGCAAAGTAGTTTGCAATTCCTTGGTCACCCAACTAGCTTTTGAGAACAGGCGTCTCAAATTGGGGACCATTATCAAAAACCATAGACATGGGAACCCCGAACCGAGTGATGACATTTTTCCAAATGAATGAAATTACATCCTTCGTCTTGATTCCCTTTACAGCCTCCGCCTCTACCCATTTAGTGAAGTAGTCGACGGCAACAAGTATGTACCTCCTTCCGCCTGTAGCAGGCGTATATGGACCCAGAATATCCATGCCCCACTTAGCAAACGGTAGTGGGCTATGAATGGTAGTGAGGTCAGTAGCCGGACGGTGAATTAGCTTGCCAAACCTTTGGCACTTGTCACATTTTTTCACCATCTCCATTGCATCTGCTTCTAAAGTAGGCCAAAAGTAGCCCTGTCGCCTTGCCCGTTGAGCAAGCGTCCTACCGCCTATATGAGAAGCACAGTAACCAGAGTGAAGATCGTCTAGTATCTCTCGTCCCTTTTCTGGAGTAACACACTTTAAGAAGGGTTGAAGGTACCCCTTTTTGTGAAGTTCTCCCTTTATTATTTCAAAACAGGTGGCTCGTTTTTTCAGTGCTGCCGCCTGTTGATGATCATCCGGCAGTGTACCGTTTGTCAGATATGCCCTGATTGGATCCATCCAGGTTGAGCTTCTGTCTAGGATTCCAATAGGGTCTTCCTCGATGCTTCTCTTCTCCATTACTTCCCAAAAAACAGTTCGAGGAGTATCAGAGGAGGCGGATGATGCTAATTTTGACAGTGCATCCGCCTGGTTGTTTTCTGATCTCGGCACTTGGATCAGATGGAAATCCTCAAGGGAGCCGACTGCTTGTCGGACCGCCTGTAAATACTTGATCATGGCCGGATGGGTTGCTTCGTATTCGCCATTGTACTGACTCACTATCAATTGTGAATCGGAACAGGCGTCTATTTTTCTTGCCCCTGCCGCCTTGCACATGCGGATTACGGCTAGTAAAGCTTCATATTCTGCCTCATTGTTTGAGGCCTGAAAACTGAAGCGTAGAGCATACTCGTACCTGTCGCCCTCTGGAGACTGACATATGACGCCTGCTCCACATCCATTTGAAGTAGAGCTTCCGTCCACATATACCTTCCAGACTTGGTTTGGAACATGAGAGTCAGGAGGACGAGTCATCTCAACAATAAAGTCAGCAAAGGCTTGCCCCTTCACTGCTTTTCTAGGCTCGAAAGTAACTTCGAGGCTCTGAATTTCTATGGCCCATTTGATCATTCGGCCTGACGACTCCATGATGGTCAGTGGCCGCTTGATAGATTGGTCTGTATACACGACGACTGCATGTGCCAAAAAGTAGGGCTTCAATTTTTTAACAGCCATGAAGAGTGCAAGACCAAATTTCTCCACTAAGGGATACCTCAACTCGGCATTTTTCAGTACGTGACTGACAAAGTAAACCGGGAGCTGACAGCCGTCTCTTTCAGCAAGGAGAACAACGCTTAACGCATGATCAGAGACAGCCAGGTACATGTAGAGTACTTCTTTGGGCAAAGGGCTGACACGCCTCGGCAAGGAATGCAAGTGAACTTTCAATTTCTGGAAGGCGGCCTCAGCATCCGGCCCCCATTCAAACCTTGCCTTTTTCTTAATTGCCTGGAAAAAGTATAAGCATTTGTCGCCTGATCGGCTTAGAAATCTTCCCAAGGCCGCCAGACAACCTGTTAACTTCTGAACCTCTCGGATGGTACGAGGCGACTGCATGTCAATGACCGCCTGCACCTTCTCAGGGTTCGCCTCTATTCCTCTCTGATTGATAAGGAATCCGAGAAATTTCCCAGACTCAACTCCAAAGACACATTTCTTGGGATTGAGCATGACATGGTGCCGCCTGAGTGTGGCGAAAGTTTCTCGGAGGTCCGACAGATGATCTTTCTGAAGTTTAGTCTTGACAATCATATCATCAATGTATGCCTCGACGTTTCTCCCAATCTAATCAAAGAACACAGTGTTTATCATTCGCTGGAAGGTAGCCGGGGCATTCTTAAGACCAAACGGCATGACCGTGTAACAGTATAACCCCTGATCAGTGACGAAGGCCGTCTTCTCCTGATCTTTCTTCCATAAAGGAATTTGATGGAAACCAGAGTAGGCGTCCATAAAGCTCATTAAAGCATGGCCGGCTGTTGAGTCGACCAGGTTATCAATTTTAGGCAGAGGGTAACTGTCTTTGGGGCACGCCTTGTTTAAGTCTGTGTAGTCTACACACATTCGCCAGGTGCCATTCGGCTTTTTAACAAGCACCACATTTGCAACCCAGTCTGGGAAGTAACATTGCCGAATGAACCCTGCATCAAGTAATTTTTTAACTTCGGCGGCTGCCGCCTGACTTCTTTCTTCGCCATGGTTCCGCTTCTTCTGCCGTACCGGCTTCTTTTTCGGATCCACGGCCAGTTTATGTACCGCCAGATCAGGACTAATGCCTGGCATTTCATGAACTTCGAATGCAAAGATGTCCTTGTATTCTTTCAATAGTTTGTGAAAGTCGTCACCAAGGTCTCGCAGAGTAGTCGTCCCAACTTTGACTGTTCGCTCAGGACGTGAGTCGTCGAAGATCAAGTCCGCATGCTCACCAGCCGGCTGAGGGCGGAACTCATCCGACCGCTCCTCTGCCAATGATTGCTATTTTCTTTCTTTTCTTGCGGCCCCTGTCTGGGATGCCTTTCTCTTCTTGCCGCCTGCTTCTTGAACAGGCGCACTCTCCTTGACATTGTCAAGGTCTGTTTTTTCACCACTTGACCCAGTGGCCATAACAGTGGGCTTGACATCCGAGAGATAGCACTCTCGGGCCATCCTCTGATCTCCCCTTAGGGAGCCGACTGTTCCATTATCCCTCTCAAACTTGAGCAACATAAGAGATGGGATTATAACAGCCTTGGATTTATTCAGGGTTGGTCGTCCCAGAATCATGTTGTAGGCCGAGAGTTCTTCTACTACCAGGAACCGGACTACCATGTGTCGTCCTTCCCCTTTTTCGCCCAGACGGATGGGTAAATCCACTCGTCCCACTGGGTGGACGACTCCTCCTCCAAACCCTACTAAAGGGTGGGAGGCCGGATGTATGCAATCAGTCTGATATTTGAGTTTCGACAGACATTTGCTACTGATGAGATCTGAGGAGCTTCCGGTATCTATGAGGATTCGGCCAACTCTCTGGTTGGCCACTTTACATTCAATAACGATAGGGTCGTCATGCGGCCCCCTTACCCCTCCTAGATCTTCTTCAGTGATGACAATCTCAGGAAATGAATATTTGGAGGGCCATTCTTGGTGAACGAAATTTACATCTAGCCGCCTGATATTGTCTTTGTTGCCCCTAATAGTGGGGCCGCCTCCTGAGAAGCCGCCTGCAATGGTGTAGACGACTGCATCATCTGTATCGGAGCTGTCGGCCTGTTGTTTCTTTTTGGCCGAGTGCTTTTTTAAGGAAGTGTTCCCCGTAGATTTCTTGACATAAGTGTCAAGATCACCTTGCTCAGCCAGGCGGTCCAGATACCGAATGAGACTGATGCAGTCATTGGTGTGATGACCAACATCTTCATGATAAGCACAGAATTTTTCTTGGTTCCGGTTGTTTGCAGAACCCTTCATGAGGACCGGCTTCTCAATTGAGATCTGTCCCTTGATTTCTTTTAGGATAAACTGGTTATCCTTGTTAAACACATACTTTGGGGAGTATGGTTTGAATTCTTTTTTCTTTTTCTGGGCCGGCTGTTTAGAGGAATCAGCCGCCCAAACCTCTTTTCTCTTCTCATCTTTGTTTGACGACTGTTTCTGTCGTCCTTCTCTTTTGTCGGACCTTTTCCCGTCCGACTGTTTTACCGTACAAAGATCAGTCGCCTGTATATAGGCTTCCGCTTCAATCAAGGCCTCTTGAAGAGTCGCCACCCTCTTTCGGACCAAATCAAATTTGAAGGTCGACCCGTCCTTGAGACCTCTGAAAAAGTCAGTATAGGCTACTTCATCCGGTAACCCTTGAATCTGTATTCTCATCAGGTTAAAGCGCCTGATGTAAGAGCGAAGCCCCTCCTTCTCGCCCTGCTGAATTGTTCCTAAATCAAGGGTCGTTTTCTTCGCAGGGATGTTCATGGCGAAGTTGGAGGTGAATAAGTAAGCAAGCGTCCTGAAGCTATTTACACAACCAGTCGGCAGGTTGCCGAACCATTGTTGTGCGATTCCTTTGAGAGTCGCTGGGAAACACTTGCACCAAGTGGGATCATCCAACCCTTGAAGGTACATCAGGTTGGTGAATGCCATCAGATGGTCTTCTGGGTTAGTAGTGCCGTCATAGGCGCCTACTAATACATTTTTCACTTTGGCCGGCTGAGCGGCTTCAGTAATTTCCTTGGAGAAGGCCGACGGCTGTTCACCAAGTCTAAGCAACCGTAGCTTCCAGTCCATAGGTTGGACGTTTTTTGCTGCATGTCCACCAAACGGAGGTGGCTGCAAAAAATACTGTTGTTGCGGCACAAATGGTAAGTTTGGTACCGCCTGGTCGCTATGAAAGCCGGACTAACGGGAGGTGCCGCCTGACTGACTCTCATGATACGACTGAGTATGCCTCATCGAGGCATTTCGCAGACTGTCTTGGAAGTTTGAAGTAGAGGCCGACTCTGACAATCGGTCACTCTTCTTCTGCTCTAGCAGTAGCCGAGCGTCTGTGAATGTTTGCTTCGACCCGTCCGCCTGAATATGACGAACAGGTTTCCTATTTCCTGTAGGAAAACGGAATTTTGTGAAATCAAGGGCAGGTGGCTCCCGCTTCCTAGATTTAGGATGAGGAGTCGCCTCTCGCCCTTGAACTGGCTTCCTCTTCAGTGAAGTGGAGGGTTTCTTAGCCGACAGCTCCTTGACCAGAGCAGGCGGCTTCTTGTTGATCAACTCTTGAATCTCTCCCTTGAAGTCCCTCATGAAGGTCATGAGTTCGTTCCTTGTGATGGGAGCAGACCCATCAGTCGGCTGCTGCCGAACAGGCGGTGCGCCTGCTGGCTCGCTTCCTGTTTGAAGATGTTCCCGTTCCCTTCTTTCGGTATGACGGGTACGTCGGGCCCTTAGGGTCCCGTCTGAAGCTGTGTGAGCTTCAACTTCAAATTCACTCTCAGTATCGTGGTCCGACTGAACTTGAGGGTCGTCTAGGGGACGCCTCTCTTCAGGAGTCGGTACAGACTTGGATGCCATCTCAGAAGTACTCTCCCCACAGACGGCGCCAAATGTTTCGGGGTTTTCTGATGTCCTGCAGGAGAGTTACAATTCCGAGACTGGAACCGGACGCCTGTACCTGCAAAATAACGGAGACTCCTGGTGACGGGAGCTCCGCCTCCGACGGTCAAGTTAGTACTTGATTAAGGAGTAATTAATGCGGAAATTAAAGTGATTGGGTCTCTCTAGGTGAGAGTGTTTAATGCGAGTTTTTAGCGTAATCTGCTTCGTTAGCGTGATCAGCCTATTATCTCTGTAATTAATGTGTAATCCCCCTTAATGAGGATTAAGGGAGGTATTTATAACCTCGGGAAACGTGCCAATCTAGGTTTAGGTTAACCTTGGGCTGATTGGGCTTCCCTCGGAAGTTGGGCCTAGGTGGCCGGTTATCCCAGGTGTCATGGGAAGGACACGTGTCGTGTCGTAATTGGTCCAAGGTGGACGGATCATTGCTTGACACGTGGCAGGCTCCTATTGGCCCATGTGACGGACACATGGCGGAACCTGATTGGTCCACTTGTCAGATGGTGATTGGTGGGAGCAAAATCCCCTATTCAGAACCAGTCCGTATTTTCTATCCTAATCGGGTCCTACTAGTTACCATTTTGTAAAACCTGCATTAGAATATCTATTCCATTCATCCATTCACTTCTAAAGTGAATGGCCCCATGCATTTTACAAGAAATTCAAGCAACAATACAAAGCATTGTATCAAAACGAGCGCATACTAGTTACTAACTTAGGTGGTTAATCCGATAGATTAACTCGCCTAATTATAACTAGTCACGTGATTATCCGATTATGTGAATTAACGCAATAACAAAAGCACAATTAAGGCTAAAATAAGCTCAAAACGATTAATGAAGCTCCTACCAAATTCCATATCCAACTTAATTAAAATTAATCCAATTAAAATTAATTAAGCCAAATATACAAAATTTTGTCAAAATGATTTTGCAATTACTTGGAAAAATTGAGGCCTAGCCTTGCTTTAACAAAAAATGCAAAAATGCCAAAAAAATAAAAATGAACCAAGTGCCTAAGCTAGCATCCAAGGCCAAGCTAAGGGGCTGCTAGGCACCTTGGCTAGCAATGCCGCACGACCCTAGCAGCGCGCCAAGGCAGGTGTTGGCCTTGCGGCCGCCTAACCATTGGTGCGCGCTAGGTGTTGGCACCAAGGTGCTGCTACACGCAGCCCTTGGTCTAGGAGCTAGGTGCTGGGCGGGGTAGTAGCTCATGCCCGCCGCACAGCTGGGCCTGCCAAGCCAGAGCCTAGTTGTGTTTACGCGTGGGCTGGGTGCTGCCCACCACCAACGTGCATGCGCGCGACTGTGCCAGCCCTCCCCGCATCCTCTCGCACACACTCGTACATACTCGCACGCACCACCTCGGCAGTAACATGCGGGTTGTGCGAGCAGCCTACTAGCCGAGTTGGTGCTCGAAGCTCGATGCTTCGATTTTCATGCTCGTGCTTCGGAATTTTATTCCGATTTTTGTGTGTGACTTTAAAATTATTCTTAAATTTAATTATAGAACTAATATTGAGCAATACTGAAATTAAAACAAGTCCAACTTAAATAAATTCAATTTTAGTGCAAAAACAAAAAATAATTCAAGAACCATTCTTTAAATTATTTTGGCTCAACTTGATGCAATAAAAATTGAGGGCTAATCTTACAATTAATTTAACCAACATAAATTAATAATGAGATTTGACAAAAATATTTTAATAAATAAACAATCATCCAATGAAATAATTTGTCTAACACTTACTTATGCACATATGAATATTATAATCTTCCAATAGGAAGAACAATAATATTTCAAGCACAAGTATGAACATTTAAGATTTTAATCAACTTCTGAAACGATTAAAACCAAAATTTGTTCATAATGGAATTTAGCAAGTTAAGATTCAACCATTTAAAACATTAAAGATTGAATCTTTAACATTTTTAAGGGCTTCAAAAAATCATATTCAGCATAAACTGTAATACCCCGTATTTTTATACGTATTTTAAATTTAAATATGTATTTCTTGAAGTATTTAAACAATATGAAATAAATTATTTAGGGTTTCTTCAATACAAAAAGAATGATTTTAATTAAAATTATATTTTATTATTTAATAATCTTGAAAATATTGGATTTTATGATTTAAAATATTAGGGCACATTATTTTATATTAAATAATTTAAAAAGACAAGTTTTAAAGAAAGTCAAATCCTAATCCGATTAGGAAAGGGATTATTAAAGGAAGTAAGTAGGAGGGCTAAGAGGGAGTATAAATACTCCTCATGTGCCTAGGGTGAAAATTCACCCAAAGGTACGTTCTCTTTCTCCCCTCTTATTTTATTTCTCCTTAATTTTCCCCTTCCCCTTTTATTTATTAATTAATTTATTTATTGTTTACACCACCACCGCCACACACGCCGGCCACCACCACCAACCTTTTCCGGTGGCAGCAGCCACCAGGCAGCGTGGCAGCGGCGGCCAGGTGGTTGCATATTGTGTATTCTCCGTTTGTAATTTTCTTAACCTCGATGTAATCACGATTAAATTCTAACTCGTTCGATTTTTACAAAAAAATAGTGTTTTTCGTGCGTAAACAATATTCTTATTTTTGGGCAGTTTTTGATTTTAACGAAAGATATATGTTGTTTTTCTTATTTTAATTAAATCTACCCTAAATCCAATTGTTGTTTTTGGGTTTTGTGATGATTCTTAGGATGTTTAATAACAAGTATTTTAATTATAATTTTTAGATTTTGATTTTTAATTAAAAAGCCCCAAGATTGGAAACCCTAGGTTTTTAAATTAATGTTTATGGATGGAATTTGATTGTGGTTGATTGAAATTATTAAAATTAATGTTTTAAAACCAAATTACAGTAATTTTATAAGTTTTAATAATGCTGAAATTTTTATATAAAAAGTCTAATTAAAGTTACTTGAAAAGATCTTTAATTACCCATTTAATTGGGAACAAAGTAAGGGTTTCAAATAAAAATTCAGATTATTTTAGAGGGTTTTTGAGTGATTTAAAGAGATTATATATTGCTGGAATTTTGTGTTAAAAGAGTATTAATACTTCTTTTATAATTGTGGTTTATAGGAGAATTCCAAGTGAGCGATTTCGTGTAATCGTGGCTATTTTAAGATTATATTCAAGGTACGTTCGCGTACTTGGTAAAGTTTAAGTGTATAGAAGCATGCTAGGCTTTGTTAAATTAATTCCAAATGATATCATGATAGGTGTTGGATGAAATTTGTCGATTGGATTAATGTTGGTGAATGATTTGTGATGATGAATTATTTATGGTGATTTGGTGATTGGAATTAATTATATTGGCATGTTGATATTGAACCATACTTTTATTATTGGCATGTTAGAAGGCATGTTTGGTTAAACTGGATGTTTATCTTGATTTGGATTATGGAAGAGGAATTTTATTATGGTTCATATAATTTTTATTGATGCTATAAGCATGAGGAAAGAGCTATTTAAGTGTCTTAGTACACATGGATAAATTATATTGCGGTGTCTATGTGCACTTAAGGTGTTTCTAACACCGAGGGATATGATTTGCGGTGCCTTATGCACTTAAGGTGTTATTTAACACCGAGGTAGTTTAAAAAGGATTCCACACTAAATTTATATGGTCACTAAATATTCAAGAATTAAATTGGTTGTTTGATTGCTTGAGTGAATTGAAATGTTTGGTTGTGTTGTGTTTGAGAGTCATCACCAAGTCTAATAATTTGTAAATCACGTAAAGTGAAAAAGATTACACACCAAAACTCTTGGAACGTATATACCTTGAGTATGAACATATGGGGGGGTTATGCGACTTTATATTTGACCATAACTCCTACTGGGGTACAGGACGCTGTACTTTCCATTTTTATTATTTATTATGCGCAGGATCCAGTCACTTCATGTGGCATTTGCCTACCCGGTTAGCTCCCGGTGTAGTTTACCTCAATTTTTTTTGAGGCAGGTAGTTGGTTGGAAACCCGTTCGATGTGTAATCAAAATTAAATAAATATTAATTAGTAGTCGAGTCAAATGATGAATGTTGTGTGCTTGTAAACAAGTGCATCGAGGTAAGTTGTATGGTGATAGGATGAAAGCATGTTAGTGTGTGTTAATTACGCTTATGTACTCAGCTTTGCTGATTGTGTGTATTGTGTGTTTGTCTGGCCTTGTCTTTACCTTGTCCCTACGATGACCCATTTCTAATGGCGAGTAGTGGGGACAAGTAGAGAGAAGCTTTTCAGGTGATGAAGCATAATCATGAAGGGGCATGAGTGAAGAGTGAATCATGCTTAGTTCTCGTTAGAATATGATGTGTTTATTGCTTTAATTTATTATTTAATTATGTTGATTGTGAGACTAACGCAAAGAGGTTTTCAAGTGTTTTGGTTTAAGGGCTTACAATGGTTCCAAGTTGTAGGTTAACTTCGGTTGACTTTGTTTGACTTTTACTTTCGTTTGGTTTGACTTTTAAAGTTGACTTTATTTTAAATAGTTTTAAAGGTATTCTTCCGCTGTGTGTCTTTGATAATTGCCTTAGCCGTTTTCACGGTGGCGGTAATGTCTTAGATTTTCCTTCTTCGTATTTTGAAAAGGGAAAAACAGGTATTTTAAAAGGGAAGGAATTTCTAGGGTGTTACATAAACTTTCACATTACAAGCAATTTATTTGCAAGAATGAGAAATTCCAAGTTTATGTGAAATATAGAGCTAACCAAATCAAGCAACCATTATACATCATAAACATGCTTAATAAGGAGTAAAATTGCTGAAGATTAATGGTATAATCAAACACATAATCCAACAATTGCATGCCATAATTAATCAAGGTTTAAAGATTTAAAATTTTTCGTTCCAAACGAAAAACCCCTCGAAAGACCACTTTCTGGGTGGATTTGGCTTCTGGAAGGTCATTTATAACCATTATTTTTAGGTCGAAATCTGGGTTCGTAGGCCAAAAATAGCAAAAAATTCAATTTTAATCTAATTGAAACGAGATCCTAATCTAATTAGGTTACTAATCCAGAAATTTAAATCCATTTAAATCACCTTAATTAATTATTAGTCACAATAATTAAATGCACGCGGCTCAGATACCACTGTTGGGTTTCGCGGAGTCCGATACCGGGCGGAAACAAAACCCGCCCAAAGATCCGTGCATAAAATAAACCAACTAAACATTATGCATACAATTAATTAAATAATAACCACATAATAACAATTAACAAGGAGAAAGAAAGGGGTAATACGATCATACCCTAGATGCGTGTTTTCCACTTAGCACGAACACGAACTCATAAACGGAGAAAGAGCCTCAAACGCGGCCCCACTAACGTGGTCCACCCACGTGCCCAAACTTAGCTAATATTACCGGTTAGGGTAATATTAACACTACTAACAAGAGGATCTCTTTATAAGGTTTTCTCAATGGAGATGTCTTTTATAGAGTTCAACTCTTGCAACAATTCCCAAGGGAGGCATAGGGTATTTATAGAAGAAGCATCTCCATTCCCTTGATTTCCAATCAATGTGGGACTTTGCAAAGTTAAGAAATAAATGCTTTTAATTTAATTCTAAAACAATTTAAAATGCAAATAACAAATAATCAAACAACAAATGGCAATCACATGGGAGTGGTTAGGTGAGGACCACAAGGGAGAGCCACATGGCCTCCTTTTTCCCCAAGCCACCAAACCCACCAATCACAATAGCCCATAACCGGTCAACACCCTTGCCCCTTGGGCACTAAGGAATGGCCGATCAAGGCCATGTTGACTCGGCTTGGGCCTGCCAGCCGCACCGCAAGCCCACAGCGCTAGCTGGGCTGCTGTGCGTTGCTTGGCTGCTATGTTGCAAGCCCACGAGCCTAGTTCGCAAGCACCAGCAAGCCTCGCTTGCTAGCGGGCTCCTGCGTGTTGCTAGCAGGCCACGCGGGCATGTACTAGCAGCTACTAGCGAGGCCCAGCGCTTGCTAGTAGCTGGCCTTGCTAGCGCTGCTAGCTTGCCTGCCATGGCACGCTCGTCCAACTGGCACGCGTATGCTGCTGCTGGGCTTGCGGCCAAGGCCACGCATGCTAGCATGCTTGCTAGCCATACTAGCTTATCCCTCGCATGGCTAGGCCAGTGCAAGGCTAGGGCTTCGTATGTTGACTTGATATTTGTTTTTTGACTTATTTGTACGTCTCGTTAATTCCTAGAATTTAACTCGACGTTCGGTTTCGACGCTCTAAGCTCGGAATCCTACGTCGGAGTACATATCCTCTTGTTTAACGTATTAAGGCCTTCAGCTTAATTCGTCGCCTTAGTTTGGTTGCACGCTTGGGGTGTGACCCGTTGGGTTCAGTCAAAGGAAAGCTGTGAGATTAATATAATTAATCTCACTGATCGGAGATGGCCTCTAGCCCGACTTTCCGATCACATGACTTCACTGAATAGTTAAATCCGTATTTGATTCTGAACCCTTTATCGAAATAATACACTTGTTCGAAGGACACCATTCCTTTCAAAAAGAGCGCTCGATCTCAAGATCGAATGGAATGTAACCTGATCTAGAACACCTAGGCATAAACAAATAACTATAAAGAAAATATGAGAAACTGTCCTAAGGAATTTACGTTCTCCGAGATGAAGGAAAATAATCTAGACTACAAAAATTATTAGAAATAAACATAAAACCGTTTCTCCAGCAACGACGCCAAATTTTGACAAGCTCTAGTCGAATCACCTAATCAAAAGTAATTCCTAAGTCCTCTAACTAAAGTAGATAGGGAAGTAGGGCCGAAACCACAGGGAAACAATGTTTTTCTATCCCTAAAGAATTAATATAATCTAAATTATTAAGTAACAAATATGATTTTATGTGAATTAAATTAAGGGAAATAAATTAACTAAGCGAATAAGAATAATAGGAATAACAATAAATCAAAGACTAGGGTATAGGTTCACCAATAAATAATACTTCGGGATGAAAGACAATAATCAATTATCAATGCATCAATTAATCAGATCATAAAGGGCTTTTGCTACGTATTACAATCACAAAAGTAATCTAGCGGTATTAAATCGCATCTCTCGAATCTTGACTTAACCATTTATAAATTAACCTGACTATTGAAACTAAGCCTAAACATCAATTTTCATATGTCGAATCTCAAATCAATATTTCATAACTTATACAATTAAACCAGGCCTAATCTAATTGCATAGCATTAAATAAATCAATGGGAAATTAATCAAAGCATTAACAATCAACAATAATAAATCATCCATTCATATTATTTACGGATCCCCAAGAACCCTAGAAATAAAATACTCATACATAATGAAATCTAAACTAAGCAAAGCAATTAAACAAGACATAATTAATCAAAGCAATAAAATTACTAGAAATAAAAGGGAAGAAAATCGTTACCAAAGTAAACGGAATTAATAAATTGCATAAACCAAAGAATGTTGAGAGAACAAGTTGCTAAAACTTAAAATCTAAAATCTGGAATTTTAACTAATGAAAGATGTAATAGACTAGCTTAACAAAAAGCATATATATATTAAAGCTAAAAATCCTAAGCTAAAACGTCGATTAACGCCACTAAATGCTAACAAAAACACGCGCCCGGCAGGGCGCCTGACCGCCTGGCCGGGCGAGCCTCCGGGTCAGTCTTTCTTTCTTCCTTGCCCAGCTAGGCGCGCCTCGAAGCGAGGGCTTCCTTCCTAGCCTGGTCGGGCGAGCTTCCGGGCAAATATACTCTTTGATTGGGCTCTTTTGCTAGGCCCAATCCTAATATCCTCTTCGGGTCTTGTGACTTAGGTCCATTGCCTCGGATTCTTCTTCTTTGCCGAGCCCTTAATCACCGGTTCGATCATTCTAACACGGTTTTGGGCTACGGGATACGGTCATCTGTGTGCGCTCCATATCAAATGCTCGTAGCGGCTCAAATAAGTCCGGGAAATGCTCAAAATCTGCAATTTCCTACAAAATAATACCAAAGCTACGAAAACACTAGAAAACGCATATTAGTAATAAAAATAGCTCCGTAGAGCCAAAAATACTCTTAAATATGACTAAGGGACGAGGGTAAATCACTATATAAAATGGACATATCAATTACCAACTTTAGACATACACTTATTAACTCTGTGAACTCACATTACTAAAACATTTATCAAACATAGTTATTACCTCATCACCACTGTTGTAACAAAGACTAACATCTGCACTATACGCAATACTATATGATTCTACTTCCCCTTCCGATTTAGGTTCAGGTTCATAAACAAAATCCGAGTTCGACATTATTCCAGAGGATATATCAGAGGTTGATAGAGAAAATGAATCACCAAACTCATAGAATTTCTCAATGGCTGATTTATGTCTTCCCCCAACTCTAGCCCTCCTTTCACTTTACCACCACTCACACCAGCTTTGCCTTTGCCTCTGTTAACTTTACCACCACTTAAACCACCTTTACCTTTACCACCACTACTCTTTCTGTCCTTTCCATTACTTGAACATCAATAAATTAATCCTACTTAGCAAGCTATTCTACAACCATTTAACAAATTCAACAAGCATTTAATTAATTCAACAAGCATTCAATTAAATTTATATAAATTTAACCTTTTCTTCAACTATTCAATAAGCATTCAACTACTTACCAAACTCACAAAATCAAGACAGATCTAAAAGAATAAAAACTTAAATCCTCACATAATTATTAACACTTCTCTACACGCATTCAATTATTCATATTCTACTTGAGAAGCTCACATAAATTAGTACTAAACAAATTCAGATGTTCAAACATCCTACTCTTCAAGTATTTAACCTTCAAGTATTTAACTACATGCATTCAACTATTTGACAAAGCGACTACATTAAGATGATGCTACAATAACACAAGAGTATTATTGACCATTTAAGCATGCCACGTATTCATAAAAAGCGCAACGACACTTCAAGGATTGAACTAATTCATGATTTCGAGTGTTCAATCTGAAGGAGATTATTATTAAACTATGCATTCAAATGTTCAAAATGAAGGACATTAATCACTACATCCAATTCTACAACCAATTCGTTGATTAACATCAAATTTCAATAATTACTCAGTTCATGAATTTCAAATTTCAACAATAATTACCTAGTTTGAAATATGACCTAATAACTATTCTAATTCAATCACAACTAAAACCCTAATTACCCGATTACGTTATCATACAACTCTACTGAAAACCCTAGTTACGCAAAATTTTAAAAATGCAAGCTTCAAGCCCAATTGTTGTCGCAAAATAGATAAACCCTAATTACGGAAAATTTGAAAATTGAACCGACCTTTGCCCTTCATTGGAAATGCCAAGGCTTTCACACTGCAAATTGGTAATTATCTTTGACGAAAGTGGAGAAGATGGCACTGCAATGGAGGATGAATTTGCTCTTGCTCCACAAAAAGCGGGAAAACGAGAAGATGAAACGGGGAAATACAATTCAAACTGGTAGCTTCTACTTTTATATGTGTATTTAGATACGTATACCGTATTTCCATACACTGACTTAAATTTAATAGTGATGCAAAATACCATTATTGCCCTTGTGCTTCGACGGCTGAGACTTAACCATTCTCGCTTTCTCACTGTCTCTCTCCTCCAGCGTACTCTGAATACTCCATTGAAGCAGCTTTTGAGCGTTCTCTTCTCCATTGAAGCAGCTTCTCAGGTAGTATAGCTTTCTTAATAATCGAATATCAGTTTCACAATCTAGTGTTAATCGTTAATTTTATTTTATATAATTTTTAGTGGATTGATTGATTGTTGAACTGTTTGCTATCCAAATTCTTTTGCAAGAATAATTTAATTTGATGATTGAGTCAAATTTGGTTGATAATGTGCTGCAAGACCCTTGAATTTTTAGACGAAACTATTTCTGATTGTGACCTTTTGCTAATTGTTAGAGAAGAGACAATGTCGGTTATGGTGGAAACAAGTTTGGGCGAATTTGTTATTGATTTGTTCACCGAACGTTGTCCGTTAACATGCAAAAACTTCTTAAAGCTTTGCAAGTAAGTTTTTACCCCTTCCCTTTTCTTTGTTATGATCCATTTTTATTTTTGCTTCGAGTAAATTTTTCTTATTTTTCTGTGTAATTTTTGTGTTGATTTCTTGGGGTACTATAAAATCCCTTAGTTGTATAGGAAATTTAAAATTAGGAAGCAATTGGGGATAAAATTTTGTTGTTGCTGTGGGGTTATTTCAGTGTGTATGAGATTGGGAGGGGTAGGGGGAATTGGCTAGGGCGTGTATGTTTGTTTAGCCGTGAAAAACGCGAGTGTGGCTCTTTTGGGCACAAACTCTTGTAATAATATAGGCTACAATGGAATTAAAGGTTGACAAATTGAGACGGTGGGGTGTGTTGTTACTTAATTGTGCTGCAATGAATTCTGGGCTTTACAAAATGGCTCTTTCGGGCATGAACTTGAGTAATACTAGAGGTTGTGATGAAATTGGACGTTGTTACTTAGATATTAGCCCAGTATTAATTTATTAAAAATAGCCAGGGGTGTGGGTTTGTGTTGCCATGGGACTTTTGTTTAGCTTGTTGGTAGTTTTGGGCATAAAAGCATGTATTTCTAGAGGCTATTATGTAATATTTCGTAGGAAGTTATGCCTTAAGTTATTAGCATTAGGGTAATGAATTTGAATGGGTTCTGTTCTTCTGTCTTCTATTTTCCCCTTCTGTCTTCACAATCTGTATTTTGGTAACAGAGTATATCTGCGGGATTTTTTTTTTTTTTTTTTTTTTTTGGTTATATTGAGCATCATATATTTCCTTTTTTAATTATTGGATATGCAATTGGTTTTGTTAAGGGAAGGTCAATAGGTGATCTGTAGGGGGTTTTGGATGGGTTGATGCAAGTTTGTCATGTTTAGTGTTGGTACTTGTCGTAGTTTTGCGTTAAATAAATGATTGATTAAAAAATTTATCGTTAGCTAGCTGTAAGGTGCTCAAGATTTTGTAAGATGACATCTATATAATCATCTTAGGAACTTTACTATATTTTTTAAAAGCGTTATTAGGTGCTTAAATATAGCCTAATTTGTAAATAAAATAATACAAGTACATAAAAATTGAGGAATTGCATTATGTTTATTTATGCAGGATCAAATACTACAATGGTTGTTTATTTCACACAGTGCAGAAGGATTTTACTGCTCAGACTGGTGATCCAACTGGAACAGGAAGTGGCGGTGACTCTATCTATAAGTATGTATTGTCTAATGTAATTAGTCATCTGGTATGAAAGTTGAGGTTTTGTTTTTTTTTTTTTTTTCCTTGTCCTTTTATTAAAGAAAATGATTTATCGATCGGGCTCTAATTGGCATAATGAAATGTACAGCCCTCAGTTTTGGTTCAGTATGAAATCTGGTTCTCTTATTACTGCATGCATTTCTTTTTCCTCTCTTGCCCTTCTTCTTTTTGGGGGTTGATATAGAATTTATGTATTGCAATCCCTACTGATTTACATTTGGCTACTCTTAAATTAGGTATCAATCATAAATCTCTTACAAGCTAAATATCATGGTATCTTATTGAAAGTACAAAACAGGAAATCATTGTAGGTGACTTGAAATTATTTTATTCCTTCATCTTTTTTCCGGGATGTTGACATAAGCAAAGGGTTAAAGAATAGGATAATAATTTATGCAAAGATATATTCTAGCCTTTATAGGGCTTCATCTATGATATTTATCGATCGGGCTCTAATTGGCATAATGAAATGTACAGCCCTCAGTTTTGGTTCAGTATGAAATCTGGTTCTCTTATTACTGCATGCATTTCTTTTTCCTCTCTTGCCCTTCTTCTTTTTGGGGGTTGATATAGAATTTATGTATTGCAATCCCTACTGATTTACATTTGGCTACTCTTAAATTAGGTATCAATCATAAATCTCTTACAAGCTAAATATCATGGTATCTTATTGAAAGTACAAAACAGGAAATCATTGTAGGTGACTTGAAATTATTTTATTCCTTCATCTTTTTTCCGGGATGTTGACATAAGAAAAGGGTTAAAGAATAGGATAATAATTTATGCAAAGATATATTCTAGCCTTTATAGGGCTTCATCTATGATATGTTTGGATATGGTAGTACTTGGGTGGAAATAAAAAGGTTGAAAGAAGGGCATATGAACAGGATTGTAAACTTTGTTCTGATTTAGTTAAAAGAATTAGATAAAGTATTAAGAAGTCTGGATATGTGCGTTGATCTAATTTCTCTCTCTATCTACACTCATTATAGTTTATAACTTTCGCATGCTTGTCACTACCAAACTAGGTTTCTATGGAGCATATGCTAGTGGTAATCAGACCTACATTACTGGATCCCTGACCTTTTATATTTTTGGTTCTCATTCCATAAAAAATATTGCTCAGGTTTTGGTAATACATTTCCTAAGTTAACCCTAAAGACAGAGAAGCAAGCTGTAAATGTTACACTTTTTTGACAATTGGGATGGAACCCGCAATTGTCTTATAAGGTTTAATAGAGATTTTTTTTTTTTTTACTTGAGGGTTACTTCGTAAATGTCAAGATCATGTTGATAAGTCATTTTTAGTTTAAGGATATCATAGAAAGTTCCCCTCTTTTTTCTTTGGGGGTGGTGGTGGTGGTAGTGGTGTAGAAACCTTTGTCTAGTGCTTTTTAACACTTGCAAAAATTTTCATTCCCCCAAAATGATCTGAAAATCTTATATGTATTTGGATTTTGAACATGAAATTATGACGCAAAATCTGGGAAAAATCCGACTCGACTTTGACTCTCCTAAATAAAGCAAACAATAAATTTATCCACTTTTCCCAACTTCCAACTATTGACTCTTTCTTGTTGCTTAATACTCATTTCTACTTATCCCACCCCCACACTATTCCCTAACCAGGTCTCTTCATTATGATGTCATGAAACACTGAAGAAAGGCTGGAGCACGAGTCTTATGTGGTTGTCTATGCTTGTGTTAGAACTTTGAAGCATTTTGATTTGGGTGGATTTTTATGTTTTTTTTTTTTCTTTTTTGTTTTTTTCCTGTTTGTTGCCCATTAGGGTTAACTCGAGTAGTTTGGTATGCATTTGTATTGTATCATGCATTTACTTTTACATATTATACAAATAATACAACTTTTTCCATAATTGGAAATAATAATTGGTGCCAGTGACCGTGCTAGTTTTCGATTTGTCACCATTACTGTTAATGTATATTCAAAAACTTGAGTATCTATGCTTTTGTGTTGAATTATACATTTACTTGCGTAAAAAGTTGAATAATGCAACTTTTTGTATATGGAATGAATTTAGTGCCCTTGATCGTTGGTTTAACTAAAGCCGAATATTATGGGTTGTCCACCCAATATCTAAAAAGACCCAACCTAAAAGTGATCTGAAACCAAAACTTTATTGATTATATACATGAAATAACATCAATCTTTCTTTTAGGTTTTTATATGGTGACCAAGCTCGGTTCTTCAAAGATGAAATTTACCCTGACGTGAAGCACTCAAAAAAGGGTACTGTTGCAATGGCTAGTGCTGGGGAGAATTTGAATGCATCCCAGGTATAGGAGTTAGCGTACTTTAACTTTAATTTAACACATCTTGGATATGAAATAATGATAGTTTGGTTAGTAGCATTAGTACAATATTTTCTTCATTCAGAATTTCATTTTACGATACTGATTCTACTTGCAGTTCTACATAACATTAAGAGATGAGCTTGACTACCTGGACGAGAAGCATACTGTAAGTGAATTTTTTCCAGCGACTTCATACATCAGCTAACTCCTTTATCCCCTTTCCCTCTCTTAGTCTTTTTTTCTCCTAATTTTGATCTATGCTTTATATCCTTCTTTGACTGGTTATAAGGATGTCCTGAGTCATACGTCAGCTAGTTTTTTGGCTCTTTGTAGACTGAGGCATGTGATCATGAAATCAATAGTTGAACTCATAGTTTTAAATTGCTTCTTTCTTTGGTAGCAGAAGAACTTTTATTTTTTTTATTTGTGTGTGTGTGTGTGTGTGCGCGCATAAAGAAAGAAAAAAAAAAAGAATTTTACTGCTTACATGTGTGGTTGATTATGTAAAAGAATCAGTGTATGTTGCAATGTGTGATTTGTATAAGACTGTAACATTAACAATTTCAAACATCATCGTGAAACATAAGAACTTCAAGTAGTCTGTGATTTTCGTTAAAGAGATTATCAACAAAATTTACGGCATTGAGAATCGTTAATTATTATTCCCATACAATGTATAAAAAGGCTCAAGGCGCACCAACGCATTTCAGAGTTCCCTGCTTTGTTGAAGTGAGGCGCATAAACAATAAAAAGTTTCTGATTAAAATCTTTGAGCGCCTCAGGGGGTGCACCTTAACCTGCATCTCATCAAAATCGTCTCGCCTAGACAACAAAAGCGCATGACCCCTAATGCCTTGCGCCTCCTTTTTAAACACTGCTCCTATAGCCCCATTTGCTCTGGAATTCAAAGAAGGAAAGAAAAAAATGGAAGCATTTTGTTTTATATTCTACGACTTCGTCTTTTAGGGTGCAAGACTATTTTCAATCAGCAAGGATTTCTCTTATTATGGACAAATCAATTATCTTGAGTTTTGACAGTATATGGAATGTTGGAGATGATAATTTTTGTTTTTGTTGTTGTTTTTTTCCCTTTACTGTTTTGAATTTGTAAAAGTACAATTTGTGGTGCTTGGATGGAGGGGCGACTGAGAAATACTGATTCCGTGCTTAGTGGCAACTTTTTTGGTGTTTATTTTTAGCACAAATCCATGCTTCTCTATTGGGGGACTTATCAAGTGAATTATTGTGGATTGGCCAAACATTTTATTGAAGCCCCTTCTAGGCTAAGGCAGTTAGGTTTTTCAAAATATACATGGTTCATGGTAAAATTCTTGGATACCTTCTTGATTGGTTAAGTTCAATATCCTTTACAATGCGGTCATGGCTGAAATGTAATACCATGGGAGATCTGTAGAAACAGAACCAGTTGAAACTCTGTTTTCTATTTCAGGGTAGATTGTCCTACTCAGTTCTCCCCGTTTTCTGTTGACTCTCATTTGTCATGGTCGTGGAAAGTGGAAGTAGCTTTATTAAAGCAAGATCACTTTACGAGAAATACTTTCATCTCCTGTCTATTACAGACTTTACAGATCTGTTCAAAAGCATTCTTCAAGAACTTGTGATATGTGAAAGAAGAAATTTTATAATGCTAGGAAGTGAAGATTAACATTGATGCTGCCTAATTTGGGCCTTTGACCAGGCATTCTCTCCTTGTTATTTTGAAACCAGCTATTGTTGCATTGTGTTCAACAGTTGAGTGATGAAAGGAAGTATATGATTCATTTACCATGCATGGTCAATCATTTTTTCTGTAATAATATTTGATAGATTACAAAAATTTGGACCAACAATCTACCTTACCTTCTCGCACATTGTATATGTCATAATCATTTTATAAAAAGGCTTATTTTAGTTTAGATGACTTGACATGACCTCAAAACCTATTAGAAAATGCAATCCTTTGCATGGGGTTCTTTCAACAATTGGTGGCGAGTTCTCTGTGTCATTTTTATTGTCCTATTTTCATCCACTACCTTTTATGTTTACTAAACTAGTCATTGAGCGTTTTTGGAAGGGAAGGGATTGAATGATGGTTGTTACTTGTCTTTGAAGGTCTAACACCTCAGTCCCATGGTGGTTGTGTATATTGTTATTGACGCATGATCATCTAAAGTGACAAGGGTAACTTTAAATGTTGACTAGGTCTTTGGGGAGATTGCAGAAGGTCATGAAACATTGACGAGAATAAATGAAGCTTATTTGGATGAGAAGGGAAGACCATTTAAGAATATAAGGTGATCATCTTTAGTATAAATTTTCGTGATTCAAATTTAGTTCGATCTACTTATGACCATAATTCTAATACTACATCTCTACATGTGTTTTTTTATGTTTATTGTATCTCAACAGAATAAAGCACACTTACGTACTTGACGATCCTTTTGAAGACCCTCCCCAGCTGGCCAGTTTTATACCTGATGCTTCACCAGAAGGCAAACCAAAAGAAGAGGTAATTGTTTTATTTCAATTTCTTTAATATCATAAGATGACTGTCTTCTGTCGACTAGCTTGTATTTTTTTTAATTATTAGATTTGCGTATTTTTTTGATAAAAAGGAGCCATTGCTATCTATCTCTTATTTTATAATCATCTTTTTATTTGGAAATCTACCAGGGTTTACTTGGGGCTCCATGTGGTAAAACAATTGTGGATAATCTAGACTCTAGACTCTGCTCACGTGCCTGTTCCTAGGAATTATATAGTTTACTCAAAAGGCAATGGTTTCAAACCTGTGAATATGTGATAGTTGCATGTAACAAGTTGTCCAATGTACTTATCATTGGAACTCTAATGCATGTACAATTTTTGGAGAGGAGTGATGTCATCAGCAAATTGATGATGGGAAACTGACGTATTCCTACCTCCTCACCCACGAATCCTTCATCATGCCTAAAGTCTGGCCTTTGGCAAGAGATAACTTAGGGGATTAGTCACCAATGTGGAATAGAAGGAGAGACCGAGAGAGAACAACCTCTTGTCAATCTGATCAAAGCCCAGAACTACCTTTTAGGCTGCCAAGCAGAAGACAAACAGCCGAACGACCATTTCCTCTGTACAGAATCAAAGCTTTTTAATTTGTTACCTTGTTCAAATTCAAATAAATTTCAACCAAACATTTCATAACTCTCGTAAAACTCCAACTTAAAGATAGAAACTACATTGCCTCTATGTTTGACATGATCAACCACCTCATTAGCATTTAGCAACAAGAGCCATATTGAAAATTTGTCCCCTAAAATAAAGCACGAGAATTTTGATCAGCTGTCTTGTTGAGATTTTTTTAGTAATGTGTGTAATAAAGCTTGTGTTGATCCTCAAAGAATTCCTGCAAAAGCTATTAAATATCTTGTTTATCACCTTGAAATAGGAGATTGAGGCAAAATCATATAGGCTGAAACATTAAATCCTTCTGCTTGATCCTTTTCTGAAGACATGATTGCTGTAGAATTCTTATTATGCCTTTTCCTCTACAGTCTTCAAGAGCATAAATAGGAGTCTTAATATATGTGCTGAACCTAGTATTCGGGCTGCAGCAGCCAGACACTATCAATACTTGACAATCGATACAATTTATTATCCTCCGGCATGAATTTGTCATGGTTCAATCTTTAGCACTTATAATACTCAAACATGCCTCTTCACATATATGTTTGCTTGCATTAATCCCAAATTTGAAGCCTTTGGACTCAAGGGTGATATACAATGTTTTAGTTGAAGGAAAGCTAAACTCTTTCATAAATGTGTTCTTAGCTTTAAAATTGCACCTTGGGTACTAGCCTGCTAGCCTACTAGGCGAGTCATGGCAGAAAAATTTTCACCTTAGTGATAGCATGGATATGAGTTGAAATGTTGAAAAAAAAAAAACAATTTACTTCAAATTAAATTAAATAGGCTTTAGAATTGATTTCTACCAAAAGCCCTAATTCAATTGCATTAGATTTTGTCAATTTGAGACTCAATTTAAAGCCCTAGAACTTAAAAAATCTAAGTAAAAATTGGTAGCATTGATGGTCAGCAACTTGTTGGCTACATTAGTGAAGGGGTGGCCAGCTATATCTGGTTAGTTCCGGTACCATAGCTCCGGTGAACATGGTGGTCGTTGATGATATATTCATTAGATGACTTCCATTTTCTCTCTCTCCGATCTGTCTCTCACTCTTCTTTGATCTTACCTTCTTCTCTCTTTATCTCTCACTCTTGTATAAATAATCCCTTTCTCTATGGAGGCTAGCTCTTTTTTTATCTCTTCCAGCATTCTTCTTCAATTTACTGCTGTACCCACTGCTAGCTCCAAAGAGAGTAGTCACGTACTCACGTTTCATCTGACTCATCTCTTTGATAAATTTGTCTATTTAAGGTTTGTATTTTAGGTTTTATGTTTTTTGTGTAAGATAAAATATACAAGAAAGGCGTGCATCTTTGGCTCTTTGCCTTACAATTTGTACTTCGTGCCTAGTATCCAGAGAACACCTTTTCTCCTCAGCACACCTGTGCACCTTTTAGAACTGATATCTGTTGCTGACCTTACACCATATGGCGAACTAAGACCCGGTTGATCTTCTTGCTCCATTGTTTTCTGAATTTTATGACTTTTGTTATGATCTGCTTTACTTTCTGTCCATATTATAATTCTTTTTGGCATTCTTTCTATTTGTGTTTGTTGCGTTTCTTATGCATAGGTCGATGATGATGTGAGACTTGAAGATGATTGGGAACCTATGGATGAACAATTACCTCCAGAAGAGCTGGAGGAAGCTATACGTACGAAGGAAGCACACTCTAGGGCTGTGGTTCTTGAAAGTGTATGTATTTTCACATATCCTTTTTTTTTTTTTTCCTAATTAATTTATCTGTTTACAATATAAAGATAACCAAAGAAGCATGTTCATATCTATTTTGTAACAGATTGGTGACATTCCAGATGCTGATGTAAAACCTCCTGATAATGTGTTGTTTGTATGTAAACTTAATCCGGTGACTGAGGTGAGTTTTCAGTATGTCCCTTCAGAAAAAAATTTCTTTTTAAATTGCAATCTATATTTTTGGATCCGGTAATTATCGGCTAGGACCTAGGAGAACTCCTATTAGGTGGCCCATTGAAACTAGTGTTGCCGAAGGAACAATAGAATGAACTGTTATTGAGGTTGAACTGTAATGGTCACATGGTTGCTTGCATTGCTCATTAATCATCAAGCTGTGAAGTGTGAATTTACATACTGAAAAATAAACTTCATTTATTTTTATTATGTTTCCAAACATACTTTCTAACACCCTTTTTTTAGTGAGTGAGTGAGTTGTTTTGAACATATTGTAGTGACTAATGTTAGTGTGAAACTTTGATATTCATTAATATCATGTAATGAATCTATGTAAGCCTCCTTTAAGCTTTATCTATGCAACGCACAACAACCAGAAGAATACATGCGGCCAACATCGGTTAAGTAAAGCACTGGTGATGTGGAAAGGTTAGATGAGAGAGTAAAAAATCGAACTGTAAATAAAGAGATAATGTATGAGAAGAGAAATCATTGAAAAATGTGTTATGTACAATGGCCACCCCCCCCCCCCTGTATTGTTGAGTCCCAGCTAGGGTATATTTGCTTTGCACCCGAGTTGTTGGATAGTTGAAATACCAGCCTGTGACAGTGTGACCGGTCTTGAGGAAGCCGCTCATCTCAGGTTTGTCATAGGGTACCTAAAATCCTCAAATATTTGTGTTTGAAAAAGTCATCCAAACTTAAATCCTTGATAAACATTGAATACAAAATAACTACTCCTAGTTCCCAAATGCTGTAAACCAACAGCCAATGGATTGCAGGTGTAAATAAGTTAGTTACTAAAATATGTATCTTTTCTACTTGGTAGATATTTAGAGTTGTTGCCAATGCATGATATTGTAAGCTTAGACTACATTATTTGCTTGGATTCACAATAACCAGTTTATCTTTATGATAAGCATAGGGCATTTATCTAGTATTGAAAATGGTGTGAATTGATTAAAATAATATTTTCTTTAGTATAGTGCCTTCCAGCTGTCCTTTTCTTCACCGTTTCTTCAATTTATTCAGTTAACGGAGTTAAGCTTCAGCCTCAATTGAAACTGACTTCTTGTTCCTCCATTGAAGATTTGAAGCTGACTTCTTCTTCCTTCCGCAATTTCCACCCCCTTCCATTGGACACCACCATGAAAACCCTATAAAAAAGGGTGAAATTAGAGAGAGAGAGAGAGAGAGAGAGAGTAATTAAGAAAAAGGAAAAAAGAATCTGCTTTCTCTCAAAAACAGGGGGGGGGGGGTAGATTTAGTGAGCACTTATACTGAAATTAAACGCCTTTTCAAGAAAAGACCTTCCTCTCTTGTGAGACTAATTTATTAAAAACAAAGAAAAAAAGCTCTAGCAGCTCCAGTGTGAGGAGCAGACACTCCAAGCACTCAGACTCTCCATTGCAATATGGAGTGGGCGCTCTAAGGCTCTAAGCTGCAGGCCGGACAACTTAACTTCCAATGCTCATAGGCATATGACCTATCAATGTAAAGCTCTTGGCCGACTTTCATCTCTAATTAGTATTGGTTTAGAATTCTTTGTAGTGAAGAAAGTATTGGTGTGTTTGAAGTGGAGTAGTGCAGTTTTTATCAAGTACTAGCCCCCCCCCCCCCCCCCCCCCTCTTATTTTTTTTAACTCTTGTTTCTATTTTTCTACTTCCAATCATCAAATGTAATCTCAAGACACAAGGATCAGCGTTAGTCATCTAAGCCACATTACAAAGTAGGATATTCATCCAAGTAGTCACACCACAAATTGGCTCATATAGCCTTACATTTCGTAGGTTTCAGGGATGCTCCCGCATCACTATGCCGTACTATTCCCAGGCATTTTTCTTTGTGCCCTAGCTAGGCGCACCATGGGTGTGCTATTCAAATCTATTGTTGTTACCACTGCCTGATTTTGTAAACTTATATTAAACTTTTAGCAGTGGTGACTTCGGAAATGGAACCATATTTGGTTGTGTATAATTTACAACAGCTGTTAAATACGAATTCCAATAAAAATAATACGTTGTGGAGCCTGGTTAATGGGTACCTGCTCGACCTGAAAACCACCCTTAACCCGAACTGAGTACGCAGCTTAATTTTTAGGCTGGGTACCCTGACTTATTAATATTAAAATATAAATCATTTTACTATCTTTATTTTTTATTATTTTTTGAACTCTAACTGCCAAATTAAGTGATTTTTTTTGGAACACCCATAGTCTCCCAGCCTCTTGAAAGCTGTGCAAGTTTTGTTCCCCTTGAGCTGCATTTATACAATTACCATATTATGCTTTCTTCATATTCTGTTTCATCAATTTTTGCAAATTTCTTCTTCATTTTCCTCTTTTCTGCTCTAGTTTTTGCCATCTTGCATAATTCATCTCATATCAATATGCTTAGCAGTTTTGACTTTTGACAATGAAATGGAATGATTGATGCGCTTGTATAACAACCATTATCCAAAGCCTGATGTGATGTTACAAAACATGGTAGGAATAGATCATGGATTGGCATGTTGAAAATTCCTTTTAGAACAGTCTTTGAACACCATGTACTTAGTTCCATGCCCTAAATGCCTTCCCAACCTTCATATGGAGAGATGCAAATCAATTCTCCTAGGCCCTAATATTGGTAGCTGGGAGCTGAGTTGCCATTGTAACTCCCTCTTGATTATTGCTATTTGTTTTTATCTGTACTCTGTAATTTAATATTTGTGTTACGGTTTATGTAGGATGAGGACCTGCATACTATATTCTCACATATTTGTTTTTATCTGTACTCTGTAATTTAATATTTGTGTTTACTGTTTATGTAGGATGAGGACTTGCATACTATATTCTCACGCTTTGGAACTGTTACATCGTAAGTGAATATACTATTTACCTTAGTATTGATCATCCATTAATTTGAGGTTGTTTCTGACTGTAATGGTTTACTTTCAGGGCTGAGGTCATCCGTGATTTCAAGACTGGTGACAGCCTTTGTTATGCTTTCATTGGTTAGTAGAACGTTATTTGATTTATAAGAGTATGCATTTACTAGAAGAGAGTGAAAGTCACAATATATAAGTTTAAGCTAGCGTTAAATGAGAACTATAACTTGGTCTGAGCCATTTGTAAATCTGTCTGAGGCCTGACACTTAAGGGTTCAGTAATGGCATTTCCATGCAAGGGGCTGTTTAGTTAGGGACTTAGGGTTTCTAGAATAGCAAATGGAAATGTTCTCTTTGTTTTTATTTGTGCTTGTTTTGTTCACTATTCCCTTTTTCCCATTCTGTTTAATGGAATTAAATCATACTCATCAATTTTTATTCCCTCCAGCCCAAGTTTTTATTTCCAAATTTTTATTCCCTCCAGCCCAAGTATATCTCACTCACAATAAGTCATCGATGCTTAGCTTCTGATAACATAATTCATATGACTATTTCCTTTTTCTTTTCCTACTTTTTCTTTTTGTCATTTTGGGGATATAGAAACACTTGTATGCCTCACCACATTTTGATGCAGTATGTTTGTTTTTGGAATGGCCTATACATTTCAAAGATGCAGAGATGCATTGTGACGAACATTTCTGTGCCTAATAGCCAAGTGCTCTAACCCAAGCTTGGACTTAAAATTCATAATTCAAATGACCCAACTTGAACCGACCCAACCTGGAAAATATTATGGGTGATATTGATAAATTTTGGCATATCAAACCAAATGGCAATACAGCCGAATAGTGAATAGTGAAGATGACCAAAGACTAAATGTACCTGACCAAAATAACTTTTTACCCAAATGTGAACCGGACCAAAATTTTCCGAACTGAATGACTAATCTCCCATCTTTAAGTTTGAGTCAAAGAGCCAAATTTTGCACTTGCATGTTGTAGAACTTCAGATTTTGATTAAAAACATAAAGTTTCTAGACTTAATCCCATGAATCATGCAGCTTTTTTATGCCAATAAAAGATACTTGTTTCAGATCGTCGCTCACGTAGCAATCTGAACCATCATTAATAAGGGGGAAGCCACCGAATTATCCAAAGCCCATAACAATCCCCACCATCCATCAGTCTCCACTTCCTTAGAAATATGGACTTCGAAGCACCTGTTTGGACATTTGTTCAATGGCAATTCAACTTATCCCTCCAGTGCTACCTCTATTAAATGTGAATGCTCTTTGTTAGAAGGGTCTCACCTGGCTAGACTCCCACCTGTTCTTTACCCCCCTTCATTAAACATGAATCATCTTGTCTGTTAAGCTATCCACTCCATCTCTTGCAAAACAGAATAACAAAGGTGGCTTTCTATGTTAACTGAACTTGGACCGGAAATACTTGCCCCTTCTATTGTCCACACCCTTAGCTTTTGGATATAAGTTTGGAAACCTAAAGATACCATGAACTTGGAAATACTTGCACCATAAGGACTAAGATTAATTAGTCATAGCAACTTAGCAAAAAGATGTATAGAACAACACAACCAGTGTATATTTCAAAGTTCCTTTTTTAAAAGATTTTTTGACCATTCTATGTTACTAAATGGTAGATGGAACTGAATGAAGGATTACAATGGATGAAATCATTTAGCTCACTGAAATGCCCTTATGCTTCTACTTGGTTTCTTTTATACTTAGTGTTGTTGATGCTTATTTAATAAATTGAATGTTACTTCATCCGTGCTAAAATATTTTATAATTACATTATTATCACTCAATAGCTATATGTGATGACACTGACTTGTCAATAATGTTTAAATGTTACAGAGTTTGAGAGTAATGACGCTTGCGAGCGAGCTTACTTCAAGGTTTGTTATAGTAGAGGAAACACATTACATTTTTGCTGATCATCATAGATTCTTATATTGATATAATTAAATAATTTGTTTTCTAGTTTTTTATTTATTTTTTATTTTTTATATTATTTTTCATATATATGTGAAAGAAAAGGAACAGACTTGGGATACCTAATTCTTGGTATGTGGAATGGGTACAAAATGCAATTCATCAACAAATCTTGTTAAATTAGTCCAACAGTCTTTCTTTAACCAATTCATATGTACCAATACATGTGTTTCGGATCATAAAAGGGAGGGATTTAGCAAATTTGGTTACACTGATTCAGGAATAGAAATGGGTGAGATGTTTCTTAAGTTGATATAGAAATGGGGGGGGGGGGATTGAAACTGATAATCATCTCCTATTTTCTTGGGAATGCAATTTGAACTGTTGGAATAAGATAGTTGGAAAATAGAAACTGATAATAATCTCCTATTTCTTGGAAATGCAATCTGAACTGGTCGAATAAGATACTTGGAAAATAAGGAAACTTAGTCCGGAATAATTTGACTTCCTGATTTAAACTGCAATCTTCTTTTTACTTTGCAGCTTTTCTCATTCTGATTTAGCTGCTGCTTTTACTCCCTATTCGCCTTTTTGACTCTGTTCTTGTTTCTTTGTTATATTTGCGTTACCTGGTCCTGAGACATGTCTTGTTTCTTCATTTCATATTTGAAAAACAACTAATCTCCTTTTCAATGTTGAAAAAGAAATATTTATTTCACTACATTTTTGTTTGATTCTCACTGGGTCTGGATCTTCTGGATTATGTTTTTGTGATAGATTCATTTTCTCTGTTTCCTCGTCAGTCTTCTGTCTCTGTCACTTGATCTTCCCCACCCCCCCCCCCTCCCCCCTTCTGGTTTTTCTTTCCTTTCTCTTTCTGGATTCTAATTTCCATCTTTTTTTGTATTTTTTGTTATTGTCACCACTCTCTTTGACCGGTAACCAAGATAAGACACTGAGACATCGAGAGTTTGCACTATGGCAGGATCTGATATGTGAAAAAGGCTCAAATAACCTGAATATATTTTTTGTTATTGTCACCACTCTTTTTGACTGGTAACCAAGACTAAGACACTGAGACATCGAGAGTTTGCACTATGGCAGGATCTGATCTGTGAAAAAGGCTCAAATAACTGAATAAGATATTTCAGTTGTGAAAATTGCAAGATTGGTTAACTTAAACAATCAACCAAGTAATATTATTTTGAAAGGTGTAAACCAAAATCACACGGTTAGGATTAGCCATTGTAGCAACACAGAAATAATGACAACACTTTGACTAAAAATGTGAGAGCTTTTTGGTCAAAGTGCTGCAATATCTACGAAACGGAGGAAGTAATTGTATTGTTTGACAGTATAAATTTCAATTTTATAAGTGTTGCAAGTTATGGTCCCTGTAGCACATTGTGACAGGAATGTAATCAAGTTAACTAGATGGTGAAGTAGGGACAAGGAAGTTAACTTCTGGTTTCATTGAAGTTGTCATTTCCCAATTCTCTCCCATGCATTAGAGAATTACAGTGGCAATCAGACATAACTGGGCTCACGCTTGTTTGTTCAGTGTCCCAATTGTGTTAATAATACAGACCCTTGTAGACTAACTTTTGTTTCCACATGTACTAGGATACCTACTTTATAATCACTGCTCTGCACTATGATTTAAATTATTTTGGTCAAGAATAACTTTGACTTCACTATTCACATATCTTGCATTAACCATCTTTTTTAAACTAATATAAGAAAATAATTGTTATCATATGCTATGTTATTGGAATTATTTCAATATACATCTTCAAAATACCAGGTTATTATAATTTTTACTTACAAATAGTTTTATACATTAATGCTCAAAGTTGTGCATTGGAACATTTGAAAGTCGGAGTGGAGCAACATTATAAAATGAAAGTAGTAACTAAATGCGAAGTTTTGTGGATGTTTTCTGGGGATATCTTAAGAAGGGAAAGTACGATGATAAAATTGAGGGCGAGGGATGCTATGTGTAAAATGTAACATGTTTTTCCCACATGTATGATATTGAATAATTTATAGGTCTTCAACACAAGTGGATAGCTACTAGAACATTTGTGCAATCTCTTGGTTGTATTGATGTGCTATGGACAACTCCAATATCTTAAAGCTGTATTTATGTCTTGGAAAGTCATACTTATGTGATGTTAATGTGTGTTTAATTAGCTTCAGGTTATTAGCTCCAATTTTACTAGTTTGTCTATCCTACCCTTAAAGAAGAGAATAGGGCTTGGTGGACCTTATGTAACTTGTACTTTGTCTTCTTGTAGATGGACAATGCACTTATTGATGACAGGAGGATAAAAGTGGATTTTAGTCAGAGTGTTTCTAAGCTCTGGAATCAATTCAGACGGAAAGGGACTCAAGGTAAAAATATATATTTTGTTTCTTTTCTCCCCATTTTTTTCTTCTCTTACTTTGAGTTTGGAAACACTGTAATTCTGTTGATGCTGGGAAGAAGCTATTAATTGTAATTAATCATAAATGCCAAGTTATTTCATTATTTTTTATTGTTAGATGTAATACAGGTCTGTTAAGGTCAATTATCTTCTTTATAGTTCCAATTCCGTAGGATAAAGCAACAGCCCGGAACATGAAATAATGATAGAGGCCATTTCTGTACATAAAATTCACACTATATATATTATAGAACTATAAATTACCATGTCAGCTTTTAAAATATGTTGGTGGTTGAAGCCTTCATGCGTTCATGCATATACTATTCGACTATACGTTACATACAAGAATCATTAGGAACCTAGATTTATATTTTAAATCCCTACAAATGCTTAGCTAACGAGGCATAGCTGAAAACACTTGAATTTTAATGTTGAAATGGTACTTTCCCACTTTATCAGTTGCAAGACCTGAGACATTGCAAAGCTGAGATGCGACGTGCACAACTCTGCACTTATTATGGTCATTGCATTATTTATGCCTTGTAATGAAATGATATTCTTTTCATCATCTTCCAACTTGTGTACACAAAGCAAAGATTTGATTACAATCTCTTGGAAGTTGGAACTTTTAATTCGGGAGAGACCCCAAATGATATGTAAAATCTGGACCCCAAATTTCATTTCTTTTTCTTGATGAGAGAGTGTGGACAAGTCATTCTCTTTTTATCAGTATTTTTATACACAGCTGTCATGTTCCTAGCTATAAATTTTATGTCAATTTATAATACGGCCTATACGGGAACGTGGAATGATGAATTCTTCCATTGGTTGGGTCTAGGTAGATTCTATTTTGTGGATAGCCTTTCTAGTAGAAGGCTGACTGGTGTAGTGTAGGCTCCCTATATCACCTGTTAGTCCCAATGTAGGCTTAAACAATGTTGAAAGTTGTGGCTTCTTGTATGAGAAGAAGTGATTGCCATGGAAGCACTGTATAAGGTTTTGATTCTACTAAAAGGACAGACACATAGTACCTGTCAGTTTTGTATTGGAAGTTGGAACTGTGGAGAGTCGAATATAGATGAGTCGCCTATATTATTTTTCACACCTTGCCATATCCATTTCATCATCATACCTGTGTCGCTTTGTTGAGTGTAGTATTATCCTCAAAAACAGCAGAAAACCTATGGGAATTGGGCATGTCTGACAATAAAGTCCATCACTTGTATCAAGTCCAAGTAACAGCTCTGGTGTATATAGATCGTAAATCTGTTTAACAGTGTTTGCAACCAAAAAAACTCTAAAAGATAGTTAAGATTTTCAATCAAATATTCATTGTGTTTACCACCAAAGAACTATTTCCCTCCATCCTATTTTTCATATTGGAAATTTGGCAGCTCTAAGATAAACCAATGATTTTTTCTAAAATGCCTTGTTTCTGTCGTGTGTAGGAAGAGGGTGCTTCAAATGTGGTGCACTGGATCATGTTGCAAAAGATTGCTCCATGGGAGAAATGCCTGGTCAGCATCAGAAGTATGTTCTAAAAGAGGATAATCAGCAACATGGTGGAAATAAAGATGCAGGGTTAGTTTTCAGCGGCTATTGATGAATCTGCATCCTTCCCCTTGAGGGTGGCTCTTTACTATGTCTAACAATGCTTGCCATATTTGCAGCTATGAGATGGTGTTTGATGAAGATGGTGGAAGCCCAAAAAGAGAAAAGAGGCACCGAGATTATGAGCAAGATAGGGAAAAACACAAATTTCAAAGGAGGAATCATGGTGATGATAAACACAGGCGTGATGGGAATAGAGACTCAAGGGACAGTGAGAGACGTCGATACAAAAATGATAATCGTGATGGGCATGGTGGCCGAAGGGATGAAAGGGAGAGAGGTAATAGTCATGGCAGGGATGGCAAGGAAAGAGAGAGTAGTCATGGGAGGGAAGACAGGAATCGGAAAGAGAGTAGGTATGATCGCAGGATTGACCAGGATTGCCGAGAGAAGAAAAATGATGGGGATAACAGAAAAATGACTGAAGATATAGATAAATTGAGCAAGAGAGATGGAGCTAATAGGAGTAAGGACAGGGATAGGAGGAGAGATTCAGATTTTTATGAGCCAAGCAGAAAGGAAGAGCAAAATCAGAGAAGAAGCTCAAGAGATTACACTCATGGCAACAATGAGAGGCGGCGAACTGGCAGGAGGTGAACTTTGTTGATCCGATTAATAGAGATGCTTCTGATTTTGTAAGACAGTGCCTCTTGATCTTGCTTCTTGTATTTTGTGTCAATACCTAGCTTACAGAGAGACAGTTGAGTACCCTTATCTACTGGAGTTCTCTGTTTGTAATAGTATTAACAATATACCAACTGGTACAAAGTTAGAAAGAAGAGAAATCAGCCATTTTGTAATGAAATCCCGTGAATTTGGTGAGTAGGAAATTTGAAGTTACTATCTCTCTTCTGTTATTTCACAAGATGCAAGTATGAAGTTTTGAAGAGCATGATCAACAACTTATAGGCTTTCTTTGATTAAAAGCAGAAAAAATGTCTGGGGTTAGAAGATGAAAATTGTTAAGTTTGACTACAGGATTCACGTACTTTGTTTTTAGGTGTGTATATATTATTTACTTTTCAATTCACTTTTGATAAATCAAAGCCCAATGTTTTTTTTTTTTTTTTTTTTCCACCACTAATTGACCAAACTCTACTCTCTTTCTCTCATTTATCACATCTCCTAAACGAGGAAGTGTTATTGGAGTTTCGTTATGCATGAAGAAGTGCATAACGAACAGAACGGGGGAGACATAAAACGGGGTGGTCCCCTTGTTGCAGTAAAAAGTGCACCTTGTACCAAAAAAAAAAAAAAAAGAAAAACCCAGTATATGGTGCATAGTGTAATACATGTATACTACAAGTTTACTTTACAACCTTTTTTTTTATCTTTTATTCCTTGTTTTTCTTTTTACCCTTTTTATTTCAATTGTTTACTGTAGCAACCAATTTTTACTTTTCACCATTTCTATGATTGTGAGTCCACCATTGTTGGTGGATGTGAGTGCAGCCTCACTGGAGTAAGTTTTTGAAAATGGCGAGGAAGATGTTGGTGATAAATGATTGGATGTTAACAGACGATTTCCACAATTGCGATGAACTCGTAGAAGGTGAATTTGGAGGTGCTGAACATGGCGATGGCGATGGCGACGATACAACCACAATTGAAGACGCATTGGAGCATGAAAGAGGCCGGGAAGAAGAAGATGATGAGCAGGCATGTGCTCTAGCCCTACAAACTTTGTTAAATGAGGTAAATGGTACTGAATTTAAATTTCTAGGTTTTCAGGGAAATGATTTTGGGGAAATCAGTGTTTGGGGAAAAATAAGTTGTGGAATTAAGTTGTTGGTTGTATATATGGTTCATTCGTTGCTGGTTTGAATATGTAGAGAGTGTAGAAAGGTGTGAGATGGTCACTTTTGCTAAAAATTGGAGCAGGTGTTGTTTATATACTGTATTATTTTGGGTCTTGTATTGTACAATTTTTTTGCTTTATCAGTGTATGTATTTGATTCTTTATCACTGTATGTATTTGATTCTTTGTATTGGGTTGTGTCATTGGCCATGTCCATGGCAGTGTAAGAAATTTAGTTGTGGTTGCCAATGCAAGCATCACTTTTCAATGGAAAGTCATAGATAAAGGCATGGTCATGATTTGTTTATTGTGTTCATAGTCTACGTTTTGAATAGTGTGTTAAATATATGAATATTTTGAGCAGGCAGTGATTTGTGTGTGTGTTAGTGGGCTGAGCTTTGTGGGTAGGTCAGTGTGTTTGGTATGGCAGAGTGTGTGTGTGTGTGTGTTAGATGTTAGGGGAATGTGTGTATGGTTTAGATGGTAGGGCAGAGTGTTGTGTTAGATCCCAGGGCTGTGGAGGGTGTGTGTTTGTTAGATGGTAGGGCAGGGTAGGGCAGGTTGTGTGTGTGTTAGTGGGCAGTCGTTTGAGGGAAGTGTGTGGGGTAGTGGGCTGGGCAGGGGCATTATGGGTAGGGATATTGCTAACTATTAATTAACTTTTGCATCTCATTCTACAATGTGTTAGGCTTATGTCTGGTTGCTTTGTTATAAACAGTCTCCCAACCAAACTCTTGTCTCATGGTTTGTAGTGGGTGTAGTTTTCTCTTGTTTGAATAAATCTTTGAATTAATTTACTTGTTGAAGGTCAATGTTGGAGAAGAGTCTTACAAGACTCCTACCAAAGGAAAGAGTAGTGTGGCGATAAGTTTTGAGATCGAAGAGGTTGTAAATGTAGAGGTTTCCCTTCCCCACCCAATGTTGGAATGGTGTTTGATAGTTGGCAGAAAATAGACTCATACTTCAGGAACTACGGGAAGCAAGAAGGTTTTGGGGTTGTGCGTTCAAGTGGAGCCACAATAGGAAAATGATCTAATGCAAAGGATAAGCAGAGTGTGACTTGGACGTGTGAATGTTTTGGTATGCCTGGTAGAAGGAGCAAGAAAACTGGCACCCTTATCTCCGATTCACAAATATCCGAGGAAGTTTGTGTGAAATGGAAGAGTAAAAAAGTTCAATGCCCTATGAAATTGAATGCAAAGGTGAATGAGGTTGGTGATTAGGTAATTAAAAAAGCATTCTTAGAGCATCAAGGTCACAAGCCCACACCGGGGAAGTCCAAGAACATCACTAAGTTTAGGAAGAAGTTCCTGATGGACTACCCGCACATTGTTCGCCAAGTATTGAATGATCGGAAGGAGGGAGTTCAGTTTGCAAAGATATACAATTGCATGGCTAGGCAACAAAATGGGAGGGATGAGATGCAATTCACTGAAAAGGATTTGCATAATGAGGTTGCGAAGCAAAGGAAAATTATTTTTAAGGTGATGCGAAGGCAATGTTTGCTTACTTCAAGCGGATGACGGATGACGATTCAAAATATTTTCATACACATCGTGTGGATGATTTGGGTAGGCTCCAAGATGTATTGAGGGTAGATGCGAGGAGCCGGGCTGCATATGAGGAGTTTGGTGACGTTGTGTGTTTTGATTCGACATACTTGACCAACGAATATAAGCTCCCATTTTGTAATTTTGTGGGTGTAAACCATCACGGTCAAACGATTTTGTTCGGATGTGCATTGGTTTCTCACGAGACCGCGGAAACATTTGAGTGGGTCTTTTCTAATTGGTTGAGGTGTATGGGTGAAAAGCAACCAATTAGTATCCTAACGGACCAAGATCTAGCGATGAGGAAAGCTTTAAAGGTGACTATGAAAGGAACCACTCTTCGATGGTGTAGTTGGCACATCACACAAAAATTTGCCAAGAAGCTTGGTAAGCTTTCTAATTATGCCCAGATTCACGATGACCTTGAGAATGTAATTTACGACAGCCTTGATTGCGAAGAGTTTGAGTCAAATTGACCAGAGGTTATCAAGAAGCATGAATTGGAAGACGATGAATGGCTGCAAGGTCTGTGTTGTATTTTCTTGAATCCATGTTTGTCTCCTGTTGTAGAACCATATCAATAACATGAATTTAAAACCATGCTTGATATTATGCTTATTTTCTTGATATTGTTCTGATTATAATTGCCTTATACTCTGTTGTTGTGTGCTGTTGCCATCTTTTTGTATTTGTGATGATGGTTCTTGTTCATTGGCTATGGTTTGTTTGAATGCTGGTTCATAGCCTTTAATTAGGGCATAATTGCCTTATATTTTGGTGGGATGCTAAAGCAATCTTGTTCATAATATGCCTCAAATGCTGCTGAAATTTCAATACTTAAGTTAACATATGTTGTGTGCATTTGCTGTCATGTTGACATTTTTTTGTATTTGTGATGCTAGTTCATAGCCTATATTTTGGTTCAATTTAATTCATAGCCTTTATTTAGGGAATAAATGCCTTATATTTTGGTGGGATGCTGAAGCAATCTTGTTGTTCATAATATGCCTCATGTCTAGCTGAAATTTCACTACTTAAGTCACATAGGCTGTGTGCATATGCTGTCATCATGCATATTTAAAGTTAGTATATATTTTTTATATGAAATCAGTTTGTTAGCTCAAGTATTTTCACATGTGTACAGGGTAGGGTTGTTCGATGAAATTAGTTTTTTATATGCCTAGTTTGTCATCAAGTATTTTCAAACCCCAATTCATAGCCTTTATTTAGGGATGTCATCATGTATTTTTTATATGAAATCAATTTTTATATGCCTCAGTTTGTCTCCATGGTGTGTAGGGTTGTTTGATGAACGCAATATGTGGGTTCCTGCTTATTTGAAACATCTGTTTTGGACTGGGATGAAAACAACTCAGCGGGTCGAGAGTATTACAGGTTCTTCGACGGGTATTTGAGCAAGCACACTCTGTTGTCTAAGTTTGTGGAGTGGTATTGTGATGCCTTGGAGGTTAGATGCACAAGTGAGAAAAGGGCTGATGACAATTGCGAAAGGTTTTTGCGTCGGGCATATAGCGATTTTCCGGCTGAGTTGATATTTTAAAAGATATACACGGATGCCAAATTTAAGGAGGTTCAAAGGGAGTGCAACCGTATAATGTATGTGAGTGGGATTCATAGAACGCATGTTTTGAAACTGTAATTGAGCATGTGGTAGAGGACAGAGTGTGGTACAAGCCCAAAAATTCCAACAAAGAAAAACCTTCGAAGAGAAAAAGAGAGTACAAGCTTGTCTTTGACAGTTCAACCAAGGATGTCACGTGTAACTGTCACCTCTTTGAATGTCATGGGATTATTTGTCATCACATCATTAAGGTTTATGAGATGAGCAACTACTACGAGATACCAGACAAGTTCATTCTTCGGCGATGGAGTAAAGATGTTATACAGCAGCACACTAGAGTGAAGGTTCTTTACCATGACCCTAGCAAAACTGAGGAAGTGTGTAGGTATGACAAAATGATGGTCCGGTTTGGATCTTTGTGTTCGAAAGCATCTGGTTATGTGGAAACTACATTAGTTGTTATGCAAGCCCTTCAGTTACTTGATTTGCAAGTAGAGGAGAAGATTGTCATGCTCGCAAAGAAGGGAGGTCAGGGAGGTGTGGTAGGAACTCCTTCATCTGTATGTGATGAGAAGGAGTCAACTCCCTCCACTCAAGGACAAGCTAGTTGTGATCGGGGTGAACAAGGTCTTGATCATGTTAAAGACCCCCCTATACCAAAGAGGCCTGCGCATTGCACCACGGACTCGAGGTACAATTCCTGCCTTGAGAAACCAAAGAAGGCCAGAACAACGAAGACCACACAAGCTAAGAACAACAATTTTTCTGAATCCCAAGTTACCCCAGCAGCAGCATTCCAGGTATTGATGACATGATTTGCTTGCCTGTTGTTGTGTTTGTGCCTGCTATTAATTTGGTTGGCTTAAATCATGGACTGATATTAAAATTTTTACAGAAAAAGACAAGCTATTCATTTGGATTGTTTGTGCGTGCTATCAATTTGGTGGTCTTGTAGCATTTGAATGTGAGGAATTGTCATGTTGCTTAAATTATGTTTTGTTGGAAATATAGTTTCCTACAAGGCATACTCCGTACAATATGGCTGCGTACAGTCCACATTGTTCAGGAGGGATTTAGATGACGGATGGGGATGGGTCAATTGGATACTTCACTTCGGTTGATGGTCGAGGTCAGCAGTTCTATGGGTCACAAATTTCTCCACAACAGGGCTACTATGTTCCCTTTCCTCAATTTCCGCAGGGTCAGATCCTAGTCGGATGTATGGCTGGCAAACCCCTTCATCTCCATTGTCGGCTGCTTCAAGACAAGCCGGACATATTTCGATATTACCACGAACCCGACCACCGGTTACATCTCCCTCTAATGCATCACAGAAGTCTAAATATAACTAATTACATAAATCAATTTTTGGGTAGCTGTATGACCATTATTTTGGAATGCTAACCTCCTTTATTTACCAAAATGCTAATTTTTTGAACTTTATAAGTAAAAGCTAGAGTTTTTGAACTCTAGGTTGAGACAAATAATGTTTTTATACTGAACATTTGGTCTCTTGTAAAAGCTGAAGCTTGTGTAAGTTTTTGTACGGAACATTTGGTCTCTTATAAAAGCTCAAGCTTGTGTATTGGTTTGTAAAGAATGTTCCACTACCTTTTGAACTTATGTAATTGTTTATGGTGACATTGAAATGTAGTGGTACAACTAATATGTTCAACGGGATACAACTGAAACACCGATGTCTTATACTAAAACAATCGCAATTACAGGTTAAGTCAAAAGGGTTCGAATTAATAAAGTAATTAATTGTTCCACTGAAGTAATTAAGTGTTCCACTGAAGTAATTAAGTGTTCCATTTAAATAATTAAGGTTCCAATGGAAGAATTAAGTGTTCCACTGAACTAATTAAGTGTTCCGCTGAAGTATAAAAGTGTTCATTGAACTAATTAAGGTTCCACTAGAGTAATTACGTGTTTCACTGAACTAATTAAGTGTTCCACTGAACTAGTGATGTGTTCCACTAAAGGTTAGGAAGGGTTTAGTTTGGAATCATTGTTGGGTTTGACTGAACCAAGTTTAGTTAGAGTATGGTTTCCAATAATCGTTTGGAGGGTTTAATGGATCCGTACAAATTTTTTTGATAAGGGGGCCTATTTTTATTCATACATCCGACAAACGATAATGGGATGTGACAACAACCAATCAATTCCCATGTTTCTCACTATAACTATATTTCAAATGGAGTATAGTCATTGACACTTAAGTGATGTACAACTATTTACAATAGGATGGGTGAACCATTACACAAATGTAGATAATGCAATGTAAGCAAATGAAGGTCCACACTTTTAAAAAATGAAGGAAGGTTACAACTCCAAGTTATGCACTCAAGTGCTACGAAATTTAAGGGTAAATATGGACTTAAAAGGGTAGCAAAGGAATGGGAACCACTTACAAAAAGAAGGAAACCACTAACAACATGTAGGGTACCACTAAGAGCATAAAGGGCACAACTGGTTATAGTACTATAAAACATAACTCATTTATTGTGGGGTACCATTAACAAGTTGAAGGTAGGGTACCACTAAAAGAATGAAGGGTACAATCGATAAGGTTACATTTATGTAGTGTAGGGTACCATTAACAATTTAAAGGGTATTGCTAAGAGCATGAAGGGTACTACTCACCATAGTTAGACCATTGGAACCGTGTAGGTTACCACCAGAACCATATAGGGTACCATTGGAACCATATAGACATTTTAGGGTACATTTGGAACCATGTAGGGTACTATTGGAATTGTGTAGGGTACCACTAAAACTATTTAAATGATAAAGGTGAAAAACAAACCATAACTTTGCATAGTAGTTGAAGGTGAAACACATGTAGGTGACTTTTACAAAGTTTAATGAGAAATGCAAGTGACTTTTACAAAGTGTAATGAGAAATGCAAGTTCTCTTAGACGAAAACATACAAATGTATATCTTAACTCATAAATGTTGTTGTAAGTAACGTACGTAAATTTCAATAATCTAGATAAAATGTTATTGGAGAAATAGCTTGGTTGACTATTTGTAAATGAAAATGTGACAAAGACATACAATCGCTTTTAAATTAATAGTTGAGGATATTTAATCTCACTAATGTTGAGATTAACAACTAGTACCACGCAAGACTTCATTTTGTTATAATATAATTAGAGAGTACAACTCAATACTCCGTGGGCATAGTTTTGTATTTTAGAGGTATGAAAATTAGTTTGACATGAGCTAGCAATATAACACAAATTGTTATTTTTGGAAAAAAAGAAATCCAAAAACAAAAGAGACAAAACAAACTATTTTGTGAGGAAGTTATAAACACTAAATTAAATTATTGGAAGAGTTTTCAAACCTTAAACATTACTCATGGTTTGTGTTTCATTTTGAGAACGACCTTAATCATGGTTTGGGTTTCAATAAATGTATAGACATTTCTTCTCTTCCTTTTTGGAAAAAAGCCCCCATATATATTAAAACAACATAATATGACATACAAAACATTTGATGCACATCAGCCGAATAAAGCACCCATTTAATGGAATTTCATTGATGACAATTTAACACCATTTGAATGTAAAACTATCCAACTCAGGTCAAATGGCAAATAATGTTGGGATGGGCCAAGTGCCAAACCGGCCCATACAAAACACTAAAGGTTTCGAGGTATCATGTTAATCAAAGGGCGTGAAATGTGCAATTCATCTCCCCCACCCCCCAAAAAAAAAAATATAATTTAAAAACCCTTTCCATTCCCTTTATAAGAAGCTAAACAGGGGCTACCCTCTTCTCATTACAACACACACCTCCATTACAAATCCTCTCACCATAACTCAATCATGTCTTCAACCTCGACAACTAGGGGATCAAATGTTAGGGGGAGCCATTTTCACAACTCGAACTCAGATATTATCTGGGTGGCTAGGAAAATGTGTGACTGTAGCGGCAACACCATAGCGGAATTTTGTATTTCCATATCGGAAACCAATCCTAGAAGGTCATACTACAAGTGCAGAACCTGTAACTTTTGGTAGTGGGCTAGAGAAGAAGATCTCATTAGAACGCCATCCGGGTACCAAGGATTTGCAATTATTTGGCAAAGGCTCGATACAATAGAGCAAACTGTTGCAAAGTGCATCAAGATAGCCATGATTGTTGCTTTAGTTTTTATTTGTATTCTATTTTAAGGGTTGAAATCTCTTTAGGTCGTATGGTGGGTGTTAAGGTCTTAAGGTAGAAATCGGTTTGAATGCTGATATAATTAGAAATAAAGTGTAATGTAACCTCCAGTGTTGAATGTAATGAATTTAAATTGGTGTTCATTTGGAAGAACCATGTGAACCTCCTTATTTTCCTAATACTGTTGCTCATAATTCTAGTTCAAAAAACTTTTTGGAACAAGAAATAAACCACATATAACAATAACCAATATAACCAAACAACATAATAATAAAATTAACAACCAAACACATGAAATAGTTCATACATGCCACTACTAAGTCTGAAGTTTTAACTACTTAAACACAAATAATATCCGTCATAAAAAATAAAATACATTACATATTAATTGGAAATCCTTGAAATTAAGAAATACTAAGCCGAATGATAAACCCGTTCTCTACAACCTTCATCTCCACTGCAATTAGCTTAAAACTCCGCTAATGCGCTCTCGAAAGTGTCCTGGTCCGAATAATAAGTGGAAGAAGATGGCAAAAACTAGGAATGGTATTTACCACCAGTCTGGTTAGATATCAATTAAAATATACACAACAATTAAAGACACGAAATAGAAGACTAGTCATAAGAAATAGAAGACTAGAAACATTAATTATATTCTAAGGCCATATGAACCAAGTAGTACAATGAAATAAAGATAATTACCTAATAAATTCAATGTAATTTATCAATACCAGAAATTACCTCAATGGCAATCCCGAGCCGGTGACCATAACCATGCTTGCCCCTCTGATTCACCCACGGGTACACATCTTGCTTAGCCCATATGAGAAGAACACCACTGTAGCCATTATAGGTTCCAAAGGCATCCACTTCATACACGCCATTGAGCTGCTTTGTTATGTGGTATAGCATCAAATTATCAACCTGAGCCTCAGTGACTATGACAACGTTCGGTGTGTAGGCATTGAACAACTTTGTGAATGTCTCCTTGAAAGATGGTCTATGAACACAACGAGCATTCCAAACAACCACAACAGACCCAATGGGGAAATTTGGAGTTTGTGGAAAAACGTTGGTCTTGGAACCATAGATAGACACGCGGTGGTACCTCACCTTGCTCTTTTCAGATTTGCAAGCAAAGACATTAACATTCACCATCTTCATCTCATCATGGACTTCCATCACATAAATATCTGCACTTTTGTGGGAAAAAAATAGGTGTCTCTCTTGAAGGGGGAGGGTAAACAGGGGAATCAACTCAAGTCTCACTTTCGGCTTCAATAAATCAAATATTGGAACGAGTTCTTGATGAACAAAGGTTTCATCCTCACCTCTTTCTTTTTCAAAAACCCACTTCACAAAGGAACCCACACCTTTCTTAGCTTCATGTACCCTTCCAGATTAGAGAGGAGTGGGTAGTAAGTTGGGCAAGCATCATTGTCTCCTACCTCCATCACACTTTTGCGGATGAAAGTAGTGGTGCGGTAATCAAGGGATTCAATCAACTGGTCCTGAAGCTCCTTCATCGGGATAGGGTCTCGCATCTGGAAGAAGTCCATATGGTTGGCATAGTAAGGAGTGTCATTGAAATTGACCTCTGGTTCAAAGGTAGCAATGAAGGGACTAAAGTAGAAGATAGGTGAGATTGGGTGTGGTTGCATGGTTACTCCCTTGACACTGTACAAGGGAGAACTGGGTTGCTGGGGTGGTAGAGATAGGGCATCGTTGTTTGACATTTTGAAGAAGATTGAAGATAAGTGTTGTTCAGATCGAAGTTAAGTTTTTTGGAGATGGGAAATGAAAAAGGCAATGAGCTTTGTTTTGGAGGTATAAATTCAGCTACTAAAATATTGAATTTTTGGACTGACCCTTAAGCTACCACAACTCAAAAAAATTTAAATTGTCATTGGTAATGAGAAAAACAACCTAGTATATCTGATAAAATCTCTTGGCATCAAGTAAACCCTACTGACATACTGTTTAGTTTGGCTGAACAAGTAAATCCTACAACTGACACACACAGTCTAGGAAGGGACCTTTTTTTTAAAAAAAAAGGAAGACAAGGAAAATTATTGTACTTCAAATATACTAAAGACAAAGACAAATAAAAAGGAATTTTGAGAAACTAAGTGCACTTGTAACATACTAAAGACAAAGAAAAAGATTTGAGATTTGTTTTGAGGTTAGCCGTTGTATTATCTTCATAAAAGTATTTGGGGTAATAATTAATTTTTTTAGGCAGCAATTTTACTTCACCCAAGCATGTAAGTGATCAATTTATGTAAGTGTTTGCTTTTGATAGTCAATGCTTTGAAGTAAATTTCAAAAACAAACTAGAAATTTCAAAGAATCCTATAAAATCTGAAAACCAGAGTTACAATGATACCACCGACATACTTTTTAGATGGACTGAACCAGTGAAGCCTACTACTGACACACATGTTATAGAGTGTGGAACCTTGATAAAGACAAATAAGAAGGATATTGGAGAAAGTAAGTGTACTTCTACCATGATAAAGACATAGAAAAAGATTTGAGATTTGTTTCGAGGTTTGCCCCTTGTATTATCTGTAAAAAAAGTAGTTGGGGGAACAATTAAATTTTTTTTACTTTTTTGAAGAAAGGATGGGAGCAATTTATTTTACCCAAGGAAGTAAGTAATCAAAATTGAAATTTATTATTTACTTTCCTTGTCATAGTCATTGCTTTGATACAAATTTATTTTCAAAAACAAACTAGCAATTACAAAGAATCCCATAAAATCTGCAAACTAGTGATAACCCACTGACATACTCTTTACATAAACTGACATAATTTTTAGATGGACTGAACCAGTGAAGCTTACAAGTGACACATGATTAGGGGATTTGCTCCCGCCACGTGGACCAATCAGAGTCCGCCACGTGTCACCTCGTGAGAGGCCCATGGTGGACCAATCAGGTCACGACACATGGCAAACGGATTGCCAAATGGGAAAGAGACCTTTATGGCCCAAACTCCAAGGCAAACCCAGTCAGTCCTAGGTTATAGAAACCTAATACTAGGCCCGCATTTCAAAGACCCTATAAAAGGGAGATGTTCCCTCTAAGGAACATCATTTAGAAATCATTAAACACACGCGTACATTACTTGCTGAGCATTAACTCCAGCTTTAATTGCACTACTTGAGAGCTATGGCTCGAATTCCGAGACTGTCTCAGACAGTCGGATGATCACTCCCCTTCGGAGAGGAGCCTAATCCCCTTTACTTTATGCATCTTTACTTCCAAACACGTTCTAACTTGATCGTCGGTGGCGGAACTCCCACCCACAAGAGTCTTCATTGTTTTGCAGGTACAGATGTCCAGAGGTCAGTCTTGGTGTTGTAACTCTCCCGCAGGACATCAAAAAAACCCCGAAACAACATACATATTATAGAGTGTGGAACCTCTAACAAAAGAGAGGAAATATGACTTAATGGAACAAGTAATTATTTGAAAACAAAAAAGGAAAAAATGGCAAATGAGATATGTATTGAGACAACACCATGTAATTGCCACAAGTACTTATAAGAAGACCAATTTTTTTGAGATCAACCAATTTTTTTTTAAAGACTAAAAAATTACGACAAAAACATACCTGTCGTACGGAAGATAAAGACTAATGGAAAAAATCCCTTAAATTCCGATTAGTCTTGATATCTTCATTTTTAAAGGTATACACTAATGTGAAAAAGAATACAGTTGGAAGCATTTACTATATAACTGGTGTTTCCAGTTTGATGAAAAGACATCTGAATTGGCAAAAAGATGCTCTTCAGCGTTTGGCTCTAGGAAAGCTCTATTAATTTTGGCTGAATTAAAAGGACATATTTATAAAACAAAGCTAGTAACAATTCTCCTCCAAAATATCATTTTGAAATATTATATAAAGATAGGGTAGGTTAAACGACATTTATAACAATTACTTCCCCATCCATCTTTTATATATATATATGCAATGGTATGATAATACTATGTAGTGGTAGAATACAAATATTCAGTGACATTACTTGAGTTTTCAGCTGTGTTAGGGAGCAAATGGGGAACAAAGGTAAATTATTTTTTTTTGCAAATAAGTCTTTAATCTTGTAATGCTGATACTAACATGTATTTTATGCGTGGGGTGTAGCTAACAACCTTGCGTTGAGAAGAAGAGGAAGAGGCTCTTGCGATTCGTAGGGAAGATGAAGACTAATGGTCTCAACGATCTCAATAATGTCATCCGGAACGTCCACATGCCAATACATTACAAATGTATGATGACGGGCCATCAACTAGCAATCAACTATTGCAAGGGTAGGAGTACTTGATCATGTAAAAGGTATTGACTTTCACCCGGACTACCCTTTCTTGACAATATTTAGTATTGGCAAGCCAAGACACTTTCGCAAAGAGGCCTATTGTTTTATGTAGTATTTGCTTCACGTTTTAAAAATATGTGTAAGTTTTTACTTGATACAATTGAGGAAAAGGCTGAACAAGTGTCACAACTTTCCCAATTATTGTGTGTATTTGAAACGATTCTTTGAATTGTTTGACCACCTTGTGTGTTGGTATTACATGGCCGATGATGCCCTAAAATACAACTGCACCAACGGAGAGAAATATAGACTTCTTCTGTTGGGAAGGAAGTGCATTTTTTCAGAAAAAGACAAGTACGAGATTACATTCGAGTGGCTGAATTTTTCTCATGAAGACCCGATTGAGATGATAGCGAATGATCCAGATCAAAGAACGTACTTCAGAAGCAAAATGCTAGCTGAAAATGGGTGGGACGAGATGGCTCATCTTGATCTAGTTACTGCTGAGCCATTCAACTACAGTGATTACCTAATTGAGTATGTTTAAAAGTTAGAGTATGCGAAGCAGTTATTCGAAATGAAAACGAGGACGAGTTAGGAGATGGGTGGGACACTGATGATAGTGACTTTTGATAGCTAGATGCAATGAAATCAGTAGTGCTATTAAGATGAAGTAGAAATTCCAATGTCACAAATTACTGATCACTAAGTATGGTTTGTGTTGCTGTGGAAATATTTAGTATTCCCTTTTGTATGCGATAATCTACTAAACCAGACTACTATTTACATCTCTATGTAATTCATATTTCCATGTTATATCTCTGCACTGCTATTAAGGTGTTTTTATGTAAAGAAAACTGCATTTCCTAATAAACATGTGTAGCATATCTACTAATCCATTGAAAACAAACAGTACAAGTTTAATTACATAACCATGTTTATCTAAAACAGGCCAATATTAAAAAAGCATAATCAAAATGAAATTGTTCTTTCACACCCTAATTTTGATATTCAACCACCACATAGAAATAGTCAAAACATCTCCAGAGATACCAAACTCGAGAAATAGTAAAAAAACATACACACAACATACTGTTTTAAGTTAATGTGACACAACAACTGAAAGTTTACCATTACATTGTTGATTGAGAATTGTTCCTCTTCCCACCCCTGCGATCTTTTGGAACAATGTCCTCTAGCTGCTCATGGAGATCATTGTGGGGACTATACGCACCGTGCAGGAACAAAATGACCCTAAGGTGGCACACATTATCCTAAGATTACAAAACACAAGGAACATTTTCAGTCGTTACGGACTTAAGTTATACACCAAACATTCATCATCTGGTTGGAATTGAAGTTCATACCACTGTAAATGCAGTTTTAAAACTACGGGCACAATGTTTGATGCATGCAAGCATTAAGACACCGCAGGAGTTGCTATTAAAATGCAAAAAATAATTACTATTCAAATTTACAGGTAAATTCGGCATATGAAAATTTAAACAACAAAACAATTAAAAAGATTTGAGCAATTACATAATCCAATAAAAAAAATTCAAACATAAAGACAACAAGGACGATCAAACATATAAACCCACAACAATCATATTAAAATAACACAACTCAGAAGAAAAATCTAAAAACATACGTGTCTTTCTGGTGAACCTCAAACACTCCCCTAGGCCAGTTGCACATGTTGCCTAATTAAGGGATTTGTACCCCGCCACGTGGACCAATCAAGACCCTCCACGTGTCATCCACGTGGACCAACCAGAGTCTGCCATGTGTCACTCCGTGAAGAGTACAAAGTGGACCAATCAGGGCATGACACGTGGCAGATGGATTGCCAACTAGGAGAGGTGGCCTTCAACGGCCCAAACTCCAAGGAGGCCCAGTCCATCCTAGGTTTACGTAACCTAGGACTGGGCACGCGCTTCAAGACCCTATAAAAGGGAGATGTTTCCCCCTCGGAAACACAGATTCAGAAATATACACAAAAAACTAAGCAATCATTAATTGTAGATACTCTCTTGGATTCCGAGAGGGGCTTTACTCTTCCGCACTTTACATCTTCTGAACACGTTCTAACTTGATTATCGGAGGCGAAACTCCACCCAAACGGAGTCTCTGTTGTTTTGTAGGTACAGGCGTCTGGAGTCCAGTCTTGGTGTTGTAACTCTCCTGAGGGACACAAAAAACCCCGAAACATTTGGCGCCATCTGTGGGGAGAGTACTTCTGAGATGGTTTCACAGTCTGTACCGCCTCCTAGTGAGAAACGGCCATTGGCCGACGCCCAGGTCTATACAGACCAGGATACAGATGACGACTATGAAGTCGATACATACGTGGCCCCTGATGGGTCACTAAGAACTAGGCGCATCTGTCCCACCGATAGGAGGGAACGGGGCGACGAACAGGCATGTCCATGTGAACCAGCCGACTAGCCGAATGGTTAACCCCAAGTAGCCGAAGGTGCAGCCCCTATCACCAGAGACGAGCTCATGAGTTTCATGACAAGTTTCAAAGGGAAAATCACGGATCTGATTGATAAACGGATGATTGTTTCCACCAAGGAATAGTTGGCCAAGAAGCCTTTCCATTATGGGAGGAAAAAGTCGGTCAAAGACCGAGAGGCCACTCCTTACCCTAAACCTAGGGAGGGACAGTGGCCCTTGATCGATTTATCCAAATTCCGGTTCCCTGAGCCAGGGAAGAGGAAGGCCATCCGGCATGTTCAGCCGGATGGTCAAAGAAAACCTATTCTGATGCTTGGATGTTAATCCAGTACAAGAAGAACTAACAACTGTCAGAGTCTGCTTCAACGTCGAACTTACACGACAGCTTTCAGAATACCTCAATGAGGTATTCTTAATCAAATAGAGAGAACCAGACAGGCGATATGTCCGCTTACTCTTGTCCTAAGGTGCCCCATGCGGCCCTGTATGCACCTCAACAGCTATACATGCCATATGGACAACCTTACATGCAGCCTACTCTCTTCGGTAGGTAGGCGGCACAAAACTTGCAACCTTTGGACTGGCAGCTCCGACTGCTAAGACTAGGGGAACAACCCTCTGCGTTCTCCAAAGAAATAACTGAGGCCGTACAGCCGACCAAGGTGAAAAATGTATTGGTAGGTACCTGTGATGGTACCACCAATCCAGAAGACCACCTTATGGAATACACCAATCTCATGTATCTACAAGGGTTGGATGATGCCGCATGGTGTCGATGGTTCTCGGCCACATTGTAGGGCGTCGCCCAGCAATGGTTTGGCAACCTGCCAGCCGGATGCATAAATAACTTCAAGACGCTTGCATTGCGTCTAACTTCTTAATGAACATCCCTGTGAAGAAAACAAGTCTTGACTTGGGAGCAATTCAGCAGGGAGAGAGAGAAGGCCTACAGTCATACATCAGGCGGTTCAATCTGATGAGAATTCAGATTTAAGGACTGTCTGATGAGGGGGCCTATACAGACTTTTTCAAGGGTCTGAAAGACGGGTCGACCTTTAAGTTCAACCTCGTCAGAAAGAGGGTTGCTACCCTCTAAGAAGCGCTGATGGAGGCGGACGCCTATATACAGGCGACCGAACTTTACAACATCAGTAAATAGTCGGACTCTAAGAAGTCTGACAAAAGAGAGAGTCGGTCATCATAGCCGTCTAAGAAAGAAGAAAAGAAAAGAAAATAAGTCTAGGTGGCAGATACCTCTGAACAACAGTACTTTGGGAAGTATGTTTTAGATACCTCTGAACAGCTGTCCTAGAAGTACGAGTTGAATAAAGACTGTTACTCCATCATCATGGAGATAAAAAACGGATGACTATTGAAAAGCCAGCTGCCATGAAAGGTTCTGCAAAAATCAGAACAAATATAAATATTGCCACTTCCATGAGGACATTGGCCATGACACCAACGACTGCTTTAGTCTCAAGCGGCTGTTGGACCGCCTGGCTGATAAGGGGGTACTCAAGTCTTATATTCTAAGGTCCAAGCTTACCTTGCAGACTAACCATGGGCAGTCGTCCAAAAAGAAGCCTTAGTCTGCTAGTAGTTCGGACACTGATGAAACTCCGATCTATACAATAGTAGGCGGCTTTGCTGGAGGCGGCCCAACAATCCGGGGTAACAAGGACTACATCAGACGACTCGATGTCAACTTGGTCGACGAGGGGCAGGCATCCAAGGACTCTCCCCGAAGATGTTATCACTGGGAATGACAGGGGCAAAGTCAAGAGGCCGCATGATGACCCTATTGTCATCGAATGCAAAGTGGCCAACCAAAAGGTTGGCCGAATCCTCATTGACACGGGTAGTTCGTCTGATCTCATCAGCCGCAAGTGCCTGGTAAAGCTCAGGTACAAGCTTGAAAGCATGCACTAGGTCTCTCATACCTTAGTTGGATTTGAGGGTGGAATTGTGCATCCGGTAGGCCGGATAGACCTACCCGTTCGACTGGGAGAAAAGGGAGGGGGACGTCACATGGTGGTCCAGTTCTTAGTTGTTGAAGAGCTGACCGCCTACAACATGATATTGGGGCGTCCCACCCTAAATGAATCCAAATCTGTCATCATTCCTTCCTTTATGCTTCTAAAGTTTGAAAGGGATGATAGAACAGTCGGCTCCATAAGGGGAGACCAGAAGACGGGTAGGGAGTGTTATCTCTCTGACGTCAAGCCCACTGTGGTCGCATCTGGCCCCAGTGGGAAAACTATAGATCTTGACACAGTCAAGGAAGCCGCGCTAGCTCCAGCAGCAGCCGACAAAAAGAGAAAGGCCGCCCAGTTGGTGGCCGTGAAAAAAGAAAGGCAATAGCAATCACTGACCGGAGAACGGCAGGATGAACTCTGTCCCTAGCCGGCTGGTGAGAACATTGATATTGTTAAGGATGACACATGTTTGGAGCGAACTGTTAAGGTGGGGACAACTGCTTTTGCTAAACCGGGTGCAGACTTGCACAATTTGTTAAAAGAGTTCAAAGACATCTTTGCCTTTGAAGTGGATGAGATGCCAGGCATCTCCACGGATCTAGCCATCCACAAACTTGCCGTGGATCCTAAAAAGAAGCCGCTGAGGCAAAAGAAGAGGAACCATGGTGAAGAAAGAAGCAAGGCGGCAGCCGTCGAGGTGAAAAAGCTTTTAGATGCTGGGTTCATTCGGTAGTGTTACTTCCCTGATTGGGTTGCTAATGTTGTGCTTGTGAAAAAGACGAATGGTACCTGGCGCATGTGTGTTGATTACACAGACTTGAACAAGGCATGTCTGAAAAGATAGTTATGCTCTTCCAAATATCGACAGTCTGGTCGACTCTACAGCCGGCCATGCCTTGATGAGCTTTATGGACGCCTATTCAGGCTTTCACCAGGCGGTCATAGACATGCAGTCGGATTTTTGGTGTTGAGTCTGGGAAGTTCCTTGGATTTCTAATTGATCAAAGAGGAATAGAGGCCAACCCGGAAAAAATACAGGCGCTCATAGACATGCAGTTGCCCCGCACTGTAAGAGAAGTTAAAAAATTAACAGGTTGTTTGGCGGCATTGGGGAGATTCCTCAGTCGGTTAGGTGACAAGTGCCTCTATTTCTTCCAAGCAATCAAGAAGAAGAATATGTTTGAATGGGGGGCGGATGCTGAGGCGGCCTTTTAAAAGTTGAAACAAAGTTTGCACTCTTTGCTAAGGCTAGTTAGCCCTTTGCCAAAGGAAGTGCTATACATGTACCTAGCCATCTCAGACCGTGCGCTTAGTGCCGTTCTCCTTGCTGAAAGAGGCGGCACCCAGCTCCCCGTCTACTTCATCAGTCATGTCCTACGGAATGCAGAACTGAGATATCCAATGGTTGAAAAATTTGGCCTTGCCCTCTTCATGGCAGTCGAGAAGTTAAAACCTTACTTCTTGGCGCATCCGGTTGTGGTCTATACAGACCAACCTATCAAGCGGCCAATGACAACAATGGAATCATCCGGCCGAATGATCAAATGGGCGATTGAAATTCAAAGCCTTGAAATTTCCTTTGAACCAAGGAAGGCAGTGAAGGGACAGGCGTTTGCCGACTTTATTGTCGAAATGACAAGGCCGACTGATCATAAAAACCTTGATCAGGTTTGGAAGGTATATGTGGATGGGAGCTCCACCCTGAATGGTTGTGGTGCAGGCATCTTATGTCAATATCTTAAAGGAGACAAGTATGAATATGCAATACGATTCAAGTTCTAAGCCTCAAATAATGAGGCAGAATACAAAGCACTATTAGCTGGCATCCGCATGTGTAAGGCGGCTGGGGCAAGGAAAGTAGACGCTTGCTTTGATTCACAATTGATTGTTAGCCAGTACCATGGTGATTATGAAGCCACCCTTCCAGCTATGATTAAATACTTGTAGGCTTTCAAGGAAGAGGCAGGGACACTTGATGAATTTCATCTAAGTCAAGTGCTCAGGTTAGAGAACAATCAGGCGGATGCTCTCTCTAAACTTGCATCATCCGCCTTTTGTGACACACCTAGGTCAGTCTTCTGGGAAGTTATGGAAAAGAGAAGTATTGAAGAATATCCCATTGGAGTACTGGACCGAAGCTCAACTTGGATGGATGGCATCCGGGCTTACTTAACAGACGGCACCCTGCTGGATACTTACTCAGAGATGGTTGCAATAAAAAAACGTGCGGCTAGTTTTGAAATTCATAATGGAGAACTCTTCAAGAAGGGCTATCTCCAAGCTTTGTTGAAATGTGTCACCCCAGAGAGGGGACGAGAGGTTTTAGAAGTTTTGCGTTCGGGCTTCTACGCCTCCCACATAGGTGGCAGGACCCTAGCAAAGAGAGCCAGCGGCAAGGTTAATATTACACATTTTTTTGAGAATGCAGGGGCAATGCGGCCTTGCGTCATGAGATCTACCGTTTGAGAATGACGAGAGCTTACAAATAAAAGAGTGCACAAGCGGCCCCTGAAAGTAGGGGACTTTGTGTTACGAAAAATGGAAGAAATCAGTAGGGCCAACAAGCAGGGGAAGCTGACTCCTAATTGGGATGGCCCCTACCGGATCTATGAAAAAGTAAGAGGCGGCACCTACCGCCTGGAAACACTAGACGGCAGGCAGCTAGCCATAACTTGGAACGTAGACAACTTGAAAAAGTACTACTTCTGAGACTTGTAAAATATTTGTACATGAAAGCATGTCAATAAAAGTCGCAATTTATTTTTCAGTACTCTTTGTAAAATACTTGTATGCATCCTCCTAATAGGGAGGACAACCTGTGCAATGCACAGACGACCTTATTTCTTTTAACCATCTTCTCCAACATGAGTAAATAAGCTAAGTCTAAACAACTTAGCAGCTATGTGTTATAGCCGCTCCTTTAAGAACAACGTAATGAGGCCTATGGCCGGATGATCAAAATAAGGCCTATGGACGGATGATCAAAAGGAGGCCTATGGCCGGATGATCAAAATGAGGCCTATGGCCGGATGATCTTAATAAATTAAACAATACGTCTGCTCCAACATGAGAAGGCGTCCGGCGACATCCATTTGGGTGAATTCGTCGCAGAGAGCATCTCCCATTTGGGTGGCACATTGCTCTATAAACCTAAAACAAACGGCCCTACCGACTGTCTAGAATAAGACAGGCTCTCAACCGTTTGAATTGATCATATGAGACAAAGATAAACATGCCGCTTGATTTAAACAAGCGGCAACTAGTTAAAGTCTAAGTTGAATACCGCCTGCTGTTGCTCAGGGGCAATACAAGCGTCTAAATTTGAGGATATAAGCTAAGTCCAACACTTAGCAGCTAAACATACGAGGAAAACTATATACGGCCATTTGTCTTCTGCTCCCTCTATGCGTTCAAAACCAAGCGACAAAGATTGACTAACCCAGAGGGATAGTCATATTCGCTCGACCAGAATAACCTAAAATGGTACCATACAAACTTAGTAGCTAAGCGTGGTTCGTCTTAAGAACTATAATGAGGGCAAGCGCCGGATAATGCTGTACGTTCGCCTATGTATTGGCCGACTGACCGCCTGGTTTGGGGCAATCACCATAGTGATTGATTGACTCGGAAATTAGTTGTACTCCTTCGAGTATCAAAAATCCCCAAGCCAATCAATTCACCTTTGAAAACCATCCGCACAGTCGCTTAGGGGCAAGAACAATCAGTATAATAAAATAAGCATTCATGAAAAAAGCAAGTTACATATACTTAGCAAAATTTATGAAATGCAAAATTAATTTTTAAAACAAGAGTGAATAGAAACCGGCCAATTGACCAGATGATTCATAAATGCAGTCGGCCTTATGGCCGACAAAAATTGTTAACCTGTACAACCAGTGAGAAATGTTAATAAACCCGACCCCTTGGTCAGTAAAAGTTACATGAAAACACACGACACGCAGGCCGAAGAAGAGATACATGGCCGTTCGACCGCAGAAAAATCACCTAGGGAGTTAAGCTTTTGGAGGAGGCTTTTCATTATCAGGAGTCACATCCTTTTGTTCCCCAGTCGGTTCCTTCTCCTCTTCAGCATTCGCCTCCTCCTCCTCTTGGTCCGACTCAGCTGAGGCAGAATGACAAGGGCACTTTAGGGCGCGCTTTAGGGCATATATTAGGATGATTTTGGATGTATTTGGGGCCGTTTTGGCCGATTATTACCTTGTTATGCTTATGTCCCCTATATTACGTGCTTCACGGGTTTTCGGTTTGTTTTTGATGTGTTTTCAGGTAATATCAACCGAGTTTAGTCGGATCCCGAGCCCTTGATGCGTAACCGAGCTAGCCTTGACCGAAGTTCAAGGAGTTAAGGAAGTTCAAGTGCCGTGCATTGATTACATAGCACAGGCAGCACAACCGTGCAAGCCAATAGCACGGCCGTGTCAGTATCCACGCACCAGCACGGCCGTGCAGGCCATTAGCACGGCCGTGCCAGATGTTCCCCGTGCCCGTGTCAGCTTCAGTATGAGCCCCGTGCTAGAGCATATTCAGCACGGCCGTGTCATTTTTAGCACGGCCGTGCAAGGCAGTTGCACGGCCGTGCCAAATATAGCACGGCGGTGCAAAATTGAAGAAGAAATCCGGTTTAGCTACTGACAAGCTAGCACGGCCGTGCCAAATATAGCACGGTCGTGCTGATCCAGGGTTGACTGCGCGCTTGACTTCTGCGAATTAGAAGACGTATATAAGGCCCGACTTTAAGGGGCATTTTGAGCCAAATTTAGAGATAGTTTTTGAGAGCCTTTGTTGAGATTTATTGGAGAACGTTCTTGGGATTAGAGATTCATTAGTTTTCTTAAAGGTTATTCTAGCGATTTTAGTTTCTCGGATTGATTTGAAGCAAGATTTGTGAAGATTCTTTGATTATTCATTGACAACGGATATCAAAGTTCTAAACTTTTCCATTGATTCGCATCAATACAATTGGTATTATTCATTCTTGTTTATTAATCTAGTTTTATTATTCCTTAATCATAATTTATGTTTAGATCTATGATGTTTATGGAATCTATTATTGCTGTGATTATGAATATGTGTGAGTATTTTCCTAGCTAGGGTTTCGGGATGAAACCTGGCCTAGGTAATCTACGTAATTAAGGATTGATTTTGATAAACGGATTATGATTAAATTGATTATATGCGATTGCATGTTAATTCACTATAATAGGAGTAGCTAACCTAGAATCTTGAATTTGATTGCATGATATGCTTGATTTGAACAAGAGTTTGTGAATGGAGTATTTCATTATTGAATGTGGTTTGATTATGTATCGAGTAATGTTAAGTGCATGAGAAATACAAGCTTAGTATTGCCCGTTGTCTTCCTATCGCACGATATTGATCAGACATATAGTCTTTGCATATCCCGTTTGTCTCTATGATTCCTTGTTGCGTAGTTACCGATGGTTTGGTGAATTCCCGTTCTCCCTAGTGTCTTAGTTTATTTATTTATTCCATCTTATTAGTAGTATTTTAGAACACCATTTTCCATTGATTTCGAAATAGCTTAGGTTTAAGATTGATTTGCAATTACTCTCGTTCCTCGTGGACCGAACCTTTATTTGCCATTGTACTTGGTTATAGGGTTTTCGTATAAGTATTGTTTGATTGAGAGTTAGATTGTAGTGACCGATTTATCCCTTGTCAAAATGGCGCCGTTGCCGGGGAACGGTGTTTGTTAATTGCTTTTTGATTTCTTGAGTCTAGTTCATCATATAAAAAACACAAAAAGATTTTTCCCTTTTGGCTACACTTATAGCCCTGCTATTTAATTGGTTTGGTTAGTGTGTATGCGCAGGTCTAAACAGAGGGAATTAATACCCTTCGATCCAGAAATCGAAAGAACTTTGAGAAGCAACCGCAAGTCCCGATCGAAGTCATCAAACTCTCACGGAAAGGAGACCGAGCGAGACAAACAACCAATTCCAATGACGGATATGAATCATCAGCGCCAACCTAATCGGCCAGCACCACGACCCCTTAAGGAGTTGGGAACTCCGGGGGCGTATAGAGCTTCAAGTGGGATTGCTCCACCCACTACTGAGGCCAATGATTTCGAGATCCGGCCGGCTATGATCACCCTCATCGAGAGAAGGAAGTTTAGTGGTGCCAAGCATGAGAGCCCTTTGGCTCATTTGAACGAATTTGAGAAGTACTGCAATACCATCAAGGTTAATGGGGTGAATCAAGAGTTCGTGAGATTGAAGCTTTTCCCCTTTTCACTTATTGGGAGAGCTCTCGAATGGTTAGAGAAGGAGGTGAAGCCAAACTCTCTACACACTTCGGATAACGTCACGACAACATTCTTGGGAAGATTTTATTCCCAAAAGAAGACGGCCGGTGCTAGAGCTTTGATCCAGGGATTTCGGCAAAGGAGTGGGGAGTCAATCTACGAAGCATGGGAAAGGTACAAGGAGTACCAAAGAGAGTGCCCACACCACGGAATCCCAACATACCAAGTTCTATAGATTTTTTATGGAGGATTGAGTCCTCAAGGTAAAACCAGTTTGGATGCAGGAGCAGGTGGCCCTATTATGAACAAGACCAAAGAGGAGGTCATTGATATTATAGAAGATGTGGTACGACACCACATGGATTGGCAAGATGGAGAGCGAGAGGCCACGAGCAAGAGTGGAGGAGCGGTCTATTCAGTAGACCACCTTAATGCAATCGGGAATTTGACATTGCAAATTGTAAATCTAGGTAAGGAAATGTCAATTATCAAAGAGAAGCTCAATGCTCCACCGCATCAAAATCTTCCATCCCACTCTAAGGGAGTAGGTATGCTCTCTAAATCTAATAATATGCCTGCTGGATGTATATTCTGTGAAAACTGTGGGTCTTATGACCATGATACCTCTGCCTGCAACGTAGATTCCCAATTTCAATCTAACTATAATGATGGTAATGAGTGTGATAATGAACAAGTCAATGCCTTGTCTTATGATAATAGACCTAGGAATGACAATAACAGATATTTACCACCTAATCAAAGAGGGAACAATTATAATCAACAGGGTAATAATTCTGACTACCAACAACAAAACCAGTGGGGAAACAGGAACCAAAGGGACCAAAATCCCCAAGGGTCCTATAATCAACATGGTAATTTTGGTAATCAGAATAATTACCAACAAAATGCAGGTAATCAAGGGCAATACAATCAGAACATGAATGCCAATAACAGGGGAAACTGGAATAACAATGGTAACATGAACAACTTCCAAAATCAAAATCCCCAACAGTCTAATGCGCGTGGTTCCCGAGCCTCTAATGACAACTACAATGCTCAAGGACCATCGCAGAGGACTAGTTTGGAGGAGATGATGGAAGCACAGACCAAAATGTTCAACACTTTCATGGCCACCAGTGACAAAAAGTTTAATGAAGTGATGACACATAATAAAATGCTTGAAACCCAGATTTCTCAGTTGGCTAGTGCTATAAAGGATGGGGTTGGAGTGTCAAAACTCCCACCTCAAGGTATTAACCCTAAAAACTCTGTAAATGCTATCACCACTAGGAGTGGAAAGACATTGAGGGGGAGCGATGAAGTAGTACCACCTAGGAGTCAATCTGTGACTACACCTACCACTGATACTGTTATAGAAAGTGAGGAGGAGAGGACCGGAGAGAATGATAAAACTGTTGAGGTCCTAAAAGAAAAGGAAGTAACACAAGTCAAAGAACCTAATCTATTGCAAAAACTTCCTTAACCCCATAAGTTTGTGAGACATAAGTTGGATGTTCAATTTGGTAAGTTTTTAGAGACTTTGAAGCAAATTCACCTTTCCATACCATTCACCGATGCTATAAAACAAATGCCTAACTATGCTAGATTTTTGAAAGATATTTTGAGTGGCAGGAGGAATTGTGATGGGGTGGAAACTGTTAACCTCACCGCGAATTGTAGTGCAATCATCATGAACAAGATGCCTCCCAAATTGGGAGATCTAGGTAATTTCTCAATCCCTTGTGCTATTAATAAAATGAAAATTGATAATGCATTATGTGATCTTGGGGCTAGTGTTAGTCTTATGCCATATTCTGTATATCAAAGATTAGGGGTAGGAGAACTTCTTCCTACCAACATTACCCTACAGTTAGCTGATCGTTCGATCAAATTTCCTAAGGGTAAGGTAGAAGATGTTCCCCTACGGGTTGGGAAATTTGTGATACCTGTGGATTTTGTAGTTTTGGAAATGGATGAAGATAATCATATACCTATTATTCTTGGGCGACCTTTCCTAGCTACCTCTGGTGCTCTCATTGATGTGAAGAGTGCCAAGATTTCTTTAAAGGTAGGAGAGGAGGTCCTTGAATTTGATCTGAACAAAAGCATGCAATATCCTTTGTCTACTTCCGAAAACTGCATGATGATTGACACTATTGATTCGATTGTCTCTAGTATGCATACACTATTGCTTTCTACTAACCATGATCTTGAGCCAAGTGATACCGATGAGAGCAGGTACATAGAGGAGCAAATGCTAGAGGAAGATGATGGTGATGACGGTTTCAAGGAAATTACACCCATGTATGCACTTGCTATGGCCACCACAAAAGAGGTAAATGAGGCCCTTAAGGTAGAATTGAAACCTCTACCATCACATCTAAGGTACGAATTTCTTGGTCCTAATTCAACTTATCCTGTCATTGTGAATTCTTCTTTAGATGCGGATCAAACTCGGAAGTTGTGTGATGTATTGAGAGAGCATCAAAGTGCCATAGGCTATACCATTGATAACCTCAAGGGTATTAGCCCCGCTATATGTATGCATCACATAACTCTCGACGATGGTGCGAGGCCTTCTATTGAGAGGCAGAGGAAACTCAATCCTCAAATGGGGGAGGTGGTGAAGAAAGAGATCACCAAACTCCTTGATGCAGGTATCATCTTCCCCATTTCAAGCTCTAGATGGGTTTCCCCTGTGCATGTTGTCCCTAAGAAGGGGGGAATGACTGTAGTTGAGAATGAGAATGGTGAGCTCATCTCAACTAGAACGGTGACCGGTTGGCGGATGTGCATAAACTATAGACGTCTAAACGCATCTACCAAAAAGGACCATTATCCCCTCCCTTTTATTGATCAAATGCTCAAAAGACTAACTAGGCACAAGTATTATTGCTTTCTTGACGGTTATTCGGGGTTTTTCCAAATACCTATAAACCCGGATGACCAAGAGAAGACGACTTTTACTTGTCCATATGGTACTTTTGCCTACAGGAGAATGCCTTTTGGACTTTGCAATGCACCGGGCACCTTTCAACGGTGTATGATGAGCATTTTTGGGGACATGTTAGAGGCCGAGATGGAGGTTTTCATGGATGATTTTTCTGTTTGAGGAGCGTCCTTTGATGATTGCCTAGTGAACTTGGGGAAGTGCCTACAACGGTGTGAGAAGGTGAACTTAGTCCTCAACTGGGAGAAGTGTCACTTCATGGTTGAAGAAGGTATTGTCCTTGGTCACAAGATCTCAAATGCCGGCATAGAGGTGGACAAAGCAAAGGTTGAAGTTATAGAAAAGCTACCACCACCGGTCAATGCAAAAGGGGTAAGACAATTCCTAGGGCATGCGGGGTTCTACCGGCGATTCATAAAAGATTTCTCTCTTATAGCCAAGCCTTTGAATGCCTTATTGCAAAAGGAAGTCGACTTCAAGTTCGATGAAGAATGCCTACAAGCTTTTAACACACTTAAGGAAGCTTTGATTTCGGCCCCGATTATGCAAGGACCACGGTGGGATCTACCTTTTGAGTTGATGTGCGATGCTAGTGATATGGCTATTGGAGGTGTTCTTGGGCAACGAGTTGAGAAGAGGCTTCACGTGATCTATTACATGTCCAAGACCTTAAATGAAGCACAAAGGAACTACACCACCACAAAGAAAGAGTTCCTAGCCATTGTTCATGCATTTGAGAAATTTTGGGACTACCTCATTGGTTCCAAAACGATTGTCTACACCGAACATGCAGCCATCAAGTACCTAATTTCGAAGAAGGGATCCAAACCACACCTCCTCCGATGGGTCCTCTCTTTACAACAATTTCATGTGGAGATCCGGGACAAGAAGGGAGCCGAGAATGTGGTTGCGGATCACCTATCGCGCATGGAGAGAGAGCAACAAGAAGATGATGGGATGCCCATTTGTGATGAGTTGAAGGATGATGTGTTATACCTCCTCAAGGAGAAGATTCTACCATGGTTTGCAGATATGGTAAACTACTTGGCTTGTGAGGAGTTTCCCCCCGATTACTCCAAGAACCAACGGAAGAAGATTAGGAGAGATGCAAGGCATTACATATGGGATGATCCAATTTTGTTCAAGAGAGGTGTAGATGGTCTCCTAAGAAGGTGCATTACGGAGGAAGAAGTTCATAGTTGATGTGTGGCATTTATGCCACCATTTTAACCCTTTTCACTACCGATTTCCCCCGGATTTGTCACTTGCTTATGCCTCTTTCCACCCCTTTTATCTTGATTTTAGTCACTTTAGCTCCCTCTCGTATTTTTCCTCCCCTTTTGTCTTTTCTTCTAGTTTTTACCTCCTTTTTGTGTGTTTTGACAGCTCCCAGCGCTCATGTGCGATTCACGAATTAATAGCTCGAGTGGAGATGCCAAAGGAGCTTGCCAAGGGAGTGGAGATGCCAAAATGGAGAGGGCGTGCTGTTCTGATGGGTCGCGGGCGCGGGCTTGTAAGCGGCGGGCGCGGACAGGAAAAGTTTGAAGCCAGCAGAAGAAAGTGGAGATGGCGAGCCGCGGGCACGGCACTTTACCCCGCGGGCGCGGCTTTCTGGGTTTTACGAGGCTATTTACCCAGCTTGGAGAGGGCGTGGCTGCCTGTTCGGAGAGCCCTCTCCCTTGCCCTTTTTCTTCCTTTTGGTAGAAGACTATAAATAGTCTATTGCTTGAGTTTCTTAGTATCCACTATTCCTTTGGCCCCAAAAATCATTTGTAGAGAGAGAAGTTTATGGTTTCTAGAGAGAGAAAACACTAGTGTTCAAGAATCAATCTTTGTAATCAAATATTCAAGCTTTCTTCTAGATTGTTGCTACTACTTTGATGATTTGGTAATCTTTCATCTTTATAATATCAATCTTTACTTTTGTTTCTCTAGTTTTTGATCTTCTTTGTTTTATTGCTCTTACTTGAGTTTATTTTCATAAATATTCAAGCTTTATTAGTTTCTTTGATTTCCTTTCAAGATAGAATCATGTTAGGTTGTGTTGGTATTGAATACATGCCTATGTTAGTTGTTATGGCTATTCCTTTCCTTCTAGCTTAGGTTTTTAGCTAGGGAAGGGGTGAAAATCATGTGTATTCGAATATCTATTGATTATTGATTGGGATTTATTCTTGAGTTGATGATTTGAGCCATAATATGCTTGGAGTTAGTGTGTGCACCTCTAATCCCAAGAATCTAGCCCTTGATTGAATGCATGAGAATGATTTAATCTAGGTGTGAATGATTTCATCGACTTGCTTGAGTAGTTGCATGAGAATGAACTATCTTAGGTAGAGTTTATACTCCTAGAATCGGTTTCCCTTTGGTTTTCATTAGTACTCCTTGTTCATGATTGAATCCCCCTCTCCCTAGTGCTTTTGTCATTGTTATCTTTCTAATCTTGTCCATTTATTTGCTTTCAAAAGTGTTTAATCTATTTCCCTTATTTCTAGTTTATTCTAGGCTCAATAGTAGTTGGTTTGTCCATAGAATTCTTCAAACACAAATCCAAATACCCCCCTTTTTGTTACTAGCAATTTCTCCTCGATTTCGTATTAATTGTGCTAAACCCCCGTTTCCTTGGGAATCGACCCTACCTTACCGTTATCTAAAGAAAAATTTGATAGAGTTAGGATAGGAGTTATAAATTGTAATTTTGATCTAGGATAGTAAACTAACGACCTATTGTCCACCGATCAAAATTTTGGCGCCGTTGCCGGGGAACGGCTAGTTTTTGCACATTTATTTGCGTGATTTGTGGATTTTGTTGCTTTTTGTTTAGTTCTTTTTCCACTTGCTAGTCATTTCTAATTGTTTGTTTAGCTTTGGTGAATGCAAAGAAGATATCAAGGACCACCTACTCACAACCTTGATCACGAAATCGACCGAACCTTGAGACAAGTCCGTAGACTCTATCAAGAAGAGGGAGAAGGTTTTGGTGCAATCTTTGATAGTGAAAGTGATTCTTGTTCCTCACATTCCCCAAGTGACGAAATGGCAGGACAACAAGTGGATGTATTATTTCGTGAGTTCGGTAATCCGGAGGATTATGAGCTCACCGGTGGGATATTGTTACCCGTCACTGAAACTAACTTCACCATTCATCCTCAATACACTCGAATGGTTCAAGCGGAACAATTCTCGGGTTCTCCAAGTGAAGACCCCATTGAGCACCTTGATAGGTTCCTCGAACTTTGTGCCATGATACAAACAAACCAAGTTTCTCAAGAATACATTCGGATGCACCTATTTCGGCAATCTCTTGCGGGGAGAGCAAAGAAATGGCTCAAGCAAGTCAAGCCTAATTCTCTCACAACATGGAGGGAAATTGTCCAAGCATTCTTGAAGAGGTTCATCTCCGAAGAGAAAACCGCCGAGATGAGGAGGAAGATAGCATCTTTTGAACAAGAGGCGGAGGAAAGTCTTAGTGAAGCTTGGGAGAGGTTTAAAGAGTTGGTGCAAGCATGTCCTCACCATGAGTACAATCAAAGCTTACTCATGAGGTTCTTCTATGATGGTTTGGAACCGATGTCTCGAGCTAATTTGGATGCGGGGGCGGGTGGACAATTGATCAAAGTCCCTCAAAATCAAGTTGAAGCAACGATCGAAGAGGTAGTTAAAAACTACTCTTGGGGAGGAAGAAGGAGGAATGCGCCAAAGAAAGGTGGGAAGTATGAGTTGGAGAAAGTCGATCAATTGCAACATCAAATTGAGATGTTGACAAAAGGGCTTTCCAAGTTGAATACAAGTGTTGCTAGTGGTTCAAGCTCCTCCCAAGTCAACTCTTTCTCTTGTCAAAATTGTGGTGGCACCAACCATGATACATCCTATTGTGGCGGGTTGAGCCCGGAGCATGTAGCAGCATACAACACAAGGCAAGAAGGGTATAGGGGAAATGGTGGAGGAGTAGCTTGGAGACAACCACCACCCGGATTTGCAACCCAACCTCAACAATGGAATCAATAAGGTCAACAACCATACAATTCCAACACCCAATATCGAAACCCTCCTCCATTCCAAACCCAAAATCAAAGAGGAAACTACCCAAGAAACAACCAACACAATAATCAACACCAATACCAAAATCAAACCCAAGCAACTCAAAGAAGTCAAGAGCAAACATCTCAACCTGATTCTACTCAAACTCAAATTCTTCAACAACTTCAAGCCATGAATCAACAAATGCAAGAAGTCAAGGCTCATAATAAGATGGTTGATTCACAACTAGCACAATTGGCCGAGAGGGTTCCTTTCAACTCATCTTCTACTTTGCCCGGACAATCACAAACCAACCCTTCCAATATTGTGAAACCCGACTCTTGCAAGGCAATCACATTGAGATCGGGTACATCTTATGAGGGTCCCAAGGAAGAGGATGGTAAGGAAAAGAAGGAGGGAGAAGAAGAGATGAGTGATGATAAAAAAGTTGAAGAAGAGAAGGTTGATGAGAAAGAGAAGAGTACGGAGAAAAAGAAGACTAAGGATGTGGTGACATCCTCAACTTCTAGTGAGGCTAGAAACCTTGATGGACCGGTTCCTTTTCCCGGTCGGCTTGCGGAGAGAAAATTGAACGATAAATTTGCAAAGTTTCTAAGTGTGATGAAAAACTTACACATTAACCTCCCTTTCATTGAGGTCGTCACACAAATGCCCTCATACTCCAAGTTCTTGAAAGACATTCTCACCAACAAAAGGAAGCTCAATGATGAGCTTATCACTCTTCCCCATCAAGTGAGCGCACTTGTTCAACACAAAATGCCCAAGAAGCAAAAGGATCCGGGAAGCTTCACCTTGCCGGTCAAGATTGGGAACATGGAAGCTAGGGGTGCCCTAGCCGACCTCGGAGCAAGTGTTAGTTTGATCCCTCTATCCATTGCTCAAAAGCTTAACATTGAGATGATCCCCACAAGGAAAACCATTCAATTGGCCGATCGTTCGGTGAAGCTACCTTGTGGTGAGCTTGAAGATGTCCCTATTCAAGTTGGGCATATCTATGTGCCATGTGACTTTGTAGTGATCGATATGGAAGGGGGATGTGGATACACCTTTGATTTTGGGCCGTGAAGCTCTTAAAACCTTGGGGGCGGTAATCAATTGCAAGAATAATACCATTACATGTGAGGTAGCCGATGAAAAAATTGTCTTTGAATTCTCTAAGCTACTCAAGACCCCCATGGTTGAGAAGTGCTATAGAATTGATGTTGTCAATGAAGAGCTAGATCGTTTGGGAAGGGTTGTCATGAGTCCTAAAGATCCAATGGTCAAAGCTCTCACATGTGAGGAAGATTACTTCTCCCAAGAAGAAAAGGAATTTGCTATGGCCATTGAAGAAGCCAAAGAGGAGGAAGAGAGTGATACTAAGCATGATGAGCTAGAGCATGAGGAGGAAAAATTTGAGGAGAGTTCTAAGCCTCCTCCCAAGGTAGAACTCAAACCCCTTCCCCCTTCTTTGAAATATGCTTATCTTGGAAATGAAGGAGAATACCCCATTATTGTTAACGCTTCCCTTAATGGTCTTGATTTGGAAAAATTGATTGTTGCTTTGAGAAAATATAGAAATGTGATAGGGTATAGCATTGACGACATTAAGGGTATTAGCCCTTCTTTATGCATGCATCGTATTCACCTTGAGGATGATCAATCCACCTCCATTGAACCTCAAAGGAGGTTGAACCCCAACCTCCAAGAGGTAGTCAAGAAAGAAATTTTGAAATTGCGTGAGGCGGGTATAATCTATGCTATCTTCGATAGCAAGTGGGTTAGCCCGGTTCACGTGGTTCCCAAAAAGGGTGGAATGACCATTGTCAAGGGAGAAGGAGGAGAGGAAATCTCCACCCGGACGGTCACCGGGTGGAGGATGTGCATTGATTATAGGAAGTTGAACAAGAACACTAAGAAAGATCATTTTCCTCTCCCCTTCATGGATCAAATGTTGGAAAGACTCTCCCATCATGCTTTCTTTTGCTTTTTGGATGGATATTCCAGCTTTTTCCAAATTCCTATCCATCCAAATGATCAAGAGGAAACTACTTTTACGTGTCCATATGGGACATTTGCATACCGAAGAATGCCGTTTGGGTTATACAATGCCCCCTCAACTTTCCAACGATGCATGACTTCCATTTTTTCTGAAATGCTTGAGAATGAAATTGAAGTTTTTATGGATGATTTTAGTGTTGGTGGATCGTCTTTTGACACATGCCTTATTAACCTTGAAAAAGTTTTGAAAAGGTGTCAAGAGACGAGTTTAGTGTTGAATTGGGAAAAATGCCATTTTATGGTCGAGGAAGGTATCGTCCTAGGCCATAAAGTATCAAAAAAGGGCATTGAAGTAGACTCGGCTAAGGTTTCGGTGATTTCTAAGTTGCCCCTCCTACCTCCGTCACGGGAGTGAGAGCTTTTCTTGGGCATGCCGATTTTTATAGGAGGTTTATAAAAAAAAATTCATTTATCGCCAAACCCTTAACCGAGTTACTCAAAAAGGATGTTGTGTTCAATTTTGATGAGGCTTGCCTTGAGGCATTCCAAAAGCTCAAGGAAGCCCTCATCTCTTCTCCTGTTGTGCAAGTTCTGGATTGGAGCTTTCCTTTTGAGCTAATGTGCGATGCAAGTGATTTTGCAGTGGGTGTCGTACTTGGGCAAAAGAAAGAAGGAAGATCTTGCGTCATCTACTACGCAAGTAGAACGCTCGACGAAGCTCAAAAGAATTATACCACAACGAAGAAGGAAATTCTAGCGGTTGTCTTTGCCATGGATAAGTTCCGGTCTTACCTCATATGCTCAAAGGTGATAGTCTACACGGATCACATCGCGGTCCGCTACCTCATGACTAAGAAGGAAGCAAAACCGCGTCTCATTCGTTGGGTTCTCTCTCTCCAAGACTTTGACATGGAGATGAGGGACAAAAAGGGGGCGGAAAATTATGTAGCGGATCATCTATCGAGACTTCCTTTTGATACTAAAGAAGACGTGCCTATCAATGAAGAAGTGGGTTTTGAGGCTCTTATGGCCATTGCATCAACATCAAGCCCTTGGTATGCGGACATTGCCAATTACTTAGCATGTGGTGTCGTTCCCCCGGAGTTCTCCTCTCAACAAAAGAAAAGGTTTTTTCAAAGAAGTGAGGAGGTATTTTTGGAACGACCCTTATTTATTCAAGCAATGTGGAGATGGGCTTTTTAGAAAATGTGTTCCGGATCATGAGATCGAAGGGGTGCTTGAGCATTGTCACTCATTGCCATGTGGTGGGCATGGAGGAGTAGAAAAGACCGTGGCCAAAATTTCTCAATCTCTTCTTTGGTGGCCAACAATGCACAAGGATGCCCACAAATTCATAGCTAGATGTGATAAGTGCCAAAGGAGTGGGGGCATAACCAAGCGTGATGAAATGCCTCAACAAAATATTTTGGAGGTTGAACCCTTTGATGTATGGGGGGTCGACTTTATGGGGCCTTTCGTTTCCTCTTGTGGCAATCTCTATATATTGGTGGCGGTGGACTATGTGACCAAGTGGATCGAAGCTATATCCTTGCCCACCAATGACCACAAGGTTGTGCTCAAGCTTCTAAAAAAGATCATCTTCCCAAGATTCGGGGTTCCAAGAGTTCTTATTAGTGATGGTGGTTCTCACTTTGCCAAGAAACAACTTGAAGCTCTCCTCAAACGCTATGGGGTTCATCATAAAATCGGCCTACCATACCACCCCCAAACTCAAGGATAAGTGGAGGTATCAAATAGGGAGATCAAGAACCTTCTTGAGAGGATGGTAAACAAGTCTAGGAAAGATTGGTCTCTCAAGCTTGATGATACGCTTTGGGCTCTAAGGACGGCTTACAAGACCCCGATTGGTACTACTCCTTACCGATTGGTCTATGGAAAAGCTTGTCATTTGCCGGTTGAGTTAGAGTACAAAGCTTGGTGGGCGATCAAAGAGCTCAATATGGATATGACCTTGGAGGGCGAAAAGAGGCTACTTAAGCTCAATGAACTTGAGGAGCTCCGCTATGATGCCTATGAGAACTCGAGACTCTACAAGGAGAGAACCAAGAGGTGGAACGACCAACATATAAGGAACAAGAGCTTTAAGGTTGGGGACAAGGTTTTGTTATTCAATTCTAGGCTCCGTCTGTTCCCCGAAAAGCTTAAGTCAAAATGGTCGGGGCCTTTCACAATTTCGAAAACAACTCCTTATGGGTCTTTTGAGTTAGAAGCGAATGGGAACAAGTTCATGGTTAACGACCACCGTTTGAAGCTCTACCATTGCAGTGATCAAGTTGGCATGATTGAGTGCATGAGGCTCGATCCGCCAGATCCTAAGTCACTTTCTTGAAAATGATGTGAATGGTCAAGCTAATGACCTTATAAAGAAGCGCTTCTCGGGAGGCAACCCGAGTTCTCAACCCTTTTGATTTTGTGTTTTTTTTGTCTTTGATTATTTTTGAATGATTTTTCCTTCAATCTCTTATTGTGTGTGTTTGTTCATTCATTAGGTACCTTGATCTTTGGGTGCTTGATCTATTAAGTTGGGTTTGAAGAGGAGATGGAGTTTGGAAGAAGAGAAAGTAGAGATGCCCAGGAAGAACCCTGTAGAGGGCGCGCACAGGCCACTCGCAGGCGCGGCCCATAGGCCCGCGGGCGCGGCAGGCCCCCTCCTGCTTTCGTGATAAAGTGGAGATGCCTGGGAGACAATTGGAGCGGGCGCCCACAGAAGGCCCGCGGGCGCGACAGGGGATTGCAATTTTTCTGACGGAAGTGGAGATGGCTCAGAGATGCTGAGAGAGGGCGCGGAAAGAAACAGCCGCGGGCGCGGCGTCCACCACCACGGGCGCGGACAGGCACCTCCGCGGGCACGGACAGGCACCTCCGCGGGCGCGCAATTCCACCTCGCGGGCGCGACATCATGCAGTTCAGAATCACAAAAACCAGAAACCCTAAAGCCGCAGGCGCGGCATACGAACCCGCGGGCGCGGACAGGGTATGCCGCGGGCGCGGCCCTTCAGAGCTGCGACTTCTCCTTTAATTCTCAGCCATATGCCCGAAAATCACATAAACTCCATATCAGTTTTTTTCCCCTTTCTCTCTCTACTCCTTACTCCATTCCAAACCCTTACCCATTCCTCTTAAATTTCTCCTCCCAAATCATCAAATTCCATCAAATTTCAACAATTCCCTCACTTTTCTACAAATTCTCTCACCAAAAATCTGATTTTTCACCCCCAAAAACCCCAAATTTTTGGTACTTTCTCTTGTGTGGAATTTGCTTCCACCATTAAGGAATTCTTAGAGGTGGGATTCATTGCTTCTTCAAAGGCTAGTAAGAGTACTTGATTGAGCTCATTGTTGGTATAAATTTCTCCCTTACTCTATATTTCCTTTGAATTTGAAGTATATTTGAGTTTGAGAAAATTGCATGCTTGTGAATTTTTATGTTGGAATTGTTGATGTTTGAACTCCTATTTTGTATTCATCTATTATCTTATTCATTATTGATTTTAGGGTTGTTGTTTATCATAGTTGTCTCTTGGTATAGATTGCTTTGTTGTAGGTTGTTCTTGGTGTCTCTTGGAAGTGTTCTTTGTGGTGATTGCTTGGTTTTGGAAGTTTGTTGTGGGTGTTTATAGTTGTGATTTGTTGGGAGTGTTTCTTGGTGATTGAAACTTGAGTAAATAATCATGGTGTTTGGTTCTAAGAAGAGAAAGAGTGGGAAGGAACTCCAAGGTTCATCCTCTTCCAACCCCCAACAAAATGAACCTACACCCCAAACCGCTCCACCACCTCTACCACCCCTCAAATTCCATAACAAAAACAACAAACCCATCTACGACAACCTCCTAAACAGGAAGTTGAGACCAACCAAGCATTACCATCACTGCACCACAACCAAGCTTGGCATCGATGAGGATTGTTGGTTCTTGTTCAACAACCTCGGGCTTGGTTCCTTTGTGTCAAGCGCCTATAGAACCTACAAAGAGCCTACCCTAGAGTTTCTTGCTTCCTTCGAAACCCATGCCACAGGAGATAATGATCTCTCCATCTCCTTCCAACTCTTTAACAAAAAAGAAACCTTCACCCTCCGCCAGTTTAACCAACTGCTGGATTTCAACCCTGATGCCGATATGTTCTTCCCCGAGCATGCAGGCCTCCATGCTTATGAGCCCCTTCACTGGTGGGAGGTCATTTTGAGAATGGACGCCTTCAACTCCAAGTACTCTTTAGCCAGTCAGATCATGCACCCAGCCATCAGACTTCTGCATCGAATCCTTGGGTACACGATCTTTAACAAACAAGACTTGGGGAAGATTACAACCGAGGAAATCCGAATATTATGGCTAGCTACGCAGCCGGAAATTGGGCACAGAATGAATTTCGGGTTTCTATTCACCAAATGCATTGAGGGTGTCCTATCGAGTACAAGGAAGGGTGAAATTCATTTTGGAGGGATGGTTACTCGGATAGCCGAGAAGCTGGGCATTTGGCTAAGCTTGAATCTTGCACCCCCGTAGGGAAGAGTGATGGGAGTGATATCTGGCTCGACCTCGACCAACTAAAAACCATGAAATTCATCGCTGATACCGAGGATCGAGGAAAGACTTGGAGCTTACTTGTCTCCTACGAGCACCACTGTTTCCTGCCCAAGCCGAAATTCACTTCTTGCACGAGGGAAGGAGTCAATTACCCATGGTGGGTAAATAAGGACTCAGGCGTCCTTCCTAGTGCTAGGATGGTCACGGGGGAAGGGTCCGGCCAAAGCAATGAGGGCACAGAGGATGAGTTCCACCTACAACAACAACAACAACAACAACAAGGATCAAGGTGACAAGCGCACTTTAGGGCGCGCTTTAGAGCATATTTTAGGATGATTTTGGATGTATTTGGGGCCGCTTTGGCCGATTATTACCTTGTTATGCTTACGTTCCCCATATTACGTGCTTCACGGGTTTTCGTTTTGTTTTTGATGTGTTTTCAGGTAATATCAACCGAGTTTAATCGGATCTCGAGCCCTTGATGCGTAACCGAGCTAGCCTTGACCGGAGTCCGAGGAGTTAAGGAAGTTCAAGTGCCGTGCATTGATTACATAGCACAGGCAGCACGACCGTGTTACCATAGGCACACCCGTGCTGGCCTATAAGCAAGCAACCCCAGGCAAGGCAGCACGGCCGTGTAAGCCAATAGCACGGCCGTGTCAGTATCCACGCACCCGCACGACCGTGCAGGTAATTAGAACGGCCGTGCCAGATGTTGCCCGTGCCCGTGTCAGCTTCAGTATGAGCCCCGTGCTAGAGCATATTCAGCACGGCCGTGCCATTTTTAGCACGGCCGTGCCAGGAAGCTGCACGGCCGTGCCATATATAGCACGGCCGTGCCAATTTGAAGAAGAAATCCGGTTTACTTACTAACAAGCTAGCACGGCCGTGCCAAAATCAGCACGGCCGTGCTGATCCAGGGTTAACTGCGCGCTTGACTTCTCCGAATTAGAAGACGTATATAAGGCCCAACTTTAAGAGGATTCCAGGGACAGTTTTAGAGATAGTTTTGAGAGCCTTTGTAGAGAGTTATTGGAGAACGTTCTTAGTATTAGAGATTCATTAGTTTTCTTAGAGATTTTTCTAGAGATTTTAGTTTTCTTGGATTGATTTGAAGCAAGATTTGCGAAGATTCTTTGTATTATTCATTGACGACGGATATCAAAGTTGTGAACTTTTCCATTGATTCTCATCAATACAATTGGTATTATTCATTCTTTTTTATTAATCAAGCTTTATTATTCCTTAATCAGAATTCATGTTTATATCTATTATGCTTTTGGAATTCATTATTGCTTTGATTATGAATATGTGTGAGTAGTCTCCTAGCTAGGGTTTCGGGATGAAACCCGGCCTAGGTAATCTATGTAATTGAGGATTGATTTTGATAAACGGATTGTGATTAAATTGATTATATGCGATTGCATGTTAATTCATTATAATAGGAGTAGCTAACCTAGAATCTTGAATTTGATTGCATGATATTCTTGATTTGAACAAGAGATTGTGAATTGAGTATTTCATTATTGAATGTGGTTTGATTATGTATCGAGTAATGTTAAGTGCATGAGAAATCCAAGCTTAATATTGCCCGTTGTCTTCCTATCACATGATATTGATCAGACTTATAGTCTTTGCATATCCCGTTTGTCTCTGTGATTCCTTGTTTCTTAGTTACCAATGGTTAGGCGGATTCCCGTTCTCCCTAGTGTCTTAGTTTATTGATTTATTCCATCTTATTAGTATTATTTTAGAACACCATTTTCCATTGATTTCGAACTAGCTTAGGTTTAAGATTGATTTGCAATTACTTTCGTTCCTCGTGGACCGAACCTTTATTTGCCATTGTACTTGGTTATAGGGTGTTCGTATAAGTATTGTTTGATTGAGAGTTAGATTGTAGCGACCGATTTAACCCTTGTCACAAGGCAACAACAACAACATCATCAACCTGACTACCAACAACAAATGGAGGCAATGCGAGCCCAAATGGAAAGCATGCAACTCGGCATGCAAGGTATGTTTGCTTCCCACCAACACCTCTCTTACCAAACCAGCGCCTTATATGATTTGAGTGTGCGTAGAGGGGATGTTACTCCCCCGGTTAACTACCCTTATGTGCCGGCCCAACAAGGGCCCGTGCCATCTTGGGGGGGGGGGGTGACAACCAACCTACGTACCCATATTGGCAAGGGACCTCGGACCCTGCTGTGCCTAGGCGTGATTTCCCTGATGAGTCCGGTCATTATGATTATCGGGTTTTGGGTGGGAGTGATTACAGGGGTGATCCTAACTACCCCTATGTCGACCCCTCTCACCCCGACCCCCTTGTACAGCCCGAGCCATATGACCAGTTGTCCGCGTCCCAGCTTGACCTCTTCAAAGGTCATTGTGGGTGGCCACCTGGCTACTCCGGAGGTTGGGACCCCTATGGCCCCCCATCGGGTTTCTCTTATGACGGTGGGAGCGCGGATAACGACAGTGCCGACTCTAGTGGCCATTAGTTTCTCCCTTGTTCTTTTTGTTCCCTCCCTTTGTCCTCCCCCCCTTATTACATGTCCTCACGCCGCATCGAGGACGATGCTTTACTCTAGTGTGGGGGGGTGTCTGAGTCAAAGGAGAGTGTTAGGGAATGCTTGAGGTGAGTGTGGGGGAAGGCACCTAGGACTCAAGGGACTATTTAGGGGTTTTGGGTGTAGGTGTCGTTGGTAGCGTTGTTGTTGTCTGGTGTCTATGATGTCCGTTTCTATGATGATGATGATATGATGACAATGTTTTGATGATGATGATTCCATAATGATGGGATGTTTGGGTAGTAGGTCATACCCAAAGAATTAAGTTCATGGATTTTCTCTCTCTCTAGTACTAACGTTCTTTTCTTTGTAGTGCTTGCCTTGTTTTTCTTTGTTTTCCTCTCTTTTGTAGCTTGGAAGAAATCGAAAGCGACATGTGGAGGCACGGTAAATTGCTTGGTTGCTTTATTTTTTCTTCGAGAGACATTGGTGAGATCTTTCCTTTACTTTTCTTTTCTCTTCTCGTGTCGTGTTTAGTTTAGGATTTAGCTTAGGAAAGAGTTGAATGGTTCGAGGATGTTTGCATGCGGTTCCAAGGAACCTGGGATCGTTGGTATTGAGACCGAACGATCACTTGTATGTCGATTGGGATTTATTTGAATCTTTAAGCCTCTCATATGAACCTTCTTGATTCTCTCTTTCTTTTGTTCTACTTCCTCTTGTGTGATAAGCATAATTATGGCATGATGATATGGATGTGTTTTGGAACTTGCTTGCTACATTTGGATTCTATCTCCGCGATGATGCATCCTTGAATGTTTGTCCTTTTTCTTAACTATGTGATGAAATGCACATTTCGAGATTGTTGTTGATTGAATTAGACAAGCCTTAGTTAAGGTAGCAAGGGTAAGAACTTGTGAGGGCGTTTGAACCCCTAGTTCACGGGATGTGGTAAGATGGAGTTGCTCCCTGTAGTGGATTTGAAGCCCTCTAGTTGGTATTTGCTTACTTTTCTCATCCCTTGTGAGGTTCTCTTGTTCATGCCTTCATCAACTTGTTGAGCGGCGTATTAGGATCCTCGACTATGAATGTTTGAATCCTTGTGTTGACTATTAGCTCCCAAGATTGCGACCTTGGACTTTTGAGGGAGGAAAAGGGCACAATTTCTCATTTTTGTTTACTTTATCTTTTATTTAGTTACAAATTTGATTTTTCTCTTTGCATCAACCATCTTGCCAACCAATTTGAGCCTAATGTTTTCCCATTCTTGTCTCAACCTCACTACAAGCCTAGCGACCTATGTTTACCAACCTCTTCTAGTTAGTGAAGCAATGGCTTTGCGAGGCGAGTGTGAAAGAGCGTCATGAATGTGAACATGAATCATTTGTGAAATTGGTTTGAAATTTTAGAGTTGAATATGTTAAAAAAAAAAACATTATTTGATGAAATGAGAAATTTATTTATTTTTCTTTGTATATACTTGAATAAAGGGTGGTGATGCGAATGAAATCAAAATGTTTGGATATTCGTTTGAGTTGTGGTTGTATTTTGAGTTTTGACCTTGAGGATTCCCCTTCCTCTTGCTTCACTTAGGAATTACCGCCAGTATTTCAAATTGTTATTCCGACCTTTACCTTAAGCCGTGTCATTACAACCCTAGTGAAGCCCCTTTGACTTTAAGAGTGCGTGGTCAACAACCGGTGGAGGGAGATAGTTCTCAACCCTATGGAAAGAATGTGCATAGTTGAGATGTCGGGATGATCTTTTACCTCCTCAAATTAAATCTTTTTCCGGTTCCTTCGTGGAATCATGAGGAGCCATCTAGGGGGACGATCTGAAGCTAGTGGGGAGAACGCGGACCGTTCTAGAGGGGATTCAGGCGGAAGATGACTCACTAGTTCTCTATGCTTAGTTGAGGCTCGACTCTTGCAATCTCTAGCATCTTGAGGCGTGCATGCATCACGTAGTTGAGAATGGCCAATATTCTTTGACGTTTTTGACATGGTTGAGTCCAAATAAAGCAATTGTCTTTTTGATCTCTAATGTTGTTTTTCCCAAAACCATGTCGATTTATGTTTCTCTTTGTGGTGTTTAATTTATCTTTCTTTCTTTGTCTAGCTTGAGGACAAGCAAGAGGCAAGTATGGGGGATTTTTATGTGTGGCATTAATGCCACCATTTTAACCCTTTTCACTACCGATTTCCCCCGGATTTGTCACTTGCTTATGCCTCTTTCCACCCCTTTTATCTTGATTTTAGTCACTTTAGCCCCCTCTCGTATTTTTCCTCCCCTTTTGTCTTTTCTTCTAGTTTTTACCTCCTTTTTGTGTGTTTTGACAGCTCCCAGCGCTCATGTGCGATTCACGAATTAATAGATCGAGTGGAGATGCCAAAGGAGCTTGCCAAGGGAGTGGAGATGCCAAAATGGAGAGGGCGCGCTGTTCTGATGGGCCGCGGGCGCGGGCTTGTAAGCCGCGGGCGCGGACAGGAAAAGTCTAAAGCCAGCAGAAGAAAGTGGAGATGGCGAGCCGCGGGCGCGACAGAGAAGCTCTGCGGGCGCGGCACTTTCCCCCGCGGGCGCGGCTTTCTGGGTTTTACGAGGCTATTTACCCAGCTTGGAGAGGGCGTGGCTGCCTGTTCGGAGAGCCCTCTCCCTTGCCCTTTTTCTTCCTTTTGGTAGAAGACTATAAATAGTCTCTTGCTTGAGTTTCTTAGTATCCACTATTCCATTGGCCCCAAAAATCATTTGTAGAGAGAGAAGTTCATGGTTTCTAGAGAGAGAAAACACTAGTGTTCAAGAATCAATCTTTGTAATCAAATATTCAAGCTTTCTTCTAGATTGTTGCTACTACTTTGATGATTTGGTAATCTTTCATCTTTATAATATCAATCTTTACTTTTGTTTCTCTAGTTTTTGATCTTCTTTGTTTTATTGCTCTTACTTGAGTTTATTTTCATAAATATTCAAGCTTTATTAGTTTCTTTGATTTCCTTTCAAGATAGAATCATGTTAGGTTGTGTTGGTATTGAATACATGCCTATGTTAGTTGTTATGGCTATTCCTTTCCTTCTAGCTTAGGTTTTTAGCTAGGGAAGGGGGTGAAAATCATGTGTATTCGAATATCTATTGATTATTGATTGGGATTTATTCTTGAGTTGATGATTTGAGCCATAATATTCTTGGAGTTAGTGTGTGCACCTCTAATCCCAAGAATCTAGCCCTTGATTGAATGCATGAGAATGATTTAATCTAGGTGTCAATGATTTCATCGACTTGCTTGAGTAGTTGCATGAGAATGAACTGTCTTAGGTAGAGTTTATACTCCTAGAATCGGTTTCCCTTCGGTTTTCATTAGTACTCCTTGTTCATGATTGAATCCCCCTCTCCCTAGTGCTTTTGTCATTGTTATCTCTCTAATCTTGTCCATTTATTTGCTTTCAAAAGTGTTTAATCTATTTCCCTTATTTCTAGTTTATTCTAGGCTCAATAGTAGTTGGTTTGTCTATAGAATTCTTCAAACACAAATCCAAATACCCCCCTTTTTGTTACTAGCAATTTCTCCTCGATTTCGTATTAATTGTGCTAAACCCCCGTTTCCTTGGGAATCGACCCTACCTTACCGCTATCTAAAGCAAAATTTGATAGAGTTAGGATAGGAGTTATAAATTGTAATTTTGATCTAGGATAGTAAACTAACGACCTATTGTCCACCGATCAATAGTGTGCTGAAAATGTGCCACTCCGACCCTTGCGGAGGTCACATGGGGGCTAATAAAACGGCCCAAAAGGTTTTGCAATGTGGGCTATGGTGGCCCCATATCTTTTGGGACGCGTGGGCATTTGTAAAGACTTGCGATGCTTGCCAACAAAGTGGAAACATTTCCAAGAAGAATGAAATGCCTCATTAACCCATACTTGAACTTGAGATCTTTGATGTGTGGGGCATAGACTTCATGGGACCCTTCCCTTCCTCCCGTGGGAACCAATACATACTTGTGGCTGTGGATTACGTGTCTAAGTGGGTGGAAGCAATTGCCTCCCTAACAAATGATCACAAGGTAGTAGTGAAGCTCTTCAAGAAGATTATATTTCCAAGGTTCGGGGTTCTTAGAGCGGTTATAAGTGACAACGGGTCACACTTTGTGCATGGGGCCTTTCAAAGGATGCTTCGAAAGAATGGATTACATCAAAGGTTTGGGATAACCTATCACCCTCAATCTAGTAGGCAAGCGGAAGTCTCCAATCGACAGATAAAATCCATCCTTGAGAAGACAGTGGCGAAGAATAGGAAAGATTGGTCCGATAAGCTTGATGATGCACTTTGGGCATACCGGACTGCTTTCAAGACCTCAATAGGCACCACCCCATACCGCTTGGTCTACGGGAAAGCATATCACCTCCCGGTTGAACTAGAGCACCGCGCTCAATGGGCTGTCAAGAAGATAAATTTTGATCTAGAAAGCGCGGGAGAGCAACGGATGTTGGACCTTCATGAGTTGGAGGAGCTTCAGATGGACGCATATGACAGTGCGAGCCTATTAAAGTCCCAATCTAAGGAGTTCCATGACCGGAAGATAGAGCGGAAGGTTTTCAATGTTGGTGACAAAGTCCTCTTGTATAACTCTAGGATGAAGCTCTTCCCCAGTAAGTTGATGTCAAGATGGAGGGGTCCTTTCACTGTCAAAGATGTTTTCCCTTTCGGTGCAGTTGAGCTTTATGATTCTAGTGGGTTGCAATCCTTCGTGGTTAATGGGCAAAGGTTGAAGATATACTATGAGGGAGCCCATGTTGGTGTGATAGATGTGTTCAAATGCGGTCACAAGAGTTGAATGTGACCACGTCAAGCTATTGACGTTAAACTTAGCGCTTTCGGGAGGCAACCCGATTTTCTTGCTTTTACTAGAGTAGTTTCTTTTGCTTTACTTTTTTTTGTTGGTTTAGCTCCTAATTTGTGTGAGTTTTGTGTGCTCTTGTGTGTTTTTGTGTAGGTAGAAGATTGGTTAGAAGTCGGAATGAAGAGAGTGATGCATGCTTTGAAGGAAAAGAAAGCCTGCAGACTGCTGCAGTTAGCACGCCCGTGCCATCAGACAGCACGGTCGTGCCAAATTTTTCACGGCCGTGCCAAACCTAAAAAGCCTACTGACATGCTAGCACGGCCGTGCCATAATCAGCACGGCCGTGCCAAGAAATAGCACGGCCGTTCTAATTCTAGCACGACCGTGCCATCTGAAATTCGATTTTGCAAAGAAGCCTGCCAAGCCAACACGTTGGCACGACCGTGCCAAACTTCAGCACGGCCGTGCCAATTATAGCACGGCCGTGTAGCGCGGGTTCCGGACAATATTTAGGCTCTTTTAAACACAATTTCCCTCAAACTCTCTCATTATTTCCCAACTCTCTAACACTCTTTCCTACCCTCTCTCTAAACAAACCCTAACTCCCAAATTTCTCCCCCAAATCCTCATATCAAACCCTAATTCCCCAATTCTTCTTCAAGATTTCGGCATCCCCCTTGCATTGAAGCATTTTTCAAGTGATTGGAAGCAAAATTCGGCCCTCTTTGAGCTCGACACAACTCCACTTCGTGGAGTCCTCGGTGAATTCGTTCTTAAACTCATTGATTTTCGCAATTTTTGTCTAATTTCATTAGTTTTATTGAATATTTGTTGTTGAGTTGTGCTTTATTGTTGCAAGTTTGGGTGAATTAGTAGTGTTAGGGTAGTACATTGCATGCTAGGATAGTTTCTTGCTTGTTAATTGGTATATTGTGCTTAATTTCTTGAATCAAACATGCCTAGAACAAAGACATCGACTAGGAGGCCGGGTCGGGACGATGCATCCTCATCCATGGCTCCACCCACAGTGGACACCATGGGTATTGTTTTTAATAACCCGTCCTTTTTGGACAAATATGTAGGCTTATCCCACCGACCGATCCGGCCTACAAAGTTCTACGATCCTTTAGCCGCTAGGGCTTTAGGGATCGAAAGTGACATGGTTCAATTATTTTCATATACCAACTTCGATTCTTTCCTTACCATGCATGCTCTCACTTACAAGAGGCTTACCCTCAAATTTTTGTCTTCATTGTATGTGCACCTGGAGGAGCATAACTCACCCCGGTACTTGTCTTTTCAACTGATGAACTTGGGCACCATTCAAATGTCGGTGGCCCAAGTTAATGCCGCCTTTGGGTGGACATCCGACCTGAAATATGGTCCTAAGGATGGCCACTCAAAACATTACAACTCCGAGTTGTTTTGGCGGAAAATCACGGGGAAGATGGATAGAGATCCCCGTAGGGATAAGGCGACTTCCATCGCCAATCCCGCCCTTCGGTTGTCAGGCACCTCCACAGCCAGGCAGGCAGCCCAGCAAGGCAGGCAGGGACCTTCCCTGCCAGGCACCTGCACAGGCAGGCAGCCTAGCCAGGCAGGCGGCCCAGCCAGGCAGGCACGGACCTGCCCTGCCAGGCACCTGCACAGGCAGGCAGCCCAGCCAGGCAAGCAGGGACCTGCCCTGCTTGGCACCTACACAGGAAGGCAGGGACCTGCCCAGCAAGGCAGGCATCCCAGCCAGGCAGCCACTGCCCAGCCAGGCAGGCAGGGACCTGCCCTACCAGGCACCTACACAGGCAGGCAGGGACCTGCCCAACCAGGCAGGCAGGGACCTGCCCTGCCAGGCATCTGCACAAGCAGGCAGGGACCTGCCCAGCCAGACAGGCAGCCTAGCCAGGAAGGCAAGGACCTGCCCTGCCAGGCACCTGCACATTTAGGCAGGGACCTACCCAGTGAGGCAGGCAGGGACCTGCCCTGCCAGGCAGGGACCTGCCCTGCCAGGCACCTGCACAGGCAGGCACTGCCCAGCCAGGCAGTTAGGGACCTGCCCTGCCAGGCACCTGCACAGGCAGGCAGGAACCTGCCCAGCCAGGCAGGCAGGGACCTTCCCTGCCCGGCACCTGCACAGGTAGGCAGCCTAGCCAGGCAGGCGGCCCAGCCAGGCAGGTAGGGACCTGCCCTGCCAGGCACCTACACAGGCAGGCAGGGACCTGCTCAGCCAGGCAGGCAGCCCAGCCAGGCAAGCAGGGACCTGCCCTGCCAGGCACCTACACAGGAAGGCAGGGACCTGCCCAGCCAGGCAGGCATCCAAGCCAGGCAGCCACTGCCCAGCCAGGCAGGCAGCCCAGCCAGACAACCACTGCCTAGCCAGGCAGGCAGCCCAGCCAGGCAGGCAGCCAAGCCAGGCAGGAAGGGACCTACCTTGCCAGGCAGGCAGGGACCTGCCCTGCCAGGCACCTACACTGGCAGGCAAGGACCTGCCCAGCCAAGCAGGCAGCCCAGCAAGGCAGGCAGGGACCTGCCCTTCCAGGTATCTGCACAGGCAGGCAGGGACCTGCCCAGCCAGGCAGGGACCTGCCCAGCCAGGCAGGCAGGGACTTGCCCAGCCAGGCAGGCAGGGACCTGCCCAGCCAGGCAGGCAGCCCAGCCAGGCAGGCAGCCCAGCCAAGCAGGCACTGCCCAGCCAGGCAGGCAGCCGAGCCAGGAAGGCATGGACCTGCCCTTCCTGGCACCTGCACAGGTAGGCAAGGACCTACCCTGCCAGGCACCTGCACAGGCAGGCACTGCCCAGCCAGGCAGGCAGCCCAGCCAGGCAGGTAGGGACCTGCCCTGCCAGGCACCTGCACAGGCAGGCAGGGACCTGCCCAGCCAGGCAGGGACCTGCCCAGCCAGGCAGGCAGCCTAGCCAGGCAGGCACTGCCCAGCCAGGCAGGCAGGGACTTGCCCTGCCAGACACCTGCACAGGCAGGCAGCCCAGCCAGGCAGGTAGGGACCTGCCCTGCCAGGCACCTGCACAGGCAGGCAGGGACCTGCCCAGCCAGGCAGGCAGTTCAGCCAGGCAGGCAGGGACTTGCCCTGCCAGGCACCTGCCCTGCCAAGCACCTGCCCAGCCAGGCAGGCAGCCCAGCCTGGCAGGCACTGCCCAGCCAGGCTTGTCATGCTGCACCAACATTGAGGCAGGCTCGAAGTTTGGTGGTTTGGCACGATTTTTGGTTTTTGAAATCGAAGTTTGTTTTTAAGGCACGGATTTTTGTTTTTAGGCTCGAAGTTCGGTTTTTACGCACGAATGCATACATTTTGACTCGAATTTTCATGAACAAAACTGAAATAATAAACACTTACCATTGTATCATCCCAAAACATTTGAAGCAACCCTTTTGGAATCTCTGCCCAGTCAAGTGTGATCAGTATTTTACGAGTTAGGATGCCAATGTGTTTGGAATATTTGTTGCGCCAGTGCCCAGTAGGTTGACCCAACTCGTCAAACTCTAGAACCATATGTTCCCCGGGCTTCTTAAATGATTTTGTTGGACCCCTAACCTTTCTGTTTCCCGATGCCTTTTGTGTACTGCTGGTTTTTAGCTGACGTTGCTTCTCCATTTGGCCGTTTGAATCTTGTACAAACTCGGAGACAATATCATCCACAATAGGGGGGACACATTCAGCTGACATCTCATAAGCGTCAAACCTGCGCTGCAACTCATCATGAGCTTGGTCTTCTGGTTCGCCCAAATCTTGCTCCTTATTCACATCATACAAATCGTCACCAGATTGAGAACTATCATGGTCTTCATCATTCATAACCTCTGCGTGGTGAATGTGTTCATCACGACCCATTTTATGTACACACCTACCACCACAAGTAACGTAAATAATTAGTACACAAAACATGTTTACAAGCTGAAAATGCTAATACAAGAAAGAATTGAACAAAATATGTACAGAGTGGCAAAACTGAGCTTCTACCATTCCCAACTTCGTTATTTTCATACCTATCACACAACTATCCTTGTAACAACTCACATTAGGTATACTAATAAGTGTTTAAAATATGAGAATGCGATAAATGAAATGATTCCATGCTAATACAACAACGAAGTGAACAAAATATGTACAAAATGGAAAAAAAGGGCTTCTACCTTTCCCAACTTCGTTAATTTCATTCCTAGTTCACATCTAATCCTTCTAACAACTCACATTAGGTAAACAAAATATGTTTACTAGTTGAAAATGCGATAAAGGTAATGATTTCATGCTAATACAAGAACGTAGGTAGAAAAATATGTACAAATTGGCAAAAAAGAAGATTGACATTACGATGCAAAAACAAATGTACCTCATTCGAGATTCCCTCATTGTGGTCTGCTCGAATATAATTTGCATCCTTGTCTACATCATTTGATACGTCAACTCTAGGGGCAGTGAAAGGGGGCGAATCGTCAAACGCATCATATTCGTCCTCGTCTTCGACATCTCCAACCCCTAAGATTCTTCTCTTGCTAGCAAGGACGATGGACCATTTAGGATCGGCTGGGTCGGTGACACAGAATACTTTCTTAACTTGAGATGCAAGGATGAATGGTTCCAAACTATCCCGCAGGTGGCCAAGGTCTACAAGAGTGAAGTCATCGTGTCTGATGTTGCGCCTAATATTATCGACCCATTTACATTTAAATAGACCTACCTTGAACTCACGATAATCTAGTTCCCATATTTCCTGAATTCGTCCGTAGTAGGATAATTGTGCGTCAACCGGTGATGTATCCTTCGCACTGGCAAACTCTGTTGATGAAGCCACAAGCGTGACACCACTATTTTGAGTCAATGAGGATTTCTGATCACGATGCTTAGTCCAGAATGTATACCCATTAATGTCATATCCCTCAAAAGAATAAACATCTTCCTTTGGACCATAAGCTAGCAACTTTATAGTATCAGAGACACTCTCATCCAATTGACGCATGACTCGATCATGGAACCATGTCACAAACATCTTATTATGCAACTGCATTAGTGCCCTTTCCCCTTTTGATGGAAATTCCGCACGCAAACTATCCATGTGCTCTTCTAAATATGGGTGAACCTCCGCAACATGATGAAGCACAAATAAGTGAGCTTGATCATGAGTAGGTGAGATCCGTTTCGACCCGAGTGTGCCATGACCATCAAGTCTCCCTTCATGTCGGGAAGTGGGAAGCCCAATTGGTTCGGCAACGGCAACATACTCCGCCACGAAATTACCAATCTCCTCCGCCACAATCCCTTGAATCATACTACCTTCTGGATGGGCTGGATTCCTGACTTTATGTTGTAATGTGCCCATGTGTCTTTCAAAAGGATAGCACCACCTCATAAAGACTGGACCGCACATCTTGATCTCACGAACCAAATGAACGACCAAATGCACCATGATGTCAAAAAATGATGGTAAAAAATACATCTCAAATTTGCACAATGTTACAACTACATTCGCTTGGAGAGCATCAAGTGTAAAAGGATCAAGCACTTTGCTGCATATAGTGTTGAAAAACGAACAAAGGCTCGTAATAGCTTCTCTCACGTGCTTTGGTAAAATACCACGAATGGCAATCAGTAGGAATACTTGCATCATCATGTGACAATCATGAGATTTCATACTAGTTAACTTCAATTCCCCATTCAAGGAAACGAATCTTTTCATGTTTGACGAGAAACCAGAGGGAACCTTAATGTCATACAAACAAGCACAGAACTTCCGTTTTTTGTCCTTTGACAATGTGTAGCAAGCTGGAGGTAAATACACCTTTTCATCTTTCTTCTTTGATACACCGATGCCCTTTCCTTTACCCTCCCCCTTACGTTTATTGTCACCATCTTCCCTTATCTTTTCCATTACCATTGCCTTCCCTTCCTTTGGCTGCACCCACAATTCCGGACGAACACCCCACGCTTCCAAATCTAATCGGGCGCTCTTCCCATCCTTTGTCTTGCCATGAATACCCATTATTGTCCCAACAACTGCATCACAAACATTCTTCTCTATATGCATCACATCGAGACAATGTCTAATATCATGTTCTTTCCAGTACTCAAGCTTCCAAAAGATCGATTCCTTTTTAAATAAGGCATGTGGGTCTAAAGGTTTTGAAGTTTTACCAAAAACAATTGGTATACCCTTCACTCGACCATACACCTCATGTCCACTCAATGGCCTAGACGCAACCCCTTCTTCAACTTTCCCATTGAAGGCCTTTTTCTGCTTACGATATGGGTCATCGCGCCGAAGCAATCGTCGGGTCCTCACGTACACATCTTTGCTGTAGTGTTCAAGGTACACGTTTGGTGTGTCATCGATACAAACAGGACATGCTTTATGCCCTTTGTTCTTATACGCGGACAGGTTGCCATATGCGGGAAAATCATTAATGGTCCACATCAGGGCCGCACGCATTAGGAACATCTCGTTCTTATGGGCATCATAAACAGAGACTCCTTTGTCCCACATCTTTCTCAAATCATCAACAAGGGGCTCAAGGAAAACATCAACGTCGTGTCCAGGTTGCCTTGGACCAGTTATTAAAAGAGAAACATTATGTTCTTTCGTTTCATACACAACCACAGAGGCAAGTTGTAGATCACTAAAAGTACCGGCCATGTGCTGTGTTGGGTACTCAGAGTGCCAAATGGATTCATACCATCGGTGCACAACCCAAGCCTCAAATTTCTCACTTCATCACCAAATGCCCTGAACTTCATATCGATGTTCTTCCAAGCCGGAGAGTCAGCCGGATGCTTCAGCAAACCGTTTTTCTTTCTTCCCTCTGCATGCCATCTCATGTTCTTAGCATCTTTTGGTATTGAAAATAGACGCTTGAACCTTGGAATGATGGGAAGATACCATAACACTTTGGCAGGAGGTCCCTTCATACCAGCGTTGCAGCTCTTTCGCTTGTAACGCGACTGACCACAAAGTGGACATTCCTCCAACTCTTCATATTCATTTCGATAAAGAACACAGTCATTAGGACATGCATGTATCTTCTTATACTCCAAACCAAATGGACACATGAGTTTCTTTGCATAATAGTACGACTTAGGAAGTTCATTCTCATCAGGCAACATGTCACATAACACAGTCAACAAAGAAGTAAAACTAGTGTCGCTCCAGTTATACTTTGACTTAATGTTAAAAAGTGTTAGCACGGCTGATAGTTTGGTGTATTTTTTCGACCCGGGATACAAAGGCTTTTTGGCAGCCTCTGATAACGACTCAAATACATCACATCAGTCACCAAATTCACCTTCAACATTATGCATCATCTCATCCAAGTGATCACCACCACCGTCCTCGATCTCATCCCCATCATCATCTCCATCTCCACCACCATCACTACCATAATCATCTTCCGCACGAATCTCGGCTTTGTAATCGTGAGTATCATTCCCAACAACATTCTCCCTATAGGATCCCTGTTCACCGTGCTAAACCAACACATGATATTGAGGCCTAAACCCATGACATACCACATGATCCCTTATTGTATCAACACTGTCGACCATTGTCACATTATTACAGTTGACACAAGGACAATAAAGGTCATTCACACCCGTTTTGATCTGATATTGTGAAGCACTCTCGCAAAACTCTTGGACCCCATTAAAGATATCCAACGTATCACGTCTACCATACATCTAACCACGATCCATCAACGTTTTCAATTACCTTTACGCAAACCAACACATTTTAAATAATGTAAAATTGCAACATATAATCAAAGTACATTGTTTGTATTTATATCGTTAATGCATATAGTGTAAAAATGAATGCTCCCAAAAAGGTCCTTATCACTCCAACCTAACCCATCCTTGAACGTCTAATCTCACTAGTGAATCTATGTCAACTTTCCAATTTTAAGGAAAATCCGGCAGCATTTCGCCCCAGTTCTCCAAGTACACAATGTAGGTAAATAATTACCTACATATGCACCCGGAGAACATGGAGACGAAATGCTAGGCCAAGATATTCCTTAAAATCGAAAAAGAGACATACATTAACTACCTAAGTGAGATTAAACGTCCAAGAACAGTCCCAACCGGGGACTATTCAAGTCTTCCTCCTAATGAGAAAGACTTGAACGGGTATCTAGGCAAATGATGATGCAAGCATTCAAAAATTTCCATTTTTTTGACATTTAACAAAACACAAGTTAATTCATTCATACAATGCTAATTGGACTACCTACAAGCAAACTAAGCTCACTTACAATCCATATTAATAATTCATCACTTTTTAGCTACTCAAATTCAAACAACTTATAACATTATACAATTAAGGTAAGAATTAACATTTTGTATACGAATAATTATTAAAATAACTAACATAAAATATGATAACTAATATTGAAACCCTAAAATTTGGGAAATTGTTAAGAACATGTAAATAAGGTAGTAAGATAAAGTAAGCATGAACTCACTCTAATTTGTGAGGGACAAAGAGAAGGAATGCCTGTGGTGGTGGTGTTTCGGTGTGAAGGTGAGAAGGGCAGCAGGGTCCTCAAGCAACGTCGCAGCAGCAAGGGTCGTGGTGAGGCCAAGTGTGGTGGCTAGCAGCGTCAATAAGCAACAACAGCAGCAAAGCGTCCACAACAGCTGTGGTGGTGGTTGTCGCGGCGGGTGGAGGCGGCGACAGTGCAGGGTGTGGAGTCCAACAATGACCTAAAACAACGCCAATGGTGGTGGGTGCAGCGGCTTTTGGCAGGTTGTTGCTAGTTGTTGTGGTGGGGTTAAGTGACGGTGGTTATGGTGGAGTGTAGGTGTGTGAGAGTGGAAGTTCAAGGGAAGCAATGGTGGAAGCGAAGAAATGGAGGGGAATTCAGAACAAGGAATACGTTGAAATGGAGGGGAAAAATGGAGGTAATGCCGGGTTTTTTTTTTTTTGAAAAAGGGAAGCGGTTTGAACCCTCTTCAAATAGATTTTTGGAAGCGGTTCAACCTAAACCACTTCCAATTCTTCCTTTTTTTTTATTTTTAAATTTGGGCGGGTATTTGTAAGGAATTTGAAGCGGATTTGATAAACCGCTTCCAATTATTGGCTTCTAATTTGGTTTTTTCTACTAGTGGAAGCAAAAGGGGAGGACGTGGCCGGTTTGGTTGGGTTTAGAGGGAAGCATGACTTCTTTTTTCTCTATGCTTGGTTTAGGTCTTGTTTGCATTTTGATCAACGATACCTTGGATTGTGTGTCTTGTTGCTTGTTTGAGTAAGTTTTGATTTCGTGCATGGTTGTTCTAAGTAGGATCCATTGACTTCATTCCGTGCTTAATTAGATTTATATGCAATGGCATAGTTTATTTGATCTTGTGTGTGTTTCCCTTGGTTTTTGCTCGAGGACTAGCAAAAGGGTAGTTTGGGGGGTTTTGACAAGCGCACTTTAGGGCGCGCTTTAGAGCATATATTAGGATGATTTTGGATGTATTTGGGGCCGTTTTGGCCGATTATTACCTTGTTATGCTTATGTCCCCTATATTACGTGCTTCACGGGTTTCCGGTTTGTTTCTTATGTGTTTTCAGGTAATATCAACCGAGTTTAGTCGGATCCCGAGCCCTTGATGCGTAACCGAGCTAGCCTTGACCGAAGTCCGAGGAGTTAAGGAAGTTCAAGTGCCGTGCATTGATTACATAGCACAGGCAGCACGACCGTGCAAGCCAATAGCACGGCCGTGTCAGTATCCACGCACCAGCACGGCCGTGCCAGATGTTGCCCGTGCCCATGTCAACTTCAGTATGAGCCCCGTGCTAGAGCATATTCAGCACGTCCGTGTCATTTTTAGCACGGCCGTGCCAAGCAGCTGCACGGCCGTGCCAAATATAGCACGGCCATGCCAAATTGAAGAAGAAATCCGGTTTAGCTACTGATAAGCTAGCACGGCCGTGCCAATTATAGCACGGTCGTGCTGATCCAGGGTTGACTGCGCGCTTGACTTCTCCGAATTAGAAGACGTATATAAGGCCCGACTTTAAGGGGCATTTTGAGCCTGATTTAGAGATAGTTTTTGAGAGCCTTTGTAGAGTGTTACTGGAGAACGTTCTTGGGATTAGAGATTCATTAGTTTTCTTAAAGGTTATTCTAGCGATTTTAGTTTCTCGGATTGATTTGAAGCAAGATTTGTGAAGATTCTTTGATTATTCATTGACGACGGATATCAAAGTTCTAAACTTTTCCATTGATTCGCATCAATACAATTGGTGTTATTCATTCTTGTTTATTAATCTAGCTTTATTATTCTTTAGTCAGAATTTATGTTTAGATCTATGATGTTTATGGAATCTATTATTGCTTTGATTATGAATATGTGTGAGTAGTTTCCTAGCTAGGATTTCGGGATGAAACCCGGCCTAGGCAATCTACGTAATTAAGGATTGATTTTGATAAACGGATTGTGATTAAATTGATTATATGCGATTGCATGTTAATTCACTATAATAGGAGTAGCTAACCTAGAATCTTGAATTTGATTGCATGATATGCTTGATTTGAACAAGAGTTTGTGAATGGAGTATTTCATTATTGAATGTGGTTTGATTATGTATCGAGTCATGTTAAGTGCATGAGAAATCCAAGCTTAGTATTGCCCGTTGTCTTCCTATCGCACGATATTGATCAGACATATAGTCTTTGCATATCCCGTTTGTCTCTATGATTCCTTGTTGCGTAGTTACCGATGGTTTGGTGAATTCCCGTTCTCCCTAGTGTCTTAGTTTATTGATTTATTCCATCTTATTAGTAGTATTTTAGAACACCATTTTCCATTGATTTCGAACTAGCTTAGGTTTAAGATTGATTTGCAATTACTCTCGTTCCTCGTGGACCGAACCTTTATTTTCCATTGTACTTGGTTATAGGGTGTTCGTATAAGTATTGTTTGATTGAGAGTTAGATTGTAGCGACCGATTTAACCCTTGTCACATAATCTGACGACTCCTCTTCCTCCCCTCCCTCATCCTCTTGGGCTTGGTTCATGATTCGATCATTATACTCTTTGGAGGAGGCGGCGAACTGACGCTCCCAGCCCTCGTAGCTGGTCTCCGGGAAGAGAGCCCCCCAAGTCATCTTCATGATGGCATTGTAGTCGTCCATCATGTCGTTGACCAAGCCTACCTTCTCCTCCTCAGCCCTTGAAGTATACTTCTTGGCGAGTTGGACTTCCGGGTTTTACAGGCGGACCTTGAGCTTGTCCACTCGGGTGCGGAGTGCGTTTGCTTCTTGTCCACCTCCTTGAGGGGCTCGAGCTTAGCCTTGAGGTTCTTCACGGACGCCTCCAGCTTTGAGATCCGCTTCTTGGCCGCCTCCCAATCAGATTTGACCTGCAAATTGGCAGTCGCCTGATAAATACAGTATGTCAGTGGTCAGAAGTTCATTTTGGGAAATTTGAAACATAGCTTTGGCCAGACAACGGTGTCCTTGGCATCCGGCACGCACAATACGAAACCATGTCCCATGACATGGTCAGCCCTAAAACTTCCATTTTTTTTGGCCGTAGTCTTCTGCCTGCCTGCGGGAATATGACAGTTATAGGCGGCATACATCTCTCGGCGACTTGCAGCCAGCTCAACCCAATTATCTCCTTTCCCTACTAAAAGGGATTTTCTCGCTGTTTCCAACCGAGAGTGCGATTCCTTAGAGGCGTCAGACGGCCTGCCTGAGGTGCTTGTTTCAGGCTCGCTGTCAGAGCAGTCGGACCTATTGCCCTCCTGCGGGGTTTGTTCAGCAAAGTCCAAGATGTCATTTTGAACTTCCTCCCCTGATTCTTCTAAAATGGAATCACTGGGGGTACTTTGGGCGCCAGGCGGCACGTCAGATAGCTCGCTAACAGGCGCATAAAAGGAGGAGTCGTCTGAGTTCGTCATACTTGTAGTTTGTTTTATTCTGGCCATGGTGTCCTGCATAGACGCATAGACAGTCAGACTTGGAGAAGTTCACAAAGGGAGGTCCAGCAAGGGGTAGTCGACACTCCTAGTTCTAGATTCAGCCGTCCCGGTGACCGGCTGATCACTAACTTAGGTCGTGCCGTGTGCTTTTAGGTTACCATTTTCAAAAAAGGAAAACACATAAAGAGAAAGTACGAAAGTGAAACAGGCGTTTACCTTTAGTCTGTAAAGTCGAAGGCGCTTGAAAGAGTCTTGGGCGGCTGTAAGAGCAGGCGACAGTTGTTTTTCTCGGAAAATGACAAGCTCTCAAGTTAAGAGTTCTGTCATAAATTTCTAAGAATGTCCAAAAAATGATTGGGACATCCCCTATTTATAGGAAGGTAATTCCAAGGGACACTTCAAAAAAAAAAATGGTAAAAACCGTCGACCAATCCGCATGTGACATCTGTCACAAGCGCCACGTGGCAAGCCACGTCACCCCTGTGGGGGGAAAATGATTAGGGGATTTTTACCCAGCCACGTGGACTAATCAAGACCCTCCACGTGGACCAACCAGAGTTTGCCACGTGTCACTTCATGAAGAGTCCAAAGTGGACCAATCAGAGCACGACACGTGGCAGACATATTGTCAACTAGGAGAGGTGGCCTTCAACGGCCCAAACTCCAAGGAAGCCCAATCCGTCCAAGGTTTACGTGACCTAGGATTAGGCACGCGCTTTGAGACCCTATAAAAGGGAAATGAGATTTAGAAATATACACAAAAACTAAGAAATCATTAATTGCAGATACTCTCTTGGAATCCGAGATGGACTTTACTCTTTCGCACTTTACATCTTCCGAACACGTTCTAACTTGATCGTTGGAGGCAGAACTCTACCCAACCGGAGTCTCCGTTGTTTTCTAGGTACAGGCGTCCGGAGTCTAATCTTGGTGTTGTAACTCTCCTGAGGGACACAGAAAACCCCGAAACATTGCCCTTCTCCCACAATAGATCACTTATCTCAACAAGGACATCCAGTGCCCTAATCTGCATCAAAAAAGATCCTACCATAAGTTCGTATTCCAACTGAATAACATGATTTATGATAAAACACAGCCATCATACTAGGTCATCCTTAACTTTTGAATGTGTATCGAAGGGTTGGTCATACAAGGTAAATAACCCAAACATGCCTGCCCTGCAAATCAACATCAAGACACCACCAATGCTCTCCCTCCTTCTCATCCACCTCTATCACAGGCATGAAAACCTGAAAAAATATTTTCATCAGACAATTTGCTAACCTACAGTTCCACATGAAACTTAGACTAAAGGGAAACACTAAACTCCCCAACAATCACTCACCGCACGAATCTGGTCTAAACTACAGGTAAGGAATGCCTTCCCGTACTTCTTAGCCAAATGCTTATGGTCACCCTTTTTCTTCATAACAAATATCTAATCAAAAAGCAAAAAAAAAAAAAAAAAAAAAAATTCAGTTATCATTTATAAACCACAAATGATAAAAAAAACTCAATACACTTACTACATAGGTAGGGTCTAGAAGAATGCGCTTGTCATTTTCACCATATTCGTGCACCCAAGTTTTAATGTACAAAGAAGAAGCCATCCAAACGTACTGATCACCAACCCTAGCTCTGCCTCAAAAAACGCGGTAACAGCCCCGTTGAGTAGCATCTATGCCATTGCATTTAATTATTGAAGGCCCGCGACTACAACACCACAGCAAAAACAACAAAAAAGTCACTGCTACGAGAATAGGGGCAATTATTAGAATACCAAAAGGCAAACTAAAGCTTTGGTTACTTACTAAAGGTCATTCTTATGACGCTTATTACTCAGTGTTTGCACAATGGCACGGTTGGGATCATCAGCATTCAACCCCTCGCCCTAGTCAGCATTCAACCCCTCGCCCTGATCAGCCTCCCCAATGAACCCATTGGCCCCATCAATCACCACATTCATATCTTTTTCCTCAGGACTTTCTTCATAAACTTTATTCTCCCGTGTTAAGCTCCGCATTCATGGCATTGGCCCTAAGGTCTTCAAGATCTTTTTCAACATGACTTCCTTGACCTACTCTCCCTACTCTGTTAACCTCCTTTGGAGTTTTCCCAGGGCTCTTGACAGAAGGTGAATAAGTGGTATTTGGATCACCTTCCTTACCTCCCCTTTCTCCAACGACTTCTGCTGCCTTTGAGGTACAACCTGCTATAGCCTTCCCCACAATCCCCTCAACAAGGGATACAATCCTAGGGGTCATCTGTTCCATCACCTAATACCATTCCAACAACATTAAAAATCATTAGTATTAAATCATCAATGAATCTTAAAATACACACAACAAGGATTACAGACTTCCTGGTACGCCAAACTATTGACAACAGAGTTGTTACTCATCCGGGAGTTGTCTACCACCCCACTTGCACTTTCACCTTTTCTGTACCTAGGAACGAGGGGATGTGGCTCACCATATGCCACATCTATGGCCTGCAAGATTAATTTAAAAAGAAATTACTCTTTACAATTTGTTTCTAATGTAACAGAGATTGAATGGGCATCAAACAATAGCACAATGTAATTACCAGAAGCTTGCCATATTCATCTTCATCTTTGGACAACCTGTCCTCGAAAACTGCAGCCTTCACCTGATCCGTGCTCCACACCTTGAGCCTCGGGAACACATCCCACTACAGAGGAATGCGGTCCAAATGATCTAGGTAGAAGATCTGAAATATTTAAACCAAAAGACATACATTAAATAGAGCAGTAACTTATTTGAGAGTAACTAATTTCATAAAGATTATTTGTGTATATAATCAAATACACAAGTAAGTAAAATTACAAGACCGAAAATAATACTACCACCACATCTAGACTTGAAACCATTTTTCTGAAACCTCCTTTGAAAACATAAAGATGTATCCTTCAACCAATCAAATGTAAGACTACACCAGTCATACTGATTAGCTTGAGTCGCGAATGTTGGAGCAGGAACTAATGACACTGCGAGGTTAGACAAATTTGTTGTGGTACAAAGGATCTTCCCAAGTGACACTAGCAAGAACTCCGTCATAAATTCCTCCTCGTCCTCCTCCGATTGAAGCTTCATCAGATTTCCTGAACTATCAACTGGACAAAGGGCTTTTGAAGCTTCCGCCAAAGATATAGTCTCTTTCTTCGGCCCGACACCATATCTATTAAAACCCTATTCACCTTCTTTGATCTCTTCAAAAAATTCCATGTCCACCCCTCTAGGAACCGGCCTTTTCACCATTGATATTCCAAGGATTGAATACACTTGATCAGACCCAACGGCAAAACTCCACCAAGTTCATATCGCTTCTCACTCTAGTCATCAGGCAGTAACAAAACTGGCGAGGAATGTTCTTCATATCCAAACTCAGCAAACTTCCAAACCCCATCCTTTTCACCAAGTTCATCTGACGATCATCTGATTTAAATTTATCAATATCTTCCCAAAAGGATCCTACTCTACAAACAACCTTTGGCGGCTGTGACAAAAATAGAGGAAAACTGAAGTTAGCTTACTCAAAAACAATGACATGATCGCTGTTTGCTTAAAAGAACTATTCACAACAACAACAAAGAATTCATACCTTCCCAACATTATCAAAATGGGTCTTCAACAATTCACCCCTCTGACAGACCTTTTGTCCCTCAGATTTTGGTACCTTCCTCCTTTTGGGTTCTTCTGCCTGACATGCACCCATCTTTCTTCTCTTACTCTTACTCATAAAATACTGCTTCAACATATTCTCAATGACCCTGAGCTAGATTCAACTTCATCTTCGTACTCCGATTGTGTCGAACCAGAACCAGATTCATCATCACCGCTTTCCTCAACAATCATTTTCTGTTTAGGTAATCTATGATTGCTCTTTGCCTTAACAGCAGGTGTAACAACTTAGAAATTTCTTTCCTTAAAAATACCTATTTTGCCCTTTTTAAAATATGAAATAGGAAAATCTAAGACATTACCGCCACCGTGAAAATGGCTAAGGCAAATATCAAAGACACACAACGGAAGACTATCTTTAAAACCATTCAAAACAAGTCAACTTAAAAAGTCAAACCAAAAGGAAGTAAAGTCAAACAAAATCAACCTACAATTTGGAACCATCGTAGGCCCTTAAAACCAAACAATACTTAAAACCTTTGCGTTAGTCTCACGAGCACAATAAAATAAATAATATTCAAAGAAAATTAAACACATCATATTCCTATGGAAACTAAGCATGATTCATTCTTCACTCATGACCATCATCAAAATGCTTCATCACCTGAAAAAGCTTATCTCTACTTGTCCCCACTACTCGCCATTAGAAATGGGTCATCGTAGGGCCAAGATAAAGACAAGACTAAACAAACATACAACGCACAATCAGCAATGGTAAGTACATAAGCGTAATAAAAACACACTAACATGCTTTCATCCTATCATCACACGACTTACTTTGTTGCACCTGTTTACAAGCATACACCATACCAAACGACTAACTAATAAATAAACAAATTGCTTACTTAATTTGATTACGCATCGAACGGGTTTCCCACCAAATCCCTGCCCCAAATAAATTGAGGTAAACTACACCGGGAGCTAATCGGGTAGGAAAATGTCACATGAAGTTACTGAACGTCCTGTGCATAAAATAAATAAAAAGGAAAATACAGCGTCATGTACTCGCAGTGATGGTTAAATATAAAACCCCATAACTCCCCCATATGTTCATACTCAAGGTATATACGTTCCAAGAGTTTTGGTGGGTAATCTCTTTCACTTTACGTTGTTTACATATTATTATACTTGGTGATGGCTCTCAAACCATAACACAATCAACCATTATAATTCATTCTAGCAATCAAACGTATCAATTTAATTCTTGAATAATTAGTGACCACATAACTTTAATGTTGAACCCTTTTTAAATTGCCTCGGTTTTAAATAACACCTTAAGCGCATAAAGCACCACAAATCTTATCCCTCGGTGTTTAGAACACCTTAAGTGCACTTAGGCACCAAAATATAATTTTATCCTCCTATACATAGACACTTAAATAACTCCTTCCTCATGCTTATAGCATTATTAAAAATTATATGAACCATAATAAGATTACCTTTTCATATTCCAAACCACATTAAACATTTAGTTTAATTAATCATGCTCTCTATCATGCCAACAATAAAGTGTGGTTCGTAATCAACATGCCAACATAATTAATTCCAATCACCAATTCATCATAAATAATTCATACATCACAAATCATTCACCAACATCAATCATACAACAAATTCCAACCAACACCTATCATGATACTACTTGGAATTAATTTATCAAAGCCTAGCCTGCTTCTACATATTCAAATAGTTACCAAGTACGCGAACGTACCTTGAATATGATCTCAAAATCGCTATGACTAAATAAAATCACTCACTTGGAAACCTCTTACAAACCAAAATTACAAAGAGGCATTAATACTTATTCAACACAAATTTCCAGCAATATATACACTCTTTTAATCACTCCTAAACTCTCTAAAAACAAGCTGAAATTTGATTTAAAACCCTTACTTTTATTCCTAATTAATGGGTAAATAAAATCCTTTCAAGAAACATAATTATAGCTTATATATAAAAATTCCAGCTTCATTAAATCATCTAAAATTGTTGTAATTGTGTTTTAAAACACTTATTTCAATAATTGAAATTACCCATAAACAATTTCCATCAATATACATAAACTTAGAAACCTAGGGTTTATAATTTGTGCTTTTTAATTCAAAACCAAATCGGAAAATTTATATACATTATACTTATTATCAAACATCATAAAATCATCACAAAACCCAAAAACAATAATTAGTTTAAGAGTAGATTTAATTAAAAATCAAAAAGAATATTTATTTCTTGTTCGAACACCAGCGCACAACACCACCACGACAGGTTACTACCGCGCCCGCTGGTGGCTGCTGCTGCCGGCGATTGCTAGTGGTGGTGGTCGCCGGCCAGTGGGCATCCGTGGTGGTAGCCGGCGGTGGTGGTGTGTGTATAGGTGGTGATTGAAACAAAAATAAAATAAAGGGGAAGAGAAAAATTAAGGGAAAAAGAAAATAAGAGGAGAGAGAGAGTTTACCTTTAGGCAAAGTTTGATTTTTGCTCATATGATGGGTATTTATACCCTCTCTAAAAAACCCTCCTACTTAAAATTCCTTTACTACCCTTAATGATCCATTTCCTAGTCAAACTAGTATTTTGACTTTCTTTAAAAACTCGTTGACTTTAAAATTTCCTTTAATAAAATAATATGCCCCAAAGTTTCCATATCATGAAATAAAAATATTTTCAAGATTATTAAATAATTAAAATTAAACTTTTAATTAAAATAATTTTTTTTAAATTAATGAAACACCATAATTAATCCATTTTGAATTATTTTAATACTTTAAGAAATACTTATTTAAATTAAAATACGTATAAAAATATGGGGTATTATAGTCTACCCCCCTTAAAAGAAGTTTCGTCCCGAAACTTAGGTAACGAAATTCAAACTTTTTCCTCACTTTGTATAATATTGTTGTACTCTTTTGTCATACTTTTGCCTTTAATGTCTCTTTGAAAACAAAATTACTCGAAATAACCGTGAAAAATGTGCAAAAGCACAAAAATAACTGAAAATATAGGGAAAAAGCGCGAAATTCTACCGCATTCTACCCCTCTTAAGGTTAACGAGTTACGTCCCCGTAACTCACCATACCTTAAACAACTCAGGATATTTCTTTTTCATCTCATCCTCAGTTGCTTCTTCATACTCTTCATTAGACCATAGCACTTTAACAATCTTAACTTCCTTATTACGTGTACTACGCAATTTACTGTCAAGGATCTTGACATTTCTTTCTTTATAAGTTAAGCTTTGATCTAACTCAATGGTTTTTGGTTATAGCACATGTGACTTATCGGGGATATACCTTCTTAACTGAGATACATGAAATACGTCATGCACTTTACTTAGCTCCATAGGTAAGGTCAACCTATAAGCTACTTTGCCTATCCTTTACAATACATCATATGGACCAATATACTTTGGGTTAGGCTTTCCTTTCTTTCCAAATCTCATTACACCTTTCATTGGTGACACCTTTAATAATAATTTTTCACCAACCTCAAATTCTTCCTCTCTACGCTTCAAGTCCGCGTAGCTCTTTTAGCGATCTTGCGCCGCTTGAATCTTAGCTTGAATCTCCCTTACCTGCTTAACTGTATCCTTGATCATTTGATGCCCTAAAATCATTGTTTCACTTATGTCCTTCCAACAGATCGGACTGCAACACTTCCTTCCATATAATGCCTCAAATGGAGCCATGCCAATGCTTGCATGGTAGCTATTATTATAGGAAAATTCAATTAAGTCAAAGCTATCTTTCCATCCCCCTTGGAAATCTATAACACAAGCTCTCAACATGTTATCCAAGTTTTGAATGGTTCTCTGTGTTTGCCCATCTGTGGCAGGGTGAAATGTTGTACTCATCTTAAGTGTTGTACCAAAGTTTTCCTGCACACTCTTCCAGAACCTTGAAAGAAATCTAGAATCTTTGTTAGACACAATATCTTTTGGAACTCCATGAAATCTCACCACATTTTGATGTAAGCTTTTGCAAGTTGCTCTATCTTCCAAGTCCCCCTCATTGGTATAAACACTACAGATTTTGTAAGTCTACCCACCACTACCCAAATGGTGTCATTTCCACTCTTTGACTTTGGGAGGCAAGTCACAAAGTCCATTGAAATACAATCCCATTTCCATCTAGGAATTTCCAATGATTGCACAGTTCCTTACGATCTTTTGTGTTCTATCTTCACTTTCTGACAAGTTAGACACTTTTCCACAAATTCTGCAACCTCATTTTTCATCCTGGGCCACCAATACATCTTTTTTAAAGGAATGGTGTCCTTCCAACAAGTGTATAATTCCGGCACAGGGTTCAGAATTATTAGAAAGCTAATTCTTCAGTAAGGTCAAGTGATCGAAATACCTAGGTGGAGGCCGCTTCCGATCAGTAACCTTAATGTACAATTAATATTACAGTTTAATCTTCACTAAACCCTTCGGGTCGAACCTAATCGAAAAACCGATCCGAGACAACGAATCAATCCGAAGGATTTATTGAGTCGTCAGAGTTTTACGAACAAAGACGTCAGATATTGAGCTTAGAGCATCAAGATCGAGCGTCGCAAGTCGAGTCGAATTTGGAATTTGACGAGATGTGAAATCAATCAAGTTACAAGTTCTAGCCTAGCCGTAGCCTCACATTAGCCTAACTATGTGGGTGCTAAGCGCTGGCGCATTGCTAGCAGCAGCATTGCACATCACCACCCACCAGCCAGCAGCGTGCTAGGCATGCTTGGTTGTGCGTGCTTGTGCGTGTACGTGTGCCTCGCATAGCAGTGCCCTGCACCACGCACGAAGCAGCAGCGAAGCATTGCGTGCTGGCTGGCCTTGTGCTGGCTGGCTGCGCATGCATGCGGGCTGTGTGCGTGAGTGCTGGTTGGCTGGCCAGGCTGCCCAGCCTTGGTGCTAGGCACTAGCTGGCAGCCAAGGCAGGCTGCCAGCCAGCCACTTGGAGGGGAGGGCCGGTTTTGCTTGTGGGAACCAAGGGTTGGAGCTTTGCCTTGGGGAGAAAGGCTATGGTCCCCCCCTCTGGAAATGGTCCTCACCTAATCTCTCATCCTCCTTGTGCCACTTGTAACTTATTGATTGAATTGCAATTTTATTTTTTGTTTAAAATAAAATGGGAAAATTGCAAATCTCCCATATTGATTGTGAATGGGAAATCAAGGTTCATTTCCCTATAAATACCAAGGTTTTGGGATTTGGGAAGAACACTTGAGTGGAACTAAAAAGACATCTCCTTAGAAAAGTGAGAAAACCTTAAGTTCGTAAAACTCTAGTTTTATTGGTCGAGTTCTGACTAACCTTCGGGACTTGGACCGTTCGGGTCGGGTTCGTGGGTAAGAGCCGTTGGAGACCATCGCATTTGCAGGGTTCAAGTTTTGAAGTAAGAGCTCGGGATTCGAGCAAGGCACGCGCCAAGGATAAGAATGTCTTTTCCTTCTCTCTCTTAATTATTGTTTAATTTGTGATTGCATGCTTAGTCTCTTTAATTAGTGTGCGGGTCTTGGATGGGTTTCTTCTTCCGCGTAGAGTCGGACTCTACGAAACCGAACAACGGTATCGGAGCCCTTTAATTTTGAAACCCCTTTAATTTTGTCAAATCTCATTATTAATTTACATTTGATTAAATTAACTATGAGTGTAGCCCATCAAATTTTGTAGCATAAAGAAAGACCTAAATTGTTTTAAGAATGGTTCTTGAATAATTTAGGCTTGTGCACCATTAAAAATTGAATTTAAATAAGTTGGACTTGTTTGAATTTCATTTTTGCCCTAAATTGATTCTAAAATAAATTTAGATTAATTTTATGTCACATGTATAACGGGATTAAATTCCCGAGAAAAAGCACGCAAATTGAGGCAAAACACCCAAGCGCCACCAAGGCTAGCCGGGCTGCTCACTCAGCCCACATGTGGCTGCCTTAGGTGCGCACAAGGGTGCTCAACCTCAAATTGTTGTTGTTGCTGTGTGGCTGGGCTTATGTGAGCTACTATGTGCGTGGTGCGTGGTGGATGGCTGCTGGCCATGCTTGTATGTGCTGCTGGGCAGCGAGGCAGCAAGCCAGCCACTCGGCTGCCAGCACCAGCAAGCAGCCAGCATGCGTAGCATGCGCAGCAAGCTGCTGGTGCCAGCAAGCGTGGCATGCGTTGCTGGGCATGCATGCCAGCACCCACCACAGGTAGCCGCATCTCCCAAGTGCTGCTAGGCAGCCATGATGTGCATCCCACGATTTTTGGGTGGGTCGATATCTTGCTTAAATTGGGCTATCGGTTTTTGCAAAATTTTGTTTTTTTAATTTTATTTAATTATTTTAACGAGGCTAGGCCTCGGTTTTCCTAACTTTTGCATAATTTTAATTTTGATAAAATTTGGGTTAACCGGATTAATTAATTGGATTAATTAAGTTGGAAGCGGAATTTAGTGGGAGCTTCGTTCATTGCATGAACTAATTGCGTCTTAATCACATAAAATGTTAAACAACTTTGACTAGTTTTAATTAGGCGCGTTAATTGGATTAACCACCTAAGTTAGTTACTAGTTCGCGCGCGTTATGCATTGTTACTTGTTTTTCATTGTAAAAAGCATGGGCCATTCACATATAGTGAATGGATGAATGGAAGATATATTGTTTCACTGGTTTCGTGAAAATGGCAACTAGTGGGGCCCGATTAGGATAGTAAATACGGACTGCGATCCGTTATGTATTTTTGTAAATCTAAATACGGTCTGCGTACCGTTGCGTATTTTTATACCTTAATATTTAGATTAATCCTAGTCGTAGTAGCTAGTAGTTTTATTTTGGCAAAGATGTCTCAAGACTGCGTTTCTATGAAGACGAGCCAAGATGAAGACTCTTGAAGATTTGAAGATTTCAAGGGGTCATGCTAGTTGCCAAATGGATCTTATTTCATGTTTTTTAAATATAATTGTTCTTATATATGTGAATGATATGTTAATTGCATGTTTAGGATTCCAAATGTTCGATGATTAATTAAATTCACTTAAATCAACCAACATAAAAACCCTAGGTCCCTAAAATATTGAGCTTAAATATGCTATTCCAAGAACAACACTTACCGAACTAATACGCGTATGTGATGGGCTAGCCAAAGCGAGGCATCACTACTTCCCTAGGAACGTATGGTATACTAGGTATACAAGGTTGTCTTGGTTAAGCTCAACGATATCGGTAAGGAGCCCTTAGATTTGTGGCAATGGAGATAAAATGTCAAGGAAGCATTAGATGCGACGTTTTATCGAACCAAGAGTAGCTTGGAGCTATTAGCAATTGCATTGCTTACCCTAAAATATTAAGTGTTAAGACAAGCCAAATCATGCTTAATCACTTTTTGATTTTTGGGATCTTGGAATCATTTTATTCTCACCTGAAAGGGACTAATGTTAATGCGTGGATAAAATGCTTAATAAGATTGAAAAATTTGCATGAACGCTTTAGATTTCAAACTTATTGGTTTATGAATGGTTTTTCATTTCAAATTCTTTCAATTGTAGAAACATGTCTGCAAGTAACTCAAACAACCAGTTTTCATTACGCTCAATTCTCGACAAGGAGAAGTTGAGTGTGCCAAATTTTCTTGATTGGCAAAGGAATTTGCGTATTGTTCTCATGCAAGAGCCAAAAGAATACGTCCTTGATGAGGAAATGTCCGACTCAATGAGGAGGTCACCCAGGCTGCCCTTAACTGATGGCAAAGTGCCAATCGAGATGTCAAGTGCATCATGTTAGCCACTATGTCTCCGGACCTTCAAAATAATTTCTTTGAAAAGGAGACGGCTTTTGAGATCATTTCTGAACTTCAGAATATGTTTCAAGAGCAGGCCCGAACTGAAAGGTTCGAAACCCACATGCAGATCCTTGAGAGCAAGCTCAAGAAAGGAGAGCCAGTCAGCCCCAAGTTCTTAAAATGATTGGATTATTTGAGAACATGGAAAGGCTATATGCTGGGTATTCGACCGAGATGGCAATTGACAACATTCTCCACTCGCTGCACAAAGACTATGATCAGTTCAAGATGAACTATAATATGCACAGCATGGAGAAAACTCTCATCGAGCTTCATGGTATGTTGAAGCAGGCCGAGCAAACCCTCAAAGATGAGGGAAAGCATGACATGCTCATGGTGAGAAAGGCAAGCGATTTAAGCGCTCGGGCAAGAAGAGAAGCTTGGGAAAAAGAAGAAGAACTTTCCGCCTAAGTCAAGTGTTGCTAAGAGTGGCAAGGACAAGAAGGTAGCCTCTTCTAAATCCAGTTCCGAATGTTTCTATTTGAAGAAGAAGGGACATTGGAAGAGGGATTGCCTCAAATTCAAGGAAGATAAGAAGAATGGCACCGTTGCTTCTTCATTAGGTATTTTTGTTATAGACTTAAACTTTGCTAGTAGAACATCAGGGGTATTAGATACCGGATGTGGCTTACACCTTTGTTCCAATGCTCAGGGACTAAGGATAAATAGGAGGCTAGAGAAGGGAGAGGTCGAGCTTTGGGTCGGCAATGGAGCAAGGATGTATGCCGTATCCATTGGAAATCTCAGTTTGTCTTTGCCCTCAGGGCTTGTTTTAGAACTTGACAATTGCTATCATGTTCCTAGAGTTACCAAAAACATTATTTCAATTTCGGTGTTGGACGCCAAAGGTTTTGAATTTCGAATTAAGAACAATAGTTGTTCATTTTATTTCGATAATGTTTTATATGGTAAGGCATGTTCAGAAAATGGTCTTTATGTGCTTTCTCTAGAAAAACAAGTTTATAACATTAATGATACCGCCAAAAGGTCTAAGACCATCGAGTCGAATCAAACCTACTTGTGGCATTGTCGTCTTGGCCACATTAATGTCAAACGCATCAAGAAACTTCTTCAAGAAGGTGTTCTTGACTCATTCGACTTGGAGTCGTTTGAAAATTACGAAGGATGTCTATTAGGCAAGATGATAAAGCAGCCATTCTCCAAGTTGGGAGAAAGGGAAAGTGACTTATTGGGTCTAATACATACGGATGTATGTGGACCAACGAGTACACCCGCAAGGCAAGGTTATCGATATTTCATTACATTCACCGACAACTATAGTAGATATGGTTATATCTACCTTATGTTAAACAAATCTGAATCTTTTGAGAAATTCAAAGAATTTCAGAGTGAAGTTGAAAATCAACTTGGAAAGAAAATAAAAGCACTTCGATCGGATCGAGGTAGCGAGTATTTGAGCCATGAATTCGACGATCACTTGAAAGAAAATGGTATTCTTTCAGAGTTGACACCTCCGGGAACTCCACAATGGAACGGATTATCCGAACGGAGGAATCGAACCTTGTTAGACATGGTTCGATCAATGATGGGTCTTAGTGAACTTCCTATCTCTTTCTGGGGACACGCACTTCTATCTGCGGCACTAACACTGAACCGTGCTCCGTCAAAAGCTATCGAAAAGACTTCATATGAATTATGGACGAAGAAACCTCCAAGGTTGTCTTTTCTTAAGATTTGGGGTTGCGAAGCATATGTCAAGAGATTAATTTCTGATAAACTTCACCCAAAATCAGACAAGTGTTTCTTTATTGGCTACCCAAAAGAAACTAAGGGGTATTACCTCTACAATAAATCCATGAACAAAGTGTTTCTTGCTCATGATGGTGTCTTTTTGGAGAAGAAACACCTTTCCAAAATGACAAGTGGGAGGAAAATCGAACTTGACGAATTTCGAGAGGTAGAGCAACAAAGTCAACATGACAAAACTGACAATCAAATTGCTTTAGAAGCAGCTGTTGACATTGGTCAGAGTCAAACCGACAATGCAAATGCTCAACCTATTACCCAGCGTAGGTTGCGACGGCCAAGATCTCAACCAGACAAATCCCTTGGTATTGTCCTAACCGAAGATCAAGACATCCTAGTTATGGATGGAGATGAGCCGGCGACATACAAACAAGCTATGACGAGCCCCGACTCTGCTAAATGGAAAGAGGCCTTGAAATCCGAGAAGGACTCCATGTCTGAAAATCAAGTCTGGGACTTGGTTAATTTGCCCGAAGGTTACACACCTATCGGTTGCAAATGGAACTTCAAATTGAAAACGAACAAAGATGGAAATGTATCCATATATAAAGCTAGACTTGTGGCAAAAGGTTACAAACAAATTCACGGAGTTGATTATGATGAAACCTTTTCACCAGATGCAATGCTTAAGTCCGTCCGGATCATCCTAGCGATTGCTTCATATTACTATTATGAAATATGGCAAATGGATGTCAAAACCGCCTTCTTTAATGGGATTTTGGAAGAAACTGTGTATATGACCAAGCCAGAAGGTTTTGTTGATCCAAGCAATGCCGGGAAGGTATGCAAGCTTAAGAAGTCCATTTATGGACTAAAGCAAGCAAGCAGAAGTTGGAATCTGCGATTCGATGAAGCCATTAGCAAGTTTGGTTTTATCAAGAATCCAGATGAGTCTTGTGTCTACAAGAAGGTCAATGGGAGTGACATCGCATTCCTAGTCTTATATGTCGATGACATATTACTCATTGGAAACAGCACTAAACTGTTAGAGTTCGTAAAGGGATGGCTAGGAAAGTGCTTTTCAATGAAGGACTTATTGGGCATCAAGATCTATAGGGATAGATCTAAGAGGATGATTGGATTGAGCCAAAGTACTTATATAGATAAGGTACTTGCACGATTCAACATGGAAGGGGCCAAGAGATTGAATGGGCATCAAACAATAGCACAATGTAATTGCCAGAAGCTTGCCATACTCATCTTCATCTTTGGACAACCTGTCCTCGAAAACTGCAGCCTTCACCTGATCCGTGCTCCACACCTTGAGCCTCGGGAACACATCCCACTTCAGAGGAATGTGGTCCAAATGATCTAGGTAGAAGATTTGAAATATCTAAACCAAAAGACATACATTAAATTGAGCAGTAACTTATCTGAGAGTAACTTATTTCATAGTGACTATTTGTGTATATAATCAAATACACAAGTAAGCAAAATTACAAGAACGAAAACAATACTAACACCACATCCAGACCTGAAACCATTTTTATCAAACCTCCTTTGAAAACATAAAGATGTATCCTTCAACCAATCAAATGTAAAACTACACCAGTCATACTAATTAGCTTGAGTCGCGAATGTCGGAGCAGGAACTAATGACACTGCGAGGTTAGACGAATTTGTTGTGGTACAAAGGATCTTCCCAAGTGACACTAGCAAGAACTCCGTCATACATTCCTCCTTGTCCTCCTCCGACTGAAGCTTCATTAGATTGACTGAACTATCAACTGGACAAAGGGTTTTGAAGCTTCCGCCAAAGATATAGTCTCCTTCTTCGGCCCGACACCATACCTATTAATAATCCTATTCACCTTCTCTAAACTCTTGAAAACATTCCATGTCAACCCCTCTAGGAACCGGCCTTTTCACCATTGATATTCTAAGGATTGAATACACTTGATTAGACCCAACAGCGAAACTCCACCATCCCTAAACGTTAGGGTCCCATCGCTTCTCATTTTAGTCATCAGCAAGTAACAAAACTGGCGAGGAATGTTCTTCATATCCAAACTCAGCAAACTTCAAAACCCCATCCTTTTTCACCAAGTTCATCTGACGATCATCTGATCTAAGTTTATCAATATCTTCCTAAAAGGATTTTACTCTACAAACAATCTTTGGCGGTTGTGACAAAAAAAGAGGAAAACTGAAGTTAGCTTACTCAAAAACAATGACATGATCGTTGTTTGCTTAAAAGAACTATTCACAACAACAACAAAGAATTCATACCTTCCCAACATTATCAAAATGGGTCTTCAATAATTCACCCCTCTGACAGACCTTTTTTCCCTCAGATTTTGGTACCTTCCTCCTTTTGGATTCTCCTGCCTGACATGCACCCATCTTTCTTCTCTTACTCTTACTCATAAAATACTGCTTCAACATATTCTCAATTACCTTGAGCTAGATTCAACTTCATCTTCATGCTCCGATTATGTCGAACCAGAACCAGATTCATCATCACCGCTTTCCTCAACAACCATTTTTTGTTTAGGTAATCTATGATTGCTCTTTGCCTTAACAGCAGGTGTAACAACTTAGAAATTCCTTACCTTTAAAATACCTTTTTTGCCCTTTTTAAAATAAGAAATAGGAAAATCTAAGACATTACCGCCACCGTGAAAAGGGATAAGGAAAATATCAAAGACACACAGCGGAAGACTATCTTTAAAACCATTAAAAACAAGTCAACTTAAAAAGTCAAACCAAAAGGAAGTAAAGTCAACCAAAATCAACCTACAATTTGGAACCATCGTAGGCCCTTAAAACCAAACAATACTGAACACCTTTGTGTTAGTCTCACGAGCACAATAAAATAAATAATATTCAAAGAAAATTAAACACATCATATTCCTATGGAAACTAAGCATGATTCATTCTTCACTCATGGCCATCATGAAAATGCTTCATCACCTGAAAAAGCTTCTCTCTACTTGTCCCCACTACTCGCCATTAGAAATGGGTCGTCGTAGGGCCAAAATAAAGACAAGACTAAACAAACATACAACGCACAATCAACAATGGTAAGTACATAAGCGTAATAAAAACACACTAACATGCTTTCATCCTATCATCACACGACTTACCTTGTTGTACCTGTTTACAAGCATACAACATACCAAACGACCAACCAATAAATAAACAAATTGCTTATTTAATTTGATTACGCATCGAACGGGTTTCCCACCAAATCCCTGCCCTAAATAAATTGAGGTAAACTATATTAGGAGCTAATCGGGTAGGCAAATGTCACATGAAGTGACTGGACATCCTGCGTATAAAATAAATAAAAAGGGAAATACAGCGTCCTGTACTCCCAGTAGAAGTCATGGTTATATATAAAACCCCATAACTCCCCCATATGTTCATACTCAAGGTATAGACTTTCCAAGAGTTTTGATGCGTAATCTCTTTCACTTTACGTTGTTTACATATTATTATACTTGGTGATGGCTCTCAAACAATAACACAATCAAACATTATAATTCATTGAAGCAATCAAATCTACCAATTTAATTTTTGAATAATTAGTGACCACATAACTTTAATGTTGAACCCTTTTTAAACTGCCTCGGTGTTAAATAACACCTTAAGCGCATAAATCACCACAAATCATATCCCTCGGTGTTTAGAACACCTTAAGTTCACTTAGGCACCAAAATAAAATTTTATCCTCCGGTACATAGACACTTAAATAACTCCTTCCTCATGCTTATAAAATTAATAAAATTTATATGAACCATAATAAAATTTCCTTTTCATATTCCAAACCACATTAAACATTTAGTTTATTTAATCATGCTCTCTATCATGCCAACAATAAAATTGTGGTTCGTAATCAACATGCCAACATAATTAATTCCAATCACCAATTCATCATAAATAATTCATACATCACAAATCACTCACCAACGTCAATCATACAACAAATTCCAACCAACACCTATCATGATACTATTTGGAATTAATTTATCAAAGCCTAGCGTGCTTCTACGTATTCAAATAATTACCAAGTACGCGAACATACCTTGAATATGATCTTAAAATCGCCACGACTAAATAAAATCACTCACTTGGAAACTTCCTACAAACCAAAACTACAAAGAGGCATTAATACTTATTCCACACAAATTTCCAGCAATATATACACTCTTTAAATCACTCCTAAACCCTCTAAAAAAAAGCTGAAATTTAATTTAAAACCCTTACTTTTATTCCTAATTAATGGGTAATTAAAAATCCTTTCAAAAACATAATTATAGCTTATATATAAAAATTCCAGCTTTAATAAATCATCTAAAATTGTAGTAATTGTGTTTTTAAACACTTCTTTCAATAATTTAAATTACCCATAAACAATTTCCATCAATGTACATAAACTTAGAAACCTAGGGTTTATAATTTTGGGCTTTTTAATTCAAAACCAAATCTGAAAATTTTTATACATTATACTTATTATCAAACATCATAAAATCATTACAAAACCCAAAAACAATAATTAGGTTAAGAGTATGATAGGCGTATCGTGTACCTAACAAAAATAACCTAACAAGTCCACTACTATGTAGACGGGCAAGTAAGGATCGAATCCCTAGAGACTAAGGTTCACCTAATTAAATAGACTCAAATAATCACTAAGCATGTAACAATCAATGGTGAAATATTCTAAGAACTAATATATAATAAACTCAATAAATCTAAAGAATGTGATAAATCAATGAACTAAAACATCTTAGATCAAGCATTACCACAAATACAATCAATGCATAAACAATTCTACCCCCAATATTAATTCAATCGACAAGAGGAAAAGTATTCCCTATAAAATACCAAAGGTCTCTTCCGAGTTATCAATGGCTTCCGAAATTAACTATCAAGCCTATTTCCATGGAATTAAGCACATAAGGGACATTAAACACAATATTTAATTTCCTAATCATTCAATCAACTATTTCCATGAAATCTTCAAACCCTTAATTGAAATACCCAAATCCCGTTAATATTCAACTTTCGTTGTAATAAGAACAAAGGGATGATAACAATACTAATTATTCCTAATCTAGTATTGGCATAAACACAATCAGTGAAGCATGTCAATTGGAATTATTGGAGAATTTAAAGAATTAACCTAAGCATTAGTCATATCCGGGCTTTGCAAGATCCCGGATTGAGAATCTACTCACACATACTAGCAAACCCTAAAACAATAATCAATGGAGAAAACATGATTAAAAACAATAATAATTGAAATAGAAGAGAAAAGAGATGAATACCAAAGATGCTTCAATTAAAATAACTCAAATTGTTGATGAACAATACTCAAATCTAATGAAGTAATTAAATTACAATGAAAGAGAGTAACTAGGGTTCTAGAGAGAGAAATAAAGCTTAAGGAATTAACTGAGTGTCTTCTAATAATGATAAAAGGGGTATTTATACCCTTAATGAGATAAAAATTCGAAAATAACAAATCCGGTTTCCGCGTAACTGTGCTCGGTCTAACCGAGCGAGCACTACCCGATCGGGCAGGTGAAAATACTAAGCTGCGCTACCTTCGTTGCCTTCTTCTCCCTGGCGCCCGATCCCACCGGGCAGGTGGTGCTCGATCGGGCGCGAGGCTCAAACGTTGGCCTGCTGCTTGCTGCCTTGCTCTTGTTCTTGTGGCGCTTTCCACCACCACGCGCCCGATCCAACCGGGCAGACCTAGCCCGATCGGGCGCGTGATGCAGCTACCAATTTCTTGCTTCTTGCCTTCGTATTTCGAGCACCAACAACAACTCCTCAGTGCCCGGTCCAGCCGGGCATGCACTACCCAACCGGGCACAGGAGAATTAAGTAGCTTGTAGTCCGTTTTTAGCTCGTTCTTCCTCTTTGCTTCACTAACATCTCCCATAAACACCCGAAACGTATCCGAATCATCCAAGAAACTCCAAATTCCTATAAAACTCACAGAAACACATCGAACACACTAGAGAAGAGATTTTTAGCGAAAAACGGCTCTAGAGAGCCTAAAACCATGCAAGAATATGATGTAAAATCGGGATAAATCAATGTATAAAATGGGTACAACAAATTACCCCAAGCTAACCTATTGATTGTCCTCAAGCAAGGTAATCAAAAATAGTCAACAACCAAATGAACGTACTTCACCCCATAATGCAATTTTTAAAACAAAGGACTCAAAATCGAAATCAAACAAGCATGCATTTTAGCCAACCAATCAAACCATCGATCAACCTAAATAGTCGTCAAGTGAAATCAACCATGTAAAACTCAAGAATCGATGACTAGAATATCTCACATTGATGGTCACTCAACACACTTTTTATGTGGCAAGCTAAAAATGAGCTCGATCTCTCACCATCCCTACCAATAATGCAATCCCCCCATCTCACAACACTCGCGTGTTTAGAGGGTTATAATATTGCTCAACCTAGTCAAATGTCGACTCGGAATGTGACATATACTCCAGCATTTTGACAAAAGACTCGTTTCACATGAACACAATACTATGCACGAAGATCGGAAGGACTTTTCAAGCTTGTAATGTAGGCCGGGATAAGAGTCGGTAGGAAATAATTTGGGAAATGTGGGCTATTATATTCTTATCGGGGAGCTATCAAATGCAATTAATAAACATCCTCGATTCACCATCTTCATCAACAAAAACACATACCCAAATCATTCAAGGAACATCCACTACTAATTTTGCACCTTTTTTTTTCTTCTTTCAACCTCAAACTCTTTTTATTATTTTTTTCATATCAACTTTCTTCTTTTTTCTTTTTCAAAATTTTTTCTTGTTGTTCTTCTTTCTTTGTACTTTTTTTTCAAGTAACAAACCTCCATGCTAATAATTCCTTCTTTTCTCTCTTTTTTTTTTCTTCCATACAATTCCACATTAGTTGCAACCCGTAACAAAATCACACAAAACACCACACAATAAATCTCCCCCAAGCTAGACTTGGAAAAAGTAACCAATTAGAGGCCAAGGGTTAATTTTGTGAGATTCACGAAAAATATGGACAAGGTACAACATGGGTGAGCAAGAAGGGAACAAACGTTCTAATTTCGTCTGGAGGTCGCCTAATGAACATGGCCTTCGTCATTCTCAAGTGCACGTGCAATGCATTATGACACATTACTAAAAGTCTAGAATCAAAACTAAGATCAATATCACACCAGGAACTAAACACAGGTGAATGATAAATAAGGCTCAAGCCTCACAGTTAACACAGTCAAGCTCCAAACCCATACATGGTTAACAACATTGACTCCTACTAGGGATCAACCAATTCAAGGTCAAATCATGATCTTTTAGTCCACAATGCAAGTCTTTCAATCGAAATTAAATCAAAACCTTTTGACATTAAGGATAGGGGCACAGGGAAGTAGTTCAATGGCCGTTCATGATTTTCGTATTTTTCTTTTTTTTTTAGACTACCAAAAATAAAGCCTAACTCAAAGCAATGAGAAACACACCAAAGAAAATAAAAGAAAACACACCAAAGCAAAAATACTAAGAGAACATACCGAAACAATATGCACAAACTTCCCCCAAGCTACACTCGGCAATGGCCACATTGCAACGTGTGGGAAGTAGGAAACACGCATGAGTCCTCAGGCAAACTCATCATCGCCACCACCATCATCGTCATCACCATCAGCATCAACACCGTCATCGTCACCGGCCGCCCCACTATTACCTGCAATGTCGCCCATATCGGGAAAGGTGTACCACGAGGGATGGTCTGCATCTCTCGGGATATGACCTTGCCTGCAAAAGAAATCATAAACGGGATACATAGACCGACGGACATCGGTGTCTAGTGTCTGGAGACGGGAGGATAGGCCCTGCTGGCCTAACTGAAGCTCCTGTATTCCGGCCATGATGGCCGCATGATTAGAAGAGACCGGTGGAGTAGTGGAAGAGGAAGGGTCAACTTGCTCTCGCTTATGGTAGGTCCTTGTAGGGGAAACTGGTGGAGGTGGACCGCTAGGGGCCTCTAGAAGGTAGGAAGGCTGGTGAGGGTGGATCCTAGTGAGCTCGGGGGCGGGTAAGGAAATGGATCGCCTAGTGCTCCTATCTAAAAGCCAGCTATAACTACCATATTCCACCGACAACCAGCCGGTGGTAGTAAGGTAATGCTAGTCCAAAGTAATAGGACCCGACACAGGTCTGTTTTGGGCTTCAACAAAGCCCTCTTTAACCGCTAAGCGAGTCACTAAACCGCCTAAGACAATTGGAATGTTGGTGCGGTCTCCATTGGGTTTTAGGGTAGTGAAGGTAGCCCCTTGTTTCCTAAGGTGGAGGGCGAATAGGTGAGCTATGTTCATTCGAAACCCCTCCTCATCATCCCCGTATCTAAGGTAGCTACCTAGGATGGCTACTTCGTCCGCCCTAACATTATTTGGCTCAATTCTCCCAAAAATTGTCCACCCCGAGGATCTAGTTCATAGCCTAAGGACCAATTGGTGTATTTTATGGGCACGGGCATGTTGCATTGAATCAATATTTTCTCTTGTCATAGCCAACCATAGTTCCCCCGAAGTAAAGTTGTCGGGTTACACGGTTAATCCCGTGGAGGGGAGGCCAAATTTCCTACCAAAACCTTCTAGGGTGAGTCGATGAGATTTGTTCATAAGTCTATATACTACATGCGTTACTAATCCATCTCTACCCTTGACAACATCAAATGAACTCAAAAATTCAAGAGTAATATCTTCAAAAGTGTAATGAATCAAATTGAACAATTGAGTCATACCAAACCTAGCAAATAAATTCCTACATTCAATATCAATGCCAAGTTTAGCAAGAAGAGATCGGTCTATAAACCGAGTGGGGATTACCTTTCGGTGTTGGAGCTCAAGCAAACGTGACTTTTGGTTCGGGAACTCGGCCACTAACCGGATATTGGGGTAGGCGGGTATGCTTTCCAAATCTAGTTGTTGTTGTTGAGGTGCTCCCCTAGTTCTCTTTCTAGTAGCCATGGATGCTCTTTGAAGCTTTCTCTCTCTTAGTTGAAAATTGGGGTTTTTGGTGAGAATGGTGTTGGAGGTGAGAAAGATGGTTATGGAGGTTGAGAAGTGAATGAGGAGGATGGAGGATGAAGAAATTAAGAATTTTGGTTGAGAATTGATGGAGAATTGTAGAGATTGAAGGAGGTTAGGGTTTAAGGAATTGGGGATTTTTAGAGAGAGAAAGTGTAGGAATGAAGAAGTAGGAATGGGAAATAAAAGAAGAAAGGGGGTTTATTTCGTTGGAGATAACCGCTGGTTCCCTCGCGCCCGATCGGGCAGGTCTTGCCCGGTCTGATCGGGCGGAAGAAGGTTGGGATTTTTTGAGTGCGCTATTCTGCTACTATTGTCGCGCCCGATCGGGCTGGTTCCGCCCGGTCTGATCGGGTAGCGTTAGTCTGTTTTTTTTTTTTTTTGAAAACCTCAATACCAGCAGCCTTCTCGCGCCCGATCGGGCTGGCCCCGCCAGGTCTTATCGGGCAGAGAGGGGTTAGCTTGGTTCTTCAATGTTTCTGAGTTCGCTGACACCCTGCCTCTCGCGCCCGATCGGGCTCCTGTTGCCCGGTCTGATCAGGCATGCGGGATTTCAAAACCTTGCTCCGTATTTCCTCTTTCCTCTAGTTTTCTTTTGGCAAGCGTTACCCGCGCCCGATCGGGCACACCTTGCCCGGTCTGACCGGGCAACGAGCAATTTATCCTAATAGCAACCCTTGACGAATTATCCTAGCATCTCACTTCTCCCATGTATCGGTGTTCTATGAAAAACAACAAACACAACATAAAAACACAAAAGGGAAATAAAGATAGTAAGAAAAAGTTTAAGAAAAGCGGGTTGCCTCCCGAAAGCGCTTGTTTATAAGGTCTTTAGCTTGACCGTAGTAATGCTCATTGGCTTGGTGATGGGGAAGAGAGTGTGATGTCCACCTTCTCTTCAATAGGGTCTCCTACTTGATAGTGCTTGACCCTTTGTCCGTTTACCTTGAAAGTGCCTCCGGCTTTGTTCCATAGTTCAATGGTTCCATAGGGATAGGCTTTGACAACTGTAAAGGGACCCGACCACCTAGACCGAAGCTTACCTGGAAACAATCTCAATCTAGAATTGAATAGAAGGACTTGATCTCTTTCCTTGAACTCTCTCCTCACAAGGTTCTTATCATGCCACCGCTTTGTTTTCTCCTTGTATAGTTTTGAACTCTCATAAGCTTCGAGATGGAGCTCATCAAGTACATTCAATTGTAACAACCTCTTTTCTCCCGCTGCCTTAGCAGCAAAGTTTAAGCTTTTAATGGCCCAAAATGCACGATGTTCTAGCTCAACGGGCAGGTGGCATGCTTTCCCGTGGACAAGTCTATATGGGGTTGTACCAATTGGTGTTTTGAAAGCTGTTCGATACGCCCATAATGCATCATCAATCTTTGCGGACCAATCTTTCCTTGTCCTTGCAACTGTCTTCTCTTTGATAGACTTGATCTCTCGGTTGGATACTTCAACTTGTCCACTTGTTTGAGGGTGATAGCCAATTCCAAGCCGGTGTTGTACTCCATACTTCTTTAGCATTGCTTCAAACAGATGCTCCAAGAAATGTGTTCCCCTGTCACTAATCAACACACGTGGGATACCAAATCGTCGAAAAATAATTTTCTTGAAGAATTTACTTACCACACGAGCATCGTTGGTTGAAGTAGCTATAGCTTCCACCCACTTTGATACGTAGTCAACGGCTACCAAGATGTAACGGTTACCATAGGAAGAAGGAAACGGACCCATGAAGTCTATCCCCCACACATCAAACAACTCGACGTCTAGTATGTTGTTGAGTGGCATCTCATTCTTCTTAGAAATGTTACCCGTCCGTTGACATCGATCATATGCCTTGACATAGGAATATGCATCCTTGAACATGGTTGGCCAATATAATCCGCATTGCAAGATCTTTGCAGTTGTCTTCGAAGGGCCTGCATGTCCACCACATGGTAAGTCATGGCAATGAGAAATAATATTATTTACCTCGTTTTCTGGAATGCATCGTCGAATCATAGTATCTGCGCATTGCTTGTACAAGAAAGGATCATCCCAGAAATATCTCCTTGTCTCATAAAGGAATTTCTTCCTTTGTTGAGAGGAGTAGCCATGAGGCATTGTACCTGTGGAAAGGAAATTAGCCAAGTCAGCATACCAAGGTGATTCAGTTTGCAACAAAGCTAGTAGATGCTCGGTGGGGAAACAATCATCAAAAGGGATATCGTCCCCATCCTCAAAGTCGAGGAGAAGGCGGGAGAGATGGTCTGCGACAACATTCTCTGTCCCTTTTGTATCCTTAATCTCTATATCATAGTCCTGCAATTGAAGGATCCACCGTATCAACCGAGGTTTTGCATGGGTTTTGCTCATCAAATATCTCAGTGCTGCATGATCTGTATGAATAATAACTTTTGAACCAACCAAATAAGAATGAAACTTGTCAATTGCATAAATTACAGCTAGCATCTCTTTTTTCAGTTGTGGCATAATTCATTTGAGAAGAGCTAAGAGTTTTGCTAGCATAATAAATAGCATGAAGCTTTTTATCCTTTCGTTGCCCCAAAATGGCTCCTACTGCATAGTCACTAGCATCACACATGATTTCAAATGGTAAGCTCCAATCTGGGGGTTGCATGACAGGAGCAGAGATCAAAGCTTCCTTCAACCTGTTAAAAGCTTCAAGACAAGCATCAGTGAAGACAAAAGGAACATCCTTAGCTAAAAGCTCAGTTAGAGGTCGAGCTATTTTTGAAAAATCCTTAATAAAGCGACGGTAAAAACCTGCATGACCAAGGAAACTTCGAACTCCTTTTACAGAATTCGGAGGGGGTAAACGCTCTATGACCTCTATTTTAGCCTTATCAACCTTTATACCCTTATTAGATACCACATGACCTAAGACAATTCCCTGCTGTACCATAAAATGGCATTTTTCCCAGTTTAGAATTAGATTGACTTCCTTACATCTATGGAGCACCTTTTTCAAATTTTCAAGACATACATCTAAAGATGTTCCATAGACAGAAAAATCGTCCATAAATACTTCCATAGAATTTTCTATAAGACCAGAAAAAATTGCTATCATACAACGTTGAAAAGTGGCTGGAGCATTGCATAATCCAAATGGCATCCTGCGATATGCAAAGGTGCCATATGGACATGTGAATGTAGTCTTTTATGATCACAAGGACGAATAGGAATTTGGAAAAAACCAGAATATCCATCCAAATAACAGAAAAAGGAATGCTTAGCGAACCTTTCAAGCATTTGATCAATTAATGGTAGGGGAAAATGATCCTTCCGGGTGGCCTTATTTAATTTTCTATAGTCAATACACATTCGCCACCCTGTAACAGTCCTGGTGGCGACTGGCTCACCTTTGTCATTCTTGACAACGGTCATACCCCTTTCTTTGGTACTACTTGTACAGGGCTAACCCACTTACTATCTAAGATAGGGTAGATTATTCCTGCAGCAAGCAATTTAAGAACCTCTTTTTTCACTACCTCCATCATATTTGGATTAAGCCTTCTTTGAGGTTCTATAGAAGAAGCATGATCGTTCCCAAGAATGATTTTATGCATACAAAAAGAAGGATTAATACCCTTAATATCATCAATGGTGTACCCAATTACACTTTTATACTTTCTTAAAACAGTGAGCAATTGCTCCAATTTTGTGTCCTTAAGTTCAGCATTAACAATAACAGGATATGAATTATTAGGACCAAGATATGCATATTTTAGATTAGAGGGAAGAGGTTTTAACTCTACCTTGGGAGGCGTAGTACTCTCCCCAACACTCACTGCACTAAGTACTTCCCAAATTGGAGTAGTGACTGGGTTGGCCTTTGCTTCTTCAAGTAGCCTGATATACTCCTTTGATTCCCAATCTCCATCACTATCCTTCCCTACTAGCACTGTTTCAAGTGCATCATCTGTTTTGCTCAAAGGAAGTTGCTCATTCTGCAATTCATCAAGCACATCTACTTGACCAATGGTCTCTCCCATAGAGGGAGTTCCCATGGCATTCAAAAGTGAGTATTCCATTTTCTCATCACCGACCTCAAAGGTGATCTTACCATTTTTCATGTCAATAATTGCACCTGCAGTAGCTAAGAAAGGCCTACCAAGAATAATAGGAACATGTGCATCCTCCTCCGTTTCCATCACAACAAAATCAAAGGGAATAAAGAATTTACCTACACGAAGAGGTACATCCTTAAGTACTCCCAAAGAAAATTTAACTGACCTGTCTGCAAGTTGTAAAGATATGCGTGTGGGTTTGAGTTCACCCATTTGCAGCTTCTTACAGATAGAGAGTGGCATAAGACTCACACTTGCACCAAGATCACATAATGCCCTGTAAATTTCAATACCTCCAAGCTTCACTGGAATTGAATAGCTACCTGGATCACCTAATTTCTTAGGGAGAGTATTCTGCAAAATAGCACTACACTCTGCAGTCAAAGCAACTGTAGCATTCTCTTCTAGCTTTTTCTTGTTAGAAAGCATATCCTTTAAAAATTTAGCATAAGAAGGCATCTCGGATATAATATCTAAGAATGGAATATTAATGTGAAGCTTTTCAAGATATCAAGAAATTTACCGTACTTTTTCTCTAGTTTAGCTTGAGCTAACCTCTGTGGAAAAGGAACCTTTGGCACGTATGGAACAACAGGTGGTGAAGTTGCTTCCTTTGGTTCTTCCTCGATCATAGCACTATCAATCACCTTCTCACTTTCACCTACTTCTTCAAAAACCTCCCTTGATGGCTCCTTGTTAGGAGGATTTTCTAATTGCTTCCCACTCCTCAAAGTAACAACATTCATATTCCCTTTTTGTGGTTGTTCTGTCTGACCCGGAAAAGTGCCCGGTGTCTTTAAAGGTTGGCCAACTTGATGAGCAAGTTGACTTATCTGATTTTCCATGAGCTTACTCTGGGCTTGTAACTGTTGTATGGAACCATTTTGTTGTTGGATGGAATTGTTGGTTGTGTTGATAAAATTTTCCAACATTAGTTCAAGGTTGGTTTTTTGAGGAGGTGGTTGAATAGGTTGTTGGACTGGAGGTAGCCTTGGTTGGAAACCAGGTGGTGCATTGTAGTTGTTGTTTTGAGGTGGTGGTGGAGGTGGATTTTGTTGGGCTTGGGTATTCTTGTAGGAAAAATTTGGGTGATTCTTCCAACCTTCATTATATGTGTTAGAGTGGGGGTCATATGGCCTTTTGGGGTTGGAAGTGTAGAATGCATTGGCTTCTTCAATTGACATGTCATTTGAATTTTGTGGGCAATTGGGTGCGATGTGCCCTTGCACATTACACATTTGACAAGTCTCAAGTAAGCTAGCAGATGTTCCAGCTTGGAGTCTATCAAACTTGCTTGTCAATGCCTGCACAGAACTAGTCAAAAGAGTTAGAGCATCAACATCTAATTTACCTCCCTTCTTCACATTATGTCGGCCTCCTGGATGATAATTATCATTGGCCGCCATCTTCTCAATTAGCTCCTTTGCCTCAGTCAGGTTCTTTGTCAAGAGAGAACCCCCTGATGCAGCACCAATGTAGATTCGGAACTCATGGGTTAGGCCATTATAGAATGTTTGAATCAACATCCATTCACGAATACCATGGTGAGGGCATTGCCTCTGCAATCGCTTAAATCTCCTCCAGGCCTCATAAAGGGACTCATCATCTGACTGCCAGAAGGTAGATAGTTCGTTTCTCAGCCTTGCAGTCTTCTCTTGTCCCAAATACTTTACCAGGAAAGCTTTCACCAGCTTGTCCCATGTATCAAACGAACCAGTGCCTTCATCTCTCAACCATTCTTTTGCCCTATCCCGTAGTGAGAAAGGGAAAAGGCGAAGTCTGATAGCATCATTTGTAACACCATTCATTTTCATAGTATCACATTTCTCCATAAAGCTATCAATATGACTTACAGGGCAATCATGTGGTGTGCCTGCAAATGAATCATTGGAGATGAATTGAATGAACTGTGGTTTCAATTGAAAGTGCTGAGCAGTGACAGGTGGTCTGACAATGCTTGAGAGGAGTCCGGTTTTCGTATCAGGAATACCGTACTCCAAAAGAGATTTCGTGTCGTCTTCCATGTTCCTATTGTTTTGATTTTTCCTTCTTCTTCTACCTTGTTGTCTCCTTAAAGTTGCTTCGATTTCATAATCAAAAGGTGCTAAATCGTCTGACCCTGAACCTCGTGTTTGCATGCAACAAGGAACTAAAAGCAGAGTATCAAAAACACAAGAAACAATAGCCGAAGCAACGAATAAAGCTTAGCAAAAACGAATCATTGATAATCAAACGAAACCGTTAGTCCCCGGCAACGACACCAAAATTTGATAGGCGTGTCGCGTACCTAACAAAAATAACCTAACAAGACCACTACTATGTAGACGGGCAAGTAAGGATCGAATCCCAAGAGACTAAGGTTCACCTAATTAAATAGACTCAAATAATCACTAAGCAAGTAACAATCAATGGTTAAATATTCTAAGAACTAATATATAATGAACTCAATAAATCTAAAGAATGTGATAAATCAATGAACTAAAACATCCAAGATCAAGCATTACCACAAATACAATCAATGCATAAACAATTATACGCCCAATATTAATTTAATAGACAAAAGTAAAAGCATTCCCTATAAAATACCAAAGGTCTCTTTCGAGTTATCAATGGCTTCCCAAATTAACTATCAAGCCTATTTCCATGGAATCAAGCGCATAAGGGACATTAAACACAATACTTAACTTCCTAATCATTCAATCAACTATTTCAATGATAATCTTCAAACCCTTAATTGAAATACCCAAATCCCGTTAATATTCAACTTCCGTTGCAATAAGAACAAAGGGATGATAATAATACTAATTATTCCTAATCTAGTATTGGCATAAACACAATCAATTAAGCATGTCAGTTGGAATTATTGGAGAATTTAAAGAATTAACCTAAGTATTATTCATATTCAGGCTTTGTAAGATCCCGGATTGAGAATCTACTCACACATACTAGCAAACCCTAAAACAATAATCAATGGAGAAAACATAATTAAAAACAATAATAATTGAAAGAGAAGAGAAAAGAGATGAATACCAAATATGCTTCAATTGAAATAACTCAAATTGTTGATGAACAATACTCAAATCTAATGAAGTAATTAAATTGCAATGAAAGAGAGTAACTAGGGTTCTAGAGAGAGAAATAAAGCTTAAGGAATTAACTGAGTGTCTTCTAATAATGATTACAAGGGGTATTTATACCCTTAATGAGATAAAAAATTCGAAAATAACAAATCTGGTTTCCGCATAACTGTGCCCGGTCCAACCAGGCGAGCACCGCCTGATCGGGTAGGTGGAAGTACTATGCAGCGCTGCCTTCGTTGCCTTCTTCTCCCTGGCGCCCGATCCCACCAGGCAAGTGGTGCCCGATCGGGCACGAGGCACAAACGTTGGCCTGCTGCTTGCTGCCTTGCTCTTGTTCTTGTGGCACCTTCCACCACCACGCGCCCGGTCCAACCGGGCAGACCTAGCTCGATCGGGCGCGTGATGCAGCTACCAATTTCTTGCTTCATGCCTTCGTATTTCGAGCACCAACCACAACTCCTCAGTGCCCGGTCCTGCCGGGCATGCACTACTCAACTGGGCACAGGAGAATTAAGTAGCTTGTAGTCCGTTTTTAGCTCGTTCTTCCTCTTTGCTTCACTAACATCTCCCATAAACACCCGAAACGTATCCGAATCATCCAAGAAACTCCAAATTTCTATAAAACTCACAAAAACACATCGAACAAACTAGAGAAGAGATTGTTAGCGAAAAACGGCTCTAGAGAGCCTAAAACCATGCAAGAATATGATGTAAAATCGGGATAAATCAATGTATAAAATGTGTACGTCAGAGTAGATTTAATTAAAAATCTAATAGAATATTTTTTTTATTGGAACACCGGCGCACACCACCACCACGACAGGCTGCTGCCGCACCCGCCTGGTGGCTGCTGCTGTTGGCGATTGCTGGTGGTGGTAGCCGCCGGCCGGTGGGCAGTCGTGGTGGTAGCCGGCGGTGGTGGTGTGTGTGTAGGTGGTGATTGAAACATAAATAAAATAAAGGGGAAGGGAAGAATTAAGGGGAAAAGAAAATAAGAGGTGAGTGAGAGTTTACGTTTGGGCAAAGTTTGATTTTGCTCATATGATGGGTATTTATACCCTCTCTCGAAAACCCTCCTACTGAAAAATTCTTTTACTATCCCTAATTATCCCTTTCCTAGTCAAACTAGTATTTTGACTTTCTTGAAAAACTCGTTGACTTTAAAATTTCCTTTAATAAATAGTATGCCCCAAAGTTTCCATATCATGAAATAAAAATATTTTCAAGATTATTAACTAATTAAAAATTAACTTTTGTTAAAATAATTCTTTTTAAATTAATGAAACACCATAAATAATTCATTTTGAATTATTTAAATAATTTAAGAAATACTTATTTAAATTAAAATACGTATAAAAATACGAGGTATTATAGTCTACCCCCCTTAAAAGAAGTTTCGTCCTGAAACTTGGGTAATGAAATTCAAACTTTTTCCTCACTTTGTATAATATTGTTGTACTCTTTTGTCATACTTTTGCCTTTAATGTCTCTTTGAAAACAAAATTACTCGAAATAACCGTAAAAAATGTGCAAAAGAACAAAAATAACTGAAAATATAGGGAAAAAGCGCGAAATTCTACCGCATTCTACCCCCCTTAAAGAAAACGAGTTACGTCCCCGTAACTCACCATACCTTAAAAAACTCGGGATATTTCTTTTTCATCTCATCCTCAGTTGCTTCTTCATACTCTTGATTAGACCATAGCACTTTAACAATCTTAACTTCCTTATTACAAGTACTACGCACTTTACTGTCAAGGATCTTGACATGTCTTTCTTTATAAGTTAAGCTTTGATCGAACTCAATGGTTTCTGGTTGTAGCACATGTGACTTATCGGGGATATACCTTCTTAACTGAGATACACGAAATACGTCATGCACTTTACTTAGCTCCATAGGCAAGGCCAACCTGTAAGCTACTTTGCCTATCCTTTGCAATACATCATATGGACCAATATACTTTGGGCTAGGCTTTCCTTTCTTTCCAAATCTCATTACACCTTTCATTGGTGACACCTTTAATAATAATTTTTCACCAACCTCAAATTCTTCCTCTCTACGCTTCAAGTCCGCATAACTCTTTTGGCGATCTTGCGCCGCTTGAATCTCCCTTACCTGCTTAACTGTATCCTCGATCATTTGATGCCCTAAAATCATTGTTTCACTTATGTCCTTCCAACAGATCGGACTACGACACTTCCTTCCATATAATGCCTCAAATGGAGCCATGCCAACGCTTGCATGGTAGCTATTATTACAGGAAAATTCAATTAAGTCCAAGCTATCTTCACATCCCCCATGGAAATCTATAACACAAGCTCTCAACATGTCTTCCAAGTTTTGAATGGTTCTCTCAGTTTGCCCATCTGTGGCAGGGTGAAATGTTGTACTCATCTTAAGTGTTGTACCAAAGTTTTCCTGCACACTTTTCCAGAACCTTGAAAGAAACCTAGAATCTTTGTCAGACACAATATCTTTTGGAACTCCATGAAATCTCACAACATTTTGATGTAAGCTTTTGCATGTTGCTCCATCTTCCAAGTCCCCCTCATTGGTATAAACACTGCAGATTTTGTAAGTCTACCCACCACTACCCAAATGGTGTCATTTCCACTCTTTGACTTTGGGAGGCAAGTCACAAAGTCCACTGAAATACAATCCCATTTCCATCTAGGAATTTCCAATGATTGCACAGTTCCTTGAGGTCTTTTGTGTTCTATATTCACTTTCTGACAAGTTAGACACTTTGCCACAAATTCCGCAACCTCATTTTTCATCCTAGGCCACCAATACATCTTTTTGAAAGGAATTGAATGGTGTCCTTCCAACAAGAGTATTATTCCAGTAGAGGGTTTAGAATTATTAGAAAGCTAATTCTTCATTAAGGTAAAGTGATCGGAATGCCTAGGTGGAGGCCGCTTCCGATCAGTAATATTAATGTACAATTAATATTACAGCTTAATCTTGACTGAACCCTTCGGCTCGAACCCAATTAAACAACCGATCCCAGAGGACGAATCAATCCGAAGGGTTTGATGAGTCGTCAGAGTTTTACGAACAAAGACGTCGAATATCGAGCTTAGAGCGTCAAGATCAAGCGTCGCAAGTTGAGTCGAATTTTGGAATTTGACGAGACGTGAAATCAATCAAGTTACAAGCTCTAGCCTAGCCGTAGCCTCACATTGGCCTAACTATGTTGGTTCTAGGCTAGGCAAGACCCTTCGCAATGCTAGCCGCAAGCATAGCATGCTAGGCGTGCTAGGGCGATGCGTGCTAGCTAGCCATCGCACGTCGCTAGGCATAGCCTAGAACTACTCGCAAGCATCGCAGCCTTGAGTGCTTGCTAGCGTGCTGGCTCCTAGCCATCGCAGCCACACACCGAGCTTGAGCATCGCACAACACAACACAGAGCATCGCAAGCAATGTGTGTGTGCAAGGCTGTGTGTGCTAGCTGGCTAAGCATCGCATCGCAAGGCTAGGGCTGATAGCATGCTAGGCTCTGTCGCATTGCTAGCAGCAGCATCGCACAGCACCACGCACCAGCCAGCAACGTGCAAGGCATGCTGGGCTGTGCGTGCGTGTGCGTGTGCCTCGCATAGCAGCGCCCAGCACCACGCACCAAGCAGCAGCGAAGCATTGCGTGCTGGCTGGCCTTGTGCTGGCTGGTTGCGCTTGCATGCGGGCTGTGTGTGTGAGTACTGGTTGGCTGGCCAGGCTGCCCAGCCTTGGTGCTAGGTGCCAGCTGGCAGCCTTGGCAGCCAAGGCAGGCTGCCAGCCAGCCACTTGGAGGGGAGGGCCGGTTTTGCTTGTGGGGACCAAGGGTTGGAGCTTTGCCTTGGGGAGCAAGGCTATGGTCCCCCCCCCTTGGAAATGGTCTTCATGAAATATCTCATCCTCCTTGTGCCACTTGTAACTTATTGATTGAATTGCAATTTTATTTTTTGTTTTAATTAAAATAGAATGGGAAAATTGCAAATCTCCCACATTGATTGTGAATGGGAAATTAAGGCTCATTTCCCTATAAAAAACAAGGTTTTGGGATTCGGGAAGAACACTTGAGTGGAACTAAAAAGGCATCTCCTTAGAAAAGTGAGAAAACCTTAAGTTCGTAAAACTCTAGTTTTTATTGGTCGGGTTTCGATTAACATTCGGGACATGGACCGTTCGGGTCGGGTTCATGGGTACGAGCCATTGGAGACCTTCGCATTTGCGGGGTTCAAATTTTGAAGTAAGAGCTCGGGATTCGAGCGAAGCACGCACCAAGGGTAAGAATGTCTTTTCCTTCTCTCTCTTAATTAATGTTTAATTTGTGATTGCATGCTTAGTCGCTTTAATTAATGTTTGGGTCTTTGATGGGTTTCTTCTTCCGCGTAGAATCGGACTCTACAAAACCCAACAGCGGTATCGAAGCCGCGCTCACTTTAATTGTTTTGACTAATAATTATTAAAGGTGATTTAAAATGGATTTAAATTTCTGGTTGTGCTTTCTAATTGAATTAGAAGCTCGTTTTAATTAGTTTTAATCTCGTATTTTTTTTTTAATTTTGGCTGACGAACCCAAATTTCGACTCAAAAATAGTGATTTGGCTGACGAACCCAAATCGTTTATGATCCTTATAGGATTATCCGGAAACAAAAATCTACCCAGAAATATGTTTTTCGAGGGTTTTTTCGTTTTTGACGTAAATTTTTTAATCTTTTAACCTTGATTAATTATTGCATGTTGAAGGTAGATTAAATGTATGGTTGCATCCCTAATCTACTGCAATTCTTAACCTCATTAAGCATGTTTATGAAGTCATAATTGGTGCTTAATTTGGTGTGTTCATTTTTCACATAAACTTGAAATTTTCACATTGTTGCAAATAAATTGCTTCAAGTGTGAATGTTTATGGTGAACTTGCAATTTTGAAGCCTCTAAAATTTCAAAGATCCAATCTTTAATTATTTATTTGGTTGGAACTTTGATTGCTAAATTCCATGTTGAACTAATTTTGGATTTAATCATTTTTGTGTTGATTAAACTCCTTAAAGTTCAAAACTTGTGATTGAAATTTGATTAATCTTCATATTGAAAGATGTAATTTTTTCAATTTTACACAAGTTATTCCTGGGAAATTTTTCATTGGATGAAAGGGTTTAATTTTCCAACCCCTTTAATTTTGTCAAATCTCATTATTAATTTACATTTGATTAAATTAATTATGAGTGTAGCCCTTCAATTTTTGTAGCATAAAGAAAGAGCTAAATTGTATTAAGAATGGTTCTTGAATAATTTAGGCTTGTACATCATTAAAAATTTAATTTAATTAACTTGGACTTGTTTGAATTTCATTTTTGCCCTAAATTGATTCTAAAATAAATTTTGAATTAATTTTATGTCACACGTATAACGGGATTAAAATCCCAAGAAAAAGCACGCAAAACGAGGCAAAACACCCAAGCGCCACCATAGCTAGCCAGGCTGCGTATGTGGCTGCCTTAGGTGCGCACAAGGGTGCTCCACCTTAAATTGATGTTGTTGCTGTGTGGCTGGGCTTATGTGAGCTGCTATGTGCGTGGTGCGTGGTGGATGGCTGCTGGCCATGCTTGTGCGTGCTGCTGGGCAGCGAGGCAGCAAGCCCCAGCAAGCCAACCACTCACCTGCCAGCCCCAGCAAGCAGCCGCCATATGTAGCATGCGCAGCAAGTTGTTGGTGCCAACAAGCGTGGCATGCGTTGCATGCCAGCACCCAGCACATGCAACCGCATCTCCCAAGTGCTGCTAGGCAGCCATGGTGCGCATCCCACGATTTTTGGGTGGGTCGATTTCATGCTCGAATTGGGCTATCGATTTTTGCACAATATTAATTTTGACACAATTTAGGTTAACCAGCTTAATTAATTGGATTAATTAAGTTGGATACGAATTTAGTGGGAGCTTCATTAATTGCATGAACTAATTTCCTCTTAATCACATAAAATGTTAAACAACTTTGACTAGTTTTAATTAGGCGCGTTAATTGGATTAACCACCTAAGTTAGTTACTAGTTTGCGCGCGTTATGCATTGTTACTTGTTTTTCATTGTAAAATACATGGGCCATTCACATATGGTGAATGGACAAAGGAAGACATATTGTTTCACAGGTTTCATGAAAATGGCAACTTGTGGGGCCCGATTAGGATAGTAAATTCGGACTGCGATCCGTTATGTATTTTTGTAAATCTAAATACGGTTTGCGTACTGTTGCGTATTTTTATACCTTAATATTGAGATTAATCCTAGTCATAGTAGCTTGTTGCCAAATGCATCTTATTTCATGTTTTCTATATATAATTGTTCTTATATATGTGAATGATATGTTAGGTGCATGTTTAGGATTTCAAATGTTGCGATGATTAATTAAGTTTACTTAAATCAACCAACATAGAAACCCTAGGTCTATTGAGCTAAAATATGTCATTCCAAGAACAACACTTACCGAACTAATGCGCGTATGTGATGGGCTACGCCAAAGCGAGGCATCACTACTTCCCTAGGAACGTAAGGTATACTAGGTATACAAGTTGTCTTGGTTAAGCTCAACGATATCGGTAAGGAGTCCTTCAATGTCGTGGCAATGGAAATAAAATGTCAAGGAAGCATTAGATGCGACGTTTTATCGATCTAAGAGTAGCTTGGAGCTATTAGAAATTGGATTGCTTACCCTAAAATATTAAGTGTTAAGACAAGCCAAAACATGCTTAATCACTTTTTGATTTTTGGGATCTTGGAATCATTTTATTCTCGCCTGAAAGGGACTAATGTTAATGCCTGGATAAAGTGCTCAATAATATTGAAAATTTGCATGAACGCTTTAGATTTCAAACTTATTGGTTTATGAATGGTTTTTCATTTCAAATTCTTTCAATTGTACAAACATGTCTTCAAGTAACTCAAACAACAAGTTTTTATTACGCTCAATTCTCGACAAGGAGAAGTTGAGTGGGCCAAATTTTCTTGATTAGCAAAGGAATTTGCGTATTGTTCTCATGCAAGAGCAAAAGGAATACGTCCTTGATGAGGAAATGCCCGACACTCCCAATGAGGAGGTCACCTAGGCTGCCCTTAACCGATGGCAAAGTGCCAATCGGGATGTCAAGTGCATCATGTTGGCCACTATGTCTCCGGACCTTCAAAAGAATTTCTTTGGAAAGGAGACGGCTTTTGAGATCATTTCTGAACTTCAGAATATGTTTCAAGAGTAGGCCCGAACTGAAAGGTTCGAAAACCACAGGCAGATCCTTGAGAGCAAGCTCAAGAAAGGAGAGCAGTCAGCCCGCATGTTATTAAAATGATTGGATTATTTGAGAACATGGAAAGGCTAGATGTTCGGTATTCGACCGAGATGGCAATTAACATCATTCTCCACTCGCTGCACAAAGGCTATGATCAGTTCAAGATGAACTATAATATGCACAGCATGGAGAAAACTCTCACCGAGCTTCATGGTATGTTGAAGCAGGCCGACCAAACCCTCAAAGATGAGGGAAAGCATGACATGCTCATGGTGAGAAAGGCAAGCCATTTAAGCGCTCGGACAAGAAGAGAAGCTTTAAAGGGAAAAAGAGGAAGAACTTTCCACCTAAGTCAAGGGTGCTCCTAAGAGTGGAAAGGACAAGAAGGTAGCCTCTTCTAAATCCGATTGCGAATGTTTTTAATGCAAGAAGAAGGGACATTGGAAGCGGGATTGCCTCATATTCAAGGAAGATAAGAAGAACGGCACCGTTGCTTCTTCCTCAGGTATTTTTGTTATAGACTTAAACTTGGCTAGCAAAACATCATGGGTATTAAATACCAGATGTGGCTCACACCTTTGTTCCAATGCCTAGGGACTAAGGATAAATAGGAGGCTAGAGAAGGGAGAGGTCGAGCTTCGGGTCGGCAATGGAGCAAGGATGTTTGTCGTATCAGTTAGAACTCTCAGTTTGTCTTTGCCCTCAGGGCTTGTTTTAGAACTTGACAATTGCTATCATGTTCCTAGAGTTACCAAAAACATTAAAACCTCCGAGGTTGTCTTTTCTTAAGATTTGGGGTTGCGAAGCATATGTCAAGAGATTAATTTCTGACAAACTTCACCCAAAATCAAACAAGTGTTTCTTTGTGGGCTACCCAAAAGAAACCAAGGGGTATTACTTCTATAATAAATCAAAGAAAAAAGTTTTTCTTGCTCGTGATGGTGTCTTTTTGGAGAAGGAACACCTTTCCAAAATGACAAGTGGGAGGAAAATCGAACTCGACGAAGTTCGAGAGGTAGAGCAACAAAGTCAACATGACAAAACTGACAATCAAAGTGCTTTAGAAGCATTTGTTGACATTGGTCAGAGTCAAACCGACAATGCAAATGCTCAACCTATTACCCTGCGTAGGTCGCAATGACCAAGATCTCAACCAGATAGATACCTTGGTATTGTTCTAACCGAAGATCAAGACATCCTAGTTATGGATGGAGATGAGCCGACAATATACAAACAAGCTATGACGAGCCCCGACTCTGCTTAATGGCAAGGGGCCATGAAATCCGAGATAGACTCCATGTCTGAAAATCAAGTCTGGGACTTGGTTAATTTGCCCAAAGGTTACACACCTATTGGTTGCAAATGGAATTTCAAATTGAAAATAGATAAAGCTGGAAATGTATCTATTTATAAAGCTAGATTGGTGGCAAAAGGTTACAGGCAAATTCACGGAGTTGATTATGATGAAACCTTTTCACCAGATGCAATGCTTAAGTCCATCCCGATCATCCTAGCAATTGCTGCATATTACGATTATGAAATATGGCAAATGGATGTCAAAACCGCCGTCCTTAATGGGATTTTGGAAGAAACTGTGTATATGACACAACCGGAAGGTTTTGTTGATCCAAGCAATGCCGGGAAGGCATGCAAGCTTAAGAAGTCCATTTATGGACTAAAGCAGGCAAGTAGAAGTTGGAATCTGCGATTCGATGAAGCCATTAGCAAGTTTGATTTTATCAAGAATCCAGATGAATCTTGTGTCTACAAGAAGGTCAGTGGGAGTGACATCACATTCCTAGTCTTATTGTCGATGACATATTACTCATTGGAAACAGCACTAAACTGTTAGAGTCCGTAAAGGGCTGGCTGGGAAAGTGCTTTTCAATGAAGGACTTGGGAGAGGCACAGTACATATTGGGCATCAAGATCTATAGGGATAGATCTAAGAGGATGATTGGATTGAGCCAAAGTACTTATAGAGATAAGGTACTGACACGATTCAACATGGAAGGGGCCAAGATAGGGCACCTACCCATGTCCCATGGCATAACTATCAGCAAGAATAGTGTCCACAGACGCCTAATGAGCGTGAGAGAATGAGTCAGATTCCATATGCTTCGCTTATTGGATCGATCATGTATGTCATGATATGTACTAGGCCAGATGTATTGTATGCCTTGAGTGCTACGAGCCGATACCAATCAGTCCCAGAAGAGGCGCATTGGACTGCGGCCAAGAATATCCTAAAGTACCAGAAAAGGAACAAAGATAAATTCCTAGTCTATGGTGGTTGTAATGATTTGGTTGTTGAAGGTTATACTGACGCGAGCTTCCAGACTGACAGAGACGACTCTAAGTCGCAGTCGGGATACATATTCTGCTTTAATAGAGGAGCGTTTAGTTGGAAGAGTGCTAAGCAGAGCACCACTGCAGATTCTACAACTGAAGCCGAATACTTGGCAGCTTCGGAAGCAGCTAAGGATTCAGTTTGGATTCGTAATTTCATTAGTGAACTTGGTGTTGTACCCTCAATTAAGGGTCAAATAGATCTCTATTGTGATAACAACGGAGCTATTGCTCAGGTCAGGGAGCCAAGGGAACATCAGAAGGTCAAACATGTCAAGCAGCGATTTCACATGATAAGGGAATGGAAATCCAAAGGTGAAATCAGAATTTGTAAGATTGGAACGGACGACAATGTAGCCGATCCTCTGACTAAACCTTTGTCTCAAGTGAAGCACAACAAACACGTTGAGGGAATGGGAATCAAGCATATTAGAGATTGGCTTTGATTTCCCTGTATAGATGTTTTAATTAAACTCGATGGCTTAATGTAAAACACTATGTTGAACCACTCAATTTTGGAGCAATTAAATTTTCTGCAAATTTATGATTACTCCATATCTATTTAATTGTGGTTTAGAATTAAATAATGAGTCTATTCAATTTTGAGAATATTCAAAACAGGGTATCAAGACCATTTCTTGGATAAAGAAACACCTGTTTAAGTGAACATTGAATATTTTAATCGAAAACTATCCTTATTCGAGGTCATTTAAACGATGGAAGATTAATGACCACTTGAGATTAGTGTGTAGTATGATTTATAGCACCGTTTCTTGTGCTACAAGGATATGATAGGCATAAATCATTTGCACAAGTACAAGTTTGGAACTATACCGGATATGAGAATACTTTAAGAAATATCAAATCGTCATAAGTATATTTCTCATTATAGCTATCGGAACCTTTTTCCTCGACCATGAGTATTGCAAGTTCTCTTATTTGAGTACTAGTCGTTTTGATGTTGTTAAACGTCTGCTGTAAATGGGGATTATAACGACAACACTCAGGCGACTAGGTCCTCTTAGTAATGGAAGCTTACAGTACAAGACTGGGAATGTCCCCCTATTAACAATAGAGAACGTGTCTTTGTTGTTTACAAGGCCTCTCGAAGAGCAAGACTGTGAAAATGCATGGCCGTGCTCAAATGGATTTTAGAAATCATCCGTTTATTGACAGTCAAACTCGGGAATCGAGAAACAATTTTTGGACGTAATAAGGATGACGAAAAATCTTATCTTATAGTTCATGAAGAGACATTAAGCGATATAGGAAAAGGGCTATACACAAATTCCACACTTGTCCGGAAGGATAAGTGGGAGATTGAAAGGAATGGTGTCCTGCCAATTGACCAGATGATTCATAAATGCAGTCGGCCTTATGGCCGACAAAAATTGTTGACCGGTACAACAATGAGAAATGTTAATAAACCCTACCCCTTGGTCGGTAAAAGTTACAAGAAAACACGCGGCACGCAGGCCGAAGAAGAGATACATGGCCATTCGACCGCAGAAAAATCACCCAGGGACTTAAGCTTTTGGAGGAGGCTTTTCATTATCAGGAGCCACATCCTTCTGTTCCCCAGTCGGCTCTTTCTCCTCTTCAGCATTCGCCTCCTCCTCCTCTTGGTCCGACTCATCTGAGGCAGAATCTGACGACTCCTCTTCCTCCTCTTCCTCACCCTCTTGGGCTTGGTTCATGATCCGATCATTATACTCTTTGGAGGAGCCGGCGAACTGACGCTCCCAGCTCTCGTAGCTGGTCTCTGGGAAGAGAGCCCCCCAAGTCATCTTCATGATGGCATTGCAGTCGTCCATCATGTCTTTGACCAAGCCCGCCTTCTCCTCCTCAGCCCTTGAATTATACTTTTTGGCGAGTTGGACTTCCTGGTTTTGCAGGCGGACCTTGAGCCTGTCCACCCGGGTGCGGAGTGCGTCTACTTCCTTGTCCGCCTCCTTGAGGGGCTCGAGCTTAGCCTTGAGGTCTTTCACGGACGCCTCCAGCTCTAAGATCCGCTTTTAAGCCGCCTCCAAATCAGATTTGACCTGCAAATTGGCAGTCGCCTGATAATACACTATGTCAGTGGTCAGAAGTTCATTTTCAGAAATCTGAAATATAACTGTGTCTAGAGCAGAGGCGGCTCGAGCTTTCGCAGACTTTACCTCTTTGGTCTAATCATTAATAGGCCTGCGAAGACCATGTACTCGCAGCATAGACTGCATTTAGCCAAAGAGAAGACGTCAATAACAGGCGGCTCAAAGGTTGTGCAAACAAGAAGTAAAAATTTTACAAGTATACCTCTGCGAGAAGAGCGAGGATGTCGTCCAGGTTTAGGGTGCCGACTCCTCTAACTGCCTCCCTATCCTCAAGGGAGAGGCACTACTACATTTTTGACCAAATGCAACGGCCTAATAAAGGCTAATACAACGGTATTCTAATTGCCGTTGCAATAGAGTAGGCTATTGCCTCCAATTTAACACTAATGTTCTTAGAGGTAGAGCTATTGCCACGGCTGTAAAGAACCATTGCAATAGCCTAACTATTTTAAAAAAATGAGAGCTATTGCAACGGTATGTTGTATCATGAAAAAATTTAGAATGAAGCGCGCATTTTCCCTCTATTTTTTTCACCAGTATTTTGAACAACACGTTTCTTTAATTTGCTTCCCTCTATTCACAATTCTCACGTACAGTACCTTTCCCCTTTTTCTCCATTTTCCCCATTCTCAATTTCTCATCACCATTTTCCCATTTTCTCCATTTCTCCATCTTCTTCATCCATTTGGTTATCTTCTTCATCTCGCAATCTCCTAAATCGTTCTAACCTTTTATGATTTTTCTGCTGGATTATAGAGTTCCGTTTGATTATTGCTCAGATAAGTTATTGGCCGGAGGTAAATCCTCAAATTTTTTCTCCTTTTTTTTCTCCTCTCTATTCCATCATCATTATTGCTTGAATTGAGACTTTCTTTGTCTTAAATGCGATCAATTTCAAGTTTCATGAACTCAATTTTAGGGTTTAGTTCTTCTTACAATGTCAATGTAAATTGATTTTGCAAAGACGACGGTGTAATCGGGTTTTCTGGTAAGATATGCAATCTTTGATTTGATTATGCAATTGCAATTGTTACAACTTGCAATTGATGGGTGGAATACGAATTGGGTTGATCTTACTTAAAGTTGGTGGGTCCACTACTTGTGCTATCTTCTTCTTCATTTTTTCATGGTTATTTTTCTATTCTTTTTTATCTCTTTCTGATTTTAGTGATTTTTAATGATTTTTGGTAATTCCCTTTTGTTTTGGTTTGTTAGGGTTTTAGGAATTTGAATTTGATATAACTGTGTTGTGTTGTAATTTGGGAATATTGATTTATGTTGTTTATTAGAAAGGTAAGAAATTTGTTTTACTAGAGTGCTCTCAACTATGATTGATGGATGGAATACGAATACTCGAATTACAACTTTTTTTGTGGTGTCAAGTTGGGGTTGATAATGTGAATGTAAAACATGGTAATTGTGTTTTAGAGTACCCATATTTGCCTTAGGAAAAAGACGTGGATTGTCTAGATAAGTGAGAAATGTGTGTTGCTGAATTTGCTATCAACTACTGGTATGTATGCTGGGTGGAACTTTCAGCTGGTTTCGTGGTGTTAATTTTGTAGATTTATGTACTGACTACTAAGAATATAAGATAGATTGTACTGGATTGTCAAGCTTCAACCCTTCAAGCTTTGTTCTTGAGTGTTTCTTCCTTTCCAGGGATGACTAGGTAAGGACGTAAGGGGTGGTTCAATTTGGTTTTGTATTAGGTGATGAATTGTAATTCATTAATTGTTCATTGGATATTGTTTGTTGCTGAATGCTGAGCTTTTTGTCTGATGAGTAGTTTTTGGCCGGTGTACATACTCCCACAATTCGCTCCTTTTGTATTATATCATGCATTTGGAGGTCTGGTCCTAAGTATGTCGTTTTAACGTAGATCATGAAATTTGGTTTTGCTACTATTTAGTTGAATTTTGTACTTTTGATCGTTGATTTATGATTTTAAGATCTGACACATTTAGTTTATTGGTTGGATCGTATGATTGTAGTGATTTTGCTTGTAAATTTCATATGTGCTGTTATGTTAATACATGACCTAAGTATCGATATTTTATACGTTTTCAATATTAGAAGTATGATATTTGAACAAGCTAGGAAGTTGAACCATAATTTATCATAATGTAATAGCCAATCAAGTTCTAATGTGACTTGTGATCATGATGCATTAATAATCTATAGTATTTGGCTGATTCAAAGCTAACTTTAAGACTGATCAGACTTTTTTATCCACTAATATAGTGGTAAAGGAGGTTTTTGTTTTAAGGAACAATGGACTTACAATAATGCAAAAATGTTCTAGACTACAAAATCCATAGCAAGTGCCAAAAGTACAATGTTAGATCTTGCGTGGTTGGAAGATTGAGTTTCAAATTTACTATCATTTGGATCCAATCTTATTTATTGACAATGTTTTCTTCAGTTTATCAAACTACCTCTTTTACTTTGTAAATGTTTGTATTTCAGAATATGTTGAAGGGTACATTTGCTGATTTTACTAAGCAGAAAATTCTGTCTCAGTCATTAAATGTGGTCTCGAGCTTCTTGGTGTGTGAGCATAACTTTGAATACTAACTTTTGTTTTTTTAATCTGGTGCAGGTCTGTCATCGAAGTTCGTAATTGCCTGACTTTCCATAACCTTATAGTTAAGCAAATTGAGGTACTGCATTCTGCTTTTTTTTTTATATTATGATTCTTTTTGGCTCTTACCCTCTTTTTGATGATACACAGAGCCTTAACAGCAAGTATGGATCCAAAGTGCCTTTGGTTCTGATGAACTCATTCAACACACATGATGATACATGATTAGGGGATTTTTCCCCACCAATCACCATCTGACAAGTGGACCAATCAGATTCCGCCATGTGTCCGTCACATGGGCCAAAAGGAGCCTGCCACGTGTCAAGCAATGATCCGTCCACTATGGACCAATTACGACACGACACGTGTCCTTCCCATGACACCTGGGATAACCGGTCACCTAGGCCCAAATTCTCAGGGAAGCCCAATCAGCCCAAGGTTAACCTAAACCTAGATTGACACGTTTCCCGAGGTTATAAATACCTCCCTTAATCCTCATTAAGAGAGATTACGCTAAAAACGCAGATTACACACATTAAACACTCTCACCTAGAGAGACCCAATCACTTTAATTTCCGCATTAATTACTCCTTAATCAAGTACTAACTTGACCGTCGGAGGCGGATCTCCAATCATCTGGAGCATCCGTTTGTTTTGTAGGTACAGGCGTCCGGTTCCAGTCTCGGAATTGTAAGTCTCCCGCAGGACATCAGAAAACCCATAAACATCTTGGCGCCGTCTGTGGGGAGAGTACTTCTGAGATGGCATCCACGTTTGTACCGGCTCCTGAAGAGAGACGTCCCCTGGACGACCCTCTAGTTCAGTCGGACCACGATACTGAGAATGAATTTGAAGTTGCAGCTCACACAGCTTCAGACGGGACCCTAAGGGCCCGACGTACCCGTCATACCGAAAGGAGGGAACGGGAACATCTTCAAACTGGAAGCGAGCCAGCAGGCGCACCGCCTGTTCGGCAGCAGCCGACTGATGGGTCTGCTCCCATCACAAGGAACGAACTCATGAACTTCATAAGGGACTTCAAGGGAGAAATTCAAGAGTTGATCAACAAGAAGCCGCCTGCTCTGGACAAGGAGCAGTCGGCTAAGAAACCCTCCACTTCACGGAAGAGGAATCCAGTTCAAGGGCGAGAGGCGACCCCTCATCCTAAATCTAGGAAGTGGGAGCCACCTGCCCTTGATTTCACAAAATACCGTTTTCCTACTCCAGGAAATAGGAAACCTGTTCGTCATATTCAGGCGGACGGGTCGAGGAAAACATACACAGACGCTCGGCTACTGCTAGAGCACAAGAAGAGTGACCGATTGTCAGAGTCGGCCTCTACTTCAAACTTCCAAGACAGTCTGCGAAATACCTCGTTGAGGCATACTCAGTCGTATCATGATAGTCAGTCAGGCGGCACCTCCCGTCAGTCCGGCTTTCATAGCGACCAGGCGGTACCAAACTTACCGTTTGTACCGCAACAACAATATTTTTTACAGCCACCTCCGTTTGGTGGACATGCAGCAAAAACTGTCCAACCTATGGACTGGCAGCTACGGTTGCTTAGACTTGGTGAACAGCCGTCGGCCTTCTCCAAGGAAATTACTGAAGCCGCTCAGCCGGCCAAAGTGAAAAAAGTACTAGTAGGCGCCTATGACGGCACTACTAACCCAGAAGACCATCTGATGGCATTCACCAACCTGATGTACCTTCAAGGGTTGGATGATCCCACTTGGTGCAAGTGTTTCCCAGTGACTCTCAAAGGAATCGCACAACAATGGTTCGGCAACCTGCCGACTGGTTGTGTAAATAACTTCAAGACGCTTGCTTACTTATTCACCTCCAACTTCGCCATGAACATCCCTGCGAAGAAGACGACCCTTGATTTAGGAACAATTCAGCAGGGCGAGAAGGAGGGGCTTCGTTCTTACATCAGGCGGTTTAACCTGATGAGAATACAGATTCAAGGGTTACCGGATGAAGTAGCCTATACTGACTTTTTCAGAGGTCTCAGAGACGGGTCGACCTTCAAATTTGATTTGGTCCGAAAGAGGGTGGCGACTCTTCAAGAGGCCTTGATTGAAGCGGAAGCCTATATACAGACGACTGATATTTGTAGTACGGTAAAACAGTCAGACGGGAAAAGGTCCGACAAAAGAGAAGGACAACAGAAGCAGTCGTCAAACAAAGACGAGAAGAGAAAAGAGGTCTGGGCAACTGATTCCTCTAAACAGCCGTCCCAGAAGAAGAGAAAAGAATTCAAACCATACTCCCAAAAGTATGTGTTTAACAAGGATAGCCAATTTATCCTAAAGGAAATCAAGGGACGGATCTCAATTGAGAAGCCGGTCCCCATGAAGGGTTCTACAAACAATCGGAACCAAGAAAAATTCTGTGATTATCATGAAGATGTTGGTCATCACACCAATGAATGCATCAGTCTCATGCGGTATCTGGACCGCCTGGCTGAGCAAGGTGATCTTGACACTTATGTCAAGAAATCTACGGGGAACACTTCCTCAAAAAAGCAGTCGACCAAAAAGAATCAACAGGCCGACAGCTCCGATACAGATGATGCAGTCGTCTACACCATTGCAGGCGGCTTCTCAGGAGGCGGCCCTACTATTAGGGGCAACAAAGACAATATCAGACGGTTAGATGTAAATTCCGTTCACCAAGAACGGCCCTCCAAATATTCATTTCCTGAGATTGTCATCACTGAAGAAGATCTAGGAGGGGTAAGAGGGCCGCATGACGACCCTGTCGTTATTGAATGTAAAGTGGCCAACGAGAGAGTTGGCCGAATCCTCATAGATACCGGAAGCTCCTCAGATCTCATCAGTAGCAAATGTCTGTCGAAACTAAAATATCATACTGATTGCATACATCCGGCATCCCACCCTTTAGGAGGGTTTGGAGGAGGAGTCGTCCACCCAGTGGGACGAGTGGATTTACCCATCCGCCTGGGCGAAAAAGGGGAAGGACGACACATGGTAGTCCGGTTCCTGGTAGTAGAAGAACTCTCGGCCTACAACATGATTCTGGGACGACCAACCCTGAATAATTCCAAGGCTGTTATAATCCCATCTCTTATGTTGCTCAAGTTTGAGAGGGATAATGGAACAGTCGGGTCCCTAAGGGGAGATTAGAGGATGGCCCGAGAGTGCTATCTCTCGGATGTCAAGCCCACTGTTATGGCCACTGGGTCGAGTGGTGGAAAAATAGACCTTAACAATGTCAAGGAGAGTGCGCCTGTTCAAGAAGCAGGCGGCAAGAAGAGAAAGGCATCCCAGACAGGGGCCGCAAGAAAAGACAGAAAATAGCAATCATTAGTAGAGGAGCGGTCGGATGAATTCCGCCCTCAGCCAGCTGGTGAGCATACGTACCTGATGTTAGATGACTCGCGTCCTGACAGAACAATCAAGGTTGGGACGACTTCTCTAAGGGACCTAGGTGACGACTTTCACAAACTATTGAAAGAATACAAGGACATCTTTGCATTCGAAGTCCATGAAATGCCATGCATTAGTCCTGATCTGGCGGTACATAAAATGGCCGTGGATCCGAAAAAGAAGCCGGTACGGCAGAAGAAGCGGAACCATGGCGAAGAAAGAAGTCAGGCGGCAGCCGCCGAAGTTAAAAAATTACTTGATGCAGTGTTCATTCGGCAATGTTACTTCCCAGACTGGGTTGCAAATGTGGTCCTTGTTAAAAAGCCGAATGGCACCTGGCAAATGTGTGTAGACTACACAGACTTAAACAAGGCGTGCCCCAAAGACAGTTACCCTCTGCCTAAAATTGATAACCTGGTCGACTCAACAGCCGGCCATGCTTTGATGAGCTTTATGGACGCCTACTCTGGTTTCCATCAAATTCCTTTATGGAAGAAAGATCAGGAGAAGACGGCCTTCGTCACTGATCAGGGGTTATACTGTTACACGATCATGCCGTTTGGTCTTAAGAATGCCCCGGCCACTTTCCAGCGAATGATAAACACTGTGTTCTTTGATCAAATTGGGAGAAATGTCGAGGCATATATTGATGATATGATTGTCAAGTCTAAACTTCAGAAAGATCATCTGTCGAACCTCCGAGAAACTTTCGCCACACTCAGGCGGCACCATGTCATGCTCAATCCCAAGATATGTGTCTTTGGAGTTGAGTCTGGGAAATTTCTCGGATTCCTTATCAATCAGAGAGGAATAGAGGCGAACCCTGAGAAGGTACAGGCGGTCATTGACATGCAGTCGCCTCGTACCATCCGAGAGGTTCAGAAGTTAACAGGTTGTCTGGCGGCCTTGGGAAGATTTCTAAGCCGATCAGGCAAAAAATGCCTATACTTTTTCCAGGCAATTAAGAAAAAGACAAGGTTTGAATGGGGGCCGGATGCTGAGGCGGCCTTCCAGAAATTGAAAGTTCACTTGCATTCCTTGCCGAGGCTGGTCAGCCCTTTGCCCAAAAAAGTACTCTACATGTACCTGGCCGTCTCTGATCATGTGTTAAGCGTTGTTCTCCTTGCTGAAAGAGACGGCTGTCAGCTCCCGGTCTACTTTGTTAGTCATGTACTGAAAAATGCCGAGTTGAGGTATCCCTTAGTGGAGAAATTTGGTCTTGCACTCTTCATGGCTGTTAAAAAATTGAAGCCCTACTTTTTGGCACATGCAGTCGTCGTGTATACAGACCAACCTATCAAGCGGCCACTGACCATCATGGAGTCGTCAGGCCGAATGATCAAATGGGCCATAGAAATACAGAGCCTCGAAGTTACTTTCGAGCCTAGAAAAGCAGTGAAGGGGCAAGCCTTTGCTGAATTTATTGTTGAGATGACTCGTCCTCCGGACTCTCAAGTTACAGACCAAGTCTGGAAGGTATATGTGGATGGAAGCTCTACTTCAAATGGTTGTGGAGCAGGAGTCATATGTCAGTCGCTAGAGGGCGACAGGTACGAGTATGCTTTACGCTTCAGTTTTCAGGCCTCAAACAATGAGGCAGAATATGAAGCTTTACTAGCCGGAATCCGCATGTGCAAGGCGGCAGGAGCAAGAAAAATAGACGCCTGTTCCGATTCACAATTGATAGTGAGTCAGTACAATGGCGAATACGAAGCAACCCATCCGGCCATGATCAAGTATTTACAGGCGGTCCGACAAGCAGTCGGCTCCCTTGAGGATTTCCATCTGACCCAAGTGCCGAGATCAGAAAACAACCAGGCGGATGCACTTTCAAAATTAGCATCATCCGCCTCCTGTGATACTCCTCGAACTGTTTTTTGGGAAGTAATGGAGAGGAGAAGCATTGAAGAAGAACCTATTGGAATCTTAGACAGAAGCTCAACCTGGATGGATCTAATCAGGGCATATCTGACAAATGGTACCCTGCCGGATGATCATCAACAGGCGGCAGCACTGAAAAAACGAGCAACCAGTTTTGAAATAATAAAGGGAGAACTTCACAAAAGGGGGTACCTTCAACCCTTCTTAAAGTGTGTTACTCCAGAAAAGGGGCGAGAGATACTGGACGATCTTCACTCTGGTTATTGTGCTTCCCATATAGGCGGTAGGACGCTTGCTCAACGGGCAAGGCGGCAGGGCTACTTTTGGCCTACTTTAGAAGCAGATGCGATGGTGATGGTGAAAAAATGTGACAAGTGCCAATAGTTTGGCAAACTAATTCACCGTCCGGCTACTGACCTCACTACCATTCATAGCCCACTACCGTTTGCTAAGTGGGGCATGGATATTCTGGGTCCATATACGCCTGCTACAGGCGGAAGGAGGTACATACTTGTTGCCGTCAACTACTTCACTAAATGGGTAGAGGCGGAGGCTGTAAAGGGAATCAAGACGAAGGATGTAATTTCATTCATTTGGAAAAATGTCATCACTCGGTTCGGGGTTCCCATGTCTATGGTTTTTGATAATGGTCCCCAATTTGAGACGTCTGTTCTCAAAAACTGGTTGGGTGACCAAGGAATTGCACACTACTTTGCATCTGTCGGTCGTCCACAAGCAAACGGCCAGGTAGAAGCCTTTAATAAAATCATCTCAGACGGTCTCAAGAAAAATATTGAACGAGCAGGCGGCCTATGGGCGGATGAATTACCACATGTTCTCTGGGCCATTAGGACGATTGAAAAAGGGGCGACTGGAGAAACTCCATTCCTCGTAACTTATGGTGCGAAAGCTGTTCTTCCAATATAACACTACGAGCCGACTCTTCGAGTAATGCAATATGACGAAGAGGCAAACTGGGAAGCCATGCGCCTGGCATTAGACTCACTTCCTGAAAGGAGGGGCAATGCTGTCTTGCGCCATGAAATTTACCGCCTGAGAATGACTAGATCATACAACAAAAAAGTACACAGGCGTCCACTCAAAGTGGGGGACTTTGTACTTAGAAAAATGGAAGCAGTTGGTAGGGATAATGAGTCTGGCAAACTAACTCCCAACTGGGAAGGACCCTACCGAATCTGTGAAGAGGTCAGGGACGGTACCTACCGTCTGGGAACACCAGACGGACAACCGTTGCCTCGAACTTGGAATGTAGATAATCTTAAGAAATATTTCTTTTGAATGATGTAAATAGTCAAGGGCTACTTAATAAAAGTTTGCATACTTAATATTCAATTTTGTACTAAGAGGGGCACGGCTACTAACAAACAGTCGGCTACTCTCCATACTCAGTTTTTATTCTTACTTAAGAGGGGCATGCCTGCTAACAAACAGTCGGCTACTCTCCATGTTTAATTTTTATTCTTACTTAAGAGGGGCAGGCCGCCTATACATTTCCAGTCGGCTACTCTCCATTGAGTATTTTACTCTATCTTCAGAGGGGCATGACGTCTGTACCTTTACAGTCGGATACTCTCCATTGAGTATTTTACTCTATCTTCAGAGGGGCATGCCGCCTGTACCTTTACAGTCGGCTACTCTCCATTGAATATTTTATTCTATCACCATAGGGGCATGCCGTCTGGACATATAGTCGGCTACTCTCCATAGAAGAGGGCCGACTGGTTCCAAACACACAGCCACCCCCCTTATACTTAACTAAAAATGATCAGGGCCTGGCCGACCCTGTGCCTAAACAGGCGGCTACCCTCCTTTTACTTAGCACCTACGTTCACCAAGAACTAACCAAGGCCACAGGCCGAATGATCAGACCAGGCGCCAAGCCAACTGATCCAATCTTCAAAACTAATACGACATGTACCAACATCATAGCAGGCGTCCGGCGGCATCCCTCCGGATGAAATTCGTCGCAGAGAGCAGCTCCCTTTTGGGTGGAACATTGCTCTATAAACTAATTACACGGCACCTATACGACTGTCCCCAAGGGCAACCACGTAGCCGTTTTTGAGACAAGGATAACTCTATCACTAACCAAACCAGTGGTAGCAGTTGACAACTGAGTCAGATGACCGCCTGTATTACTTGGGATAATGCAGGGGGTACCTCTTGAGTTAATAGCCAACAAACATTGGCGAATCAAAAGGTTCAGCCGGCCTCCGCCGCCTGGTGCCTTTACTACTCAAGCAGGAATGACGGCGACTGAGTAACACCAAAGTTAACTCATAGTCACTCTCTCAAACTTAGTATGGAGCCTAAAAGGTATGAGTCGTCCGCCTGTTTTTAGCAAACAGGGGCTCTCAACCACTACTCCTTCTAGGTTAACAACCTATGAGTTAAAAGCCAACAAACATTGGCGAATAAAGGGGAACAACCGGTACCCACCGCTTGATACCTCTACTACTTAGTTACTTGGCGACTAGGTAACAATCATGTTTACTTGGTCACTCCTTAAAAATTTACTATGAAACTAAAAAGGTTTTCATACAGCACCGGCTCACACTAGATTAAATATGGCGGGGAACAGTCGGCCTAGACGGCCTAAAGTCTCTAGCCTAAAAACATGACAAGTAGGAAACCACTTTCCTACTTGGTTAATTTTATATGACAGAACCGCCTGCCTAAAGGGGATCCAGTCTTTAAAATGGTTCGAATACCGATTGGATAAATGGCCGACTGATCGTCTAGCCTGGAAACAGACGACCAGTCGTCCAGGGGCATAGGCGGCGTGACTAACTATCTGTACCTGTCTGCAACTATCGGCCATGTAAAACAGTCGGTATAGTGTACAATTGGATATCAGAATATTCAATACATAAACAAGTTTGAAGCAAAACAAAAATATTCATTAAAAGGAAGCCGGTCATTAAAGACCGGCAAAATATTCAGAGCCCCGGCCCCCTGGCCGGGTAAATACAAACAAACGGCACGCAGGCCGTGGGAAGAAGACATAAAGCTTAAGAAGGGGGCAGATCTTCAATATCAGCAGCTGCCGCCTGGTCAGCACTCTTCTTGTTGGACTCGGCTTCAGCTGCATCCTTCTTTGATGCATTACCCCCAAGCGGCACAAGCGCCACTACCGGCTGCTCCTCCTCCTCCAACGCCTCTTCCTCAGCAGCCGCCTAGATCTCCTGATTATATCTATCAGAAGACTGGCGGTAAGTTTTTTTCCATGAGGCAAAGTCGGCATTGGGGAGGAGGCGGCCCCAAGTCATGCGCTGGATTTGAGCAGAGTCTTCCATCATCTCCCGGACCAACTCTTTCTTTTCTTGCTCGGCCTTTTCCGAGAGCTCCTGAGTAAGACTCTTCTCCTGGGTCACCAGGCGTTCCTTTACGCTCGCCAAGGATTTCTCCAAGGTTTCGTATGAGGACATCTTTTGGCGAAGAGGTCTCAGCTCGGCCTTGAGGTTGTTGATGGTCGCCTCCAGCTCGCTATTCCTCTTCAGGGCCGCCTCTAACTGAGCCCGGATAGCGGCGGTAGCCTGCGCCTGATAATTAAGAATATCAATGGTCAGAACTTCATTTTGGGCAATTTGAAACATTGCCTTATCACAGTCAGAGGCGGCCATAGCTTTTGCAGCCTTTACCTCTTTGTTCTTCCGGTCAAGCGGCTTGCGAAGGCCGGTCACTCGGAGCAGGGCCTAAGTAAAAAGGGGAACAGGCGTCAGTTTCCAAACAAAAAGAAAACAGGTGTCTTGGAATTCAAATACTCAAAAATATGCTAAGTATACCTCAGCAAGGATCCCTGCAATCCCGTCTAGGTCAAGGGTGTCGACACCCCTGACCGCCTCCCTTTCAGCTGGAGGAACGGCCTTGATCATAGACTTGGCCACCTCGACCAAGTCAGGCTCCTGAGGGCCGGCTGCATCAAGCATAAACAAACGGATTAGACCTAGTAAAGAAGGGAGCAAGTCTAAAATTTACAAGGACAATTTCATACTTCTAGGTGGCCCAGCTGGAGTTTTAGAAGAAGTGGTCGGCTGTTTCTCAGCCGCCGCATGTTTCCTGGCAGAACCAAGAGAGCTCGCAACAGTCGTCCTCCGGGCCTTGGGGTCCGGCTGTTGGGAAGAAGAAGCTCTTGGAGCGCCCATCTAATAAAGAAGAAAAGAGTCAGTATATGCATAAACACAACTCCAAAAAGAGGGTGAAAGGTTCGAAGCCCACCAAGGGTGCCCCCTTGTTGGGGGAGTCGGTTGAAGCTTGTTGCATGATGGAGGCCCGCAACATGGCCGCCGCAGTCTTGGAGGCGGTAATTTTGCTCATGGCGTCCGCTGCAAAAACAAATAGCAAAGTTAATAAAAGTCCTAACAAGAAATGCACGGAACAGCAGAGTATTCGACAGGCCGGCTACCTCTTGAGCACCGACTGCTGAGGCCACAGGCGGCCAAAAAGTACTCGTTGTAGAGCTATTTGAAGCTCGGGACGCAGTGCAGGGGTACTTTCTCTCGTACCCCTGAAGTAGAGTTCACCTTCGACTCTACTTTGAAGAGTCCTTTATCTAGGATCTCTTTCTTAGCCTTGGGGGGAACAGGCGGCATGCTGCGGCCGCCTGCAAGAAGGGGCGGACTCTTGTTCCACCTGTTGAAGCGCTTGTTCAGCTCTGTGTCTGAACTCTCAATGATGAGGAAGGTGCTCCGCCAGTCCTTCCATTTGTTTGCTTTACCTCTCGTCATGAGGTAGCCCCTGTGGCTCATCAATTGATACCAACCGGTACCGCCTGCCTTAGGGGTCCGGCTGAGGTAGTTCATGTGGGCGAAAGCCTCGAAGCTCGGCTCCACCCCGTGCAGTTCGCACCCGGCCACATAGCCGAGTACGTTAACCCAGGAGTTCGGGGCTTACGGCCATAACCCCAACTCATACCCATCCAAGATCCGCTGAACAGCTTGATGTAGTGGGAAGCGCAACCCAGCCTTGATGGCCGCCTCGTAGCAGCCAAAGCAGGCGCCATCATAACTGGTACCAGCCGGCCATACGACTGTGTCTTCTGGATCCGGCACGAACACTAAAAAGCCGGGGCCCATTGTGTGGTTTGCGATAAAGCTCTCCACTTTCTCTTGCATGGCCGTGATCCGGCCCCGAGGTATCGTGCAGTAGTAGGGGGTATTTTGCTCTCGGTGAGAGGCGGATGGCTCCGCCCAATCGTCCCCCTTCTCAACTGCGTGAGAAAGCCTCGCCTCTTGTAGGCGACTGTTTTTCCCTTCTATGTCCAGGGAAGCATGGCCAGAAGAGCTAGACTCGGAATCGTCCTCTGACGAGTCCGAAGAGGACGACTCTTCCCCTCTCCCGGAGGGGCCCGCCTCCTCTCCTGTAAAAGGAGCAGGAGAGAATGAAGAATTGTCAACTGTAAAATGGGAAGGGGTCACTTTGACTCCTCCCTCAGAACTGCCGGCTTTCAAGCCGCTTTGTTTCACTTCTACATCTGGCGCCTGGTCAGATGTTTCACTAATCGGCACCCTGTCGGAGGAGCCGTCTGAGTTTGAGATCCTGGCAGTCTTTTTTGTTCTGGCCATCATGCTCTGCATAGACACAGATACAGTCGGACTTTGTATAAAGGGCAAAGATGGGTCCAGAAAAGGGCAGGCGGCACTCCTAGTCCTAGATTCAGCCGTCCCCGGTGACCGGCTGATCACTAACCTAGGTCGTGTCGTGTGCTTCCGTGGTGCCATTTCAAAAAAGAATAAAGTAAAGAGAAAATTAAGAGTAAGAGAACCGACGGTTACCTGAACGAGTGACGATTGATGAAGTTCTGAAAATCCTTTGCAGTCGGCTTGGCAGAGCAGGCCGTAGGCAGAAAGGGTCCAAAATGTCAGAGCAAGTTCAGGGGTCCGAATGTTCTCTCACAAAGTTTTCAAGTGTGAAAATGACCGAAGTAAACACTCCTTTATATAGGCGAAGTGAGAAGGCGAAGGGTCACTTCCAGAATTCAAAATTTTGGCGGGAGAATCTCTCGGCCTCTCGCCGAGTGACACCTGTAGCAGGTCGTCGCCTGTTACAGGGCGATACCTGTCACAGGTAACACGTGACCAGTCACGTGCCACCTGTGAGGGGCAAATGATTAGGGGATTTTTCCCCACCAATCACCATCTGACAAGTGGACCAATCAGGTTCCGCCATGTGTCCGTCACATGGGCCAATAGGAGCCTGCCACGTGTCAAGCAATGATCCGTCCACTATGGACCAATTACGACACGACACGTGTCCTTCCCATGACACCGGGATAACCGGTCACCTAGGCCCAACTTCCGAGGGAAGCCCAATCAGCCCAAGGTTAACCTAAACCTAGGATTGGTGCGTTTCCCGAGGTTATAAATACCTCCCTTAATCCTCATTAAGGGGGATTACGCACATTAAACACTCTCACCTAGAGAGACCCAATCACTTTAATTTCCGCATTAATTACTCCTTAAGCAAGTACTAACTTGACCGTCGGAGGCGGATCTCCAATCATCCGGAGCATCCGTTTGTTTTGCAGGTACAGGCGTCCGGTTCCAGTCTCGGAATTGTAACTCTCCCGCAGGACATCAGAAAACCCCGAAACAATACACTTAAGGTAAAGTACCCTTTTTTTTATGTTCCGTGTTGTTAGTCTTTTATCTTGTGGAGCATCTTTTCAAGACTTCAAACTCATTGCATACAGATTGTTGAAAAACACCAATTCAAATGTTCAGATTCACACATTTAATCAGGTATGTTACTCTAGCCGAGTTGATGCCTCTTGCTTTAGGTACCACAGTATGGTGATGTGTTTCCTCTAATCATATCTTTACTCACTGGATTTTACTTACAATTCAGAGTCAATACCCTCGGCTGGTTGTTGAAGATTTCTCGACATTGCCATGCAAAGGTCAATCCGACAAGGATGGATGGTATTATTTTAGGTTGATATTGGCCTCAGTTATTTGCATGTTGTGTTTGTTGAATCTAGATGCTTATAATCTTTCTCATCTCATATATGTTCTGTATTTGGTATAAAATTTGATCTGATGGAATATATATGTACTTTCTTTTGTTGAATTAAATGTTTGATTTTGGGAGGTGGGCTTTAGAAATTAAGAGCGAATATTGCCTGGTTTTTTTAATTTTTGTTGATATGCTTCTATTTGTGGGTTATGAATTTTGATTGTGAAATTGAGTTGATTGTGAAAAATTCATGTCTAACCTAGTAACTGCATCTATAGCTAATTTTTTCACTTATATATTCGAGGGAATTTCTTCAAAAAAAATAAAAAATAAAAAGTTGAGGGAATTTTTAATTTTTAGTATATTTTTAGTATGTTAGTCAGAGTAGGAGAGAAATGGCGAGAGGAGAGAAATCCGGTATGGGGCTCACCATTGTTAAATAGCTAAATGAAAAAATCATGAACCAATAACGATGTGATTTGAGTTTAGGATGTATTAAAAGTCTAAATTATTGATTTAATCCCTAAACGATGGTGATTTTTCTTGGAAAGTGGAAGGTTTGCTTGTTATGTTAGGTGATCATATTAAGCTATTGGTACATTTGGTAGTATTTTAGAATCAAGAGTATTATTGTGTTGAACTATAGATTATGCTTAGTAACTCGATTTTAGCTTAAGATGTATAAAAACTGCAGAAGCACCCAGCTGGCAGTCTGAGATGAAACAGCAGCAGAAGCAGTAGCTTGGGCAGCAGAAACACAGCAAAAACAACAGCTGGCAGAAATAGCAGCAGACATAACCAACAGCAAGGATATGCAGGCCAAAACCAGCATACCACGCCAGCAACACCTCAACAACATTCCAGCAACAGAGCACCAGCAATACAAGAACAACAAGCACCACCAACAGATATCAACAGCAGCAGGCTGGAGAAAGCAGGCTGTGGCAGAACCAACAGATAGACAAGGAGCAGCTGACTAGCTGAAGACCAGCAATGCCACAGCAACAGAATCCAGCATCAACAGCCAGCACCAGTACACCAGTGGCAGCACCTGCAACCAGCAAGAGGATGGACAAAACCAGAACAGCCCCAACAGCAGCTTGCACACACAGAGCTGCAAAGCAGAAGCAAGCAAAGACTTTGAATGCATATTAATAAATTTCTAATTTAATTTTGTAATTTTCCTTATAGGTAACAATGTACAAACTTTGAATTCATATTAATAAAATTCTAATTTTTTTAAAAAAATTCTTATTTTAATTGTATTATTATTATTGTTTCGGGGTTTTTTGGTGTGTCCTGCGGGAGAGTTACAATTCCAAGAATGCCCTTCGACCGCCTGTACCTGCAAAACCACGGAGACTCCGGTTGGGTGGAGCTCCGCCTCCGACGATCAAGTTAGTGATGTACGGGAGGAAGAAAGTGCGTAAAAGAGTAATTACTTCTCGCGTAATGGGAGAATTCCGCAATTAAGATTGCTCGGGTTTTGTGCGAATTGTATTTATGAGTGTATTGAATACTAATTGAATGTAAGTGAATTCTTTTAGAAGGAATTGAATGCCCATTAATGAGGATTCGCCCACTATTTATAGTGGGGAGCATTGGTTCCCCATTTAGGGTTCCTAGGACACGTGTCAGCAGGGGATTGGAGCCCTGTTGACCAATGGCGAGATGCCACGTGTCGCACTGCCATTGGGCCACGTGGCTGGGGTTAAATTACCCCAAACATTTGCCCCTCTCAGGTGCTGACGTAGCAGGGTGCCATGTGGCACCTGAGAAGAGAGTTGACGGAGCAATAAAATTTATTTATTTATTTATTTATTTATTTATTTTTTAAAACCCCTTCAAATTCTAACTGAAGGAAGAGGGAAAAGCAGAAGGGGAAGGGTCGTGCCCCTTCGCCTTCCGGGACAAACCCTATTAATGGGGGAGGAAGCACACGAAGCCTCATTTACAAACTTCGTGAAATTTCTTGAATTTTGAGAGCATCCGGCATTTCAGAGCATCCGGTACTTGAAATTCAGAGCACACGGAGACTTCATTGTTTTAAGAGCAGCCGGTTTTAGACCGCCTGTGCAGTAGCAAGCAAGCAAAATATTTTTGAGAGGGTACTTCAAACAACCCAGCCGGTATTCAAACCGCCTGTGTCTTCGCAAGCATCCCCAAGAAATTTCTTGAGGTTCCAACACTTTTCTTCTCTATGTTCCGTCTCTCTTCCTTCTTGTTTTTCCATGTATTTCCGCTTGAGTCTTTTGCTTGCATTTTTGTTTACAAGACTCATAGGTAGATGGACCCTTTATACCCGTACCCGGACCATAGTTGTGAACTCAGCCGGTCAATTAGTACGGCTGAGACTAGAACTGGATCTGCCGCCTCTGATCTTTGGGATTTCCCCTTTTCAACGCCTGTATCGACCGACTCCGTGTCTGTGCAGGACACCATGGCCAGAATTAGGGGAACATCAATGGACCCCAATTACAGAGGCGGGGACTCGAACGAGTTATCTTCTGAAACTCGACGACCAGACGGGGAGGTTAGAGAACCATCCGGCGGAACCCCCGCCACCCCAAGCGATAGCATTTTAGGCTCCTACAAAGAGGAGACCTATCCGGCTGAGGGGGCTGAGCAGCTAGGTGCTGCCAATGACGCTCCCAACTCCCAGCCGGCTTTGATGACGGTCGGGTCGAAAGCAGTAGCTCCAGCTATTAACCGTATCAGAAGATAGCGAGGAGGCGGAGAGGCCTTCATGGCAAAGCAGAAACGATCCTCTCATGATCTCCGTCTCCTTGAGGGACCGTGCCCTCATGCGGTCTTCCCTTCAAGACTTTATCACTAGGCGGCCGCTTGGTGAAGGATATAAGATGACCGTGCCGGGGGAGTTTGGGACGGTTGTATGGGAGGACGACCAGCCTAATGCTAACAGCTGGTTTGGATGCTACGAGGCGGCTTTCTTAGCCGGCGTCCGCTTCCCTCTTCATAACACAATCAGGGCCATACTTAGGGGGTATGGCCTTGGCATTTGGCAGCTCACCCCAAATTCTTGGGTGAATATTTTAGGGTATATCGCCACCTGCGAGATGCAGGGTCTCAACCGCGGGTGGGAGGCGTTTGCCCACATGCACTATTTGAGCCGGAGCCCTGGTGGCTAGAGGGCCTGGTATACCTTGACTACTCACCCCAAGTACATGATGACCTTGGACAAGCCGTCCAAGTGGTCAGACTGGAAGAACCGGTTCTACCTGGTGAAAGCTCCGTCTTAAGAGGAGAACAAAGAATACCGGACCTACAACCGGAAGCCAGAGCTTTTGGGACAAAAGTGTCGGCTGCCCCCTGTCCCTGATACCGACCGGGTGGCCATTCTAGACTCCGGTTTCTTCAAACTGACCTCTACCTCTCTCACATCCGGAGAGATAATAAGGGTACCCAAGAACTGGGTGCCCAAACTCGAATTTTTCAAGGACGAGTGTTTCTTGTCCGCCTGCAGGCTTAGAAAAATGTGGAAAACCAAAGGTTAAGAACCCTAGCCAGTTAATTTGTTGCCGGCTGTCCTTTTTCTCTTTATTGCAATGTAAGATTCATATTTCTGACCGGATGTATTTTCGTTTTGCAGAAGAAGCTAAGAAGATGTTACCTTCCGCCAAGACACCCGCAAGGAAGGCTTTAGATATCCGCAAGGAGAATCTGGAGAAGAAACTTGCCGCTAAGGCGGCTAAAAGGTTAAACCGCCTGACCTCCTCTATATGATTTGCTATGTTGTTTCTTTGGCTAGTTATTCATCTGACCGCTTGCGGTTTTGTTTCAGGACGGTGTTATTCCCCGTTCTTTACAAAAACAGATCCGGCAAAGGCCGTCTGTTGAGGAACCGGCACTAAAGGTGTCGAGAACTGCTTCTACCGACCAGGCTACTACCGGCGGTAAATCAATAAAGACCCCAGGCGGGTCCAACACTGAGAAGGCCTTAGAGGCCACTCCAATAAGGACCGCAACCGGTCCATCTGCTTCTGGAAGCCAAAAGGCTTCCCAAAAAGGTACTAACCCTTTTGATCTCGCATTGCTCGACATACCCATGCGGGTAAAATCGTACTCCTCTTCGCAGCCGGGAGATTCTCCGATCAGCCGGCTGTCCTTTGGTGGAGCGTACGCAGCATTCTCACCGTCTGTTTCTGGTGCAGATAACTCACCACGCTGGCCGGACGCTGCTCAATACGCCCGGGCCATGCTAAAAGTCGTCCCCCGGGAAGAGAAGGAGGCGATTCTTGGAATCAATACCTTCAATGCCGACCGGGTTATGGTCGATTTGGCCGATGTAAGTAATTGAGTACCCACCCGGCACGTAATTTGTTATATACCCATCCGGTCTTTCAACTAATACCGGTCGTGTTGTTGTTGCAGGCACTGCTCCGCGTGGAGGGGCTTAAGAGGGCCTACATCCGCAAGCAGGAAGAGGTAAGATGAGCCAAACGTTCTGCGGATGACGCGCATAGCGTTGCTCACTATTCCATGATTGTGCATGACTTAGAAACTAAAGCTATAATCATGCAACAGGCGGATCAGGTCAAGTCCCTCCAACGGGCCCTCTCAGAGCAAAGGACCAAAATGGACAACCTCCAGGCGACCCTGGACAACGCTGAAAATGAGCTGAAAAAGCATGAAGAGCCCCTCAAGCGGCTCGATCAGGCGGAAAAGGAAAGCAAACGGCTGCAATTAAAGAATGATCGCCTGGTCAAGGAGGCTGCCGCTGCTCAGCGTAATTTCCAGTCCACCCTAGAGGCTGATCAGAGCCGGCTCATAGAGGAGAATGCGCAGGACTGCCAAAACCGAATGAAGAGGGCGTTCTCCATCATCCACCCGGCTGAAGAAGAGGGTCACCCGGGGCCCGCACCGTACGAGCAGTGGGTGGACGCCGAGTTCCAGCGTATGCAGGCGGAAGCGGCTGCTTTGGAGGCGACAGTCGAGGATGAGGATCCCGGCTCCGTCCCCAACACCGACACAGCTCATGCGGAAGGGAACCAAGCTCAGGGCGACCGGGTTATAGTGAATGTAGAGTAGCAACGACCTCCTGGCCTGCGCGCTGTTCATTATCTTGTAATTTCGCCGGAAGGGTCGGACTACTCTACTATAGTCTTCTACTTTGAGCATTAACATTTTTACCGGCTGTGCCGGTTTATCTTTTTGTAAACAATCTTAACATTTTCAGCGGCTATGCCGGTTATTTCTGCTAAGTTTCAACCGGTTGGTCCGGTTTTTGAATGAATTTGCTTCTTTTCCTTTTTGCTGTTTTGAATGTTTTGAATGTCACTTCTTACTTTGATAATTTTACAAGGGTAGCCAAGAAAATCCAGCCGGCATAACCGCCGTCTGTGTCTTCGTAAGCTAGGAAAAGAAATTTGTGAAGGTAAGCAAAGAAATTTGCGAGGGTAGACAAGAGAACCCAGGCGGTACAATTACCGTCTGAGTCTTCACAAGCAACTCTTTCACGTAACTATAAATTTTTTTTTGTGGTTTTGCCTTGCATGTTTTTTGAATGAATGTGTTTCCGCATGACTTGTTGGGATTAGGGTAGGTAATTGCCCCTGGATAAGAGACTGATATAAACGAAATGGTGCCAGGCGGCTATCCATATGCTATAGCGCGAATGCTAAGGCTTTAGCTAAGTGCCAAGCATCAACCGTTTGTAACGATTGCCGGTTGGGTTTTCGCAAGAACACCCTTCGTAAATTCTTGGCCTAACCCAAATGCTTTCCTACCTGCCTTCTCTTAGTCGATTAGGCAGGACATTAGGTACCGGCTGTCTGTTTTGAGATCATCCTTGAATGATACTCGATCCAAAGAGGGGGCCAGATGCATGTTTGGGAATGCTAACCCGCAATTCTTTGGAACTATGGATCAATCAGGCGGTTAGGGCCACCTGATTTTTTATCACTAGAAAAATTTTCCACCCAAATGGGAGATGCTCTCTTTGATGAATTCACCCGAATGGGTGTCACCGGCTGATTCATTAAATTTCTGGGCTTGCTTGTGTTGGGCACAAGACAGGGCGCATGGGAAATAAGTAAAGGGTGCCGCTTATGTTAAGCACAAGACAAGGCGCATGTAAGCACTATATGCAGTAAATTTTTCTCATTAATTATATAGAAATATACAAAAACTATACAATTTCTAGAAGTAGTACTTTTTGAGATTATCTACATTCCAAGTTCTGGGCAGCTTTCTACCGTCTGGGGTTTCCAGGCGGTATGTGCCGTCTCGTACTTCTTCAAAGATCCGGTAGGGTCCCTCCCAATTTGGGGTCAGTTTGCCTTGTTCATTGGCCCTACCGGTTGCTTCCATTTTGCGAAGCACAAAATCTCCTACTTTCAGGGGCCGTTTGTGAACCCGCTTGTTGTAGGCTCGTGTCATTCTCAGGTGGTAAATCTCATGGCGTAAAGCTGCGTTGCCCCTTCGCTCTGGGAGAGCATCCAATGCAAGCCGCATGGCTTCCCAGTTGGCTGCCTCATCATATAGCATGATGCGAAGCGTTGGCTCATAATGTTCGATGGGGAGCACCGCCTCAGTGCCGTATGCCATGAGGAATGGGGTTTCACCGGTTGCCCCATTTTCAGTGGTCCGGATGGCCCAAAGGACATGAGGTAGTTCCTCTGCCCATAGTCCACCGGCTCTTTCCACCTTCTTTTTTATACCGTCTGAGATCAGTTTATTGAAGGCCTCAACTTGACCGTTTGCCTGAGGACGGCCAACAGATGCAAAACAATGGGAGATTCCTTGATCTCCCAACCAGCTCTTGAGGACAGGCATTTCGAATTGAGGTCCATTATCAAAGACCATAGACATTGGAACCCCAAACCGGGTGATAACGTTTCTCCAAATGAAGGAGATCACGTCTTTTGTTTTTATGCCTTTGACCGCCTCTGCTTCAACCCATTTGGTGAAGTAATCTACTACTACCAAAATGTATCGGCCACCGCCTGATGCAGGCGTATACGGACCCAAAATGTCCATGCCCCATTTTGCGAACGAAACCGGACTATGGACGGCTGTCAAGTCAGTTGTCGGTCGATGTATCAGTCGGGCGAACTTTTGGCATTTATCACACCGTTTCACCAAATCCATGGCGTCTGCCTAAAGAGTAGGCCAAAAATAACCCTGCCGCCTGGTTCTTCTTGCCAAGGACCTGCCGCCTATGTGTGAGGCACAAAAACCCGCGTGCAGATCCTCTAGAACCTCTCTTCCCCTTTCAGGGGTTACGCACTTTAGAAACGGCTTTAGATAACCCTTCCGGAGAAGTTCCCCATGATGCATAGCAAAACTCAGAGCACGCTTCTTGAGCGCCATTGCTTCAGAAGGGTCATCCGGTAAGGTACCGTCTGCCAAGTAAGCCCGGATGGGGTCCATCCAGGTGGCGCTTCGATCCAAGATACCTATGGGGTCATGATCGATGCTTCTTTTCTCAATGACTTCCCAAAAAACCGTTCTAGGTGCATCGTAGGAGGCGCATGATGCCAACTTGGAAAGAGCATCCGCCTGATTATTCTCGGACCGGGGCACCTGACTTAGATGAAATTCGTCAAGCGACACGGCCTTTACTCTTACCGCCTACAGATATTTGATCATAGTCGGATGGGTGGCCTCGTAGTCACCATTGTATTGGCTAACAATCAATTGAGAGTCTGAGCAGGCGGCGATCTTTGTTGCCCCTGCTGCCTTACACATGCGCATACCGGCTAGAAGGGCTTCATACTCCGCCTCATTATTAAAGGCTTGGAACCGGAACCGTAGTGCATACTCAAACTTATCCCCTTCCGGAGAATGACATATAACGCCTGCACCACAGCCGTTCACCGTAGAGCTACCGTCTACAAATAACTTCCAAACCTGATCAGGATTTTCCGGTTGTACCGGCCTAGTCATCTCGACAATGAAGTCGGCAAACGCCTGACCTTTCACTGCCCGCCTGGGTTCAAAAGTTATCTCGAGGCTCTGTATTTCAACAGCCCACTTGATCATTCTGCTGGATGACTCGATCATGGGGTACCGGAGTTCAGCATTCTTAAGCACATGGCTGATTAAAACCACCGGCAGCTGATTGTCGTCTCTCTCAGCGAGGAGAACGGCACTAAGAGCATGATCGGAGACGGCGAGGTACATGTAAAGGACCTCCCGGGGCAGGGGGCTTACTAGCCTTGGCAACGAATGCAGATGTTGCTTTAGCTTCTAGAATGCCACTTCCGCCTCTTCTCCCCACTCGAATCTGGACCTCTTCCGGATGGCCAGGAAGAAATAGAGGCACTTGTCACCTGACGGGCTGAGAAATCTTCCCAACGCCGCCAGGCAACCGGTCAATTTCTGGGCTTCTTTCACAGTGCGAGGAGACCGCATGTCTATGACCGCTTGCACTTTTTCCGGATTAGCCTCTATCCCCCTTTGATCGATCAAAAATCCGAGAAACTTCCCAGACTCAACACCAAATACACACTTCTTTGGGTTAAGCATGACCCGGTGCCGCCTAAGTGTGGTGAATGTTTCTCGGAGGTCTAGTAGGTGATCCGTCTGCAGCTTGGATTTGACTATCATGTCATCAATGTACGCCTCTACATTCCTGCCAATCTGATTGATGAAAACGGTGTTTATCATGCGCTGGAATGTAGCCGGCGCATTCTTTAACCCAAACGGCATCACCTTGTAACAAAATAACCCCTGATCAGTGACGAAGGTCGTCTTCTCTTGATCTTTTTTCCATAGGGGTATTTGGTGAAAACCTGAGTAGGCATCCATGAAACTCATCAGAGCATGGCCGGCTATAGAGTCGACCAGATTGTCGATCTTTGGAAGCGGGTAACTGTCCTTTGGGCATGCTCTGTTTAGATCTGTGTAGTCTACACACATCCGCCAGGTACCATTCGGCTTTTTCACGAGGACAACGTTTGCTACCCAATCCGGGTAGTAGCATTGCCGGATGAACCCAGCTTCTAACAAGTTTTTGACCTCAGCCGCTGCCGCCTGAGATCTCTCTTAACCGTGATCCCTCCTTTTCTGCCTAACCGGCTTCTTTTTAGGATCCACGGCAAGCTTGTGGACAGCTAGATCCAGGCTGACGCCTGGCATCTCCTCCACTTCAAAGGCAAAGATGTCTTTGAATTCTCTTAGAAGTTGGAGCAAGTCTGCTCCTAGCCGTTCATAAGCAACCGTCCCAACCTTGACAGTTCTGTCAGGACGGCTGTCGTCTAAGACGACATCAATGCAGTCACCAGCCGGCTGAGGTCGTTGATCATCTGACCTTTCCCCGGCTAGTGATTGTTATTTTTCTGATTTGAGGGGGTCCGTCTAGCCCGCCTTTCGTTTCTTACCGGCTGCCCTTGGAGCCGGGACTGTTGTATCGCAGTTATCAATGTCTACGGGATTGCCGGCGCCGGCTGCCCCCATAGTAGGTCTGACGTCAGAGAGATAGCACTCCCTAGCCGTCCTCTGGTCTCCCTTGAGGGAACCGACTGTACCATCGTCCTTTTCAAATTTGACAAGCATGAGGGAGGGAACGATGACAGCCTTTGATTCATTGAGGGTCGGACGGCCGAAAATCATGTTGTAGGCGGCAAGCTCTTCTACAACCAAGAATTTGATTACCATGTGGCGTCCTTCCCCCTTTTCACCCAGCCGGATGGGAAGATCTATACTCCCTACCGGATGCACTACACCTCCTCCAAAGCCAACAAGCGGGTGGGGCGCCTGGTGCATGCTAATGGATTTGTACTTGAGCTTGGTCAAGCACTGATAGCTGATTAGGTCATACGAGCTCCCGGTATCTATTAGGATCCGGCCAACTCTCTGATTGGCAACCTTGCACTCGACGACTATGGGGTCATCGTGAGGCCGTCTGACCTTGCCCCGGTCCTTTTCAAAAATAAGGACCTCAGGAAATATGTCTTTCGACGCCTAGGTCTCCTCAACTGAATTAACCAGCTTCCTGATGTTGTCTTTGGTGCCCCGGATAGTGGGACCCCCTCCGGCAAAGCCGCCTGCTATTGTGAAGATCGTCTCTTCATCCGTTTCTGAATTTGCAAGAACAGCTTTTGCCGCCTGCCCTTTCTTGGCCAGGGTGTTGCTCTTGGCCTTGGGCAGGTAAGACTTTAGAGCCCCTTCATCGGCCAGACGGTCTAATAGCCGCCTGAGGCTATAGCAACCATTAGTGTCATGGCAAACATCCTCATGGTACTGGCAGTATTTGCTTTTGTCCCGGCTGCCTACGGGGCTTTTAATAACAGCCGGCTTGTCGAGAGACATCCGGTCCTTGATCTCCATGAGGATGGAGGAGCAGTCCTTTGTGAACTCGTACTTGGGGACATACGGTTCAGACTTCCGTCTGAGCTTCTGAGCCGGATTTTTTGAAATCCGACGGCTACTTTACAGCACAAAGCTTCATCGCCTGTATGTAGGCTTCAGCTTCCATTAACGCCTCTTAGAGGGTGGCTACCCTTTTCCGGACGAGGTCAAACTTGAAAGTCGACCCATCTTTCAGACCTTTAAAGAAGTCTGTGTAAGCCACCTCATCATACAGTCCTTGAATCTGAATTCTCATCAGATTGAACCGCCTGACATACGACCGGAGTCCTTCTCTGTCACCCTGCTGTATTGCCCCCAGATCGAGGTTTGTCTTTTTAGCCGGGATGTTCATTGAGAAATTTGACGTAAACAAGTATGCCAAGGTCTTGAAGTTGTTGATGCAGCCGGCTGGTAAGTTACCAAACCATCGTTGGGCAATGCCCTTCAGGGTAGCCGGGAAGCATCGGCACCAGACGGCATCATCCAACCCCTGTAGGTACATGAGGTTGGAATAAATCATTAAATGATCTTCTGGGTTTGAGGTACCATCATAGGCCCTTACCAACACGTTTTTGATCTTGGCCGGCTGTGCCGCCTGGGTTATCTCAGGGGAGAACGCCGAGGGTTGTTCTCCCAAGTTTAGCAGGCGCTATTTCCAATCCATGAGTTGGAACGGCTACTATAAATTTCTGCCAAACGGACCCGTTTGGGTAAAAGGGGATCCACCCAGCCCATTCGGCGAACCGAATAGACCAGGTTGGATCACTTTGGGTCCAGACCGGGCGGATGGTTCGCCCGTCTGACTCCCTAGACTTGTTCACGTACGCCTGTTAGAGGTGTCACAAAAACTGTCAGGAAAGGTCGACGTTGAAGCCAACGCAGACGCCAGACTTCTCTTCTCTTGGAGAAACGTCCGGGCGTCAGAAAACACCTTTTTGGAACCATCAGGCTGCAAGTGTCGGATGGGTTTTCTGGGCTCTGCTTGCGGGAAGCGGAGCCGATTTTGATCGAACCGAAGGCCTTCCCCCTCCTTCGGCTTTGGATGAGGGGTAGGGACTCGGTCTTTAATAGCCTTCTTGCTAGAAGAAGGCTTCCTGGTCGGCAGACTCTTCTTGGGAGTAGCTGACCGGATGAGGTTCTTGATCTCCCCCTTGAAACTATTCATGAAGGTCATGAGTTCGTTCCTAGTAACGGGAGCAGAATCCTATGCCGCCTGAGCAGCCCCAATCGTGTTGCCGGCTGGGTTGCTTGGAACAACTTGGATGTTTTCCCGTTCCTTCTTATCCCTAGAACGGGTGTGCTTTGTTCTGAAGGACCCGTCTGGGGCCACATAGGTGTTGAGTTCGTACTCATCACCACTGTCATGGTCCGTCTGGACCTCAGGCTCAGCTGATGGCCGCCTGTCCTGATCCGGTGGTACAGGGTTAGACGCCATCTCAGAAGTACTCTCCCCACAGACGGCGCCAAATTTTTTGGGGTTTTTTGGTGTGTCCTGCGGGAGAGTTACAATTCCAAGAATGCCCTTCGAACGCCTGTACCTGCAAAACCACGGAGACTCCGGTTGGGTGGAGCTCCGCCTCCGACGATCAAGTCAGTGATGTACGGGAGGAAGAAAGTGCGTAAAAGAGTAATTACTTCTCGCGTAATGGGAGAATTCCACAATTAAGATTGCTCGGGTTTTGTGCGAATTGTATTAATGAGTGTATTGAATACTAATTGAATGTAAGTGAATTCTTTTAGAAGGAATTGAATGCCATTAATGAGGATTCCCCCACTATTTATAGTGGGGAGCATTGGTTCCCCATTTAGGGTTCCTAGGACACGTGTCAGCAGGGGATTGGAGCCCTGCTGACCAATGGCGAGATGCCACGTGTCGCACTGCCATTAGGCCACGTGGCTGGGGTTAAATTACCCCAAACAATTATTATTATTATTATTATTATTATTATTATTATTATTATTATTATTATTATTATTATTATTATTATTATTATTATTATTATTATTATTATTATTATTATTATTATTATTATTGGCATTAGGTATAGTCAACCGTGGCATTAGGGTATATGCATTGTGTGAAATTAGGTGTAGGGAACTGTGGCATTAGGGTATATGCACCGTGGCATTAGGTATAGGAAACCGTAGCATTATGTATTATAGCTATTGCCACGGCAATAATGTTGTCGTTGCAATAGGTATTGATCTAACGCCACGGATCATTGATGCCGTGGCATTAGGTGTCATATGCCGTTGCATTAGACCTATTGCAACGCCAGTAGATGCCACGGTACATGGCCGTTGCATTAGGCCTAATACCACGGATTTTGACGCCTAATGCAATGGATTTGAGGGTTGCAATGGATAAAAAATGTAGTAGTGATAGCTCTCAGCATGGTCTTAGCAAGCTGTTGAAAATCCGGCCTTTGAGGGGCATATACATAATCAATTTTTTGTAAGTATTTGGTATAAATGCGGCCTATAGACCGACTACTTTCAGAGGTACTGGTCGACTGATGGTTAAACTTGACCCTACAAGGGTAAGTCAAGGGGGTTAAACAGGTGATACCTCCTACAGCCTCTTGCTCCTTTGGTGGCCGGCAGCTCTCCGGGGTGGCTGTGGACTTTCCCCCACTTGGAGGAAGGGTCCTTCCTTACCTGCTGGCCACATGTTTCCTGGATTTCCCAGGGGTTGTCACGTCACCAGCCGCCTATTTCCTAATCTTAGGATCCGGCTGTGAGGAGGAGGAAGACTTTGCTGAGTCGCACTATGGTCATCATGTAGCCCTTGTGGCTAGACAAAGTGTACCAGCCGGCACCGCTTGTTTTTTGGGTCTTGTTGAGATAGTGCATGTGGGCGAATGCCTCAAAGCTAGAATCCACACTCATCATTTCACAACCGGCAACATACCCAAGAATGTTGAACCAAGAATTTGGGGCAAGTTGCTAGACACCCAGCTGATACCCATCCAGGATTCGCTCTACAGTCGGATGGAGGGGAAAACGAAGGGCAGCCTGAATGGCCGCCTCATTATAGCCAAAGCATTCGTCCCCGTAGCTGGACCCCTTTGACCAGACTACAGTGTCCTCAGCATCTAGCACGCACAATACGAAACCATGTCCCATGACATGGTCAGCCCTAAAACTTCCAATTTTTTTGGCCGTAGTCTTCTGCTTGCTTGCTAGAATATGACATTAATAGGCGGCATACATCTCTCGGCGACTTGCAGCCGGCTCAGCCCAATTACCTCCTTTCTCCACTAAAAGGGATTCTCTTGTTGTTTCGAACCCAGAGTGCAATTCCTCAGAGGCGTCAAACGGCCTGCCCGAGGTGCTTGTTTTAGGCTCGCTGTTAAAGCAGACGGACCTATTGTCCTCCTGTGAGGTTTGTTCAGCAGAGTCCAAGATGTCATTTTGAACTTCCTCCCTGATTCTTCTAAAATGGAATCACTGGGGGTACTTGGGGCACCAGGCGGCACGTCAGATAGCTCGCTGACAAGCGCATAAAAGGTGGAGCCTTCTGAGTTCGTTACGCTTGTAGTTTGTTTGATTCTGGCCATGGTGTCCTGCATAGACACATAGACAGTAGGACTTGTAGAATTTCGCAAAGGGAGGTCTAGCAAGGGGCAGTCGGCACTCCTAGTTCTAGATTCAGCCGTCCCCGGTAACCGGCTGATCACTAACCTAGGCCGTGTTGTGTGCTTTTAGGATACCATTTTCAAAAATGGAAAACAAACAAAGAGAAAGTACGAAAGAAAAACAGGCGTTTACCTTTAGTCTGTAAAATCGAAGGCGCTTGAAAGAGTCTTGGGCGGCTGTAAGAGCAGGTGGTAGTTGTTTTTCTCGAAAAATGACAAGCTCTCAAGTCAAGAGTTCTGTCTGAAATTTCTAGGAATGTCCAAAAAATTATTGGGACATCCCCTATTTATAGGGAGGTAATTCCAAGGGAAGTCTCAAAAAAGAAAAAAAAAACTGTAAAAACTGTTGACTAATCAGCATGTGACATCTATCACAAGCGCCACGTGGCAAGCCACATCACCCCTGTGGGGGGCAAATGATTAGCGGATTTTTACCCTGCCACGTGGACTAATCAAGACCCTCCATGTGGACTAACCAGAGTCTCCCACGTGTCACTCCATGAAGAGTCCAAAGTAGACCAATCAGAGCACGACACGTGGCAGCCGGATTGTCAACTAGGAGAAGTGGCCTTCAACGGCCCAAACTCCAAGGAAACCCAGTCCATTCTAGGTTTACGTGACCTAGGACTGGGCACGCGCTTCGAGACCCTATAAAAGGGACATGTTTCCCACTCGGAAACACAGATTCAGAAATATACACAAAAAACTAAGCAATCATTTATTGCAGATACTCTCTTGTAATCCGAGATGGACTTTACTCTTTCGCACTTTACATCTTCCGAACACGTTCTAACTTGATCGTCGGAGGCAGAACTCTACCCAACCGGAGTCTCGGTCGTTTTGTGGGTACAGGCGTCCGGAGTCCAATCTTGGTGTTATAACTCTCCTGAGGGACACAGAAAACCCCAAAACATTGCAAATAACCCAGGCATCATACCAGGTCATCCACAATTTTTGAATGTGTATCGAAGGGTTGGTTATACAAGGTAAATAACCCAAACATGCCTGCCTTGCAAATCAACATCAAGACACCACCAATGCTCTCCCTCCTTCTCATCCACCTCTATCATAGACATAAAAACCTGACAAAACATTTTCATCAGACAATTTGCTACACTTCCACATCAAACTTAGACTAAAGAGAAACACAGAACTCCCGAACAATCACTCACCGCACGAATCTGGTCCAAACTACAGGCAAGGAATGCCTTCTCGTACTTCTTAGCCAAATGTTTATGGTCACCCTTTTTCTTCATAACAAACATCTAACCAAAAAGCAAAAAAAAAAAAATTCAGTTAACATTTATAAACCACAAATGATAAAAATACTCAAGACACTTACGGCATAGGTAGGGTCCAGAAGAATGCGCTTGTCATTTTCAGCATATTCGTGCACCCAAGTTTTAGTGTACAAAGAAGAAGCCATCCGAACGTATTGATCACCAACCCTAGCTTTGCCACAGACAACGCGGTAACAGTCCCGTTGCGTAGCATCCATGCCATTGCATTGAATTATTGAAGGCCTAGGACTACAACACCACAGCAAAAACAACAACAAAGTCACTACTACGAGAATAGGGGCAATTATTAGAATACAAAAAAAGCAAACTAAAGCTTTGGTTACTTACTAAAGGTCATTCTTATGGTCCTTCCAACCCCGGACAAAAGTAATAAGACGCTTATTACTCGGTGTTTGCACAATGGCACGGTTGGGATCATCAGCATTCAACCCCTCGCCCTGGTCAGCATTCAAACCCCTCGCCCTGGTCAGCCTCTCCAATGAACCCATTGGCCCCATCATTCACCGCATTCATATCTTTTTCCTCAAGACGTTCTTCAACAACTTTATTCTCCCGTGTTAAGCAACGCATTCATGGCATTGGTCCCAAGGTCTTCAAGATCGTTTTCTACAGGACTTCATTGACCTACTCTCCCTACTCTATTAACCTCCTTTGAAGTTTTCCCTGGGCTCTTGACATAAGGTGATTAAGTGGTATTTGGATCACCTTCCTTACCTCCCCCTTCTCCGACGACTTCTGCTGCCTTTGGGGTACAACCTGCTACAGCCTTCCCCACAATCCCCTCAACAAGGGATACAATCCTAGGGGTCAGATGTGCCATCACCTAGTACCATTCCAACAACATTAAAAATCATTAATATTAAATACACCAATGTATCTTAAAATAAACACAACAGGATTGAAGACTTCCTGGTCCGCCAAAGTATTGACAACAAAGTTGTTACTCATCCGGGAATTGTCTACTACCCCACTTGCACTTTCACCTTTTTCGTCCCTAGGAACGAGGGGATGTGGCTCAGCATACGCCACATCTATAGCCTGTAAGAATAATTTAAAAAGAAATTACTCTTTACAATTTGTTTCTAATGTAACAGAGATTGAATGGGCATCAAACAATAGCATAATGTAATTACCAGAAGCTTGCCATACTCATCTTCATTTTTGGACAACCTGTCCTCGAAAACTGCAGCCTTCACCTGATCCGTGCTCCACACCTTGAGCCTCGGGAACACACCCCACTTCAGTGGAATGCGGTCCAAATGATCTAGGTAGAAGATCTGAAATATCTAAACCAAGACATACATTAAATTGAGCAGTAACTTATTTGAGAGTAACTTATTTCATAGTGACTATTTGTGTATATAATCAAATACACAAGTAAGCAAACTTACAAGAACGAAAACAATACTACCACCACATCTAAACCTGAAACCATTTTTCTCAAACCTCCTTTGAAAACATAAAGATGTATCCTTCAACCAATCAAATGCAAAACTACACCAGTCATACTGATTAGCTTGAGTCACGAATGTCGAAGCAGGAACTAATGACACTGGGAGGTTAGACGAATTTGTTGTGGTACAAAGGATCTTCCCAAGTGACACTAGCAAGAACTCCGTCATAAATTCCTCCTCATCTTCCTCCGACTGAAGCTTCATCAAATTTCCTGAACTATCAACTGGACAAAGGGCTTTTGAAGCTTCCGCCAAAGATATAGTCTCCTTCTTCGGCCCGACACCATACCTATTGATAATCCTGTTCACCTTCTCTGAACTCTTGAAAACATTCCATGTCCACCCCTCTAGGAACCGGCCTTTTCACCATTGATATTCCAAGGACTGAATACACTTGATCAGACCCAACTGAAATAGAGGAAAACTGAAGTTAGCTTACTAAAAAACAAGGACATGATCGCTGCTTGCTTAACAAAATTATTCACAACAACAACAAAGAATTCATACATTCCCAACATTGTCAAAATGGGTCTTCAACAATTCACCCCTCTGACAGACCTTTTGTCCCTCAGATTTTTGTACCTTCCTCCTTTTGGATTCTCCTGCCTGACCTGCACCCATCTTTCTTCTCTTACTCTTACTCATAAAATACTGCTTCAACATATTCTCAATGACCCTGAGCTAGATTCAACATCATCTACGTACTCCGATTGTGTCGAACTAGAACCAGATTCCCATCACCGCTTTCCTCAACAATCATTTTCTGTTTAGGTAATCTATGATTGCTCTTTGACTTAACAGCAGGTGTAACAACTTAGAAATTCCTTTCCTTTAAAATACATATTTTGCCCTTTTTAAAATACGAAATAGGAAAATCTAAGACATTACCGCCACCGTGAAAACGGCTAAGGCAAATATCAAAGACACACAGTGGAAGACTATCTTTAAAACCATTCAAAACAACTCAACTTAAAAAGTCAAACCAAAAGGAGGTAAAGTCAAACAAAATCAACCTACAATTTGGAACCATCGTAGGCCCTTAAAACCAAACAATACTGAAAACCTTTGCGTTAGTCTCATGAGCACAATAAAATAAATAATATTCAAAGAAAATTAAACACATCATATTCCTATGGAAACTAAGCATAATTCACTCTTCACTCATGGCCATCATGAAAATGCTTCATCACCTAAAAAAGCTTCTCCCTACTTGTCCCTACTACTCGCCATTAGAAATGGGTCGTCGTAGGGCCAAGATAAAGACAATACTAAACAAACATACAACGCACAATCAGCAATGGTAAGTACATAAGCGTAATAAAAACACACAAACATGCTTTCATCCTATCATCACACGACTTACCTTGTTGCACCTGTTTACAAGCATACAACATACCAAACGACCAACCAATAAATAAACAAATTGCTTATTTAATTTGATTAAGCATCTAACGGGTTTCCCACCAAATCCCTGCCCCCAAACAAATTGAGGTAAACTACACCGGGAGCTAATTGGGTAGGTAAATATCACATGAAGTGATTGGATGTCCTGTGCATAAAATAAATAAAAAGGAAAATACAGCGTCCTGTACTCCTAGTATTATTCATGGTTAAATATAAATCCCCATAATTCCCCCATATGTTCATACTCAAGGTATATACGTTCCAAGAGTTTTGGGGCGTAATCTCTTTCACTTTACGTTGTTTACATATTATTATACTTGGTGATGGCTCTCAAACCATAACACAATCAAACATTATAATACATCGAAGCAATCAAACATACCAATTTTAATTCTTGAATAATTAGTGACCACATAACTTTAATGTTGAACCCTTTTTAAACTGCCTCGGTGTTAAATAACACCTTAAGCGCATAAAGTACCACAAATCCTATCCCTCGGTGTTTAGAACACCTTAAGTGCACTTAGGCACCAAAATATAATTTAATCCTCCTGTACATAGACACTTAAATAGCTCCTTCCTCATTCTTATAGAATTAATAAAAATTTTATGAACCATAATAAAATTTCCTTTTCATATTCCAAACCACATTAAACATTTAGTTTAATTAATCATGCTCCCTATCATGCCAACAATAAAAGTGTGGTTCGTAATCAACATGCCAACATAATTAATTCCAATCACAAATTCATCATAAATAATTCATACATCACAAATCATTCACCAACATCAATCATACAACAAATTCCAACCAACACCTATCATGATACTACTTGGAATTAATTTATCAAAGCCTAGCGTGCTTCTACATAAGTACGCAAACGTACCTTGAATATGATCTCAAAATCACCACGACTAAATAAAATCACTCACTTGGAAACCTCCTACAAACCAAAATTACAAAGAGGCATTAATACTTATTCCACACAAATTTCCAGCAATATATACACTCTTTAAATCACTCCTAAACCCTCTAAAAACAAGCTGAAATTTAATTTAAAACCCTTACTTCTATTCCTAATTAATGGGTAATTAAAAATCCTTTCAAGAAACATAATTATAGCTTATATATAAAAATTCCAGCTTTATTATTAAATCATCTAAAATTGTTGTAATTGTGTTTTAAAACACTTATTTCAATAATTTAAATTATCCATAAACAATTCCATCAATATACATAAACTTAGAAACCTAGGGTTAATAATTTGGGGCTTTTTAATTCAAAACCAAATCTGAAAATTTATATACATTATACTTATTACCAAACATCATAAAATCATCACAAAATCCAAAAACAATAATTAGATAAAGAGTAGATTTAATTAAAAATCAAAAAGAATATTTTTTTTGTTCAAACACCGGCGCACAGCACCACCACGACAGGCTGCTGCCGCTCCCGCCTGGTAGCTGCTGTTGCCGGCGATTGCTGGTGGTGGTGGCCGCCGGCCGGTGGGCAGCCGTGGTGGTCGCCGGCAGTGGTGGTGTGTGTGTAGGTGGTGATTGAAACAAAAATAAAATAAAGGGGAAGGGAAAAATTATGGGGAAAAGAAATTAAGAGAAGAGAGAAAGTTTACCTTTGGGCAAAGTTTGATTTTTGCTCATATGATGGGTATTTATACCCTCTCTCAAAAACACTCCTACTTAAAATTTCTTTACTACCCTTAATGATCTCTTTCCTAGTCAAACAGTATTTAGACATTCTTTAAAAACTCGTTGACTTTAAAATTTCCTTTAATAAAATAATATGCCCCAAAGTTTCCTTATCATGAAATAAAAATATTTTCAAGATTATTAAATAATTAAAAATAAACTTTTAAATAAAATAATTCTTTTTAAATTAATGAAGCACCATATATAATTCATTTTGAATTATTTAAATATTTAAGAAATACTTATTTAAATTAAAATACGTATAAAAATACGAGGTATTATAGTCTAGCCCCCATAAAAGATGTTTCGTCCCGAAACTTGGGTAACAAAATTTAAACTTTTTCCTCACTTTGTATAATATTGTTGTACTCTTTTGTCATACTTTTGACTTTAATGTCTCTTTGAAACAAAATTACTCGAAATAACCGTTAAAAATGTGCAAAAGCACAAAAATAACTGAAAATATAGGGAAAAAGCGCGAAATTCTACCGCATTCTACCCCCTTAAAGAAAACGAGTTACGTCCCCGTAACTCACCATACCTTCAACAACTCGGGATATTACTTTTTCATCTCATCCTCAGTTGCTTCTTCATACTCTTGATTAGACCATAGCACTTTAACAATCTTAACTTCCTTATTGTGTGTACTACGCACTTTACTATCAAGGATCTTGACATGTCTTTCTTCATAAGTTAAGCTTTGATCTAACTCAATGGTTTCTGGTTGTAGCACAGGTTACTTATCGGGGATATACCTTCTTAACTGAGATACATGAAATACGTCATGCACTTTACTTAGCTCCATAGGTAAGGCCAACCTATAAGCTACTTTGCCTATCCTTTGCAATACATCATATGGACTAATATACTTTAGGATAGGCTTTCCTTTCTTTCCAAATCTCATTACACCTTTCATTGGTGACACCTTTAATAATAATTTTTCACCAACCTCAAATTCTTCCTCTCTACGCTTCAAGTCCGCGTAGCTCTGTTGACAATCTTACGCCGCTTGAATCTTATCTTGAATCTCCCTTACCTTCTTAACTGTATCCTCGATCATTTGATGCCCTAAAATCATTGTTTTACTTATGTCCTTCCAACAGATCGGATTGCGACACTTCCTTCCATATAATGCCTCAAATGGAGCCATGCCAATGCTTACATGGTAGCTATTATTATAGGAAAATTCAATTAAGTCCAAGCTATCTTCCCATCCCCCTTAGAAATCTATAACACAAGCTCTCAACATGTCTTCCAAGTTTTGAATGGTTCTCTCAGTTTGCCCATCTGTGGCAGGGTGAAATGTTGTACTCATCTTAAGTGTTGTACCAAAGTTTTCCTGCACACTCTTCCAGAACCATGAAAGAAACCTAGAATCTTTGTCAGACACAATATCTTTTGGAACTCCATGAAATCTCACCACATTTTGATGTAAGCTTTTGCAAGTTGCTCCATCTTCCAGGTCTCCCTCATTGGTATAAACACTGTAGATTTTGTAAGTCTATCCACCACTACCCAAATGGTGTCATTTCCACTCTTTGACTTTGGGAGGCAAGTCACAAAGTCCACTGAAATACAATCCCATTTCCATCCAGGAATTTCTAATGATTGCACAGTTCCTTGCGGTCTTTTGTGTTCTATCTTCACTTTCTGACAAGTTAGACATTTTGCCGCAATTCCGCAACCTCATTTTTCATCCTGGGCCACCAATACATCTTTTTGAAAGGAATGGTGTCCTTCCAACAAGTGTATTATTCCGGTAGAGGGTTTAGAATTATTAGAAAGCTAATTCTTCAATAGGTCAAGTGATTGGAATGCCTAGGTGGAGGCCGCTTGCGATTAGTAATATTAATGTACAATTAATATTATAGCTTAATCTTGACTGAACCCTTCGGCTCGACCCAATCAAACAACCGACCCGAGACAACGAATCAATCTGAAGGATTTGATGAGTCGTCAGAGTTTTACGAACAAGGACGTCGGATATCGAGCTTAGAGCGTCGAGATCGAGCGTCGCAAGTCGAGTCGAATTTGGAATTTGACGAGACGTGAAATCAATCAAGTTACAAGTTCTAGCCTAGTCGTAGCCTCACATTGGCTTAACCATGTGGGTGCTAGGCTAGGCAAGACCTCTCGCAATGCTAGTCGCAAGCCTAGCATACAAGGTGTGCTAGGGGGATACGTGCTAGCTAGCCATCGAACTTCGCTAGGCATAGCCTAGCACTGCTCGCAAGCATCGCAACCTTGAGTGCTTGCTAGCGTGCTGGCGCTTAGCAATTGCAGCTACGCACCGAGCTTGAGCATCGCACAGCACAGCACATAGCATCGCAAGCAATGCGTGTGTGCAAGGTTGTGTGTGCTAGCTAGACAAGCATCGCATCGCAAGGCTAGGGCTGCTAGCTGCCACATTGCTAGCAGCAGTATCGCATAGCACCACGCACCAGCCACCAGCGTGCTAGGCATGCTGGGTTGTGCGTGTGCCTCGCATAGCAGCGCCCAGCACCACGCATCAAGCAGCAGCGAAGCATTGGGTGCTGGCTGGCTGCGCATGTATGCGGGCTGTATGAGTGAGTGCTGGTTGGCTGGCCAGGCTGCCTAGCCTTGGTGTTAGGCGCCAGCTGGCAGCCTTGGCAGCCATGGCAGGCTGCCAGCCAGCCACTTGGAGGGGAGGGCCAGTTTTGCTTGTGGGGACCAAGGGATGGAGCTTTGCCTTGGGGAGCGAGCTATGGTCACCCCCCTTGGAAATGGTCCTCACCTAATCTCTCATCCTCCTTATGCCACTTGTAACTCATTAATTGAATTGCAATTTTATTTTTTGTTTTTAAATAAAATAAAATGGGAAAATTGTAAATCTCCCACATTGATTGTGAATGGGAAATCAAGGTTCATTTCCCTATAAATATATACCAAGGTTTTGGGATATGGGAAGAACACTTGAGTGGAACTAAAAAGGCATCTCCTTAGAAAAGTGAGAAAACCTTAAGTTCATAAAACTCTAGTTTTTATTGGTCGGGTCCCAACTAACCTTCGGGACTTGGACTGTTCGGGTCGGGTTTGTGGGTACGAGCCGTTGGAGACCTTCGCATATGCGGGGTTCAAGTTTTGAAGTAAGAGCTCGGGATTCGAGCGAAGCACGCGCCAAGAGTAAGAATATCTTTTCCTTCTCTCTCTTAATTGTAGTTTAATTTGTGATTGCATGCTTAGTTGCTTTAATTAGTGTGCGGGTCTTGGATGGGTTTCTTCTTCCGCGTATAGTCGGACTCTAAGGAAACCAACACTTTTTCAGGTCTTTATATAGATTGTCCCCTCCTGGGTGTACTGAATACGGTGTATTGTGGCCTTGTTCCATCAACCTTCTCTTTACCTCACAATTTTTGTGGTAAACACCAACGACCCTTGTACCTAACTCCCATCTTCATGAATTTTAAAGTCGGTAGCTCTTCCTTGCTTTATTTTCTCACGAATCCTATCCAACATTACATCTTCTGCTTGATTTTCCCTTATTTCATTAAATATTGTTGGTTGAATACTTAGGTTCGCAAGTATGCCTGCTGGCACTCCCCATTCTACCACTTCTAGATTCATTTTCCTCATTTCTCTACATAACTCATCAGCCACTATCAACGTATTCAGCCCATGACTGGTTTTACGACTTTGAGCATCTGCGACTACATTTGCTTTCCCTTCCTAATATTGTATGTCTAAGTCATAATCTGTCGTATATTTTAAACATCTCCTTTGGCGTGAGTTTAAATTCCTTTGAGTGAAAATGTATTTTAAACTCTTATGGGTTGTGTAAATCCTACATCTCACTCCATACAAGTAGTGCCTCCAAATCTTTAGCACAAAAATTATTGCAGCTAGTTCTAAGTCATGAGTAGGGTATTTTACTTCATGAATCTTTAACTGTCTTGATGTATACGCAATCACCTTCCCATTTTGCTTAAGTACACACCCTAGACCATTATTGGATGCGTCACTATATACATCATAAATTCCACTATCGTCTGGCAGTGTAAGCACTGGCACTGTGATAAGCTTTTGTTTCAAGAGTGGGAATGCTTCCTCACACTTGTCATCCCATTCAAAGTTTTTGTCCCTCTTCATTAGAGAGGTCATAGGTTTAGCAATCTTCGAGAAATCTTTCACAAAACGCCTATAATACCCCGCTAAACCTAGGAAACTCCTAACGTCAGACACTGTTTTTGGTGTAGGCCAACCTTTCAATGCCTCGATCTTTGCTGGATCTACTTCTACCCCGTATTTGTACACAACATGACCTAGAAACACCAATTTCTCCAACCAAAACTCACACTTAAAGAACTTTGCGTAAAGCTTGTTTTCCCTTAGTGTTTGCAGAATTGCCCTAAGATGTTCTACATGTTCTTCTTTACTCTTCGAATACACCAGTATATAATCTATGAACATTACCACAAACTTGTCCATAAATGGATAAAACACCCTATTCATCAAGTCTATAAAGATTGTTGGAGCATTCGTCAATCCAAATGGCATTACTATGAACTCATAATGTCCATACCTTGTTCTAAATGCAGTCTTGGGAATATCTTCATCTATAATCCTAAGTTGATGGTAAACAGACCTTAAATCAATCTTAGAAAACACAGTTGCGCCTCTCAACTGGCCAAATAGGTCATCAATCCTTGTTAATGGGTACTTGTTCTTTATGGTGACCTTATTTAACTCCCTATAGTCAATACATAACCTCATACTTCCATATTTCTTCTTCACAAATAACATTGGCGCTCCCCAAGGTGATGCACTTGGTCTTATGTATCCCTTTTCTAACAAATTCTGCAATTGTTCCTTTAACTCACTCATCTCTGTAGGTGTCATTCGATATGGTGCTTTGGAGATTGGTGTTGTTCCCGGAACTAGTTCTATTGTAAAATCAATTGCCCTTTTGGGTGGCATTCAAGGGATCTCTTCTAGAAACACATCCAAAAACTCATTCACTCCTTTTACATCCTCAAGCTTAGTTGTCTCTTCATGTTCCACATTCCTCACACTACAAAAATACACTGGATGCCTCTTCTTAATATACTTTGCCAATTTTAGCACATATATGATTCTTGGGCACTTGGTTTCACCATGCATCCAATATGTCACCATCTCATTATCAGCTGTACTCATTTTTACTTTCTGTGATCGACAACTAATCTCTGCATTGTACTTGTTTAACCAATTCATTCCCAAAATGACATCAAAGTCACTCAACCCAAACTCAATGAGATCTGACAAAAACACTTTTCCTTCGATTTCTAAAGGTACATTTTTAAAGGTCTCGTTACACTTTACTACCCCACTCGTAGGAATAACTATAGGCAAATCTACCTCATTTACGGTTTTCAAACAGTTTGACAATTTTGAAACAATGGCCTTTGAAATGTAAGAAAAAGTTGCACCTAAATCAAACAAGACTTTAAAAGGAATAGAGTTAATAGAAAAGGTATTAGTGATGACATCTTTCGTGGAATCAGCCTCATGCCTACTCATTACATTCAACATTCCTGCAGCTCCACATTTCTACTGGATATTCCCATTATTATTGTTGGTTTTCCCCAGATTCTGCTTTGCCCCCTTGTTCCCAGAATAGTTGTTGCTTCCCTGAAAGTTCCTTTGAGCCCCAACTTGATTATTGCCCTGTTTGTTTCGATTGGAATCCTTGGAGAAACATTCATACTCCTTGTGTCCTAACTTGTTGCAAGCACGACATGTAACCAAATTTCCATCACAATCCTTACCAGGGTGATCGTTCTTACACCTCTTGCAATAGAAATGCCTTGCTCCCTTGTTATTTCCCTGGATAGAGTTCTTAGCTCCACCATTAATTCGTCTTCCGTGACGATTGTTGCCTTGGAAATTATTGTTGTTGTGGAAGTTATTGTTATTATGGTGGTACTTCTGTTTCTTGAAGTTGTTCTGGTTACCTTGTGGGTTTCCAGAGTTTTGTCCCACCTCTTTTCTCTTTTCCTTTCCTTCCACTTCAGCTATCTCTTTCCTTTTCTTTAATTCTAAGGCATATAGGTGTGCAACTCTCCCATATACTTCATCCAAGGTTTCAAATACTTTCCCACACAGCTTAAACTGCAAATCAGTAGTCAGTCCACTCTCAAACTTCCTAGCCTTAGACTTTTCTGTAGAAACGGACTCTTTAGCAAATCATGACAACTCAATAAACTTGGTGTAGTATTCAGTGACTGACATATTCCCCATTGCAAGGTTAGAAAATTCCTCAGCTTTTTGTTTCTGTAAGAAGCTAGGGTAAAACTTGTCCCTAACCTTCTCTTGAAACATAGTCCAATTGAATCTAGGTAGTGCCTTAATGGTAGCTTCATTTTGCTACCACCAAAGGTTAGCTTCACCCTCTGAGGTAATAGGTAGCACAACCTACTTTTGAGTTCTCTAGACACCCTACTGCCCCAAAAATTTTCTCAAAGTCCCTCAACCAGTTTTCTAGTACAGTTGGATCAGGCACTCCTTGATAAGTTGGTGGCTTCCTTTGCGCCACCTTCTTAAATAGCTCTCCCTCAGCATCTACATTATTGGTTGAGTTCCTTACTAATTGTTGGGCAACAGCTTCCAACTGCCTCACAACTTCACTCAGCTCTCCGCCAACATCATTGTTGTTAACACTCCCTCCTGCCATCTTTCTTCACCTGAATAAAAACAAAGGGGGTCTTTAATAATTACGGTCTTGGCTAGCTCTCAAGTTAGACACCCATCTAACTAGTTAATACCCTTGAAGCATACACATTAAATTTTGAGCTAGCAAATTGGGATTACAAAAGTTAAAAATTCCCAAAATTTGCAGCTTTGTCAATCAAATATTGATTGCTAACCAACCACACACATAATAAAACATCACATTAATAAATAAAAATAATTCCCATGGATTCCCAGAGTTTAGAAATGCATCATTGGAATATTTTTGAGTAAGAAATGGCTTATTGGAGTTGTTTTGGGTAAAAATACCCAAGGCCACGTGGCCCAAGATAATGGTGACACGTGTCACCTAAAGAGAGGTTCACATGAACCAATCCTCTGCTAACATGTGGCATCCCCAATCATTGGGAAAAAAGGCGGCCTTCCTGGCCCAATTCCCAAGATAGCCCATCATTCCTAGGTTTCCGTAACCTAGGAATGACGACGCGCACCCCAAGACCCTATAAACAGGGAGATGTTCCCACCTGGCGACACATTCAGAAATATTCACCAAACAGCGTAATTATTAATTGCAGATATTACTCCTGATCTCTGAATCCGAGAAGATACTGTACTTTCCGCACTCTTTACATCTTCATACACGTTCTAACTTGATCGTCGGAGGCGGAACTCCAACCAACCGGAGTCTCCGTTGTTTTGCAGGTACAAGCGCTCGAAATCCAGTCTTGGTGTTGTAACTCTCTCGAGGGACAAAGAAAACCCCAAAACATTTGGCGCCGTCTGTGGGGAAAGTACTTCTAAGATGGCTTCACATGAGTCTGTACCACCTCCTTATGAGAAACGGCCTACAGCCGACTTTGAGGTCTATACAGACCAAGACAATGGTGACGACATCGCTGTCGAAACCTATGTGGCCCCAGACGAGTCACTTAGAACCAGGCACACCTGTCCCATGGAAACAAGGGAACGAAGCAAAGATCAAGCTAGTCCAAACGAGCCAATTGGACAGCCGTCTGGACAACCCAAGGTGGCAAAAGATGCAGCCCTAGTTACTAGAGATGAACTCATGAAATTCATGACAAGTTTCAAAGGGGAAATCAAGGACCTAATCATGAAGGAGACGGTTGGCTCCAGCAAAGGTCAGTCGGCAAAGAAGAAAAAGCCAGTCAAGGACCGAGTGCCTACTCAGCATCTCAAACCAAAGGATGAGAACCGGCCCTTGATTGATCTGTCTAAGATCCGATTCCCTGAAACAGGGAAGAGGAAGGCATCCGACATGTTTAGCCGGATGGATCAAAGAAGACTTATTCTGACGCCTGGATATTAATCCAGCAGAAGAAAAGTCAGCAACTTCTGAGTCGGCCCACCGTCAACTTACCCAGACAGCTCTCAGAATAGCTCAATGAGGTATTCGCAATCAAACCGAGAGGGTCAGTCAGGCGGCCTATCCGTCCACTCTGGCCCTCAGATAATCCATACGGCTTCGTATGTGCCTCAGCAGCAATGCATGCCGTATGGACAAGCATACATGCAGACGGCTCTCTTTAGGGGTCAGGCGGCCCAAAATGTCCAACCTTTTGACCGGCAGCTTCGTCTGCTCAAACTTGGGGAACAGCATTCTGCGTTCTCCAAGAAGATAACCAAGGCGGCCCAACCGGCCAAGGTTAAAAATGTGTTGGTAGGTACTTATGATGGTACCACCAACCCTAAAGATCACCTGATGGCCTACACCAATCTCATGTACTTACAGGGGTTGGATGATGCCACCTGGTGCCGATGCTTCCCTGCTACATTGAAGAGCATTGCCCCAATGATGGTTTGGTAACTTGCCAGCCAACTGCATCAATAGCATCAAGACGCTTGCGTACTTGTTTGCTTCTAACCTCTCTATGAACATCCCAGCTAAGAAAACAAGTCTAGACTTAGGTGCCATACAGCAGGGAGATAGAGAAGGGCTAAGGTCTTACATCAGACGGTTCAATCTAATGAGAATTCTGATTCAAGAGCTGTCTGACAAAGTGGCTTACTTAGACTTCTTCAAAGGTCTAAAAGACGGATCGACCTTTAAGTTCGATCCCGTCAGGAAGAGGGTTGATACCCTCCAAGAAGCCCTGATGGAGGCGGAAGTCTATATACAAGCGACTGAGCTTTGTGCCATCAATAAGCATTCAGACCCTAAAAAGTCTGACAGAAAAGAAAGTCAATCTGCTCAGCCGGCTAAAAAAAAGAGAGCAAGAAGAGAAAGGAAGTGTGGGTGGCAGATGACTCTGAGCAGCCATCCCAGAAAAAGAAGAAGGAAAAAGAGTTTAAACCGTATGTTCCCAAGTACGAGTTTAACAAGGACTACTACTCCATCCTCATAAAGAGGAAATAGCGGGTGACTATTGACAAACCGGCTGCAATGAAGGGTTCCGTAAAAAATCAAAACAAGAATAGATACGGTCATTTCCATGAGGACATAGGCCATGACACTAACAACTGTTATAGCCTCAAACGGTTGTTGGACCGTCTGGCTGATAAAAGGGTGCTGAAGTCCTACATTTTGAAGTCCAAGGTGACCCTAAAAACAAATAATGGACAGCCGTCCAAAGAGGCAACCCAACTTGCTATTAGCTTAGACACTGATGAACAGCCGATCTATACAATAGCAGGCGGCTTTCCTGGAGGGGGTCCAACCATCCGGGGCACCTAAGACTTACATCAGGCGGTTGGATATCAACTCGGTTGATGAGGGTCAGGCATCAAAAGACACTAATCCTGAGGTCATTATCACTGAGAAAGACAGGGGCAAGGTCAGGCGGTCGCATGATGACCCCATAGTCATTGAATGCAAGGTGGCCAACCAAAGAGTAGGTCGGATCCTTATCGACACCAGGAGCTCGTCAGAACTTACAGCTACAAGTGCTTGTCAAAGCTCAAGTACAAGCCTAGCAGTATGCAAAAAGTTTCTCACCCCTTAGTTGGTTTTGGGGGTGGAGTAATGCATCCGGTGGGGAGGATTGACCTACCCATCCGACTTGGGGAGAAGGGGGAAGGACGCCACATGGTCGTCAAGTTCTTGGTTGTTGAAGAGTTGACCGCCTACAATCAGATATTGGGTCGTCCAACCCTCAATGAATCCAAGGTTGTTATTATCCCATCCCTCATGCTCCTAAAATTTGAGAAGGATCACTAGTAGAAAAAATGAAATAGGCACCCCCCCCCTTTAGCACCGGTTCTTGAAAGTCGGTGCCAAAAGAAATGGGCAGGATTGAAAAAATCAGTGTTGGCACCGGTTCCAACCAAAACCGGTGCCAATCATTTAATTAGCACCGGTTCAAACCGATGCCCACTTATTAAAAAATTATTAAAAAAATAATCGGGCTCCATCTTTTCTTTCTTTCCCCCCGTTTTTTCCATCTTCTGTTTTCCCTCTAGTTTTCGCCTTCTCTTCCACCATCCCGAATTTTCACCTTCTCCATTGAAGTGGTTTACGAGCTTTCTCACTCCATTGAAGCAGCACCTCCTTCTCTCTCCGTATCTCTGGCCTCCATTGAACTCGTGCTCTATATTCTCCATTGAAGCCGATTCTGAGCTTTCTCACCTCCATTGATGCAGCTTCGAGGTAATGTGGTCTTCTTAATCTACTGAATTCCTTCGCAATCTAGGGTTTGTCGTTGATTTGGTTTTCAATTTTGTAATTTTAGGGTTCATGTTTTAGGGTTCTGGTTTTATTTCTGACCTCCATTGAAGCAGCTTCGAGGTAATGTGGTCTTCTTAATCTACTGAATTCCTTCGCAATCTAGGGTTTGTCGTTGATTTGGTTTTCAATTTTGTAATTTTAGGGTTCTGGTTTTATTTCTATTTTTTTTAAATTAGTTTCAATTAATTAACCATAAACCCTAAGTTTTTTAATTTTAATATTTTTTATTCGATCATTTGTAGGAATTGTAGATCTAGTTTGTTTACTCCTCAAAAAAGAGTCCAAATTCAAAGGTTAGTGGCTATTTTTTCCAATGCTCTTATGGTTTTATATGTGTTAGTTATTAGTAGCAAAAATGGTACAAAATGATCTTATAGTTGGTTGTTTGATTGGATTTTGATATAAAATGTAGGAGGAAGCAAGAGCAGTAGGGCTGCTGAGAAGTGAGAAAATGGCAAATTTAGTTGGGTGTTGTTGTGAGGGTGATGAGAGATTGCTAGTTGCTGAGTTCATGCCCAATGAAACACTTTCTAAGCATCTCTTTCACTGTGATTATCATCTAAATTCATAACTTTCTTGTTTAAGATTGAAATGTTGTGACCTTGACTATGCATTTGTTATTTTTCTATCAAAGGGACTTTGTATGTGTCGTGTTGAATTAGGCATTGCTTTTGTGTTTTCGATATGTAATAATCAATGTGGTATGATTACCATGGTACGTTTCTTGAAGATGCTAGAGTTTATGCCTATTATTAATTTTCGAGAAAGTATAATGTTTCCGACAAGGGGAAACAAGTTCTATCTAAATTGTTTGTGCCGAGTTAGCAACAGTCAATGTACAACCAGTGTATTCTTAGTAAAGGGTTGCACCACATCATTGGTGTAATCTTCTTAGGACTCTCAAATAGACAAGGAGAACTTTGGGCAATGTCGATATAATCATATATTTTTTTCAGGTTTTTTTAACTGATTAAGATTGGTTTTGGTACGTTTGTGCACATTAGTTTTACAACGTTCATTATGAGACTTAAATGGTTAGGAAAGCTCGTTTGCAGATAGAGTTTCCATGAAGTTGACTTTGATTCATGGATGAAGTTGTTGTGTTGATGGTGCTATTGTATTTTGGTTTAAGTTTCAAATTTTTTATTTACTTCAGGGGAAAATTAGCCTTTGAAATGGGCTATGAGGTTGAGAGTGGCATTGTGTTTAGCACAAGCCTTGGAATATTGTAGCAGTAAAGGAAGATCATTGTACCACGACCTTAATGCTTATAGAGTTCTATTTGACCAGGTACAATTGAACTTGTATTTTTGCTCTTGTCTCTATCCTTTTCTCCATATACTTTATGTCGTGACTCTGCTTTTGACAGGATGGTAATCCCAGGCTCTCTTGCTTTGGCCTCATGAAAAACAGCCGAGATGGCAAAAGCTATAGTACAAATTTGGCTTTCACTCCTCCTGAGTACATGAGGACAGGTACCTGGCCCTTCCTAAATGATTCATTTTGCCTTAATATAGACTATGCTGAATGGTATACATGACAATATTGACTTGTCCTGATCTCCTTGCTGATTGCATATTCAATGATGAAGGTCTTTCTCTAGTTATGTGTGCAGAGAACGTTATAAAGTTGTTGCAATGGAGGTGCTAATTTCTGAAAACATGCTTTCTCTAGGAAGCTAATGCCCTGCTTTCTAATTGGCAGGTCGAATTTCTCCAGAGAGCGTGATCTACAGTTTTGGCACCTTACTACTTGACCTGCTCAGTGGGAAACATATACCGCCAAGCCATGTAAACTTTAAATTTTCATACAACTTTCAATGTGTTATGTCATGTTTTACCCTCTTAATGCTTCATTAACCTCTATATTCAGTGTGCTACTCCAGTAACTCCACTTGAACTAGAAAGAAACAAGCATCTAAGAATCCTTGAGAACTCATATATTAGTATCCAAATATCCTTAAGATTTGGTTTTTATTAGACACATCAAAATTCTTTCATGAAAGAATTATAGGGCTAAATTGTAAGTCCTCTTATTAGAGCTGGCTTAGCTTTTTACATTCCCATGAATGATTTAAAGTTTGCAATACTTTAGAAATCGGATTTGGATATTAAGTTTTGTCAAACTACGAAACATGTTAAGTATCATATCACGCTCTCCACCCTTCCAATTACCCCTCTGTCCCAAAAAAGTATATATCTTGTAAACTCTTTAGCTCACTTTGGCTCTCTAATTGCCTTAGGTCTTGGCACACCAATCTAAATGGTTATCAGATGTTTTGGGAACACAATACAAAAGATTTTAACTCAGAATTCTCTTGATTTTCCCAGGCACTTGATCTCATACGTGAAAAAAACTTTTCGATGTTGATCGACTCTAATTTAGAGGGCCATTTTTCAAATGATGATGGTGCTGAATTAGTACGATTAGCATCACGTTGCTTGCAGTATGAAGCTCATGACAGGCCTAATGCCAGATCTCTTGTGACAGCTCTTACTCCACTTCAGAAAGAAACTGAGGTGAGCCTAATTTTAATTCCTCTCCTGAGACATTTGTTTTTTTTTTATTTAATGCACTGGATAAATTTCTTACCTTTACAAGCCAAACACCTTGTTTGAGAGATTAATGCTTGAGAAGATACATCATCTTTAGCAAAAAATGCCTTGACAAACAGCTTTAGCCTATCTGTCGCGTTCTCTACAAATAATTTGCTATTTTTTGTCCCCTGTATTACATATATAAACACACTTCTCTTAGTATAATTACCATATATACACAATTATATTACAAGGGATAAAAAAAAAGGATTAAATTGCTACTACTATTGTTAGTATAATTAATTAGCAACAAGTATCATGAACTTCATCTGTAAAATAAGTAACTTTGTGATGAATGAGTATATTTACCTGGGTGGAAGCAAGGTGAGGGTAAGGAAGCAATAGATGCTTAGAAAGTGTTTCATTGGGCATGAACTTAGCAACTAGCAATCTATCATCACCCTCACAACAACACCCAACTAAATTTGCCATTTTCTCACTTCTCAGCAGCCCTACTGCTCTTGCTTCCTCCTACATTTTATATCAAAATCCAATTAAACAACCAACTATACTAAATAACTAATAAATGCTTTTTTTTTGTCGTTTTTTGACAAATCTAGCATACATTCTTGAAGAACCGTCTACAGTATTATATACAACTCCCTCAGGACAAATACCCGCATTCCATAACACATGTCATTCTAGTGCTAGCCGCATCACTTGCAACAAATTTCTTAGTCTGCTCCATAACCTTATGTGCTCCCCTTCATCTTTTTATTTTTTTTTTTTTTTTTGTTTAAGTTTTTGTTTAAGTTTTGCCTTTAGCAAAACTGTTGAGTGCTTAAGCACAGCAAAGGAAGAGCAACAAATTCTAAAGATGAATTGGCTATAGTTTACTTGGTTGGACAATTTTTTTTACAGAATTGCTCTGCCGAAAAATTTAGGGATTATCATGGGTTTTGTAATCAGTTAAGCAATTATGGATTTGTCCCATAAAGCTCTACTGCATCTTCTTGTTAGTACTATATTATAGTGCTTAATTGTAATCCTAATTCTGGAATCTTACATGTTTCTGATTTTAAAAATTATGTGAACAACTTGACCCTGTGGCTCAAAGTTTTGGTTGTTGTGTCGTGTTTATATACAAGTATGATATTGGGGAATTACAAGTACACTTTTATTATCAATAAAACAAGGGGGTAGTTGCAGTAGGAAGGGGGGAGGTGCAGCAGGGGGCCAGGGCAGGTGGAGCAGGGATGTATTAATCATCGGATAACGGGCCCTGAATCTATTGCTGATCATATGTATCGAATGGCGTTGATGGGTTTGATTGTTGGGGACATTCCGGGTGTGAACAAGGAGAGGTTGGATGTTAACCAATTATGCTTGTTTTGGACATATTGATATTTCCCTTGCTAATGAGCTGTATTATCTTCTTTTGATAATGCTTTGCACAGATGTATCAAGATGGCCATGCAGCAGAACCCAGCAAACACAGCAGCCTGACCAGCAAGCAACACAGCACTACAGCAGAGTAGCAAACACCCAGCACAACTTAACCAGAGCAGAACAGAAACACAGCAGCTCAAGAACTCAAACAAGTCACCCAGCCAGCCTGAACATAATAGAGACACAGCCACATAAGCAAACAGATGCCCAGCAAGCATGAACAGGCAGAGGCACAACAGCGTAGCAGAACAGAATCAGCAGAGCAGTCTGGATTATTTAATTTTTTTTTGGACAAAAATTGTAATATTACAGCCTTTTTTAATGAAAATTTGTAACTTTATATATATGTTACTGTTTCTATATCAATTTAAGTGAAAAAATGCAAAAAAAAAAAAAAAAAAAAAAATTAATTTTTTGGGGTATTTTTGGCACCGGTTTGGACCAGAACCGGTGCCTAAAGTGGGGTTTTTTGCGCCGATTCTTGCTTTGAACCGGTGCCAATAGTATTGAAAATAAAAAATAAATAAAAATCGCGCCATGGTAGTTGGCACCGGTTAACCGGTGCCAAATCATGTAGTTAGCACCGGTTAACCGGTGCTAAATGCTTTAGTTGGCACCGGTTTTGAACCGGTGCCAAATTTTCATGGATTTGGCATCCCTCAAATACCAAACGGTTCAAAACCGGTGCCAAAGCGGGGTTTGAACCGGTGCCTTTTTATCTTTTTCGTCTAGTGGATGACGGGTCTGTAGGCTCGCTGAATGGAGATCAAAAGACGGCACAGGTGTGTTATCTCTCAGACGTCAAGCCTACTGTGGCCGCATCCGGCCAAGACAAAGAGCCCACATACCTTGATGAACTCAAGGAAGTCGCGCCTGCTCCAAAAGCAGCTGGAAAAAAGAGGAAGGCGGACCAGTTGTTGGCCGTCAAAAAAGAGAAGCAATTGCAATCACTGACCGGGGAACGGTTAGATGATCTCCATCCCTAGCCAGCTGGTGAACATATTGACATCTTTTTGGACGATACATGTCCGAAGCGAACTGTTAAGGTTGGGATGGTTGCATTTGCTAAGTTGGGTGCAGACTTGCGCCATCTACTGAAAGAATTCAAGGACATTTTTGCCTTTGAAGTGGAAGAGATGCCAGGCATCAACCCGGATCTCGCTGTCCACAAGCTCGCCGTAGATCCAAAAAAGAAGCTTGTTAGGCAAAAGAAAAGAAATCGCGGCGAGGAGAGATCTTTGGCGACGGCCGCCGAGGTAAAGAAGTTGTTAGATGCTGGGTTCATTCGGTAATGTTACTTCCCGGATTGGGTTACAAATGTTGCTCTTGTAAAAACGTCGAATGGTACCTGGCGCATGTGTGTTGACTACACAGACCTGAATAAGGCATGCCCAAAGGATAGTTATTGTTTGGGGTAAAAAAACCCCCCCTGTGCCACGTGGTCCAATACCGCGCTGACACGTGGCAGCCCTTCAAAGGCCCAATGGGATCCAATCAGATGCTGACAGGTGGCATTGTAACCCTAACGGGGGAGCAGATCTTCATCTGCTATAAATAGAGGAAACTCCTCATTTATTGGACATTCACAAATATACACAAAAAACTGAGCAATATTAATTGCGGAATCTCTCTGAATCAGAGAGAAAAACCCATTTACTTTCCGCACTTTTACCCATCCAGAATCATTCTAACTTGATCGTCGGAGGCTGAACTCCACCCAACCGGAGTTTCGTGGTTTTGCAGGTACAGACGGTCACGCACGCATTCTAAGGATTGTAACTCTCCCTAGGGACTCCAAAAACCCCCGAAACATTTGGCGCCGTCTGTGGGGAGAGTACTTTTGAGATGGCATCTGACACTGTACCGCCTGAGGGCAGACGGCCTTCGGGCGAGCCTGAGATCTATACGGACCAGGATAGTGGTGATGACTATGAGGTCGACACCTATGTGGCCCCAAACGGGTCACTTCGATCAAGGCGCACCTGTTCTAAAGAAACAAGGGAACGGGGCCAAGACAAAGCTGGTCCCAGCAACCCAGCCGACAAGCCTGCTGGGCAACCCCAGGCGGCGGAGGGCACAGCCTACGTCACCAGAGACGAGCTCATGAAACTCATGACCAGTTTCAAGGGGGAAATCAAGGACATCATCAAGAAGTCAACTTGCTCAAACAAAGGTCAATCGGCAAAGAAGCCTTCTCCCTCCGGGAAGAAGCAACTCAAAGACCGGGTGCCTACTCCTCACCCTAAACCAAAGGGGGCGGATGGGCCCCTGATCGACCTCTCCAAACTTCGTTTCCCTGAATCATGGCAAAGGAAGGCCATCCGGCAAGTTCAGCCGGATGGGTCAAAAAAGACTTACTCTGACGCCCGTATGTTAATCCAGGAGAAGAGAAGTCAACACATGTCTGAGTCAGCCTCAACGTCGACTTACCCAGACAGTTTCCGCAATACTTCAATGAAGTATTCGGAGACACATCAAGGGAGTCAGTCACGCGACATGTCTGCACGCACTGGCCCTCATATCATTCAGCCGGTTTTATATGTGCCCCAATAGCCATACATGCCGTATGGATCTCCACACATGCAGCCGTCCCCCTTTGGGGGTCAGGCGGCACATCAAGTCCAGCCTATGGACTGGCAGCTCCGGTTGCTTAACCTTGGGGAACAGCCTTCAGCTTTCTCCAGGGAAATAACCGAGGCGGCACAGCCGGCCAAGGTTAAAAATGTGTCGGTCGGTACCTACGACGGTAACACGAACCCGGAAGACCACCTAATGGCATACACCAACCTCATGTACCTACAGGGGTTGGATGACGCCGCCTGGTGCCGATGCATCCCGGCACCATTGAAGGGCATAGCCCAACGATGGTTTAGCAACCTGCCAGCCGGGTGCATCAACAACTTTAAGACGCTTGCATAACTGTTCGCGTCCAACTTCTCCATGAACATCCCTGCCAAAAATACAAGTCTCTACCTAGGGGCTATTCAATAGGGAGACAAGGAGGGACTTTGGTCCTATGTCAGGCGGTTCAATCTGATGAGAATTCAGATTCAGGGGCTATCTGACGAAGTTATATACACAGACTTCTTCAAGGGTCTGAAGGACGGGTCAACTTTCAAGTTCGACCTGGTTCGCAAGAGGGTTGCCACCCTCCTAGAGGCGCTGATGGAAGCCGAAGCCTATATACAGGCGACGGAGCTCTGTGTCATCAAGCACTCGTCAGAGCCCAAACGGTCCGACAAGAGGGACAGCCGGCCTGCCCAGCCGGCCAAAAAGAAGAGGGCAAGAAAAGAAAAAAAGTCTTAGCGGCGGATCGCTCTGGTCAACCGTCCCAGAACAAACAGAGAAAGTTGAAGCCGTACGTCCCCAAGTACGAGTTCAACAAGGAATACTCCTCCATCCTCATGGAGATCAAAGACCGGTTAACTTTTGAAAAACCGGCTTCTCTGAAGAGTTCCATCAAGAACCGTGACAAGAGCAAGTACTATCACTTCCATGAAGAAGTTGGCCATGACACCAATGGTTGTTATAGCCTCAGGCGGCTATTAGACCGTCTAGCTGATGAGGGGGCTCTGATGTCCTACCTGGTGAAGTCCAAGGGTAACCCCAAACCTAACAATGGACAACCGTCAAAGAAGCTATGACACTGATGAAGAGCACATCTTCACCATAACAGGCGGCTTCGCAAGCGGTGGTCCTACCATCCGGGGTACCAAGGATAACATCCGGAAACTATCCAACCCAGAGGATGAGGGCTAGGCATCGAAAGACACCTTCCCTGAGGTCTTCATCTCTGAGAAGGATCGGGGTATGGTCAGGCGGCCCCATGATGAACCAATTGTCATCGAATGCAAGGTTTCCAGCCAACGAGTGGGCCGAATCCTCATCGATACCGGGAGCTCGTCTAACTTGATCAGCTATCAGTGCTTGGCAAAGCTCAAGTACAAGCCTAGCAGTATGCACAAGGCTCCTCACCCCTAGTCGGCTTTGGGGCAGGAGTAGTGCATCCGGTGGGGAGGATTGACCTACCCATCCGGCTAGGAGAGAAGGGGGAAGGACGGCACATGGTCGTCAAGTTTTTGGTGGTCGAGGAATTGACCGCCTACAATATCATTTTGGGCCGTCCTACCCTCAACGAGTCCAAGTCAGTCATCATCCCATCCCTCATGCTGATTAAATTTGAGAGGGATGATGGGTCAGTGGGTGCCCTGAGCGGGGACCAGAAGACGACTAGGGAGTGCTACCTCTCAGACGTCAAGCCGACTGTTATTGCAGCCGTCCGTAACGGGGAGCCCATGGACCTTGATGACAAGGAAGCCGCGCCTGCTCCCAAAGCAGCTGGCAAAAAGAGAAAGGCGGACTATCTGGTGGCCGCCAAAAAAGAGAAGCAATAGCAATCACTGATCGAGGAACAATCAGAGGATCTTCGTCCCCAGCCGGCTGGTGATACTATTGATATTATTCTAGAGGACAACCGTCCGGAAAGGGCCGTAAAGGTGGGGACGGTTGCTTTTGTAAAGTTGGGTGCAGACTTACACCCCCTGCTGAAAGAATTCAAAGACATCTTTGCCTTTGAAGTGGAAGAGATGCCAGGCGTCAGCCCGGATCTTGCTGTCCACAAACTTGTCGTGGATCCAAAAAAGAAGCCGGTTAAGCTAAAGAAAAGGAACCACGGCGAGGAGAGATCTCAGGCGGCAGCCGCCGAGGTCAAGAAGCTACTGGATGCCGGGTTCATTCGGCAATGCTACTACCCGGATTGGGTAGCCAATGTCATCCTTGTCAAAAATTCGAATGGGACCTGGCGGATGTGTGTTGATTTCACAGATCTGAACAAGGCATGTCCGAAGGATAGCTATCCACTTCCAAAGATCGACAGTCTAGTCGACTCTACAACCGGTCATGCTTTGATGAGCTTCATGGATGCCTACTCAGGCTTCCATCAGATACCCTTGTGGAAAAAAGATCAAGAGAAGACGACATTCGTCACTGATCAAGGGTTGTTCTTCTATACGGTGATGCCGTTTGGGTTAAAGAATGCGCCTCTACCTTCCAACGGATGATTAACACGGTCTTCATTAATCAAATTGGGAGGAATGTAGAGGCGTACATTGACGAAATGATAGTCAAATCCAAGCTTTAGACGGATCACCTTGCTGACCTCCGAGAAGCCTTCACCACCCTCAGGCGGCATAAGGTCATGCTTAATCCTAAAAAGTGCGTCTTTGGTGTTGAGTCTGGGAAGTTTCTTGGATTCTTGATTGATCAAGGGGGATAGAAGCCAATCTGGACAAAGTGCAGGCGATAATTGACATGAAGTCACCCGGCACTGTCAGAGAAGTCCAAAGACTCATCGGTTGTCTAGTGGCATTGGGTATATTCCTCAGCCGGTCGGGGGACAAGTGCCTCTACTTCTTCCAGGCAATCAAGAAGAAGACTAGATTTGAATGCGGCATTCAAGAAATTGAAGGAGCACCTCCACTCTTTGCCACGGCTGGTCAACCCTCATGCAAGGGAGGTTCTCTACATGTATTTGGTCGTCTCAGATCATGCTCTCAGTGTCGTTTTCCTAACAGAGAGAGACGGCATCCAGCTCCCGGTGTATTTCATTAGCCACGTTCTCTGGAATATTGAGCTGCGGTACCCCTTGGTTGAAAAATTTGACCTCGCTCTTTTCATGGCAGTCAAGAAGCTCAAACCATACTTCTTGGCACACCCGGTGGTGGTCTACACAGACCAACCCATCAAGCGTCCAATGACAACCCTAGAGTCATCCGGCAGAATGCTCAAGTGGGCTATCGAATTGCAAAGTCTGGAAATTTCTTTCAAGCCTAGAAAGGCAGTGAAGGGTCAGGCGTTTGCCGACTTCATTATTGAAATGACAAGACCCGCACAACCGGAGAATGTTGATCAGGTTTGGAAGTTATATGTAGACGGGAGCTCTACTATGAACGGCTGTGGTGCAGGCGTAATATGCATATCTCCGGAAGGGGACAAGTACAAATACGCACTACGATTCAAGTTCCAGGCCTCTAATAATGAGGCGGAATACAAGGCCATGCTAGCCGGTATACGCATGTGTAAGGCGGCAGGGGCAAGGAAAGTTGACGCCTGCTCTGATTCTCAATTGATTGTTAGCCAATTCAACAGTGACTATGAGGCCACCCATCCGGCAATGATCAAGTATCTGTAGGCGGTCAAAGATGAGGCTGGGACACTGATGAATTACATCTAAGTCAGGTGCCCCGGTCAGAGAACAATCAGGCGGATGCATTGTCCAAACTGGCCTCATCCGCCAGTTGTGATACGCCTAGGTTAGTCTTTTTGGAAGGTCATGGAAAAAAGAAGCATTGAACATGATCCCATTGGAGTTCTTTACCGAAGCTCTACCTGGTTGGACCCCATCCGGGATTATTTGGTAGACGGCACTCTGTCGGATGCCCCTTCAGAGACGGTAGCATTGAAGAAGCGAGCTTTGAGCTTCGAAATGTACAAGGGAGAGCTCTTCGGAAAGGGTTACCTATAACCATTGCTGAAGTGTGTTACCCCTGAAAGGGGAAAAGAGGTGGTAGAGGATCTATACGCGGGCTTTTGTGCTTCACATATAGGCGGCAGAACTGTAGCAAAGAGGGCCAGGCGGCAAGGCTATTTTTGGCCCACTCTTAAGGCAGACGCCATGGAATTGGTGAAGAAATGTGACAAATGCCAGAGGTTTGGCCGGCTCATACACCGTCCGGCAACAGATCTGACGGCCATCTACAGTACGGTTCCATTTGCAAAATGTGGCATGGACATCTTAGGTTCTTATACGCCTGCGTCAGGTGGAAGAAGATACATTCTAGTGGCTGTATATTACTTCACCAAGTGGGTTGAGGCAGAGGCGGTCAAGGGCATTAAGACAAAGGATGTCAGCTCCTTCATCTGGAGAAACGTCATCACCCGGTTTGGGGTTCCTATGTCTATGGTCTTTGACAACGGTCCTCATTTTGAAATGCCTACCCTCAAGAGTTGGTCGGGAGATCAGGGGATCTCGCATTGCTTCGCATCCGTTGGCCGCCCCCAGGCAAACGGTCAAGTTGAAGCCTTCAACAAGCTCATCTCAGACGGCATAAAAAAGAAGATTGAAATAGCTGGCGGTCTTTGGGCGGATGAGTTACCTCACGTCCTTTGGGCCATCAGAACAATTGAAAATGGGGCAACCGGTGAAACCCCGTTTCTCATGGCATACGGCACTGAAGCCGTCATGCCAATTGAACTTTATGAGCCAACAATACGAGTCATGCTCTATGATTAAGAAGCTAATTGGGAGGCCATGCGTCTAGCATTGGATTCACTCCCGGAGCGCAGGGGCAACGCTGCCTTGCGTCATGAGATATACCGTTTGAGAATGACGAGGGCCTACAACAAAAGAGTACACAAACGGCCCCTCAAAGTGGGGGACTTTATGCTACGAAAAATGGAGGCAATCGGTAGGGCAAATGAGCAAGGGAAGCTAACCCCCAATTGGGAGGGCCCCTACCGGATTTTTGAAGAAGTTAGAGGCAAAACCTACCACTTGGAAACACTAGACGGCAGGCAGCTAGAAGAACCTGGAATGTAGACAACTTAAAAAAGTACTACTTCTAAGGATTTGTAAATATTTGTAAATAGAGTATATTAATGAAAGAGTTACTTTATTTCAATTGTTTTTCGTATAAAGTCCCATGTGCAATGCACAACCGGGCAACTTCTAAGTCCCATGTGCAATGCACAACCGGGCATCTTCCAAGTCCCACCTGTGCAATGCACATCCGGGCACCCGTTAGCTCAAGATGAGTAGAAGGCTAAGTATCTAACTTAGTTATTCAAAATGCCAAAGGCCAACATATTTTAAACCGTCTACTCTAAACCATGAGCAGGCATCCGGCGACACACATTTGGGTGAATTCGTCGAAGAGAACATCTCCCTTCCGGGTGGTACATTGTTCTACAAGTCATAGACTCAAACGGCTTTAACCGGTTAGGTTAAAGATAACCCATGGCCGTTTGAATGACCTATTGAAATCAAGATACACCCGGTTATTGCCCCAAGGTAATACAGACGGTGAATTAAATCTTGATCTGTAGCCGGCTTTTGCCAAAAACCACTACATCCGGCCCCAACTTCCATAAACAAGGTCAAAATCTTGTTAAAGTCAAGATACACCCGATTATTGCCCCAAGGTAATACAGGCGGTGAATTAAATCTTAGTCTTCAGCCGGCTTTTGCCAAAAAGCAATACAGCCGGCTACCATTTCCATTATCAAGGTCAAAACCTTGTCAATTAATCCGAAATGTTTAAAATTCATACTTCCGGCCACAGGCCGCCTGCATGCCAACCACAGGCATTATCGGATACCCAAGGGGTAATCCCCAGCCGGTTAAGCGTGTATTCTAAGTTTGATTTAGTCGGCAAAGCCAGCAGATTCGACTTGGGTTCAATTGTGTTTTAAAACAGTCAAGGACCGCCTATACATTCATCCGGATGCTTGTGGACGGCTGCTTACTTCAAGTTGGTAACTATTAAGAAAACAACCATCATGGGCAAGACAGGGCTAATGTACCCGGTATATATTAATTCAAATTGCAACAAAGATTTCATTCAAGGAAAAAACATTGAAACAAATAGTGTCAAAGAAAACCGACTCAGTCGACATATATATATAAATATTTCAAGTCAAATGTTAGCCGGACCCCTGTCCAGAGAAAGTGATACAAAATTACACGGCTCGCAGGCCGGATGAAAGTAGGAGTTGAAAAATAATTGAGCTACTGCTGCTGCTGCTGTTGTTCCGGCTGCTGGTGCTAACCGGCAATAAGGGCATCTTGGGTCTACTGGGGTTGGGCTTCTCCGGCCCCACCCAGCACCTCTTCTTCCACCTGCTCATCCCCTATACCGGCCCACTCCTCGAAGGGCGCCGGCTGCTGAATCCCGAGAACTTGAGCATCAAATACCTCTGTTGTGTATTTGTACCTCAAGTCGAAGAAAGCATAGTCGGTGTCCGGGTGGATCATGGACCATGCCATCTACATGCGCGCTTCGCAGTCGCGCTCATTCTCGGTGACCAGCTGGTTCTGCTCAGCCGACAGCTGGTCCAGATGCTCCTTCTTGGTCTTAACCAGCTCGTCCTTCAGCCGGGTGACCTCGCCTTTCAGCCCAGCGTTCTCCTTGTCAGCCTCCCCAAGGCCTTGAAGTCTGCCTTGAGTTTGTCAACTTGGAGTTTCCAGTCGGCAGCATTTTGGTTGGTTGTATCAACAGCAGCCGTAAGCTCCCAGATGACTTCCTCCTGTTTCATCTCCCGGAAGTTATATTGACAGACATCAATTAATTCGGCTGCCCGTCTCTGGGCATCCCTTACCTCCTCTTGCTTCTTCCGCAAGAGAGCTTTCATCCCGTCAACCCTCAACATTACCTGCAACGTCAGCCGAAAAAGTAGTTGAGTTATATAACAACCGGCAATTAGAAAAATTGCCCAAAAATACCCCATCCGGCAATTAGAAAAATTGCCCAAATGTACCCCAACCGGTATTTTACCTCAACCAACAGTGAGGTGATGCGGTCAATGTTGACCTCGTTGACACCCGATACCGCCTCCTTCTCGTACCGGGTGAGGGTCCTCAGCATTCTCTTGGCGTAATTTTGCATATCCGGCCAACGAGAAGCAACATCTGCATAATGAGAGATATTTTTTAAGTGTTGGGCATAAGCGGCTCCTATATTCAGCCGGCTTTCGGAAGAATCTCCCGACTGAGAAGCCTTGGACTTGACTCGAACAAGCCCAAGCGACCGAGGGGTCGAAAGGGAAATTCGTACCTTCGTTCTCAAGCTGAGGGGTGAGACCACCCCCAGCCGCATTTGAGCCGCATGCAACAGCAAGCACCCGACCAGAAGGAACTTCATGCTCCTGAGATCCGGCCTTAGCCGGCCATGAGCTCAAACCCAGGCTTTGCAGACTTTTACCTACGGTTGTGGGTCTATCAGGAGCTGGTGTTCTACTGGCTGAGGTTGGTGCGGGGCCGCTTGGGACCCTCCGCCTCTGTGTAGCAGGCGGAGGGAGTTCATCCCCTGGTCTCTTTACCATCTACCTCAAAGAACAAGGAACGTTCTGGCTCCCCGTCTGCAAAAGATAGCAAAGCAACAAGTTAGAATCAAGATTGTTTGCAAGACATACAGACGGTAAAGTATCAGCCGGTGCTTACCCCACAACCTCTAGCCGCAAGTTGGGCCCTTTTTTGCTCAAGTTGCTCCTTCCTAATTTCAGCGGCTGACTTAGCCGGCGTTTTTTCTAGAGGAGTCATCTCAAGTCCTTTCTCTGCAAAATAGTAAAGAAAGAAAGAATGTAAGAGCATTCAAACACCATACAGGCGGCATAATACGCCTACGTTTGTCCCAAAAGATGCTAAGACCGCATGCGGCAAGGAACGCCTCGTCTTTGAACCAGTCCGGATGAGGGACCCAGAATTTGGGGACAATAATTGGTGTACCATCATCCAGTGGCATCGTAGTCTTCTTAAAGAGCCCCGGTTCCATAATGGCATCCCAAGACTCAGCCGGTATCTTGGGGAGGGCGCATTTCTTTCCCAATAGAGTCGGGTTCTTATTGTATCGGCGCAGCCGATTATTTGCAGACGTAGATGGAGAAGAGACGAAATAAAACTTGCTCTTCCAGCTAGTCCATTTGGAGGGCTTCTCCAAAGTCATCATGTACTCCGGATGGGTGGTCAATGTGTACCACGCATTCCAGCCGCCTGGGGCACGGCTCAGGTAGTGCATGTGCGCGAACGCCTCCTAGCTAGGCGTCACGTCCTGCATCTCGCAGGCGGCAATATATCCCAAAATATTCACCCAAGAGTTGGGTGTGAGCTACCAGACACCAAGGTCGCAACCCCTTAGAATGGCTTTAATTGTTTTGTGGAGGGGGAACCAGAGGTCGGCTTTGAATGTCGCCTCATAGCAGCCGAAATAATTATCGGTGTGTTCCAGGTCGTCATCCCAGACGATGGTGCATCAACAGGCGGGACACCGACTTCCCATCCGGCCCCTACAGGGCGCTTCTCCAAAAAAGCCGGGAGGGTTGCATTTAATGTCACCACATCCCTGGCGCTCATGTGCGCCTCTGTTGGATTATTTTCTAATGGCCAATTATAGGCCTCCTCATCGTCTTGAGGGGCATCCGGCGTCATTGTAGACTCAGTTGAGTCGGACTGCTGGACGGTTTCCTCACCGCCTGAGCTCCCGGGTTCATCTAGTATCTCATCTCCGGGCGTGCTAGGTACGCCCGGTTAGTCAAAAGGAGCATCCTCAACCGGAGTTCCGGCTGAATCATCTGATTGGTACTCGGGGTTAACAGCCATTTTCCTTGTCCAAGCCATCCTGTCCTGCACATGAATAGAGACGGTCGAATTCCTAGCAGAATAAGGGTGGTCCAAACACCCCAGATGGCATCCCTAGTCCTAGACTCAACCGTATCCGGTGAACGGTTGACATCTGCCCTAGGTCGTACTGTGTGTGTGTTGGGAGAGTCCATTATTCTCTAACCTATGCAACCGGGAAAAACTCAAAGTTACGAAGGGCAGAGACGGTACCTTGAAGTTTTGAAGAAGTTTGTAGAAGACCGTTATCTCAAAATGTGGCTTGCAGATGCCACATGCGGAAGATTCCGGTTATGTATGTTTTGAAAGCTGAAATACAAAGCAAACAGTCAGGTGTTTGCGTAGAAAATCACTCAAAGATACCCCAGACGGTATCAAATAGAATGCAATTTTTGAAGATTGCTCAAAGATACCCCAGGATATCTATAGAAAGCAGTTTATGAAGATGACTCCGAGATACCCCAGACGGTATCTATAGAGTGCCTTTTTGAAAATTGCTCCAAGATACCCCAGACGGTATCTATGGGGCGCATTTTGGGAAGATTGCTCCAAGATACCTTAGACGGTATCTATGGGGCGCATTTTGGGAAGATTGCTCCAAGATACCCCAGACGGTATAAGACCGACTGGGGATCCATAAGATGCAGTATTTGAAGAAAATTGCACAAAAATACCGCAGACGACACAAGGCCGGCTAAGGGTCTTATGAATGCAAATCAAAAGAAAAAATTACTTGAAGATGCCCTAGACGGCACAAGGCCAGCTGTGGGTCTACAGAAAGCAAATTATGAAGATTGTTCAAAAATGCCCCAGGCGGAATATTTCCGGCTGTGGGTCTGTTGAATACAAGTTTTGAAGAACAATTGTTTGGAGATACCTCAGACAGAATATTTCCGGCTGTGGGTCTATTGAATGCAATCTTTGAAGACAATTGTTTGAAGATACCCCAGACGAAATATTTCCGGCTGTGGATCTATGAAATGCAGTTTTTGAAGACGATTGTTTGAAGACACCCCAGGCGGTATATTACCGGCTGTGGGTCTATTGAATGCAATTTGTGAAATGAATTGCTTAAAAATGCCCCAGACGGTGTAAGACCGGCTGTGGTTCTATTACAATCAAGAAGAAAGACTGAGTCAGACAGTACCTTAGAAAGGGTCAAAGAAGTACTCAACCGGTATCTGGATGCTTCTGAAGGAAGAAGCTAGTTGCACGAATGAGCAGTCGGTGTCAGAGCTTTTTTCTCTCAAGTAATTTTTGTGAAAATTCGCAAAGTAGCAGATGAGAGGAGGAGGTCTCCAATTTATAGAAAAGGGGCAGAAGACGAACCGTCACCTCCCCCTCCAATTCAAATTCGAATTCAAAAAAAATGGAGGGAAGGAGACGAACCGTCACCTTCCCGGAATATGACACGTGTCACAGGCGCCACGTGGCAAGCCACGTCACACCTGTGAGGGGAAAATCTTTGGGGTAAAAAACCCCCCTGTGCCACGTGGCCCAATACCACGCTGACACATGGCAGCCCTTCAAAGGCCCAATGGGATCCAATCGGATGCTGACACGTGGCATTGTAAACCTAATGGGGGAGAAAATCTTCATCTGCTATAAATAGAGGAAACTCCTCATTTATTGGACATTCACAAATATACAAAAAAACCGAGCAATATTAATTGTGGAATCTCTCTGAATCAGAGAGAAAAACCCATTTACTTTCAGCACTTTTACCCATCCGAAATCATTCTGATTTGATCGTCGGAGGCGGAACTCCACCCAACCGGAGTTTCGTGGTTTTGCAGGTATAGACGATCACGCGCGCATTCTCAGGATTGTAACTCTCCCGAGGGACTCCAAAAATCCCCGAAACAGTTATCCCCTTCCTAAGATCGACAGTCTGGTCGACTCTACAGCCGGTCATTCCTTGATGAGCTTTATGGATGCCTACTCAGGCTTTCATCAGATACCCTTGTGGAAAAAAGATCAAGAGAAGACGGCATTCGTCCACTGATCAAGGGTTATTCTGTTACAATGTGATGCCATTTGGACTGAAAAATGCGCCTGCTACTTTCCAACGAATGATTAACACAGTCTTCATTAATCAAATTGGGAGGAATGTAGAGGCGTACAATGATGACATGATAGTCAAATTTAAGCTACATACGGATCACCTTACTATCCTCCGAGAAACATTTACCACCCTCAGGCGGCACAAGGTCATGCTTAATCCCAAGAAGTGTGTCTTTGGTGTTGAGTCTAGGAAGTTTCTCGGACTTCTGATTGATCAAAGGGGGATAGAGGCCAATCTAGAGAAGGTACAGGCGGTAATTGAAATGCAGTCGCCCCACAGTGTCAAAGAAGTACAAAAATTAACCGGTTGTGTGGCGGAATTGGGGAGATTCCTCAGCAAGTCAAGCGACATGTACCTCTATTTTTTCCAAGCAATAAAAAAGAAGACTAGATTTGAATGAGGGGAGGATGCTGAGGCGGCATTTCTGAAGTTGAAAAAAACACTTGCACTCATTGCCAAGGCTTGTTAACCCTCTGCCACAGGAGGTGCTTTACATGTATTTGGCCGTCTCAGACCATGCCCTCAGTGATGTTCTCCTGGCTGAGAGAGACGGCATACAGCTCCCGGTCTATTTCATTAGCCATGTTCTTCGAAAATCTGAACTACGGTACCCCATGGTTGAAAAATTTGGACTTGCTCTTTTCATGGCAGTCAAGAAGTTGAAACCTTACTTCTTGGCACATCCGGTTGTGATCTACACAAATCAACCCCTCAAGCGGCCAATGACAACTTTGGAGTCATTAGGCAGGATGCTCAAATGGGCTATTGAAATGCAAAGTCTTGAAATCACTTTCGAACCAAGGAAGGCAATGAAGGGTTAGGCATTTGTCGACTTCATTGTCGAAATGACAAGGCCGGCTGAGCGCAGAATCTTGACCGGGTTTGGAAAGTGTATGTAGACGGGAGCTCTACTATGAACGGTTGTAGTGCAGGGATTATATGCCAGTCTCCTGAAGGGGACAAGTATGAATATGCACTACTGTTCAAGTTTCAAGCCTCAAATAATGAGGCGGAATATGAAGCCCTACTAGCTGGTATCCGGATGTGTAAGGCGGTAGGGGAAAGAAAAGTTGACGCTTGCTTTGATTCATAACTGATTGTTAGCTAATACCAGTGTGACTATGAGGCCACCCATCCGGCTATGATAAAATACCTGTAGGCGGTCAAAGAAGGGGCCGGGACACTTGATGAATTTCATCTAAGTCAAGTGCTCAGGTCAAAGAAAAATCAGGCGGACGCTCTCTCTAAGTTGGCATCATCCGCCTCCTATGATACGCCTAAGTCAGTCTTTTGGGAAGTTGAGGAAAAAAGAAGTATTGAACAAGAACCCATTGGAATTCTAGACAGAAGCTCAACCTGGATGGATGGCATCCGGGCTTATCTAATAGACTGCACTCTACCGGATGTATACTCAGAAGCGGCTGCAATGAAAAAACGTGCCGCAAGCTTTGAGATTCATAAGGGAGAACTCTTTAAGAAGGGTTATCTCCATCCGCTATTGAAATGTGTCATCCTAGAAAGGGGGAAAGAGTATCTAGAGGATTTGCACTCGGGTTTTTGTGCATCACATATAGGCGGTAGGACTCTAGCAAAAAGGGCCAGGCGGCAAGGCTACTTTGGGCCCACCCTTGAGGCGGATGCCATGGAAATGGTGAAGAAGTGTGACAAGTGTCAAAAATTTGGCAAACTCATACATCGTCCAGCTACTGATCTGACGGCTATTCACAGCCCAGTGTCATTCACCAAATGGGGCATGGACATCCTGGGTCCATATACGCCTGCTACAGGCGGACGGATGTATATTCTAGTTACTGTTGATTACTTCACCAAATGGGTAGAAGTAGAGGCGGTCAAAGGTATAAAGACAAAGGATGTCATCTCCTTCATTTAGAGGAATATTACCACCCGGTTTGGGGTACCTATGTCTATAGTCTTTGACAATGGCCCTCTTTTTGAGACGCCTACCCTCAAGAACTGGTTGGAGATCAAGGGATCTCACATTGCTTTGCATCATTTGGTCGTCCCCAAGCAAACGGCCAAGTTGAAGCCTTCAACAAGCTGATCTCAGACGGTATTAAGAAGAAAATTGAAAGGATGGGCAGATGAGTTGCCTCATGTCCTATGGGCCATCAGGATAACCGAAAAAGGGGCAATCGGTGAAACCCCATTTCTTATGACATACGGCTCAGAAGCCGTCTTGCCTATTGAGCATTATGAGTCAACTCTTCGAGTCATGCTCTATGACGAAGAGGTTAATTGGGAAGCCATGCGGCTAGCATTGGACTCACTCCCAGGGCGCAGGGCAATGCCCTTACGTCATGAGATCTACCGTCTGAGAATGACAAGAGCCTACAACAAAAGAGTACACAAACGGCCCTTGAAAGTGGGGGACTTTGTGTTACGGAAAATGGAGGTAACCGGTAGGGAAAATGAACAAGGAAAGTTGACTCTTAACTGGGAAGACCCCTACCTGATCTATGAAGAAGTGAGAGGCGGCACCTACTGCTTGGAAACTCCAAACGACAGGCAGCTAGCCAAAACTTGGAATGTAGACAACATAAAAAAAGTACTACTTCTAAGACTTGTAAATTTTTATAATAAAGTTTATCAATGAAAAGATACTTCATTTTCACATAATTATTGCTTTCTGTATAATTACCGTCTGTGCAACGTAAGCCTGGACTGGTGAAATTTTTTACGTCTGCTCCAACATGAGTAGATATAAGCTAAGTACAATACTTAGCAGCTATTGATGAGGCCAATGGCCAGATAACCTTAAAACCATCACCTGTTCCAACATGAGTAGGCAACCAGCGACGCCCATCTGGGTGAATTCATCGCAGAGAGCATCTCCCATTTGGGTGGCACATTGTTCTATAAACTTAAAAACAAACGGCCCTACCGATTGTCTAGATTAAGATAACTCGCAGCCGTTTCAATGATCAATTGAATCATTGATAACTCTGGCTACCGCCTGTTCTATCATAGCTGGTATCCGGTTTCTAGGTTGGATATGACCGGTTGTTGCTCAAAAGCACTACAAACGGTTAGAACTGAAGATCTAAGCTGTTAGAACCTTAGCAGCTAAAGCAACTCGTTTAAACCAACTACACACACCGAGGGGATTGATATGCACCAGAAGTTAGATATGGTGAGAAAGCTACATATACGCCACCAACAGATCGTCGGCTGCCAGAAGATCCTTCTGATTGAAGTTGGGAATGTGACTTGACCCGCATGGGCCAACCCAACTCAAAAAGAGAGTTGAAGGGGTCAACAGTACCTTGGGGTTAAGGCTGAGGGTTTGAATCCCCTACAGCCGCTGCAAAACCGCTTGCAGCTTTGGGTGGCTTGCCACCCTTCGGTACCTCAGAAGCACCCGGCTGGTAAGAAAGGTCAATCCTCAGACTGACATTCCTAATACTCTTTCTCCCAACGGTAAGACGGCTTTTGTCAAACGGAACCCTGGAAGCCGTTTGAGCAGACGTTTTTCTGGATTTGTTGGAACTGGTGACCTCGTCACCCGGCCTTTGTCTGATCAACTTAGAAAGGGATTTGGGAGCTCCCTTGCTTCTATCCTGAAAAACGAAATGTTAAGCACACAGTCGGAACCAGGCATTAATCATACAGCCAGCTCATAATCGCCTACATACATTAATAAGGCAAATAGGGAAGAATCTGGGGCAGGCGGTTTATACCTGGCCTTTAGCCGCCAGTGCGGCTTTCTTCTTTTCTGCATTTTCCTTGCGAATGTCTGCTGCAGAACGAGCAAGCGTTTTGTTTTCTAGGAGCATCCTTCCGTCATTTTTAGCAAAAGAACCGCCTGTCAGACCATCAAGCAGGCAAAAATAAATCACAAGTTATTAACAATAAAGACGGCATAACATTGCCGAATGCATGCTATACATACGTCTGTCAAACATGGTGCTTAAACCACAGGCGGACAAGAACCCCTCGTCCTTTAAAAACTCGTGTTCGGGTACCTAGTTTTTGGTTAACACTTATCAACTCCCCGGATGAGAGAGTGGTGGTTATGAGTTCAAAAAACCCCGCTTCTATTATTTTTTCATAGTCCTCGTCCGGGACTTGTAGAAGTTTACACTTCTGCCCCAGCAGATCCGGCTTCTTATTATAACAGTGGTATTCAAAGTTCTCTTGCCGTTTGGGGCAAAAACTAGTTAGAATTGGTTCTTTCAGTCAGACCACTTAGACGGTTTGTCTAGGATCATCAAATACTTAGGGTAGGTGGTTAATGTGTACCACGCCCTCCAGCCGCCTGGGCTACGGCTCAGATAATGCATATGGGCAAAGGCCTCCCATCGGGGATGGAGACCCTGCATCTTGCAGGCGGCGATGTAGCCTAGAATGTTAACCCAAGAATTTGGGGTTAACTGCCACACGCCTAGGCCGTATCCTCGTAGGATAGCCTTGATTGCGTCATGGAGGGGGAAGCCGAGACCGGCTAGGAAGGCCGCCTCACAGCAGCTAAAATAAAGGTTGGCATTTGGCTGGTCATCTTTCCAGGCAATGGTCCCCAATTTAGGCGGCACCCGAATGGTATATCCTTCGCCAAGAGGACGCTTGGATTTGAAGGCTTCTAGGTGCTTCTCCATGTTCGCCCAGTCTCTGACAGAGACATGGATCCGGAAGGGATCCCCTTCACTATTCCATTTTAACCTTTCCTCCTCCTCACTATCCTCAACCGGTGATAGTGAGCTGCTGCTCTCTTCAGACCTAGACCTAGACCTAGAGGCGATCTCACCCCTATTCTTTCGGGAACAGCTTCATCCGCCTCCTCAGAGCCAGACACATAGGCGGCTTCTTCATCGTCTCCGCCCTTTAACCCAAGGATCCCGTCACCGGGAATGTTGGGTGCACCCGGAGGGGATCCTCTTGTCTCCTCAGCCTATTCTATCTCAGGCAGCGCACTGTCTACGCTCTCTTCCCTACACTCCGAATCTACAGCCGTCCATCTAGTCCAAGCCATAATGTCCTGCATAGACACGAAGACGGTCGAATTAGGAGATGAACAAGAGTGATCCAAGCACATAAATGTAGCACCCCCAGTCCTAGACTCAACCGTACCAGGGGACCAGATGCCTGCTAAACTATGTTGTGCCGTGTGTGTTGTTGGTGAATCCATTTATGGAACAAAATGTACGCAAACGGAAAAATATGAAAGTTGAGAAGAGGGGAGACGATACCTCTAAGATGAGCTGAAAAGTAGTCAAGCGTCGACCAGCTGAACTAGCAGGCAGAAACAGAACAATGGCTTGCAAGAAGTTCTTTGTTGGGTGCACAGACAGTTAACCGGATGTACCCCCTGAAAAAAGAATTGTTTGCAAACTACCCAGACAATTCTCAAGAATTCTTCTGTTTGGATCACAAACGTGTTATCGGCTGTATCTAGATTGAAAAAAGAGGCAAATTCTAGAAGATACTCAGGCGGTATACCGACTGTATTTAATGGGACAGAAACAATTGCTTGAAAGATATACAGGCGGTTGTTAGAGTTTCTCTCTCTAAAAAATGGTTGGCTTTCTCTAGTTTTTTGGAAATATCCAAAAATGGGAAAGGTAAAAAACTATTTAAGGAAGGGTAATTCAGGGGGCATCCCCGTAATTTCCCTGGAAGACAAACGGTTAAAATCGTTCCCCAATACCTGCATGACAGGTGTCACAGGAGCCACGTGGCACGCCACGTCACACCTGTGAGGGGCAAATGTTTTGGGTAATAATACTGAAGGCCACGTGGCCCAATAGAATGGTGACACGTGTCACCTAAAGAGAGGTTCACATGAACCAATCCTCTGCTGACACGTGGCATCCCCAATCATTGGGAAAAAAGACAGTCTTCCTGGCCCAATTCCCGGGATAGCCCATCATTCCTAGGTTTCCGTAACCTAGGAATGACGGCGCCTACCCCAAGACCCTATAAATAGGGAGATGTTCCAACCTGGGAACACATTCAGAAATATTCACCAAATTTAGCAATTATTAATTGCAGATATTACTCCTGATCTCGAAATCCAAGAAGATACTTTACTTTTCTCACTCTTTACAGACTCCATACACGTTCTAACTTGATTGTCGAAGGCGGAACTCCAACCAACCGGAGTCTTCGTTGTTTTGCAGGTACAAGCTGACAAGCGTTAAATTGGTCGCACAATATAACTCTTAATCAAACAATATTTATACAAACACCCTATAACCAGTACAATGGCAAATAAAGGTTCGGTTCACAAAGAACGGGAGTAATTGCAGATCAATCTTAAAACCTAAGCTAGTTCGAAGTCAAATGAAAGATGGTGTTCTAAATAACTACTAAAGAGATGAATTAATCAATAAACTAAAACACTAGGGAGAAAGGGAATCCGCCTAACCATTGGTAATTAAGCAATAAGGAATCATAGAGACAAACTGGATATGCAAAGACTATATCTCCAATCAATATCATGTGATAGGAAGACAACGGGCAATACTAAGCTTGGATTTCTCATGCACTTAACATTACTCGATACATAATCAAACCACATTCAATAATGAAATACTCAATTCACAATCTCTTGTTCAAACCAAGAATAACATGCAATTAAATTCAAGACTCTAGGTTAGCTACTCCTATTATAATGAATTAACATGCAATCGCATATAATCAGTTTAATCACAATCTGTTTATCAAAACCAATCCTCAATTACATAGATTACCTAGGCCGGGTTTCATCCCGAAACCCTAGTTAGGGAACTACTTACACATATTCATGATCAAAGCAACAATAAATTCTAAAGGCATAATAAATCTAAACATGAATTCTAATCAAGGATAATAAAGCTTTGAATAATAAATAAGAGCGAATAATACCAATAAATTGATGCGAATCAATGCAAAAGATTGGAACTTTGATATCCGATGTCAATGAATAATACAAAGAATCCCAATTAATCTTGGCTTGAATAAAATCCGGAAAACTAGAGTATCTCAAATCTGATGAACTATGAATTTTGCTAGAAAAAAATCTAAGAAAACTATGGAACCTTAACTACGGAAGTACTCTCAAAATCTCTCTCAAAATCTGTCTCCTCTTAACCCTCACAATTGGGTTATATATATATATATATATATATATATATATATATATATATATATATATATATATATATATATATATATATATATATATATATATATATATATATATATATGTTTTAATTTAGAAAGCAATTGCGCGGGCTGCCCTTCGTGAATAAACACGGGCGTGCTTACAGTGGCATGGTCGTGCAAGCATGGCAGAGAACCATCGAATTTTCTTGGACTTCAGCACGGTCGTGCTGCATTTGGCTCAGTTGTGCTGCGAGTTTGGCACGGACGTGCCAAATATGGCACGGCCGTGTTGTTCTGATCTGGCACGGGCACGCAGGCTGGATTGACACGGGCGTACTAGACTGATTGGCACGGGCGTGCCAAAAGTGGCACGACCGTGCTGGCACATGGAAGATAGCACGGACGTGCTGCACTCTGCACGGGCGTGCAGCATAGGCAGTGAAGTTGAGAGCAATTCGGCATGGGCGTGCCAGATGTGGCACGGCCGTGCTGCTTGTGCAACTTATGCAGATTCTTGCAACATCCTTAGTTTGCTGAACTATGACCAAAGTTGGCACGATCACGCACCAACGGTTCGGGACCCGACTAAACTCGGTCAATTATACCTGAAAACACATCAAAAACAATCCGAAACCCGTGAAGCACGTAATATAAGGGATATAAGCATAACAAGGCAATAAAAGACCAAAACGGTCCTAAATACGACCAAAATCCTCCAATTATATGCCCTAAAGCGCGCCCTAAAGTGCGCTTGTCACAGGCGCTCGGAATCCAGTCTTGGTGTTGTAACTCTCCCGAGGGACACTAAAAACCCCGAAACAAGAGTAGTGATATGAAATGAATGATTTGGAAACGAAATGAATGATTTGTCAATAAAATGAATTAATTGACAAGGAAATAAATGAAATTTTATTAATGAGTAAGAAAATGAATGGAATACTGAAATAAATTGAGTTTAAATAACTTATGCAACTACATAAGTTTACTAACTCACTGTGGACATGCCACTTATTGCTTCAATGAAACTGGAATAATTAAAATACGGAAACGAATCTAAGAATCCTAAAAGCAATGAAACTACAAAAATCTAGTCCTTTCGAACATTATCCTTCATGTAGGTAGATTGTTTGTAGCTTCCAGGATTGAATTCAGGGTCATCCTCTTCCTCCATTGGTTCAGGTGACTCTAGTTCTTGCTCTACTTGGACAAACTCTTCATCTTCCTCATCGTCAGATGAAATATCAATTATAATTGGAGTTGGAGGTGAATTTAGATTTGGATTTGGATTTGGGATCTCCATAATGGAACTATCAACAGTATGGTTACTCTCATCCATCATATATCCTTCTTCCTGCCCTCCATCTGACCCTGCTTAATTACCCTGAGTAGGAGAAGAACTTCCTGACTGATGACTAGTGGAAGGGGAAATATTCCCTGCCAGATTATTATAGTAGTAATTAGGATATGGAATGTGTAAGTGCTGGCAATGTTCTTTCTCAACTCTAACGAGGTAAGAAATCAAGTATCTGTAGTCAGGGTACCACTGTCTATAGAAATTTTTGTATTTAGAGTAGTTTGGGATGTCCCCAGGTAAATAGAAATCAGAGAATTTTGCTTTAATAGCAAGATATGGAGGTTCATCTGGAAGACAGTGAATAATCATAGCAGAAACACGATCAGGAAGATCATAGTGCTTGTCTCCTAAGACATCTCTCATATGGGAACAATAGAATTGGATTTTCTTGACATAATCAAACGGATGTTCAGAGTCTTTCTTAACTAGAGTACCAATTTAGGAAAGTTTGCTGAAAGAATCGGCAACCTGTAAAGGAAAAGGCTTAGAAAAGAATTCCCTTCCCAAAGAAAATAAAAACAATACTGTTCTTGCATGAATTAGGTTCAATGTTCAATTAAACCATTTCACTTATTCTTAATCACATAATAACATGCTTTCAATTAGTCAATCCACATGAACAAACATCACAACCTAAAATATTAATGCATACAAAAACATGATTATTTCTAACTTATATGCCCTAATTCTTTCCTACCCAAGCTCACCAACATGCTTTTAAAAGCTTTTAACACATAATACTTACCTCAATCCTTACTTTCCTGCAAAATGAACAAACTAAAAAAAAAAAAAAAAAATCTTGACTCCTCTTTTTTTAAAAAAAAATAATTTTCGAAAATAAGCCTGAAAAAGACCAAAATATTCGGCCAACATAAAAGAAAAAAAAAATAAAAAATCGGACACCCCAAAAAAAATTAAAATAAAATCAAAAAAAAAATTGGATGTCCTTTATTAAAAAAAAAAAATTCGGACCTCTATAAATAAATAAATAAATATATTTTCCGATTTTCAAAAATTAAAATAGGTGAAAATAACCTCTTTTAAAATACTTAATTAAATAAGCACTTGGCCAAGTTTAAAACAAAACACTTAAAAACACGTTTTTGGCTTTAGTGGTAATACAAATCTCAACCAAAGCTCCTAGATACCACTTTGTAACACCCTAGAAATTCCTTTCCTTTAAAATACCTATTTTGCCCTTTCTAAAATACGAAATAAGAAAATCTTAGACATTACCGCCACCGTGAAAATGGCTAAGGCAAATATCAAAGACACACAGCGGAAGACTGTCTTTAAAACCATTCAAAACAAGTCAACTTAAAAAGTCAAACCAAAAGGAAGTAAAGTCAAACAAAGTCAAACAAAATCAACCTTCAATTTAGAACCATCGTAATCCCTTAAAACCAAACAATACTGAAAACCTTTGCGTTAGTCTCACGACACAGTAAAATAAATAATATTCAAAACAAATAAAACACATCATATTCCTATGGAAACTAAGCATGATTCACTCTTCACTCATGCCCATCATGAAAATGCTTCACCACCTGAAAAACCTTCTCCCAAATTGTCCCCACTACTCGCCATTAGAAATGGGTCGTCGTAGGGCCAAGATAATATAAAGACAAGGCCAAACCAACATACAACACACAATCAGTAATGCTGAGTACATAAGCGTAATAAAAACACTCTAACATGCTTTCATCCTATCATCACACAACTTACCCTGTTGCACCTGTTTACAAGCATACAACATACCAAACGACCAACCAATAAATAAACGAATTGCTTATTTAATTTGATTACGCATCGAACGGGTTTCCCACCATATCCCTGCCCCAAATAAATTGAGGTAAACTACACCTGGAGCTAACCGGGTAGGCAAATGTCACATGAAGTGACTGGACGTCCTACGCATAAAATAAATAATAAGGAAAATACAACGTGCTGTACTCCAAGTAGAAGTCATGGTTAAATATCAAACCCCATAACTTCCCCCATATGTTCATACTCAAGGTATATACGTTCCAAGAGTTATTGTGCGTAATCTCTTACACTTTACGTAGTTTACATATTATTATACTTTGTGATAACTCTCAAACCATAACACAATCAAACATTATAATTCATTCAAGCAATCAAAAATACCAATTTAATTCTTGAATAATTAGTGACCACATAATTTTAATGTTGAACCCTTTTTAAACTACCTCGGTGTTAAATAACACCTTAAGCGCATAAAGCACCACAAATCATATCCCTCGGTGTTTAGAACACCTTAAGTGCATTTAGGCACCAAAATATAATTTAATCCTCGTGCACATAGACACTTAAATAGCTCCTTCCTCATGCTTATAGCATTAATAAAAATTATATGAACCATAATAAAATTTCCTTTTCATATTCCAAACCACATTAAACATTTAGTTTAATCAATCATGCTCTCTATCATGCCAACAATAAAAGTGTGGTTCATAACCAACATGCCAACATAATTAATTCCAATCACCAATTCATCATAAATAATTCATACATCACATATCATTCACCAACATCAATCATACAACAAATTCCAACCAACACCTATCATGATACTACTTGGAATTAATTTATCAAAGTCTAGCATGCTTCTATATATTCAAATAATTACCAAGTACGCGAACGTACCTTGAATATGATCTAAAAATCGTCACGACTAAATAAAATCACTCACTTGGAAACCTCCTACAAACCAAAATTACAAAAAGGCATTAATACCTATTCCACACAAATTTCCAGCAATATATACACTCTTTAAATCACTCCTAAACCTTGTAAAACAAGCTGAAATTTAATTTAAAACCCTTACTTTTATTCCCAATTAATGGGTAATTAAAAATCCTTTTAAGAAACATATTTATAGCTTATATATAAAAATTCCAGCTTTATTAAATCATCTAAAATTGTTGTAATTGTGTTTTAAAACACTTATTTCAATAATTTAAATCACCCATAAACAATTTCCATCAATATACATAAACTTAGAAACCTAGGGTTTGTAATTTGGGGTTTTTTAATTCAAAACTAAATCTGAAAAATTATATACATTATACTTATTATCAAATATCATAAAATCATCACAAAACCCAAAAACAATAATTAGATTAAGAGTAGAATTAGTTAAAAATCAAAAAGAATAAATTCTTTTTTTTGTTCGAACACCGACGCACAGCACCTTTACGGCAGGCTGCTGTCGCGCCCGCCTGGTGATTGCTGCTATCGGCGAGTGCTGGTGGTGGTGGCCGCCGGTCGGTGGGCAGCCGTGGTGGTAGCCGATAGTGGTGGTGTGTGTGTGGGTAGTGATTGAAACAAAAATAAAATTAAGGGGAAGGGGAAAAATTAAGGGGAAATGAAAATAAGAGAAGAGAGAGAGTTTACCTTTGGGAAAAGTTTGATTTTTGCTCATATGATGGGTATTTATACCCTCTCTCAAAAACCCTCCTACTTAAAATTCCTTTACTACCCTTAATGATCCCTTTCCTAGTCAAACTAGTATTTTGACTTTCTTTAAAAACTCGTTGACTTTAAAATTTCCTTTTATAAAATAATATGCCCCAAAGTTTCCAAATCATGAAATAAAAATTATTTCAAGATTATTAAATAATTAAAAATAAATTTTTAATTAATTCTTTTTAAATTAATGAAACACCATAAATAATTCATTTCGAATTATTTAAATACTTTAAGAAATACTTATTTAAATTAAAATACGGGGTATTACAGCAGAGGCGGCAGGGGCTTTCGACTGAGCTTTCACAACTTTCGAACTTCCGGCAGTCTTCGAAGAAGCCTATCGAATATCAAACTCTAATATAAGCTTATATGCCTAGGTAGTAAGCCGACAATTAAAAATAAGAATCACCTAAATTCTAACACTCACCCCCATCTTTTTCCAAGAGAAATCCCGCACAAACGACTTCTTCATCGTTTTCTTTGTTATGGTCAACTGATGTATCAAAGAAATATTCTTTTTCAATTAATATAGAACACTAACACAACACATAATCTCAAACTGTTACAAAAACTTAAACACATCATTACATATTAACATACCATGGCATTCCAGCTATAAAAACACTTAAGACCATTTCATTTTAATATACCATGGCAAGAACAATCATGTATGACAGATAGCCAAAGCCACATAATCATAAATTGTGAACCTTTGTACAAATATGCATTGTACCATCCAATACCGCAACACTTCCAAATTCATCTTTACAGTAAAAAATGTCTTTCAAATAATAAGAAAATTTTGTGGTTAATTCCTAAACACCATAGATGTGGTTAATTCAATCATGACAACAATATTCATGGAACCACAACATAAAGCAATACCATTAAACTCAAACATCAAATAAACTAGAACCCCACAACAAATCAACCATCAAAAAAATCCACATCTTCAAATTAGGGTGTTCCACTTTAAAGAGCAACACCATAACAAATCTACGCAAGTTATAACAGTCAACACATAAACCAAAAACCCCACAACTTCAATTAAAGCCTAAATCATCCCCTTTGATCGAACCAAACTCAATTCATCCCATCCCCTCCTCACCAGATTGATCCCCTTTTACATGGACCCTAAGTCAATTAATTTTATTTACACGAACCCAAACTCAATAAATTTCATCACCTTTAAACAACCCTCACTAAATTCATTCGCTTTACAAAAACCCTAGGTCAATTCATGTAAAAGCCCTAAGTCAATTCATCCCATTTACATTGGAACAGCGACTCAATTAATCCTCTTTACACAAACCCTAACTCACTTCGCGATACATAACAATCAAATCAACAACTTACCCACATCCCAAAACCCCCAACTACAATCAAATCAACTTCTTACCTCACTAAATTCATCTGCTTTACAAAAACCACAACTCAATTAATGCCATTTAGACGAACCCAAACTGAATTATTCCTCTTTCCAAGAACCCTAACTCACTTTGCGATACATAACAGTCAATTCAACATCCTGCCCACATCCCGCAACCTCCAACTTCAAATTAAACACACTAATTGACCACCTACCTACATACAAACCCTAACAGAAATCGCGAGTTTAAACAATCAACAAAAAAAACCCAGTCTAAACAAACTACATTTAAACGCAGGTTTCTAATTCTTGGCATAAATTAAAACCATTAAACACATAAATTTCATAAGAAATTTAAGTACTTACTTAGCGCCCCTTTTTCTGCAGGAATGCCTAATTCTTCACCAAAAACTACCGGAATTGAGTAACGCGATTATGGCGAGGACCTTGGAAGGAATGAGCGAAGAGAGAGCGACAGAGTAAGTGAGAGAGAGAGAGTAAGTGAGAGAAACAGAGAGAGAGAAAGAGTAAAGTGTGGGAGCCTTTTGGTAGAATACAAAATTAAAGATTACAATACACCAACCACCAATGACATACGAGAGAAAATACACTAATACATCTCCAACGGGCTAACAAAAAGCATAACGGGTGTTGATGTGGAATTCCACTCAATAACACCCAGCGAAATTACGCCCTTGCCCCTTGTCTACACATCTTCATGCATAACAAAACTCCATTAGGACAAGCTCCTCCTAAACATGCATGCATTGAGAAAGTTTAGCTTTAATTTAAGGGCAGAGTAACAAAAAACATGTCCGGTTGGAGTTTCATTAGTAAAGGAATTAATACCAACACCATAACACACAAGTTTATTACTATTATCATCGTCATTGTGTGTTGTTAGTACCTCTTATAATTCATTAGGTAGATCGATTTATCCGTGTTGGTATTCTAGCATATGAGTTGTGTTATGCAAATTCACGAGCAATGCTATCGGGCATTTCTGGCCTCGTGTTCAAGTAGAAATAATTAGGTGTATGCCATCAAATTAAGTATATGAAAAATTGACAAGAATAATACCAACTTTAGATTATTTTTTTAATAATCCGAACTTTGATATTGATTTGCTTTTTTATGATCCCAACCGGTTATTCAACTTGTTATAATAAGTTAACTAACACGTGTCAGCATATGATTGGTAAAAAAAAAATCAAAATAATTAAAAAAAAAAAAAGTTAAAATTTTTTTTTAAAAAAAAATAAATTAATTAACTTAAAAACCACCCCTACCAGCGCCCTAACCACCTTACGGCCTTACCCACCCAGCCCATGCCACCATCCAGCCAGGCCGCCGCCCAGCCCATGCCACTGTCCAGCCCAGGCCGCCTCTACCCTCGCCGATCCCCTTCCCGCGCCGGCAACACCACCACCTTTCCTGATTCCCCCTTCTCTACCTCGAATCCATTTCGCCAACCAAAGAACCCATTCAAAAACCTTACCCTTGCCAACTACAGCGACCCTAACTGCGAAGACTGCGAACCCTCACCCTGCCTGCGAGCCGCGACCCTGAGCTACCCAAACCTCCACCCCTTTTCCGATTTTGTGGTTGCCAAAGGGGTTTGCAACTTGCGAGTGGGGATTAATTGGTTGCAAAATGCGGTTGTGGAGAAAGGGAGGGTTGGGGTTGCAGCGGGGAAGGGGGACACCGTCGGGAAGAATATAGGGGCAGGCCGGGTTGAGGCGGAAGCCGGCGGTGGGGAAGGGTAGGGAGGGTGGCTGCTGGTGGTTTTTCTTAAAATTATTTTTTAAATAGTTAGTTTCAAAATAATTATTTAATTGTTAATTAATACTAATGATCTGCCTCAAAAAAAATAGTACTAATAACATATTTTGACCAATCATGTTGTGACATGGGTAAATTACATTTTTTTCTTAAAAAAAAAAATACCTTCTTAGCAGATTACCGGTCACTTGGGACTGTTGAAAGTAAAATCATATCAAAGTTCAGATTATTAAAAAATAATCCAAAATTGGGATTATTTTGGGCGGATGAGCAAAGTTGGGATTATTCTTGTCAATTTTTCCTTAAGTATATGACACACATATTCTTATTAAATGATATTTTAAAATAATTTGATCATGTTCAAACTATTAGTAATTGATACGGGTGCATGGAACTTGATGGAGGAAGTTGAAAAATGTCACGTGTTGTGACACGTAGATGTGCCAAACTCCTTGATGGTCACCTCTCCGGATTGACCATCATCTTTTGTTTGCTTAAAATAAAGCTCCAAGTATTCTATGTGTAGATAAGAGAGAAAACCTATCAATGTCCTACTCAAGTTCAATAATTCATATATTCTTTATTGTAAGGAATTCTTAGGTAATTCAAATTGGAGATAAAAGTAGAGTCAGAGAGTTTTCCAAAGATAGGTCATATGCCTAATTTGAGTAAGAAATTAAACGAAGAAGTTATGATCGTTTGAATTTGAGTTATCCAGGCAATCAGGAGGAGCGCCCGCTCCTATGGTCGTCAATTGAAGTTTTGCAGAAGTGAGGAGCGACCGCTCCTACCCTCTAGAGTGGCAGTTCCAACCCCGTTTCGAGCAGACAACTTTGTTTTTTTATACTTATTTTTGCTATCTTTTAATCTTGATCTTTCATTTGTAATCCAAGGGTTGTGATTTTAAGACTTAAGTTTGTTTGTAAAGTCTTTAAATATGGATAAGCTTGCTTTTGAGAACATCCCCCCTTAATTTTGAAACCAATGAGATTTTCTCTCTCCTTAATCTTGGTGATTATTTGCTATTTTTGTGATTGCTTTTTTGTAATCTTTGTAGTTACACCTTAATCCTAGCTTTACTTGGTACGGTGTTGGCTTTTGATTAAAAACCCTTATTTCATAAATCTTGGTGATTTTTAAAATAGGATTATCTTGTGTTGTTGCATTAGAATTGTTGTAAGTTGAAATTTCCTCCTCTTTCCATGGTTATTTCTTATCAATGTGGTATAATTGTACAATTAGTAACATACATCACTATTTTATAAAATTCATATGCATCCATGCTAATGCACCCGATATATCACATGCATTACTTACAAAGGAAAGCGATGATGGAGCTTGGAAGTTATAGTATAACGCATTGGATATCTCACATACTTAAAATCAACGGGTTTTTTTTTTTGGTTTTTTTTTTTTAAGGAAAAGGGGGAGTGCCTATAAATTGAGGATTAAGGTTGTGAAGGTTCATAAACAATAATTTTTATTATTATATATCATGCGTTTCTTTTTAGTCGAAATGCATTGACTTTTGACACTATTCACATAAAGTACTTTGACTTCTTTGAGATGTAATGTTAAGAATAAATCATAGTTATCTAAGATTTTGTCAAATTCATTTCAACATATATATTCTCTATATCATTTATTTTTTTTAATGAAAATCCTTATATGTAAATGAGGATATTTACATTTGAATATACGTATTTGTAACCGTGTCTAAAATAATATGTCAATTAAATAGAATTGAGAAAATATATAGAAAACTTTTTAAACGATAGTTTGTATCATTTTGTACGGAGAGAACATTTGGTGTGGTACATGTGCTCCATTTCGTAGAAAGTGAAATAGGCTATATATATGTAGAGCTGTCAAAAGTTGACCCGATCTAAACCCGACTATTAACCTACCCGTTTGAACCTGGAAAAATGGTGACTCGAACTCGATATGACCCGACCTGAAACCAACCCTAGACCCGAGTTAAACCGAGTATTTGAGACCCGAACCCGAGCATGAACAGACCTGGAGATGACCCGACCTGAATATACTCCAAACTCGACCTAAACCCGTAAATTATTGACCTGAACCAAACCCGACCTGAATCGAAATTGACCCTAACTCGTTTTAACCCGTCAAAACCTGAATTTAACCCGACCTGTTACTAACCCGTCCAGAATTTAACCTGGCCTGTTACTAAACCGACCCGAATTTAACTAGACCCGTTACTAACCCGACCTGAATTTTACCCGACCTATTACTTACCCGACCCGAAATTCAACCCGATTTGTTACTAACCTGACCCGTAATCAACACGACTTGTTATTGACCCGACCCAAATTCAACCCGAATTGTTCCTGACTCATTTCGAACTCAACCTAACCTGTTATTGACCTGATCCGATTCCAAATCACCTTAAATTCAATTTAGACCACCTTATGTATATTGATCAAAGTATAGTTATATAGTTACGTTGTCACTTGTGTAGTTGTGTGGTTGTGCAAACAAGTTAGTATGATAAGTTCAATAATGCCATTAAAAAATACAAAAATGCCATTAAAAAAAACGTTAACTCGGATATGAACTTATAATAAATAAACAAGTTTAGATAATTTCAAATATAATAAGTTTAGAAAAAAAAAAGTTTAATTAATTTCAAATAAAATAACTCGGGTTTACCAAATACGTATAAAAAAAGTCAAACTTAAAAATACATAAATTATTGACTTGAATCGAACCTGACTTGAACTATTAACAAACCGACCCAAAAAATGAACTGTTAACAAACCGACCCAAAAAATGTACTTGAAGCCGATATGACCCGACCTGAAATCAACCCGAAACCCAGATTAACCCAATATTTGAGACCTGAACCTGTACCCGAATATGACCCGACTTGGAAATGACCCGACCTGATTGTAACCCGCAAATTATTGACTTGAACCGAACCCGACTTAAACCCGAGAATGACCCAACTTGGAAATGATCCGACCTGATTATAACCCGCAAAATATTGATTTGAACCGAACCCGACTCAAACCCGAGAATGACCCTAACTCGTTTTAACCCTTGAAAACCCGAATGTAACCCGACCTGTTATTGACCCGACCTAAACTCGACCCAAACCCAATAAGATCTATGACCCGACGTGACCCGACTCAAGCATGACCCAACCCCAACCCGACCTGCATAGGTTATGACATTAAATCGAATTGACACAACCCGAGTTGACCCGACCCACACTTACCCGACCCGTTTACCCGAATTGACAGCTCTATATATATGCAATTCTTATTCTTCTCTTTCTTAAAAAAATAAATAGAAGATGCATTTCCTTTTAAGCAAGAAGAGATTACGTTAAGTTGGTGATAAGCTTTCATTACTTTCCCAAATCCAACCATGAATCGTCAAGTATGAGTGATCCAACACTTCACGACAACTTTCTAATTATGCATATAATCGACGATTAAATTTTGGTGGCATTGTGACACTCTACCTACATTCTTAAGATATGATTTGTTTGCATTTGGGAAGCAAATTGACATGGAAGACAATTCTACTTCACTTGCCCAAATAGTTGGGTTAATCTTTCAGCAGTCAAGAAATAGCAGCTTTGCTTTGTTTTACCATGCCCGTGGTACAACGGTGGTACAATAAAAATTGCCAACAAAATTTCTATAAATTTTTACTTTGGCTAAACTTTTATAGTGGTTTGGAAGTTTTATAAAGACTTGACTAACATCCAAATTTCTTTTAACTATTTTGGTAATAGCCTGGAACTAGCATTACCATAAACAATAACATAATACTAATTCCATATAATGTTATTACTACAAAAATTGACATTTTCTTTATTGGCTACACTTTCACTTTATTTGCTAATTTATTTATTTTGTTAATAAATCATAGTTATATGATTTACTAAAAGGTAACTTCATGCCTCAATAAAAGTTAGATCACCCTATATTCATATTTATATCACACTTGTATCATTAGAGTTGTGTTGTGTGTGAATTAGGCTGACAATTAGGGCTTAGGCCTGACACAAGCTCTTCGTAAACCCGACGTGAAATGAGATCGATAATAATTTTCTACATGTTGTCCATAGACATCATTTACAAAATTTGGCACGAGTCTGACATGAGCATGATGAGCGTTGGCACGTGGGCAAGCCGTGTATAGGCCCTAACTTAATTTTGGTCCATTTCAAGCACAACATGTTTGAGCACGAGACTCGTTGACACGGCAAATAGGCCTGAATGGCTCGGCGTGTAACCATCTTTTACTTTCACCCTAAAACCACTCTAATTCTACTTTTTTCGCCACACACACGTGTCAATTTTCCACCCCAACAAAGTAAGATAGGAAGGTATGTATGCTCCATCTTCATACAGTATATGTGATACTGTGAAACTAATATGTAATAGTAAGTAGTACTAATAATCTGAAAATGAAGAGAAAGCATAATTTTGTCATTATAGATTTTTTGGCTAGATATTGTTCCCACTTTCATGGAATAAAAGCCAACAACTTCATTATTCCCACCCAACTAAAAAAATGAAAATAAAATAAAAGGTACAACAAAAAAAAAGGGGGGGGGGAGTGAATTTCCTATTACAAATTGGCACCAATGTGAGTGTATCTTAAGTAACCTTCATTAATTCATTATTGTAGTCTCTTTCTATGGTTTCAAATTCATTCAATATATCCATTCATAGCATCAATAAAAATAAGATGAAAAAGCTTCATTTGATGTTAAGAAAATGCAAGAGTTTATCAAGGCAATTGAAAACATCATCCTCCTATACTAGTCTAAGATCCAACTCAACTAAAGAATGTTCGAAGGTAGGAGACCGCCGACAGCATCATTGTGATGACAATGGAGAGACTATCTATGTAGGGAGTTCGAGGAGGCGGTATGTGATCGATTCCAAGTACTTGACTCACCCTTTGTTGAATGCTCTAATTGAAAAGTCGAAGCAAAGTCCAGGGGATCGTAGCATCAACATTAAGTGTGAAGTAGTTCTTTTTTATCATCTTCTATGGATGCTTGAAAATGGTGATCCTAATCTCGACGCTTATGAGTCCTTGGATGAACTTGTTGAGCTCTACATTCAGTGATTATAAGGCGAATGCCTTCTCTAAGATGGAGTGTCACCTAAGGTGGTACAATAGCTGCTATAAAAATTTGTTGTAATGGTGAGAAAAACTGTCAGCAAATTATATATTATTCTTTTGAGGTGTGACAAATAAATGTTTGCAAAAATTGTAAACTTTAATTTGAACTTGTTGATGCAAATCATGACGAGTCCATTAGTCCAATCAAGCATGATCATCCTACAAGTCCAATTCACAAAGAAATCATTCTTGCTAAGTCATTTGAAGATCAAGTGTTAGATACGTTTTGTGCGCATGGACCGTTTCTTGCTAACCAAGGGTTTACTTGTTTACATTCTGGTTATGAATGTTAATGGGCATCCTAGGCACGTTTTGAACAGCCTTAGGCATAGGAAAAGGAGTCCTTGAAGCAAGGAGAAACTTCATTGCAAGTCATAAACATTTAGCATGAAGAAAGGCATGAATCAAGGGGAGGTTACTCCACGTTTTTGCTGGTTCTTTATGGCTGTTTTTAAGCCTTTTTTTCAGCAGTTTTTAAGAGGTTAATTAAGGGTGATTAAAGCCTAAAATCAGTTAAGAAAATCTGTTTAGCTTAGGCGTGATTCTAGGCTAGGTTTTAGCTTTCATGTTTAGTTACAATAAACACACATTAAGCTTGTTTAATGCGTATAGTTTAGTATTAGTTTGTTTTCTTTATTTAAGCTTATGAAATATAAGTGTATGGCAGATTATGATATATGAATTAAGAAAGTTTTCTCCTTAAAAACTATTTATTCTTGTTGCTAAGATAAATCGTTTTGTTGCCAAGTTTAACTTGACGAATTTGAGTGGTTAAGTGAGTTTTCCTTCCATGCAAATTAAACAAGTAGTGGGTTTAAGTGAGTAATCCTTGCCTACATATCTTGTTTTTTTAAGTGAGTAATCCTTACAAACTAACCCTTCTTTCCTCTATAAAACGTTCCTTAACCATTTCCAAAACAACCTACAAACCTTTACCCGTAATTTAACTTAAAACACCAACCTTTTTTTTTCTTTCCACTTAAGTTTGATCCATTAAGCTTGTATTAACTAAGACTTTCTATTAGTTTTTACATCACTTGTTGCATGTAATGGTTAAATCATCACTTCAATGTTCATAAGAAAATTACATTTTACACATTTAGGATTACATATGTGTTTGCCATTCAAAGAAACGTTCAGATTGAATCATATACAATTCCTAGTATGTTTGTTGATTTGTTTTTATTTTTATGTATCTTACATTGTTCAATTGATCATTATACAAGTACATTTCGGTTTCTTGTATGCAAATTTTTGAAATGACCATACAATTACAATACAAAATTCCGATTGTATTTGCAAACAGACTTATCGCTTATAGTGAAAATATTACAAATTTCTACAGAACGGGAAACCTGTCGAGGCGAACAAAATCAATAATTGCTCGTCAATTTTGACAACAAATGTTCATTGGTATTTTTAGACCTCATATCATGTTGTTGGTACAATGTTTATACTGAAATGAGGTCTAAAATTATAAGTGCTTACTTTGTTATTGTCTCATCAATGACAAAAATAATTAGTGATAGATTTTCTGAGTCTCATTTTGGGCTGTTTTGGTGATAAAAGGTGGGTGGTTAACTGGTTATGGATGTTCTGGGAGGCTGTTACGGTGGCTACTAGTGGTAGATCCGTAGATGGCTGCAGTGATATTCGAGGATGACAAGTCAAACCCACGTAGAACGAAAGAACTCAATCTAATAACTTCAGGAACAACAGGTGCAACTTTGAGAATTTCGGTCAGGCTTTAGGGAATGAATTTACTGATTTGAATTAATTACAATTCCATCAACTGTATGCGAAGCTTAAGGATAGAGTTTCTGTTTTTTTTTTCTTTTAAGAGCTTAACGAGTACTACAACCGTAGCAATTCTTACTATCGGAAAAGTTGAACAATAAAAACTAGGCAGCTCTGACTAGACCTTATGGTTTTGCCTAACTTGAATAGAATCAGGCCTATCAGGGTAGGAGGAAGATGTCGCTTCTAGACGAGCTGGCTGAATGGATAGCAGCAGCCTACTCCTCTCCCAGTATGCATTGGATGCTCCTCTTACTGGTACAAAGCTTCATCTCCCATTTTATTTGACTTAAAGAGGTCATTTCTCCAGCAAAATAATACACAGCTGCTATTTGGTTGAGGACTACCACAGGTTGATGTTGTGATTAAAAGAAGTGTGAAAGTTATCCAAAAGGAAGAATAAAAACACTGTAATTTGCTATCTAGTATCGAAACCTGATAAACTCTAGTTTTAAAAAATTAAGACGAGCAATTTATTGCAAGACCAAGCCACATTTTATTCAAAATTTAGGAGCAACACAATGAATTGAATCATGACAAATTGAATGTATAGTAAACCTTGGACCAAAAAGTCTACAAGTTGGAAACGAAGAATATTACTACAATTCACTCGCCTATAAAATCTCTCACAATTTTTTATTTTTTTTTTTTTTGAAAAGATAAAATCTCTCACATCAAACAGTATATGAAGGTAAATGTACAATAATGTATGCCATGTATTCTCGATTTGGAGCGAAAGAACTAATCATATCTGTTGTTCCTAAACATCTGCTTCATAAAAAATCGCATCTTAGAACAATTTGCAACCAAAATATGATGCCAAAGCAAAACTCCCTTTGCATTAGAGTATGATTTTGTCCCTTGAGGTTGTTCATAAAAACCTCTGGCTAGTATGATTTTGCAAAAATTGCGACTTCCTCAGCAGGACCTCCTGTCATCAAGCAAGTTTTTGTCCCTTGAGGTTGTTCAAAAGGGAAACATCTAATTGTTGCCCCGGTTTCTTCTTTTACTTTCAACTCATCCTCATCACTGTACAAAGCAATGAGAAAAACAAATTATATTAAACAGATACATAATGTTCACATAGTAAAGAAAGGAAACGATTTCAAACTCTTGCTCTAAACATCAGCTTCTTAAGTAAGAAATGAGAGATGGTAGGAGAAAGAAAGGCGGAGAAGAAGAAGACCTGCCAGACCAAGGACCCCTTGCCCACTTTCCATCAGATATTGCCGCTTTAAGCTCTTCATATGATGTCACATCCACAATGTTACTGCCAAATATAATTTTAGTCAGTTAACATATTGAAAAAAAAATTTAAAAAGGCACTCGATACAACCAACATAGAGAGGTACAACTAAAGACTACCTTTCTGCATTACAAAATGAGAACCATGCATATTTCCATAAAACAGCCATATGACACACAAGTAGAATCCTTATCTCAAGTAAGTAATGCCTGGTAATCTTCAACTAACGTAATACTATTTTTGAATTCTAGAGATGGGACAAGCTCTCACACAGACCATTGATGTATGAATCTCCTTAAAGTTGATATCACATACCAATGCATGCTGACCCACATCACCCCTCTTCCCCATTTCTCCTCCAGCACATTTCCAGGCCAACCCTCTCCCTAGCCCAAAATTTGATGGACTAAACACAGATTTTCAGATTTGGAGCTGTTCCACAACGTCGGTAAACATGGCTGTATAAGGGATGCTGGAATTTTTACTAATACGACTTGGGGAAATTTTAACTTAGCACTATTGCCAGCAACTTCTGCACATAGCAATGGGGTCTATGGATCCAAAGACCCCATCATCAAATTATCAGTGACTTCCAGCTGGTCTATCATATCAACCATTAAAAACAGGGTAAACAGTAATGGGTTGGCAAAATCAGGGACTTCCCGTGGGTCTGCACCAAAAGTGTGCTGGCATGAGAAGCAAGGAGAAGAGAAAGGAAGAGGAACAAACTTGATAAATTTATTAATTACACCTAAAATACTAGGCCATACTGCAGTACTGGGGTCAATTGGCAAGATATATGAGGCGAATATACGTGGGCCCAATTGAAGAAAGAAATCCCAACTGGTTATGGAGCATACCTCAACAACATTTAATGCCGATATTTTTTTTATAATCTTCAAGTTATCCTTTATAAGCAGGTAAGTAAACAACCCCTTCTGAACAATTGTAACAATTTCTGATCAACAACAGCTTGTATCCTGCCGTATTCAGACTTCCTACCATCATACATACTCCACTCCATTCTTATATCCCCCATAGGAATTTCAAAAAATTTAAGGAAAAAACAGTTAATACTAAATACATTCACAATTGATTATTCTTATGTTGCATTAATCCACCCTCGATCAACTACAGTGTAGACTGCTTCATGTAAGTACTCAATGCATTAAAGTCACAGATCATATTGTGACATTGAGAAATTTTTACAGGCACTACAAAGTTGGGACAGGTAAGAGTAATCTCATTTCTAATTAGAAAGAGAAAAAAGGACCTTGTTAATACACTTTCCCACTTAGTATTTATGATGTAATCATACTCTATCAATTTTGGTAGGCCTTTTAAGAGGGCAATTTACGAGGAAAGAACATATCAGAAAATTAGTTCTTTACAGTTTGGGAACTGACATTATTACAAGAATATAAGACAATATCTGATATTGTGAACAGCTTCATGTTGTACAACAAAAATCCACTTTATGCTACGTTACTAATTTTATTTGAAGTCTTCTAAATAATCAGCTTTTGGAAGAGGCTCATCATCAGGTAATGACCAATCAAACAACATCGTTCAATTTTTCCTATAGAATCTGTTCTCTTTAATCTTTTTTAAAAACTAATTACTTTATCTAGTCAAAATCAGACCAGATAACATTAGATCAAACCAGATAATATATTGATATCTGTTTGCTTATAGCTATGTATCTTTAAATACACATTAGTAATAAATTAAAATATTCACATAGTTGAAAAGTAGTCATTGAGAGTTTGAGACAAATCTAACACACTTCATAATTTTTTTCTTACATATTCTCTTAATATGCGGTCAAAATTTAATCAAACTAGTACACCAGATGAGATCAAAACTGAATCAGAAAGATTAATAAAGTTATACCACAACACCTTATTTCTGGCGAAGAGAACAAGTTCAAAACCTGGACTATGCCATAGTCTACCCACTACATGTAACCCACAAATGATTTTAAAGCCAGTAAAGGATACCTTAATTATGTTAAGAACTGTCCAAGTAAAGGCTTCTGCTTCACCCAGAAGTTTTATGTCCCAAATAACTTGCTAAGAGAGAAGGACCTTAATTGAATGAAGACAAAATACGGTGGTGATAAGCAAGCAAGCAAATGAACACATATTGCTAGCACCAAAGCCTCCTACCATATCAAAACACTGCAACTTTTGTCAAGGTTATGAAGGAACAACTAAAGTATATGAGTCTCTAAGGATCCATTTGGGGGTGGGTGCCACCAGACTGGAATAGGAAGTTGGGATTTTTGACTAATAGGAAAAGACAGCAATCATGGCATTCTAGTAATCTGGTTTTTAAAGCCATACTGTGCAAAATTTCAGGTCCATAGTCTCCCCATCTTTATCTAAAAGGTTTTTCAAGGGTCTTTCAGGACAGTCTCTCTAGCAGTTTCACAAAATTCTACCCAAGGTAGGAATCGTAGTATTTGTACTAGGTTGTTTGTTGTTGGGTCTCATCTTTATCATCTTTTATTATTCAATAAGTTATCTTCTTATAAGTGTTTTTTTTTTATTTTTTTTTTTTACATACCTAACAATAAACATAGAATGGGATGTCAAATTAATAGTCACACTAGCATAATGACATAGCGCATAACTGTGCACAAAGCAGCCCAAAAACAGAATGCACAGTTCACAATATAATTCACCACAATTTACCACTATCAAAAGAAAAGTATCATGATCCAGTTTTAAAGATAAGAATATGCATCTACAACTAGCTGAAGAATCACAAATAAAGCAAAGGAGTATACCTATCACGGAATGATGTTGCCATACTCAACAATGATGCCTGTACTTCATCCAACTTGTCTTTTACATAAGAAACCAGAACATCAGGTTCCATGGATACTCCAAATACTTTTCCTTGTTTACCAGGAATATCTCTTCTTGATATGACCACACTCTTATTCAAAACATCACGTGGACCAATTTCTATTCTTACAGGAACTCCCTGTCAAATAAATTTTGAAAGAAGATGTAATCGTATCTAAGATGCTCTGAGTTATCCCATTCTCAACAAAGATGCATCCAAAAACTAGTATACTCAAGGAAAAGTAAAAAATGATAATAAAATAAAAATTAAAAAAACCAATGAAATTTGCAAAAAAACAACAGTCACAACCAGGGTATCATTTATATCAAAAACTTCAGCAACTACTACCTAACAAAGAATCAGAACCAAGTCATGGCTGCATCCCAGCAGTTTCATGGTGTAAATATAGCTTATATTGTAGTAGGCCAACAAAGCATCAGAATTGTAATGGCATATAGAATATGTTGAACCTTTGGCCTTAACCAGAATTCATTTTGATCAGCAATAAGGGAGTATGGGAGATGTATTTGTCACAAGTCTGTTTCATTGTTTATTGATATTTGATTCCAGCATCACCAATTGTTATGACAATTCACTCCTAATTCTTAATTTCATATGAAAGCACTGCGTATGTAGGGAAAAAGATCTTATAGTGTTTATCACAAGTATGTTCCATTGTTTATTAATATTTGATTCCAGCATCACCAATTGTTTGACAATTCACTCCTAATTACTAATTTAGTATGAAAGCACTGCTTATGTAGGGAAAGATCTAATAGGATGTAATATGAACCTTACCAATTCAACATCCAAGGTTAATAGATGTCACCATTTAAAAAAAATGAAGTTGTACATGAGGAAAAAATTTCACACTAATTCATCACATGAGCTATGTTGTTAAATACCTAAATATGATGCCACAGAAATCTAAAAATGGTATAAATATGGCATGATGCTTAAATGTCTAGACTACCAGTGATTTGAGAAAGCAAAGCAGTATAATGGAAAGATAAAAGCAGTAACAATTACATGATAAAGCATACAGAGAATTATATGGTGAAAAACAAAGTGCTGGGATGCCAGAAATAAGCCTCATGACAATGATCAAGAGTGAACTCACACCTTCATTTCCCAAAAGTTAAATTTCCATCCAGGGGTTTGCTGCTCAGAGTCGTCAAATTTAACTTTAATCCCAGCACTTTTCAAGGCTTCATAAGTAGAAATGCCAGCATCAAGAACTCCTAATTTCTCTTCTTCCTTTTTCCAAATGGGTACAATCACAACCTGAAAGGGCATATAAACAATATAACACGAAATCAGGAATTAAACTACACCAAAATAAACAGAAAATTACTCAACATAACTTGAACTATAGAGAAGACAACTCATGATCGAAACTATAAGTTGTACATAATCTACACATATAACCTATAGTCCTATACTATTTAATGAGTAAGTCAAAAAGTACACGCATTTTACTCCAAGGATGACATTCCATCAAACCAGAATAACGTTTAAGGTCTCTTTGTTCTCCCTTTCAAATTTCATATCTTTGTTCTTCATTTTCTAGGTGAGAGGCAAGTTGTTTTTCATACAATCTCAACCTTAAACTGAAAATACTCTCTCCGATCCTAAAAGTTTAACTTATTTTTCATTTGGGGTGTTTCAGAAACTTACCTTACTAGACAACTATTTACACCTTTCCACTCATTTTTGTTAACTTTATACATAATTTCTCACCCCCACTCACCTTTTACTCCATCTCTCATTATTCATCTTGTCTCACATCCAATCACTTATCTGAAGCTTTCCACGATTACAGTAAGTGAGACAAACTTTCTAGATCAGAAGATGTGTGTTTGTATTGATTTTAATGGAAAAAAATCATTTCATTTAATCAGTTTTCCTAAAAAATAATATAACTAAAATAAGGTAGTTGTTGAAGGAGAACTTTTTGCCTACAGTAACACAAATTCAAGCTTTAGATAAATCTGGCAAGCGCAATTTGTTGACTCTGTAAGCAATCAGATTCCCTTTCTAGTTGTCCCATCTTTTATTTTTCCATTTGTTACAAAAAAAATACAATATTCTTTGCTGCATGATGACATACTTCTTGAAATGCAGCCACTAAGTTCATGCCAAGATGTCACACATTCATTTTATAAAAGAGTAGTTGGAAAATACAACAAGTTACCTGTATAGGAGCAACCCTTGGAGGAAGCATTAAACCAGCATCATCACCATGAGTCATGATTATACCACCCACAAAACGTGTGCTTATAGCCCATGAAGTCTGCCACACATGTTGCCTTTGCCCATTCTCATAAGTAAACTGCATATATAAATGTTCAAATCCTTCATTCAACCAGCAGCATCATTTCAGATTAAACATATACAAGCAATAAGTGCCACTAGGCTGAACCTGTGTGCCAAATGCACGTGAGAAATTCTGTCCAAGGTTGTGGCTAGTGCCAGCTTGTAGAGCTTTCCTGTCACCCATCATAGCCTCGATTGTATAAGTTCTATCAGCACCAGCAAATGTTTCTACCTTTGATTTCCTGCCTGCAATTACAGGTATTGCAGCATGCTCATAAGCAAACTTTGTGTAGACATCAATCATCTGCAAGGCCTGTAACAAGAAAAATTTATCCAGTAGTTAAGAGTATTGCCATTTATCACATCTAACAACTTAATATAGATAAATTATAAAATAAAATAAACCTCTTTCTCTGCCTCTTCTGGAGTGGAATGAGCAGTATGACCTTCTTGCCAAAGAAATTCAAGAGTCCTCACAAATGGCTTTGTGCGCATCTCCCATCTTGTGACATTTGCCCACTAAAAATGAAACTTTTAGACATAGATAGAAGGGAAAAAGGAGAGATACAAAGTTCCTAGCTTATTGTAAACTCACCTGGTTAATCATTAAAGGAAGATCACGATGACTTTGGATCCATTGAGTGAACATATGGTTTACTATAGTTTCACTAGTAGGTCGAACCTGCCAGAACCTCAACAAGTACAACAATCAAAGCCAAGACTCAGTTTACCAACATTGATGCCAAAAAAAAGAAGGAAAAAAAAAAAAAAAAAAAACTTAAATTAAGCAATGTCAAAAGCATAAATAATGAAATTGTCATTCATAATAGTACCACAAGTTTTTCTTCAAGTTCCTTTCCTCCACCAATAGTGACAACAGCTAATTCTGGACTAAAACCTTCAACATGACTAGCTTCTTTCTCTATAAATGAATACGGTATAAACTGCAAAAAGGTTTAAGAAAAAATGGTGTCAGACAAATAACTTAGAAAAAAAAAGGAGAAAAAAGAGAGGGGGAGAGACAGATATATTGCAAACTCAAGCAACACTTGAAAACATATAATGCCCAAATCATAATATGATATCTCCTGAGATTTCATTCAGTTTGACAGCATTTCATTTATATTGGGAATGCTCCATGTAACTCCAAAAGGTAAATAGAATTTTTGAGAATGATAATAGAGTGTACAGACTATACACCAATATAGGACAGAGTCCTTAAAAAAAAAAAAAAATCAAAGCTATCTCACTTTACAACATGAACACCCTAGACAAACATTAAAGTTAATTAACATACACCATTCTATCCCACAAAGACTCCCAGCCAATAGCTCTACTTTTAACCAAGTAGTACTTGTCTAGCGGTAAGGATTGTATCTCACAACCATGAGGTTGTGAGATCAACCCCACTAGGGGTAACTAGGGGGTGGGATTACTTATCCTTTGCACTGGCCCCACTCCCAAGGAGTCTAGCCCGCTAACCCAATTTATAATTTAAAATCATCCCTCTTTCCCACACTTTCCATCTCTCCCATAAAATTTCCCCCCAATTCATAACCCGACGTATAAACATTTCCTTCAAACTTTTGCAACAAAATCCCTTAAATTGGATGAAAATTAATCTCCAAAAAATGAGAAACCATTGGTGTTTCAAAATAAAAATTTATTATACCTAGCTGCTTTGAGTAACAAGCTTTGCGCTCTTCTTGTGCAAGTGTGACAACCCTTGGTGTCTATGAATTCTAAAAAGTTACTAATACTACTTTTTTGGAAAAATTACTTTAAATAATCCAACCTTTGCCCCGTTCTCCCAAAATAAACCAACCTTTGGATTATTCTAGAATAATCCAACCTTTACACCCCTTCTTCCCATATCACACCTGCAGGTCACCTATCTGATACAACCGGTTATATGTGCTACGTGGCACTTCATGATTGGTTTTTTGTTTTTTTTTTATTTTTTTTTTAAATTTTGAGTTGTAAAAAAAGTTTAAAAAAAATTAAAAATTTAAAAAAAAAAAAAAAAAAAACCCACCCCTCTACTGGTTTCTTCTTTCTCTCTCTTCCCCAATCACCACCATCCTTCTTTCTTTCTCCTTTCCCTTCCATGGCCTTCCTCCATTACCACCTCACCTCCCCTTTAACTTACCCACCAACAACACCTCTAGCCACCACAAACCTCCAGCTCCAACCACCACAAACCTCCAACCACCACCAAACACACCTCCAGCCACCACGAATCTCTAGCTAGATTACGATGGTGAGGGGTTGTTGCGTTGGTGGTGTTGTGGATGGGGTGTTGCTGTTATGGTTTTGTGAGGTGGTGATTTCGGGTTTGGTGCGTGAGGGAGTAGCCGGGGAGATTTTGGTCGTGTGGTGGATGCGAAGTGGCTGGAGGTTGGTACGGTGGTAGAAAATTGAAGTTGTTGCTGCCATTAATTGTTTCGGTTGTAAATTGAGGGAGTAGTGTTGTTTGGGGCGGTCTGGTGAAGGTGGTGGTGGGATGGGTGGTGACTTCCAAAGAAAAAATAGGAAGATAAAATGGAGGTGGAGCTTTGGGTGGTGGTAATGGAGGAAGATGATGGCAAATGGTGGGAGGAAGGAGAGGGAAAGGGATGACCAGTTATTTAGGTAACCGGTCATTTGGGTTCATTTTGGGAAGAAGGGGTATAAAGGTTAGATTATTGTGGAATACTCCAAAGGTTGGTTTATTTTGGGAGAATGCGGCAAAGGTTGGATTATTTAATGTAATTTTTCCTACTTTTTTTTATGAAATTTACATTATGAAAATAAATATATTAAAGTACCCTCTTCTTCAATATACTGCATAGCTCGTGTATCTCACAAGTAAGAGATACTAAACAGACAAGCACGAAACTAAAAGAGCTATATTTACATAAATACCTTATCCTTCATTAGTAGTTTATCTTGAACATATCAACTCTAGTTTACCAACAAACTTTTCTTAGGCCTGTTTAGTTCACCTGAATTCGAGTTCAGTTATCAACTAGAAATTTATTTCATATATTATTTATTTTCGTGATGCAAATTTGTCAAGACTAAACTCTATCCAAAACTTTCAGCACCTACTTATTTGGATATCAAGTTTTTTCAGATCGGTTTGATCAGATAATGACTCGATCTAATTCACAGATTTACTTAAATATTATATAGGCACCAAAAGTTTAAACTGAAATCTACATATATCCACCAATAAAAAGGGTCTTAAACATATAACATTTGATATCTCAAATCCTTAATAGTAGTACAATAAAACAATGGGGAAATAACATACAATAAAATAATAATAATTAATAAATAATAATAATTATAAAGAAGATGCAAGATAGAGGCATTAGGCAACTAGGCAGTAGCAAGCAGCACTGTACTAAGTCACAATAATCAGTAGGCAACTAGGGTTGTTTTTTTATTGTCTTTCTATCTCTCTCTTGCAAATACATTAGACTAGTCACCTATGTTGCACAAGGATGGGTACAGAATCGGGTACAGATATGTACTACGCTAGTTTAAAATATAAAGGATACGGGTATGGTTAATTCAGTATTATATAATATGTTCTTTTACGAAATTTGATAAATTTTACTTCTAGCATTCATATAAGATGAAAAAATTATATTAAAAATCATCAAAATAAATAAATTATGCGAAAAGTTTGTTAAAAAAATGAGAATAAAAAAATATAAATAATATACAAAAGTACTTGGTACTCATAAGGGTACGGGTGTGTACAGCGTGTTTAGTACGGGTACGATGATCAAGTGAGGTACACATGCATCATAGTTAGTCACTTAGTCAATATGATGTTTGGGAATTTGGTTTTACCTAGAATAAATGGAAGGGAAAGTGAAAGTGAAAAGCTGAAAAGTAAAAAGAAGAGGGAAAGTAAAAAAAACTTCATTAAATGAGTAAGTAATTCCTTATGAGTTTTCTGTCAGGACTCCGTACCCTTCGGGATTTTTATGTATTCAAAAAATCTGATCCTAACCCAACTATTTCATATCGAATACCCACATTGTTGGTTCCTTTTTTCGGTTTACGGATTGGATTTTGGTTTTCCAGATTTTTGCATAGCCCTATTAGTAACTAAAACTGAATATTACTGGTAAGTATTCATGTATTATAGCTACTTTTTACTAATTTGAAGTAGTATATACTATAGGAAGTTACCAATTTTTTATGATTAAAACTGAATGCTACAAATTGAAACTTATTTTAACAAATTAGAACTGATTTAATTACATTATTCATTACTACATGAGGTTACCGGTATTTACTGATTAAAACTGTTTTTTTTTAATAGAACTATTTTTTACTTATTAGATATGGAGTATTTTTTTACTAGTTCGCTGTATTACATATTGCATGAAACCGATTTTCACTAACTATAACTGATTTCTACTAATTGCAACTTATTATATCCTATGATTTCCTTTCCCTTTTCTTATTACCCCATGCTAAACGCCCTCTTATTTTATAAGATGAGCTAAATAGAACCTTAATTTGGAGATGTTAACCAACTGTTACTTTTCCATGATGAAAAACTGTTGATATGAAGTACTAAGTATTTAAGTGTGTTACGTTTGATAGACACCAATTAATCATATACCACCAAGATTAACGATTTCATGCAATCAGCTATCAACAATGGACTCAAATGAGACAAGTCAATCACACTCCCTAAATGAACTCGAACTTCTATGCAAATATACAAATTTATGTGTTATTAAAGTATAAAACAACCAAAGCAATCAGGAGACACATAATTCCAACTAAAATTCACCATTGTAAAATTAGAACATCCACTAAAAAGCAATTACACAAACAACATAACTGAACTGCATAAAACTAAAAAAAATAATCAAATATACAAGACAATTAGGGAAGAACACTGGTACCTGTGGGAAGTACATATTGCTGTGACCAGTTTCCTTGAACTTAACATTCAAATAATCCTACAAATACCCAATTAACCAAACATATCAATAATTAATCAAACAACATAAAATTCAAAGTAACAAACTCAAATTACAACAGGTACAATGTCAAACACCCAAAAAATATAATCAACCCAAATGGTGAATGCCAAGTAGCTTAGTTGGTAAAGTCGCGAACAGTGGTACCCAAGACACGAGATCAAAACCCAATAGAAGAAAAAGAAAAAATTCAAAGTAATAATTCAAATTACAACTGGTACAATGTCAACCACCCAAAAATAATAATCAACCCAAACGGCGAATGGCAATTAGCTTAACTTAGTTGGTTAAAGTCGCGAAGAGTGGTACCCAAGACATGATATCAAAACCCAATAAAAGAAAACGAAAAAGTAACAATTCAAATTACAACAGGTACAATGTCAACCACACAAAAATAACAATCAACCCAAATGGTAAATACCAATTAGCTTAGTTGGTTGAAGTCTCGAAGAGTGGTACCCAAGACATGATATCAAAACCCGGTAAAATAAAAGAAAGAGTACCTGAATGGATTCCCAGATAGCATAACCATAAGGGCGAATAACCATGGTACCACGAACAGGGCCGTAATCGGAAAGCTCGGCATGATAAATAATGTCAAGGTACCAAGCATTGAAGTCCTGAGAACGTGGGGTGATTACTTTGTCTTGGGATTTAGGCTTGGTGGTGGAAGTGGGTGTTGAAGCGGATGTCTCTGCTGATGATGCACTTCTGGTGCAGAATCTGATGGTGGGTTGAAGATGGTGGTGGTGGTTGCGGCGGCGGAGGATTGCTGTCGAGCGAGAGGAGAAAGAAGATGGGATGAAAATGGAGGAAAGAGAAGGTAATCGGAGTGTGAGTGCCCCCATTTTTTCAGGATTTTGGTGGAGGCGAAACTTGGATGAGGTTCAGGGTTTTAACGTAGTACGAGTAAAAAGAAAATTCAAGTTTATATTCGTGATTGACGTAAAGCGGTAAAGGTATCTATGGGTAAAGGAGTACTCAAGTACTCCGTTTTGATAAGGGTGATAACGTAATTTTGTCAATAAGCAAAATTAATTAAAGAGAATTCGGCAATGTTTTTTTCAAAGATGTTCTGTTGAAATCTGCTCTGCTCATTAAGCCTTGCTATGCTGACTCAATCTGCTCTGCTGACACCTACTCTACTCTGCCAAAAGCTCAAAAGAATAGGGCCTTCATCACCTTACCTCTCCGTCACATTTGACATCCATTAATCCATTATCTCTCTTCCATCCCTGAAATTTGAAACTTTTAATGGAGAAATGATTGGCTACAATGGAGAAATCGAAGATGGTGACAAACTCCTATATTTTGGGGTTAACCATGCCGTTTGTTTTTCCATTTCTACTTAGGGTTTTAGTTTTATTCGGTGGAGAAGCCACGCGAAAATATGGTGGTGGACATTGTAGTTAGCGAGGAAGTTTCAATGGAGGAGGAAGTTTGAGTAACTTCGATGGAGGACGAAGCTTGAGCATCTTCAAATGGAGGAAGATGAATCTTCAAGTTAACAGCATTTATCACAATTTTTTATAATTATTTTATTGAACTTTATAGTTGGCCAATAGATTGAATATGTATAATGATCTGGCACAAGTATAATGTGTTGTTATTTACAATCCCGCCATTAGATAAACATATACTACGTTTATCTATAAGATTAACTTGGGCTCCCTCCGATTATAATAATACAATCTCTATTGCGAAGAGTCTAATACTCCTTCCATCTCATATTATTTGTCACGTATCTAATATTGGGGTCAAATTTAGAAATTTGACTATAAAATCCTTTTAATCTATAAGAGATAATATTTTTTTTTTTACTGGAAGAAAATAATATCATTAATGAATAGCTATACGGCATTTACAATAATAACATTGATTTGTAAACCACATATTTAGCGAAAAACATAACTTTTACAATCACAACCATAACACTTTTGCATATTTGGCATATCTCACACTCTACCACTTCAAGCTTGACGCGATAAGTGATTTTCGATGTCTTTGCATCTTTCTAAGTTAAGACCTTCGTAATCTGTGCTGATCGTAAAGTTGATGATAAATCCTAACCCATTTGAATTAGGGCTGAGCAAAACTATCTGATAATCCGAAAATCTGAAATTCCGATCCGCATCAGATCCGAAAATTTAGGATAACCGATCCGAAAATTTCGGATATCGGATATCAAAAATTTCGATTTCGGATATCCGAATATCCGAAAAAAAGTCGGATATCAGATCGGATATCCGATCCAAAATCCAAAAAAATCACTTTTTTTAATATTTTAAAATATTTTAATATTATAACCCTAGTTTCTCCTCTTTCTCAGTTACCCCTCTATTTTCTCAATTTCTCCTATTATCAGCCTCTTTCTCACATTCTCCTCTATTTTCTCCCTCCTCTCTCATCTCCCTTCTCAGATCATCTCCCTCTTCACTCCTCCACCGTTGTCCAGCCGCGACTTCCCTCACTCTTCCACCTGCGGGCTGCGGCGGCAAAATTGGAGCAGATCTAACGACGGTGACTGCTAACTGCTCCACCGCCGTCGATAATCTCACCGCCGATTTTCAAGCCAACATTATCAATGCTCCACTTAAGAGTATCCATGAACCTAATCGATGTCGGAATCCTCCGCTACATCTCTCACCTCCCTAGTTTTCCTCAAGCCGACATTTAGGCAAAGGTTAATTTTGCCTAAATTTGGTTTTTTTTTTTTTAGGTATTAGTTTGGATAAAAACCGAAAACCGAACTAAACCGAACCGAATAAGCAATTCGGTTCGGTTTTGTTCGGTTTTCGGTTTGGATCGGTTTGAGAAAATGAAAACCGAATTATATCTGTTTGGATTCGGTTTTGGGATTTTAAAAACCGAAAACCGAACACCGAACCGAAATGTATAAGCCCCATATCTCAGCCCATTTTCCTACATATATATACTCAAACCCTAAATTTATAAGCCCAATTTCTCAGCCGTTTCTGATCTCTTTCGGTCTTTCCCTCACTAAAACCCTAGATTTTCCCTCATCTCTCCCTCTCACCACCTCACTCCGTTCGTCCACCACCACCAATCCACCACCTCACTACTTCCTGCTTTCCTACTTACCACCTGTGGCTGTGTTCCGTTCGAGTGTTCCAACGTCGGCCGCCGCTGACCACCTGTTCGAGTGTTCCGGTATGGCGGTATGCTTTAATTTCAATATTTCATATTTCACTTCTCTTTCGTTTCTGATCTCTTTCCCTCACTAAAACCCTAGATTTTCCCTCATCTCTCCCTCTCACCACCTGTGTTCCGTTCGAGTGTTCCAACGCCGGCCGCCGCTGACCACCTGTTCGAGTGTTCCGGTATGCTTTAATTTCAATATTTCATATTTCACTTCTCTTTTCCTGCTCGAATTGCATGTTTTCTTTGTTATTTTGAATTTCAGATTTCACTTGCACTTCTCTTTTCCTGCTCGAATTGCATGTTTTCTTTGTTATTTTGAATTTCAGATTTCACTTGCACTTCTCTTTTCCTGCTCGAATTGCATGTTTTCTTTGTTATTTTGAATTTCAGATTTCACTTGCACTTCTCTTTTCCTGCTCGAATTGCATGTTTTCTTTGTTATTTTGAATTTCAGATTTCACTTGCACTTCTCTTTTCCTGCTCGAATTGCATGTTTTCTTTGTTATTTTCGAACTGGTGATAGATTGTTTTCTTTGAATAGTTTTTATGCTCGAATTGTATTATGCTCGAATTGCTGATATTCCTTCAGAGTTCAGAATATATGTTGTTCTATTATAGTATTATGCTCGAATTGCATGTTTTCTTTTTGATAGATTGATTGTTTTTCATAGATTTGCATAAAAATTGTTGGTTATTGAGTGAGTTCTTTTTTCTGTTTTAAATCAGATTATCAGAATGTCCACAAATATGGATAATGTTGAAGGGAATGTCCCTATTGAGGAGCATGAATCTGACAATGAAAAATCCAAACCCAAGAGGAAGAGAATGAAGGATCGTTCCGAGGTTTGGGAGCACTTTATCAAGGAAGAAACACACACTGGAATGGAAGCACGTTGCAAGTACTGTGGTATGAGATACAAGTGTGGTACAAAGAGAAATGGCACTAGTCCATTGTGGGCTCATATAAATAGATGCCGTAAGTACCCCTATAATACTCCTAAAGAATCAAAACAAAGTTTGTTGTCTTTCAAAAGCAATAAAATTGAAAGTGGTTGTACTAGTGGATTGTCTTATGTGAAATATGATCCAACTGTAATTAGAAAAGCTTTATCTGAGATGGTTATAGTTGATGAATTGCCTTTTAAGTTTGTTGAGGGAGTAGGCTTTAAAAAATTTTGTAATGTAATGGAGCCTAGATTTCATGTCCCTTCCAGAATTACTGTGGCTAAAGATTGTTATGAAACTTTTTTAACTCAAAAAAGAAAGCTGAAATTGGTATTAAAAAATTGTAACTCAAGGGTTTCATTAACAACCGATACATGGACATCTATTCAGCAAATTAATTACATGTGCTTGACTGTTCACTTTGTTGATAATGACTGGAATTTGCAAAAACGTATTCTGAATTTTTGTCCTATATCAAGTCATAAGGGGGAGGAAATTGGGAAAGAAATTGAGAAATGTTTGCTTGATTGGGAACTTGAGAAAGTATTTTGCATAACTGTTGATAATGCTAGCTCAAATGATACCGCAATAGGATATATGAGAAGGAAAATAAATGGTTGGAAAGCTGGGGTTCTTAAGGGTCGGTTCCTTCATATGCGTTGTGTTGCTCATATTGTGAATTTGGTTGTGTCTGATGGCTTGAAAATTGTTAATGAGTCTATTACTCGTGTGAGACAAGCTGTAAGATTCATCAAACAATCCCCTTCTAGGTTGGTAAGGTTTAAAAAATGTGTTGTGGAAGAAAAAATCAACTCTAAAAAGTTGTTGTGCCTTGATGTGCCTACTAGGTGGAATTCCACCTTTTTAATGTTGGATGCTGCTTTGGTGTTTGAGTATGCTTTTGAGAGGTACTCTGAGGAGGACCCTCATTATGTGATTGAGTTAAATGAGAGGGAGGGGAAGGGCTGCCCTACTTCTGAGGATTGGGAAACAGTCAGAAGGTTTTCTGAATTTTTACAAGTCTTTTATGATCTTACGTTGCGTGTCTCTGGGTCTTTGCATGTGACTTCCAATTTATTTTTCCATGAATTGGTGAGTGTTGCTGTCCTTTTGAAAGATTTGATGACAAATGATGATGTGGAGATGTGTCTTATGGCTACTAAAATGAAGGAGAAATATGACAAATATTGGGGTGATCCGGAGAAAATAAACATGCTGATTTTTATTGCTGTTGTGCTTGATCCTCGTTATAAGTTAGATTATGTTGAGTGGATGTTAATTGAAATTTATGATTCTAAGCATGCATTTGTTTTGGTGAATAATTTGAAAGAGTCTTTGAATGCATTGTATGAGGAGTATCGTGGTTCTTCTGGTGATGTGATTAGGGAGGAAGTGTCCTCAAGTATGGACAGTTCCCAATTTTCTCCCAAACAAAAGAAGCTTCAGGTATTGAAAAGTAAGTATAAGAAACATAAGTGTGAGAAAGATGGAGAAGCAAAAATTGAGTTAGACAAATATTTAGAAGAGGAAACGGAGGAGGAATGTGAAAATTTTGATATTTTGGGGTGGTGGAAGTTTAATAGTGCTAGGTTTCCAACAATTGGAAGAATGGCCCGTGATATACTTGCTGTCTCTATCTCAACAGTAGCCTCTGAGAGTGCATTCAGCACTGGTGGTAGGGTTCTAGACCCATTTAGGAGCTCCTTAACTCCAAGGGTCGTTGAAGGACTTGTTTGTGCTCAAAATTGGCTACGTTCTTCTCCCTTTCCTAATATAGAAGAGTGTTTACAAGAAGTTGAAGATCTTGAAGAAGGTAACATAAAACAACAATTATCATGTTATTTTTTTTCATTATTTCATATATATTATGTAACTTGTTTATTTTTTTTTAATGTTATTAGACTTGAGGAATATGACAATTGGTGGTCAAAACCCGGACTTGGTTGAGCTTGATTGAGAGTTAGCTGCCAAGAATGAAGCTGCCCTATTGATTGAAGACTTGAAGTTTCTGCCAAGAGCCTAAGAATGAAGCTGCCCTGTTGGTTGAACTAGTTCATTTGTGGACTGTTTGTCTGTTTTATTATCAATTCATCATGTGGACTGTTTTGATAGTTTTAAGACTTGTTAAGTTCTTATGTCTCAATGTGGACAATGTGTAAGTGTATTTAATTACTATGGCAGTATGGCTGGACAATTTAGTTACTATGGCAGTATGGCATATGGTTGTGACTTGTGAAAGTTGTATGTTAAAATTTATGCTTTAATTTTGTTCAGGAACAGGTACAAAATTTAGGCCTTAAAAGGCCCAAAATTATATGCCCAATAAAAAGCCCAGATTTTAAGGCCCAATACAGCAGCCCATAAAAATTCGGTTTGGATTGGATTTAATTCTCAAAACCGAATTATTTCGGTTTGGATTGGATTTAATTCTCAAAACCGAATTATTTCGGTTTGGATTGGATTGGATTGAATCCAAATTCGGTTTGGATTCGGTTTCAAAAATCCGAAACCGAAATAATTCGGTTTGGATTCGGTTTGGGGTGTAATCCAAACCGAATACCGAACTTTCACCCCTATTCTCACATTCTCCTCTATTTTCTCCCTCCTCTCTCATCTCCCTTCTCAGATCATCTCCCTCTTCACTCCTCCACCGTTGTCCAGCCGCGACTTCCCTCACTCTTCCACCTGCGGGCTGCGGCGGCAAAATTGGAGCAGATCTAACGACGGTGACTGCTAACTGCTCCACCGCCGTCGATAATCTCACCGCCGATTTTCAAGCCAACATTATCAATGCTCCACTTAAGAGTATCCATGAACCTAATCGATGTCGGAATCCTCTGCTACATCTCTCACCTCCCTAGTTTTCCTCAAGCCGACATTTAGGCAAAGGTTAATTTTGCCTAAATTTGGTTTTTTTTTTTTTTTAGGTATTCAGATTTCATTGTGAATGAGGTATATTTGGATGGAAATGTTGTTCATTTAACTTCATTGCATATTCTTCTTGAGGTATTTTCCTAAGAACTAGTTGTTAATTAATTTCAGAATTGATAAATTTGAACTGTACCCACTGTTTAATTTCAAGCATGGTTAATTATGAAATTACCCATGTGTTTATTAAATTACCCAACTCAAAAAGATCTTTACAATCTGGAGTATAATTTCTGATGATTGACCCGTGATTAAAAATGAAAATTAATGTGATTTTTGCCATTTTGGATGAGTACTGTACACTACCCTGAAAACCCCAAATCTTTGTGCTTTGATCTTGGTTTCTTGGACTCGGTTTGTGGCTTGGCTCAAGTAAATTTTGCTTTGCTGATTATTTTTGGAGAAATTAAAAACAACTGAACAGATAAAAGTTTCGGATATAGGATATCCGACTTATCCGATCCGAAAGTTTCGGATATCCGGATTTTCGGATCGGATACGGATATCAAATATCCGGATTTTTTGATACGGATATTCGATCCGAAAGTTTCGGATCGGATATCCGATCCGTGCTCAGGCCTAATTTGAATCCAAATCACCTTTTCAGTTATTGAAATCCTGAAAATAAATTCTCATCCATAGATGAGGATCAAATTCCCAAAAGATAGGCAAAAATCAGAAAATAGGACAAATTCTCACAAATGGATAGAACAAAGCAAAGCAAAATAAAACAAAGCAAAAACTTGAATTAAATTAAAGAAAGAGTCAATTAGACTATTTTCGACGTAAACGGACAAAAAAAAAACCCCTTAAAAAAGGGGCGGAGAGAAGAGAGAAAAGGGATACGAGGGGGGGATACCAAAATTTCTATAAGAGAAAATATAGTCATGTGAGATCTTGTTGAATTCGTTGCTCTAGATATTTTATTAATGTCAAATATTTATAATTTTTACATGAATGGAATATAAAGATAAATACATTTTAAGACACGTTTTGAAAATTGTGAAAGTCAAACGAGGCAAATATATAGAGACGAGGGAAGTTATCTATTCATCAGTTTCTTAAGTATGCACGTTTGTCGATGCATGGTTTGAATTTACACTAAGACCTTGTTCAGTTCACCTTATTTTTGCTGAATTGAAATTATTTTTGTTGAATTGAAATTAATTTTGTTGAACTTAAATTATTGTTGAGGTAAATATAGTTCTTTAACAATAAGTCAAATACCCTATCTTGTTCTAGAGTATTAAGGGATTGGCCCTACTGTTACAGGTTTCAAAATATTGACAATCTCACTAACGTAACACAGTAAACATTAAAGAAGTTGTCCTTAAAGAAGTTAAACATGTTAGATTGCTAATGAAACGAGTAGATAAACATATATGACAAAAGATGCAAATGTTTTCCATTAATTAAAAGATAAAGTTAGGGCTACAATTGTTGAAGGAATAGTTACCTTCATGTTCATGCAATTGGAAGAAACGATTGATCTTCAATACATGTTAAAGAACTAAACTATGGCTTGGCTACTAAGCTAAGGGAAATCTAAGAAAGCTAAGAAATAAGCTTCAAGAAAATGAAATGCCTTTTGTTGATTGATTTTCTAGTGTCTTTGTCTTGAGCGTTCTCTCTTATTTATAGGCAATCTTGATGCGGTACCTCAGTTTATAATGTTTCTTGTTTAAATTTTGTAAGTAGGCTTAATGCTTCTTGTGTCATAGTTTGATCCTCAAATGCAGTGTATCTCAGTACTTACTATAGCCAATGAAATAGCTATAAAGCTAATTGGGTAGGTGACTATTTTTTACTAAATAAATTCTAGATAAACTGAAATGACCCTTTGAAATTTGGTTGGGTGTAGTTTATGACTGCATGGTTGGGTGGAAGAGCCTAAGATGAGTAATAGAAATTGATTAAAGTGTCACGACTAAAATGACTAAAATACTACATACTAAGATGAAAACTGAAATGCTAATGTTTCCTTGAATTTAATTAGGCTTTGTTAGTGATAACTAGTCAGAATATGATAGACATTAGAGTTTGTTCATTGACATTATTGTAAACTAAAGAGAAACTAAACTAACATGCTATTTCTTGTTGAATTATACAAATTATGAGCACAAGTTATTTCTTTCTGAATGTCTAAAGAGACCAAACAGAAAAGTGGATGAAATATTATAGTTTATGATGTGTATTTGACTGCTATGTATTTTTATGAGAACTAAACCTTTCATTTTATTGCTAGTAAACCTGGGCACGGGCCGGGTTGGCCCGCGTGCCGCCGGCACGGCCCGAATTCAAGCACGGCACGGCACGAAGTTCAACTCCCGTGCCACGGGCCGGGTTGAAAATTCCCAGGCACGGCCCGGCACGAGCACGGGCATGGCCCGTCGTGCCGGCCTGCGGGCCAACGGTAATGTTACCGTTTATTCTAGCTCCTTAATAAGCCAAAAAAACGGCTAAAAAACGGCTAGTTTTTTGCCAATTTGCTCCCCAAAAATTCTATAAATACTCACCTCCATTTCATTCCCAAATCACAAAATCACAATCTCTTCTTCTTATCTCTTATATTCTCTAAATCTCTAATAATCCTTATTTTCTTAAATTCTCTAATTGTTCTCTTAAATTCTCTAATTATTTTCCTAATATCGGAAAAAATTAAAAAGTTCGTAATCGTAATTAGTGGAGCGTTGAAGCACGGTTGTAAGATCTAAACTAATCTTAAATTTATTATTGTTTTATTGTTATTATTAGAATAATCTTGTTTAATTATTATTGTTGTTAATTGTTATTGTTGTTGTTATAATTGTTGTTATTAATTATTATTATTGTTACAATTGTTGTTATTATTTATTTTTGTTGTTATTGTTATTGTTATAGTTGTTGTTATTAATTAATATTATTGATATTTTTATTGTTAAAATTGTTGTTATTAATTATTATTATTATAGTTAACCACTTTTTATTAAAAAATTAATTGTTAATTATGGCATCGAACAACCCATCATCTAGGTCTAGGGGGAAAGGCCGACTTATCCGTAGTAGTAGTTCTAGGGAACCACCAAATACAACGAGCCCCCAAATTACGAGTCAAACCAATGACCCCATTTACTTCCCCCCGGGCTATGAGCCATATAATATGTCGGGATTTCCAGCACCACCACTAAACCAATTTCCACTACCACCATACCAATTTCCACCTAATTATATCGGTGATCAACAAAACTATTGTTCTAGCCAAGGTAGCCAAGAAAGTACCCGAATTCCCTCCGGTTCTACCCCTTCTACTGCCACTCCCACTAGTCCCACTACTAACCATCACACACATCATGAATGGTTAACCGAAACTGAGATGCTACTTTTGAAAAACCGAAGGAGTGAGGTATGACGTTATTTTGTCCTAAGTAAAGATGGTGAACAATGGGCAAAATGTAAAACATGTAATAGTGTATTCACGGCAGTTACCAAAAACGGGACGGGACACTTATCTAGACACATGAAAGCTTGTGCAAAACCAGCTACTGATCCAACCCAGCCCAAAATTTCTCAATTCCATCCATACGGCTTTACATACAATTATGAGAGGGATAGGGATGAACTAGGAAAAATGATAGTACACGCCGAACAACCTTTTCTCTTCTCGGAAAGTGACGCATTCAACACCTACATTAACAAAGCACTACAACCCCAACATAAAAGAATCTCTAGGAAAACCGTTCGTTCCGCCGCAATGAAAAATTTCCTAGAGTACAAAGTCCGGTTACAAGCCGAATTGAGTAACCTTAACTGTAGAGTATCTTTAACAGCCGATTCTTGGGATAGTGGTTATAAATATCACTATTTATGTGTGACTTTCCATTGGGTAGATGATCAATGGATGTTACAAAAAAGAATAATACATTTCAAAATGCTGGAATACCCACACACCGGCATTAACATTGCTCACCATTTAATGCAAGCAATAGACGAATACAACCTTCGAGATAAAATGATGTCTATGACTTTTGATAATGCAACCTCTATGACATTCACAGCTAATCTTATCAAACAAAACTTAACCGATGTACTATTAGACGGTGAAGCTCTTCATACTAGATGTGTTTGCCATGTACTTAACTTATGTGTACAGGATGGAGTTCGGGCAATTGGCCCATACTACAGCAAAATCAGAGATGCTATTATGTCTATTAATAGCTCTAACATGAGATACCAAGAATGGAAGAGTTTTCTAAAACAACAAAAGATAAGGGTAATAAAAATTAGAACCGATTGCCCAACTAGGTGGAATTCCACCTATGACATGTTAACAAAGGCAATTGAGTACAAGGGCCCGTTAACATTATTTTACAACCAAAAATTTCCACAAAATGCTTTGTATGATGATGATTGGAATAACTGTGAAAGATATATGCAATTTTTACAGTTATTATATAACATGACGTATTGTTTTTCTACTGTTTACAATCCTTGTGCTCAAAACTTTCTTTCTAATGCATGCTTACTCGCCCAATTTTTCGCTGATCATCGCCATCAAAGTGATTATGATCAGTATCTTCCAGCAATGGAAAAAAAGTGGCGTAAATATTATAGTGAGATTCCTTTGATTTATATTTTTGCTTCCATATTAGATCCTAGGCAAAAGTATGAAAACACATTTATGTTAGTTGACATTTACTTTCAATGCATGTTTCTTGACGATGATGTAGAAAACCATAAGACTAATGTGAAGGATCAGTTTTTTGCTTTATATAGAGTCTATGAAGCCAAATATGGCACTGTTCCTCGCTCAGGGCCTTCCCAACCATCCAAAAACGTAAGTAAGAAGGCCAAACATTTATTTTCACAAGCTACTAACTTGATTTCAAGGTTTTCAGGTGATTCATCAATCAGGAGAACGCAAAGCGACGTCTCGGAGTTGCAGATGTACCTGAGTTACGACTTCACCAAAGGCATGGACGACGATGAGATAAACAGCCTCGACCTCCTTGCATGGTGGAAACAACAAAGCTCGAAGCATCCAACTTTGGCGGCAATGGCACGAGACATTCTTGCTATCCAAGTTTCCTCCGTCGCCTCCGAACGAGCTTTCAGCGCATCCGGAAGGGTTTTAGACGATAGAAGAACAAGTCTAAAACCTGAAACACTAGAAATGTGCGTGTGTTTCAAAGATTGGTTGGATGCGGAAAATCGCTCACAAGACCGTTCTTACGACCACAACGACAACGAAGAAGGAACCTCCGCTTCCGGTTCGGGTTCGGCTAGTTCCCAATCTATGCAACTAGCCGATGACCTTGAAGGCGAAGGCGAAGACGAGCAAGAAGAAGGAGAAGAAGAATAGACAATTATTGTATATTGTACGATTTTAAAAATATCAATTTTATCATTTTCCAATTTTTGTTTAATACCATCATTGTTATCATTGTACAATTTTCTCAACTCAAGTAATAATAATATAAAGTACGCATTATTCACATCCAAAGTCCAAGTTGCCTTTTTTCCCCGTTTTGTTACAATTTGTAAATTCATATTAAAAATAAAATAAAATTATACCAATTACTAATAAATCATAAACATTAAATTTTAAAGTAATAGTATAAAGTAAATATATAAATATAAATATTGAATATACAAATTATAAAACATAAATATTCAACTTATAATTATAAAATTCATAACTTAATAACTTATAACTTATAAGTTATAAACTTATAAGTTATAACCTTATAAAACTTATAATTATAATTTTATAACTTATATACATTATAAACTTATTAATTTATAATGTTGTCATATATAAAAAAAAAAAAAAAAAAAAAATTATTTGTAAACTGCACCAGCCCGCAGGCCGGCACGTGGCCGGCACGACGAGCCCGCCAGGCACGAGGGCCGTGCCGTGCCGTGGGCTGGCCGGCACGGCACGACACGAAATCCTGGGTCCGCCGGCACGACGGGCACGGCACGAACCAGCCCGTTGCCCGCCAGGCCCGGCCCGCGACGGCTCGGCCCGACACGGTGCCCAGGTTTGATTGCTAGTATATATGCTAGTTATAATAGGATGTTATCGTGTGTATCTAATGTTTGTTTATTGCCTTTCAGGAACAAAGGATCATGGATTGGATTTTTTCGTAACAAACTGAGGAACGTAAAGTACTTTGGATATATTTGTGGTCTTTATTATGTATAGTGGATATTTTCTAGTGATTGATAAATTAAACTTTTTACAGTTCGCCAAGTAGCTAGAACAATATAAATATAGATGTAATTTTCTTTGGATTGAACTTGGAGAAGTATATATTACTTAAAATGATTGTTATTATTATATGAATATTATTTTATATCATATCTCTGAACTATGAAATGTAAATGTTTGAGAAAGTAAAATAGGTTTGAGAAACGTTAGAAAATGGTAACCAAATAAAAATGAATTGCCCCTAAGCTAAATATAGTTTTAGGCAACAAAATGAGTTGCACATTGTATTATAAAATTGGCACGCACTGCGTTGTAACATTGGGCAGCAAAAATAACATGTCATCGCCGAAAATGGTTTTGGACGATGGCATTATTGTTTCCCTTACCATTATGTGTGTTGCTATGAAATCACCTTTAGGTGACGACAAATAAAAGTTGTTGCCCATAGTTCATCAACATAGGCGACGCAATTATCTTCTATTGCCCAAATATGTAAGAAGGGCAACAATCTAACTTGTTGCCCAAAATATATTTTGTGCAATAAAAAACCCGCCCAAGCATGCATGGGCGTCGACCCTTGTGCAACGAGCTCACGACGACTTGAAGGTCGTTGCACAAGTGTTTGGGCGACGAGAAAAGAGGCTTGGGCGACGAATTTCTTTGTTGCCCAAAACCGTTTTTCTACTAGTGGGGTTCACCCCACTAACTCCTATAACCGCCAAACGGTTATAACTCTTAACACCAATTCCCTTTGTAATTCGAAGTATTCTATTTGCTTTATAACCAGTTTCATGAAAGGAATGGTGTCCTTCCAACAAGTGTATTATTCCGATAGAGGGTTCAGAATTATTACAGAGCTAATTCTTCAGTAAGGTCAAGTGATCGGAATGCCTAGGTGGAGGCCGCTTCCGATCAGTAATATCGAGGTACAATTGGTATTACAGCTTGATCTTAACTGAACCCTTCGGGTCGAACCCAATCGAATCATCGATCCGAGACGACGAATTAATCTGAAAGGATTTAATGAGTCGACAGAGTTTTACGAATACAGACGTCGGAAATCGATCCTAGGGCATCGAGACCGAGCGTCGCAAAAATCACAATCGACAAGTATGAGCGTAGCAATAGCTAGGCTAAGCTAGCTCATCATAGTCACTAGGCGCGCCATGGCAGCCCTAGCATCATGCCTAGGAGCTGTCGCAGCCCTAGCATGATGGCTAGGCACCATGGCTGGCTATCGCTAGCACCAGGCGCGCCAACACAGCCCTAGCATCATGCCTAGGCGCTATCGCAGCCCTAGCATGATGCTGGGCGCCATCGCAAGCCAGCAGCCCATCGCAGGCCTATACGCATCACTAGGCGCACCATGCGTGGCCTAGGATGGCTGGGCACCATCGCAGCCCAGGCAGCATCACTAGGCGCACCATGCGTGCCCTAGGATGGCCTGGTGCCATAGCAGCCCTGGCATAGTGCTGGGCGCATGGCAGGACCACACGCACCAAGCACAGCTAGTGCTAGGCACTGGCGCATGCGTGGTGCGTGGTGCTTGGGCGAGGCATGTGCGTGCATGGTGCACAATGCCGGGGCTGATGCGTGTGGCTGTGCAAGAGTGTGTGCGAGGGGCTGGCAGGCTAGCAAGCAACGTCAAGCCAAGCATGCGTGGCTTGCTAGCAGCACGCATGCTAGGCATTGTGTGCGAGAGAGATGCGTGGTGCGCATGGTGTGGGAGTGCGGTGCGTGGCAAGAGGCCAGCATGCGTGGCTCGCTAGCAGCACGCATGCTGGGCCATGCGAGCAGCGATGATGCGTGGGATGCTAGCACCAGCGCCAGCGCCAGCACGCACCAGCCAGCACCAGCGCCAGCACGCACCAGCAAGCATCAACGATGCTGCTGGGCTAGTGCTAGCATGCTGGGCTAGCTGGCAGCTGGGCAACAGGCTAGGATGAGGCGGTTTATGAGGAGAGTGGGGACCAAGGCTTTGGGAAAGCCTTGGGGAGCAAGGCATTGGTCCCCCCACCTCTCCGTGGTCCTCACCTAATACTCTCTCTCTCCTTGACACTTGTCGAGTTGTGATTGCATTTATTTATTAATTTATTTTAGAAATAAATTAATTAGCAAAATAAACATTCTCCCACATGGTTAGGGAATGAGAATCAAGGGATCATTTCCCTATAAATACCAAGCTTGGTATTGGGATTTGAAACAACCTTGAGTGGAATTAAAAAGGCAACTCTAAGAAAAGAGTAAACCTTTGATTCGTAAAACTCATAGTTATTTTTGTCCGGGTCTTAACTAACCTTTAAGACTTGGGATGCTCAGGTCGGTTCGAGGGTACAATCCGTCGGAGATCTCGTCTTTTCGGGATTTTGAAGTAAGAGCTCTTTGGGAGCGAAGCACGCGTCAAAGGTATAATTCTTGTTCTTAATCTTGTTTGATTAAGTTTATTATGCTTGTTTAATTGCTTTAATTAAGGGGCGGGTCTTGGTGGGTTTCCTTCCGCGTAGTGTCGGGTCACTACGAAACCCTACATTTCATTCTTATTCTTGGGCTTCTAATTGGGCCTCGTTCATTCTATCATGCTTGTTTCGAGGTTTTTGGAGTCCCTCGGGAGAGTTACAATTCTGGGAATGCGCGCCAACCGTCTGTACCTGCAAAACCACGAAAATCCGGTTGGGTGGAGTTCCGCCTCCGACGATCAAGATAGAACATCTCTGGATGTATAAAAGTGCGGAAAGTAAATGGATTTTCTCTCTGATTCAGAGAGAATTCTGCAATTAATATTGCTTGGCCTTTGTGTTTGTATTTATGAGTGTTTCTGAATGAATAATAAATAAGGAGTTTCCTCTATTTATAGTAGAAGAGGATATGTTCCCCTATTAGGGTTACAGTGCCACGTGTCAGCATCCGATTGGATTTCATTGGGCCTCTCTGGGGCTGACACGTGTCAGCTTGCTATTGGGCCACGTGGCATAGGGTAATTTTACCCCAAACATTTGCCCCTCACAGGTGTGACGTGGCTTGCCACGTGACACCTGTGACACGTGTCACATTCTGCGAAGGTGACGGTTCGTCTTCTTCCCTCCATTTTTTTTTGAATTCGAATTTCGAATTTGAATTGGAGGGGGAGATGACGATTCACCTTCTGCCCCCCCTCCTATAAATGGGAGGCTTCCTCTCTCATTCCATACTTTGCAAATTTTCACAAAAAAACTTCCTTGAGAGAAAAAAGCTCTGACACCGGCTGCTCTTGCGTTCAACCAGCTCCTTTGATTCAGACACGTCCGGATACCGGTTGAGTGCTTCTTTGATCAACTGACTAAGGTACCGTCTGACTTAGTCAATTTTCTCTTCTTGATTTCAATAGAACCACAACCGATCTTATACCGCCTGGGGCATCTTTAAGCAATCTTCAAAAACTGCATTCAATAGACCCACAACTGGTCTTATACCGCCTGGGGCATCTTCAAGCAATTTCCTTCATAAATTGCATTCAATAGACCCACAGCCGGTCTTATACCGCCTGGGGCATCTTTAAGCAATTTCCTTCGTAAATTGCATTCAATAGACCCACAGCCGGTCTTATATCGCCTAGGGCATCTTTAAGCAATTTCCTTCGTAAATTGCATTCAATAGACCCACAGCCGGTCTTATACCGCCTGGGGCATCTTTAAACAATCTTCTTCAAAAACGTCTGACCATTCGTTTTTTTTTGTCTAGCTTTCAAAACACACACAGTTGGTCTCTTCCGCCTGTGGTATCTTCAAGCCACATTTCAAGAAAACGGTTGGATCTTCTTCAAGTTTCAGTTGCTCTTCAGAGGGGTACATCCGGGCACCGTCTGGGGTATCTTCAAGCAACAAACCAAAGATCTGCCTGCTAGCTTAAAGGAGTCAACCTCCTCCCAAGTTTTTTCACGACTTAAAGGTACCGTCTCTGCCCCTTGCAACTTTTTGAGTTTTTCCCGGTTGTATAGGTTGTTAGAGGATAATGGACTCACCCAACACACACACGACACAGCCTAGGGAAGTTGTCAACCGTTTACCGGATACGGCTGAATATAGGACTGGGGATGCCGTCTGGGGGTGTTTGGACCACCCTTACTCTTCTACGAATCTGACCGTCTCTGTTCATGTGCAGGACAGAATGGCTCGGACAAGGAAAACGGTTGTTGACCCCGAGTACCAGTCAGATGATTTAACCAGGACTCCGGTTGAGGATGCTCCTTTTGACCAACCGGGCGTACCTAGCACACCCGAAGATGAAATTCTTGAGGAATCCAAGAGCTCAGACTGTGAGGAAACCGTCCAGCAATTCGACTCCACTAAGTCTACGATGGAGCCGGATTCCCCTCAAGAGGATGAGGGGGCGTACAATTGGCCTTCAATAAATGACCCAACAGAGGCGCACATGAGCACCCGGGATGTTGTCACTTTAAATGCAACCCTCCTGGCATTTTTGGAGAAACGCCCGGTAGGGGCCGAATGTGAGGTCGTCGTTCCACCTGTATATGCATCCGTCGTCTGGGATGACGACTTGGATCACGCCAATAATTACTTCGGCTGCTACGAGGCGGCATTCAAAGCCGGCCTCTGGTTCCCTCTCCATAACACAATAAAAGCCATTCTAAGGGGTTACGACCTTGGCGTCTGGCAGCTCACACCCAACTCTTGGGTGAACATTTTAGGGTACATAGCCGCCTGCGAGATGCAGGACATTACGCCTAGCTGGGAGGCGTTTGCACATATGCACTATCTTAGCCGTGCCCCAGGCGGCTGGAATGCGTGGTACACATTGACCACGCATCCGGAGTACATGATGACGCTGGAGAAGCCGTCTAAGTGGACCAGCTGGAAGAGCAAATTTTATATGGTCTCTTCCCCATCTCCGGCTGTGAACCACCGGCTACGATGCTACAATAAGCACCCGACTCTATTTGGAAAGAAATGCGCCCTCCCCAAGATACCGGAGAGGTCTTGGGATCAAATAATGGAGCTGGGCCTTTTTAAGAAGACTACCCTGCCACTTGATGATGGGACACAAGTCATTGTCCCTAAGTTTTGGGTCCCTCATCCGGACTGGTTCAAAGACGAGGGTTCCTTTCCGCCTGCGGTCTTAGCACCTTTTGGAGCAAACGTACGTTTATTGCTTAACCGGCGTCTTATGCTGCCTGTATGGTGTTTGAATGATCTTTAACTTTATTTTTTTTCTTTTTGCAGAGAAAGGACTCGAGATGGTTCCTCCCGAAAATACGCCGACCAAGTCAGCCACTGAAATCCGGAAGGAGCAGCTTGAGAAAAAGAAGGCCCAACTGGCGACCAAAGGTGATGGGGTAAGCACCGGTTGATCTTTTTACCGTTTGTATGACTTGCAGCCCATCTTAATACTAACCGGTTGCTTTGCTTTATTTTGTAGTCGGGGAGCCAGAACGTCCCTCGGTCTCTAAGGGAAATGCTGAAGAGGCCGGGAGAGGAGCCCGCCCAACCTTCTTCACAAAGGCGGAGGGTCCCGCCTGCCCCTGCCCCTACTTCAGCCGGAAGACAGCCGACTCCTGAAAGACCTACTTTCGTAGGAAAAAGTCTGCGTGATTTGGGCCTAGGCTCAGGGCCGGCTGAGACCAGAGTTAGGGAGCCTGAGGTTTCTTCCAGTCGGGTGCTTGTTGTTGCATCCGGCTCTAATGCAGCTGGGGGTGGTGTCACCCCTCAGCCTGAAAACCAAGGTAAGGATCTAACTTTTGACCCCCCTTGGCCGCTTTGGCCTGTTCGAGTCAAGTCCCAAGCTACCTAGTCAGGGGACTCTTCATGCAGCCGACAGAATATAGGCGCTGCATATGCTCAATACTTAACCGATAAATTGCATGATGCAGATGCCTCTTCTCGTTGGCCGGATCTCCAGAACTACGCCAAGAGAATGCTGAGGACCCTCACCCGGTCCGAGAAGGAGGCGTTACCGAGTATCAACCAGGTCAATATTGACCGCATCAACTCACTGTTGGCTGAGGTAATTTACCGGTTGGGGTGGTTTTGTGCAATTTTGTTCATTGCCGGTTGTAGCATAACTAAGAAGCTAACTTATTTCCGGATGACTTTGCAGGTGATGTTGAGGGTTGATGGGCTGAAGGTCCTCTTGCGGAAGAAGCAAGAGGAGGTAAGGGATGCCCAGAGATGGGCAGCCGTATTAATAGATGTCTTACAATATAACTCCCTTATGCTTGAAATCCAAACTAAAGCCCGGGAGATGAAACAGGAAGAGTTGATCCGGGAGCTCACGGCTGCTGCTGACACAACCAACAAAAAGGCTGTCGACTGTGAAATCCAAGTTAACAAACTCAAGGCTGACGTCAAAGCCTTGGGGGAGGCTGATAAGGAGAACACCAGGGTGAAGGCTGAGGTCGCCCGACTGAAGGATGAGCTGGCCAAGACCCAGACGGAGCATAAGGACCAGCTGGCGGCTGAGCAGGACCGACTGGTTACCGAGAACGAGCGCGACTGCAAAGAGCGCATGAAGATGGCATAGTCTATGATCCACCCGGACACCGACTACGCCTTCTTCGACTTGAGATACAAATACGCTACTGAGGTATTTGACGCTCAAGTTCTTGGGACTAAGAAGCCGGTGCCCTTCGAAGAATGGGCCGGCATCGAGGAGGAGGAGCACGCGGAAGAGACTGCGCCGGGTGAGGCTGGAGAAGCCCAGACCCAGCAAACTCAAGAAGCCCCTCCTGCCGGTCAGGGTTAGCCGCTAGAACAGCAACAGCAGCAGCAGTAGCTTAACATTTTTTAAACTTCCTGCTTTCATCCGGCCTGCGTGCCGCGTATTTCTGTATCTTTTCCGGCTAACATTTGAATTATATATATATGCCGACTGTGTCGGTTTTGCTTTGATACTATTTGCTTCAATTTTAATTTTTGCAATTGTTGCCTTGAATGAAATATCTTCTTTTGTTTGTTACAATTTGAATTGATACATGCGTTATGCCGGATGCATTGGCTCTGTCTGCCCCTGGACGGTTGATTGCTTATAGTTAATCCAACTCTAAGCAGGCAGCCGTCCATATAAGCATCCGGATTAATAAATAGGCGGTCCTTGACCGTTTTGAAATAGTATTATTCCTAAGTTGTATCTGCTGGCTGTGCCGGCTAAACCCAACCTAGAATTCTTGTTTAACCGGCTGCGGATTACCCTTTGGGTATCCGACAGTGCCGTTGGTTGGCATGTAGGCGGCCTGTGGCCGGACGTATGCATTTTAACCAATCACGGATTAAATGACAAGGTTTTGACCTCGTTTATGGAAATTGTAGCCGGCTGTAGTGCTTTTTGGCAAAAGCCGGCTACAGACCAAGATTTATTTCACCGTTTGTATTGCCTTGAGGCAATGACCGGGTGTATATTGATTTCGATAGATCATTCGAACGACCATGAGTTATCTTTAACCTAACCGGTGAAAGCCGTTTGAGTATATGATTTGTAGAACAATGTACCACCCGAAAGGGAGATGTTCTCTTCGACGAATTCACCCAAATGGGTGTCGCCGGATGCTTGCTCATGTTAGAGCAGGTGGTTTAAAATATGTTGGCTATTGGCCCTTTGAATAACTAAGTTCGATACTTAGCCTTCTACTCAATTAGAGCAAACGGTTGCCCGGTTGTGCATTGCACAGATGGGAGTTGGTAGTTGCCTGGTTGTGCATTGCACAGATGGGACTTGGTAGTTGCCCGGTTGTGCATTGCACAAATGGGACTTTATACAAAAGATAATAAAAATAAAGTACTCTTTCATTAATATACTCTATTTACAAAATATTTACAAGTCCTTAGAAGTAGTACTTTTTCAAGTTATCTACATTTCAGGTTCTGGCTAGCTGCCTGCCGTCTGGTGTTCCAGACGGTAGGTGCCGCCTCTAACTTCTTCAATAATCTGGTAGGGGCCCTCCCAATTAGGGGTTAGCTTCCCTTTCTCATTTGCCCTACCAGTTGCCTCCATTTTTCGTAGCATAAAGTCCCCCACTTTGAGGGGTCGTTTGTGTACTCTTTTGTTGTAGGCCCTCATCATTCTCAGACGGTATATCTCATGATGCAAGGCGGCATTGCCCCTGCGCTCCGGGAGTGAATCCAATGCTAGGCGCATGGCCTCCCAATTAGCCTCTTCATCATAGAGCATGACTCGGAGTGTTGGCTCATAAAATTCAATTGGCAGGACGACACCAGTGCCGTATGTCATGAGAAACGGGGTTCCACTGGTTGCCCCTTTTTCAGTTGTTCTGATGGCCCATAGGACATGAGGCAACTCATCCGCCCATAGGCCGCCAGCCCTTTCAATTTTCTTCTTAATGCCGTCTGAGATGAGCTTGTTGAAGGCTTCAACTTGGCCGTTTGCTTGAGGACGGCCAACGGATGCAAAGCAATGTGGGATCCCTTGATCTCCCAACCAGCGTGAGGGTAGGCGTTTCGAACTAAGGGCCATTGTCAAAGACCATAGACATAGGAACCCCAAACCGGGTGATGATGTTTCTCTAGATGAAGGAGATGACATCCTTTGTCTTAATGCCCTTGACCGCCTCTGCCTCAACCCATTTGGTGAAGTAATCTACAGCCACCAGGATGTACCTCCGCCCGCCTGTAGCAGGCGTATATGGACCTAACATGTCCATGCCCCATTTTCGAATGGAACCGGGCTGTAGATAGCCGTCAAGTCGGTGGCCGGACGGTGTATGAGCCGGCCAAATCTTTGGCACTTGTCACACTTTTTCACCATTTCCATGGCATCTGCCTCCAGAGTAGGCCAAAAGTAGCCCTGCCGCCTAACCCTTTTTGCTAGAGTTCTGCCGCCTATATGTGATGCACAAAAGCCTGAGTGCTGATCCTCTAGAACCTCTTTGCCCCTTTCAGGGGTAACACACTTCAGCAACGGCTGAAGGTAACCCTTTCTGAAGAGCTCCCCCTTATAGATCTCAAAGCTCAAAGCTCGCTTTTTCAATGCTGCCGCTTCTAAAGGGGCATCCGGCAAGGTACCGTCTACCAAATAATCCCGGATGGGATCAATCCAGGTAGAGTTTCAGTCAAGAACTCCAATGGGATCATGCTCAATGCTTCTTTTTTCCATGACCTCCCAGAAAACTAACCTAGGCGCATCACAAGTGGCGGATGATGCTAGTTTGGACAATGCATCCGCCTGATTGTTCTCTGACCTAGGCACCTGACTTAGATGGAATTCGTCAAGTGTCCCGGCCTCATCTTTGACCTCATAGTCACCATGGTACCGGCTAACGATCAGTTGAGAATCTGAGCAGGCGTCGACTTTTCTTGCCCCTGCTGCCTTACACATGCGTATACCGACTAGCAGGGCCTCGTACTCCGCCTCATTATTTGAGGCTTTGAACTTGAACCGTAGTGCATATTCATATTTGTCCTCTTCCGGAGACTTGCAGATTACGCCGCACCACAGCCGTGCATAGTAGAGCTCCCGTCTACATATAACTTCCAAACCTGATCAACATTGTCTGACTGAGCCGGTCTTGTCATTTCAACAATGAAGTCGGCGAACGCCTGACCCTTCACTGCCTTTCTAGGTTCGAAAGAAATTTCCAGACTTTGCAATTCAATAGCCCACTTGAGCATTCTGCCGGATGACTCCAAGGTTGTCATTGGCCGCTTGAGGGGTTGGTCTGTGTAAACCACCACCGGATGTGCCAAGAAGTATGGCTTTAACTTCTTGACTGCCATGAATAGAGCGAGGCCAAAATTTTCAACCAAGGGGTACCGCAGCTAAGCATTCCGGAGTACATGGCTAATGAAATACACCAGGAGCTGAATGCGGTCTCTCTCAGCTAGGAGAACGGCACTGAGGGCATGATCTGAGACGGCCAAATACATGTAGAGAACCTCTCCTGCTAGATGGCTGACCAGCCGTGGCAAAGAGTGAAGGGGCTCCTTCAATTTTTGGAATGCCGCCTTAGCATTCTCCCCCCATTCAAATCTAGTCTTCTTCTTGATTGCCTGGAAGATGTAGAGGTACTTGTCACCTGACCGGCTGAGGAATCTCCCCAATGCCGCCAGACAACCGGTAAGTTTTTGGACTTCTCTGACAGTGCCGGGTGACTTCATGTCAATCACCGCCTGCACTTTTTCCGAATTGGCCTCTATTCCCCTTTGATCAATCAAGAATCCGAGAAACTTCCCAGACTCAACGCCAAAGACGCACTTTTTAGGATTAAGCATGACCTTATGCCGCCTGAGGGTGGTGAAAGTTTCTCGGAGATCAGCAAGGTGATCCGTCTGTAGCTTGGATTTGACAATCATGTCATCAATGTACGCCTCTACATTCCTCCCAATCTGATTAATGAAGACCGTATTAATCATTCGTTGGAGGGTAGTAGGCGCATTCTTCAACCCAAACGGCATCACCGTATAACAGAACAACCCTTGACCAGTGAAGAATGCCGTCTTTTCTTGATCTTTTTTCCACAAGGGTATCTGATGGAAGCCTGAGTAGGCATCCATGAAGCTCATCAAGGCATGACCGGCTGTAGAGTCCCCTATACTGTCGATCTTGGGAAGTGGATAGCTATCCTTCGGACATACCTTGTTCAGATCTGTGTAATCAACACACATCCGCCAGGTCCCATTTGGCTTTTTGACAAGGACGACATTGGCTACCCAATCCGGGTAGTAGCATTGCCGAATGAACCCGGCATCCAGTAGCTTCTTGACCTCGGCCGCTGCCGCCTGAGATCTTTCCTCCCCGTGGTTCCTTTTCTTTTTCCTAACCGGCTTCTTTTTTGGATCCACGACAAATTTGTGGACAACAAGATCCGGGCTAACGCCTGGCATCTCTTCCACTTCAAAGGCAAAGATGTCTTTGAATTCCTTCAGCAGTTGGTGCAAGTCTGCATCCAACTTTGCAAAAGCAACCATCCCCACTTTTACGGTTCGTTCCGGACGGCATCTAGAACGATATCAATATTATCACTAGCCGGCTGGGGACGGAGATCCTCTGATCGTTCCCCGATCAGTGATTGCTATTGCTTCTCTTTTTTGACGGCCACCAGGTGGTCCACCTTTCTATTTTTGTCGGCTGCTTTGGGAGCAGGCGCGGCTTCCTTGAAGTCGTCAAGGTCAATGGGATCCTCGCCTTGGCCGGCTGCGGCCACAATAGGCTTGACGTCTAAGAGGTAACACTCCTTAGCCGTCTTCTGATCCTTGTTCAGGGAACCCACTAACCCGTCATCCTTTTCAAACTTGATCAGCATGAGGGATGGGATAATGACTGCCTTGGACTCGTTGAGGGTTGGACGGCCCAGAATCAAATTGTAGGCGATCAATTCCTCGACCACCAAGAACTTGACGACCATATGGCGTCCTTCCCCCTTCTCTCCTAGCCGGATGGGTAGGTCAATCCTTGGACTTCACCATGTAGGACTTTAAAGCCCCCTCATCAGCCAGACGGTCCAATATCCGCCTGAGGCTATAGCCACCATTGGTGTCATGGCCTATGTCCTCATGAAACTGACAGTACTTGCTCTTGTCCCGGGTGTTGATGGGACTGTTCATTGCTGCCGGTTTTTTAAGGGTTAACCGGTCTTTGATCTCCATGAGGATGGAGGAGCAGTCCTTGTTGAACTCGTACTTGGGGACGTACGACTTCAACTCTCTCTTTTTCTTCTGGGACAGCCGCCCAAACTTCTTTTCTTTTCTTGCTCTCTTCTTTTTTGGCCGGCTTAGCAGACCGGCTTTCTTTCCTGTCGGACCTCCTGGGTTCCGACGAGTGCTTGATGGCACAGAGCTCCGTCTCTTGTATATAAGCTTCGGCTTCCATCAACGCCTCTTGGAAGGTAGCAACCCTCTTGCGGACCAGGTCGAACTTAAAGGTCAACCTGTCCTTCAGACCCTTGATGAAGTCTGTATAGGCAACTTCGTCAAACAGCCCCTGAATCTGAATTCTCATCAGATTGAACCGCCTGACATAGGACCGTAGTCCCTCCTTGTCTCCCTGCTGAATAGCCCTTAGGTCGAGACTTGTCTTTTTGGCAGGGATGTTCATGGAGAAGTTGGACGCGAACAGGTATGCAAGCGTCTTAAAATTGTTGATGCACCCGGCTGGCAGATTTCCAAACCATCGTTGGGTTATACCCTTCAATGTCGCCGGGAAGCATCGGCACCAGGCGGCGTCATCCAACCCCTGTAAGTACATGAGGTTGGTGTAAGCCATTAGGTGGTCTTCCGGGTTGGTGGTACAGTCGTAGGTACTGACCAACACATTCTTAACCTTGGTCGGCTGAACCGCCTTGGTTATCTCCCTGGAGAACGCCGACGGCTGTTCCCCAAGGTTTAGCAGCCGGAGCTGCCAGTCCATAGGCTGGACCTGATGTGCCGCCGGACCCCCAAAGAGGGCCGGCTGTATGTATGGTGATCCATACGGCATGTATGGCTGTTGGGGCACATACGGAGTCGGCTGGATGATCTGAGGGCCAGTACGTGCGGACATGCCGCGTGACTGACTCTCTCGGTTTGTCTCCAAATACTTAATTGAAGTATTGCAGAAACTGTCTTGGTAAGTCGACGTTGAGGCCGACTCAGACATTTGTTGACTTCTCTTCTCCTTGATGAACATCCGGGCGTCAGAGTAAGTCTTTTTTGACCCATCCGGCTGAACTTGCCGGATGACCTTCCTTTGCCCTGATTCAGGAAAACGAAGTCTAGAGAGATCGATCAGGGGCCCATCCATCCCCTTTGGCTTAGGGTGAGGAGTAGGCACCCGGTCTTTGAGGTGCTTCTTCCCGGAGGGAGAAGGCTTCTTGGCTGACTGACCCTTGTTTGAGCCAGTTGACTTCTTTATTATATCTTTCATTTCCCCTTTGAAACTCGTCATAAATTTCATGAGCTCGTCTTTGGTGATGGGGGTTGAACCCTCTGCCGCCTGGGGTTGCCCAACAGGCTTGCCGGCTTGGCTGCTGGGACCAGCTTTGTCTTCGCCCCGTTCCCTTGTATCTTTGGAACGGGTGCGCCTTGTTCGGAATGACCCGTCTGGGGCCACATAGGTGTTGACCTCATAGTCGTCATCACTATCCTGGTCCATATGGACCTCAGGTTCGGCCGTAGGCCGCTTGCCCTCACCAGGCGGTACAAAATCGGATGCCATCTCAGAAGTACTCTCCCCACAGACGTCGCCAAATATTTCGGGGTTTTTGGAGTCCCTCGGGAGAGTTACAATTCTGGGAATGCGCGCCGACCTTCTGTACCTGCAAAACCACGAAACCATGGTTGGGTGGAGTTCCGCCTCCGACGATCAAGTTAGAACGTCTCCGGATGTACAAAAGTGCGGAAAGTAAATGGATTTTCACTCTGATTCAGAGAGAATTCTGCAATTAATATTGCTCGGCCTTTGTGTTTGTATTTATGAGTGTTTCTGAATGAATAATAAATGAGGAGTTTCCTCTATTTATAGTAGAAGAGGATATGTTCCCCTATTAGGGTTATAGTTCCACGTGTCAGCATCCGATTGGATCCCATTGGGCCTCTCTGGGGCTGACACGTGTCAGCTTGCTATTGGGCCACGTGGCATAAGGTAATTTTAACCCAAACAATGCTCTTATCGTTGGACTAAGTTTTCAACATTTTTTCAAAGTCCATCTTTCCTTAGTCAACGTATATAAGTCAAGATAAGTCAAATTTTTTTATTTTGGGTGTAACAAAAGCCATCCTGATTTGGATTGTTAATGGCATTTGAAACCAAATAAATCATGACTTAACTTATCAAAGTATAGAAGTATTGCGTACGTTTAAATGCCAACAAAGAGAATATAGAGCATTATTATATAATTAGATGGATTCAAAAGATAGAGCATTTCAAAACATGGAAGTATTGAACATTGTAGGCTCTTAAAATAAAGCTAAATACATACAAGAATATATTTATTGCGTAGCCTTATAATAACCAAGATCATCCTTGATATTTGCTACTGCCCTTTTTTTACCAAGGTGATCAAGATATGCCTCAAACTCATCATCGCTTGGCTCTACTAATTCCTAATTTACCTTGTTATGGAACTTAATCGAGTCATCCCAGCACTAACAAGCATAACAATATTGTAAAGTATGTATTTCGTTCTCCTTTTGATCCACGGGTAACTTTGGCCTTATAATACTGGACAAAGCAGGTTACTATCCTTCTCATTAACTGCCTGTCACAAGAAGGAGGATACATAACCCTAATCTCCCTGGCCCAACTTTTGCATACTAAGGCATCATTTGTCTTGTCATCTTCATCAATTTTAGGAGGGATGTGATACCTTAGAAGATCGGCATTTGCTCCTATTGTAAAAGCATTAGCGACAATAGACCCTTCTGAGTCTTCTGATGTGTCTATTTTATATAGTAATTTACCCCCGTCCCTTGGTCATATTTAGGAGTATTTTTGGCTCTACGGAGCTATTTTTATTACTAATATGTGTTTTCTAGTGTTTTCGTAGCCTTGGTATTATTTTGTAGGAAATGGCGGTTTCAGAGCATTTTCCGGGATTATTTGAGCCACTACGAGCATTGAATTTGGGGCGCATTCATTTGAATGAAAGGAATAGTGTCCTTCGAACAAGTGTATAATTCCGATTGAGGGTTCGAAATTAATTAGAAAAGCTAAATATTCAGTGAGGTCAAGTGATCGGAATGCCTAGCTAGAGGCCGTTTCCGATCAGTAATATTAATGTATAATTAATTTTACAGCTTGCTCTTGACTGAACCCTTTGGGTCACACCCAATCGTGTAACCGAACAAAGGCGACGAACTAATCCGAAGGATTAAATAAGTCGATAGAGATTTTACGAAGTAAGACGTCGGATTTCGAGCTTAGAGCGACGAATGTCGTGTCGTTTTAAGGAATCGACGAGACGACAAAATAAGTCAAATGACAAGTCATCGCAAAAGACCTAGCCTTGGATTGGCCTAGCCAACCGAGGACTAGGCAACATTATCTAAGCATGGCTACTAGCCATGGACTAGCCTCATCCGCAAGCCCAGCAGGCACACATGTGCGTTGTCCAGGCTAGCTAGCTAACAGCGCATGGCCTCGCGAGCATCGATATGCTGGGCAAGCTAGCAGCGCTAGCATTAGCCCACAAACATGGGAGCAGGCCGATGCTAGCAGTGCTAGCACCAGCCTGCAAGCACGCAAGCAGGCTTAGCAGCAGCCCGCTAGCGCCAACAGCTCACGTGAGCTTGCGGCATGCTAGCAGGCCCAACCGAGGGCAAGGCCGCCAGCTAGGCGTACCTTAAGGCTCAAGGCTTGGGGCCGGTTAGCCTTTGGTTGACCATGGGGTTGTTAGGGCTTGCTTGCTCTCCAAGGGGAGGGTTTGTGGTCCTCACCTAACCCCCCCCCCCTTAGATTGACACTTGTCATTTGCTTATTGTTTATGCTATTTAATTTAATTTAGAATTAAGTTAATTGCTTGCTTTTTCACACTTATCGGTCATTTCTCCCACATGGAAACATGATGGAAAATTTTGGGAGCATTTCCCTATAAATACCCACCTTGGGTAATTGGATTTCTCACTTGAATTGAACTCAAAAGGTATCTCCCAAAAGAGTGAGAAAGCCATAAGTTTGTAATACTCTAGTTTTATTTGGTCTAGCCTCGTCTAAGCTATGAGGTAGGGGCCGGTTCGGGGCACGAGGGTGTGAGACGTTAGAGGACTTGCACTTGCGGGTCATGAAGTTTTCCGTGTTCGTGCTCGAGGTATGTGAGAATCGCGCGTCAAGGGTGAGCGAGTCTCATCCCTACTTTCTCTCTTTTCCCTTATATGTGTTTTTGCTTTCATTAATTGCACATTATTTTGTTATGTTGTAATTACTATGCATGCGATCCTTTTGCGGGTTTTGTTTTCGCGCGGTGTCGGACACCGCAAAACCCAAAAACGACCATCTTCCGAAGCCCAGGACCGCGTTAGAGTGATCAAACCGGTGATTAAGGGCTCGGTGAAGAAGAAGAAATCGAGGCAATGAACCGAATTTGTAATGACCTAAGGAGGAAAAGCTCGGATTGGGCCAAGCTAGAAAGATCCCAATCGAGGAGTCCAAGTTTGTGCCCGGTGGATTCCCTTGACCGAGCAAGAGAAAGTTCCCTCGCCTTCAGGCACGCACGGCCGGGCTGAGGAGAAAGGAAGATTAGCCGGAGGCACGCCCGGCCAGGCAGTCAGGCGCCTTGCCAGGTGCTTGGTTTTTAGAGTAATTAGGGAGCGTTTTGTCTTTGTTTTGCTTTAGGATTTCTTTGTTAGTATAAGTACGCTTTTGTTAAGTGAGATAATCACGTTTTTTTCATTAGTTAATTTTCCAAATTTTAGAGTTTAAGTTTTTTTAGCAATTTGCTCTTAAGATTCTTTGGTTTATGCAATTCATAATTTCCGTTTATTTTGGTGACGATTTATTTCCCTTTTATTTCTAGTTATTTTCACTAGTAGAAAAAATGAATTACGCAGAGCACTTTTCGCATCGGTTCTTGAAAACTTGTGGGAAAAGAACTGGGCGGGATTGGGGAAAATACTTTTCGCACCGGTTCCTAATAAACCGGTGCGAAATTATCTTTTTCGCATCAGTTCAAACTGGAGCGAATTACGAAATATTAAAAAAAAACAACGGTGGAAGGGATTTTGCACCGGTTCAGACCAAACCGGTGCTAAATACTGTTTTCGCACCGGTTCAAACCGGTGCCAAATTTTTTTAAAAAAACCGAGCTGCGTCTTTTCTTCTTCTTTATTTCTTTCTTTCCATGTTCTGTTTTAATTTCCCTCTCGTTTTCGCCTTCGTTCTCTTTCCTAAGTCTCGAATTTTCACCTTCTCCATTGAAGTGGTTGCCTTAGCTTTCTCACTCCATTGAAGCAGCACCTCCGCCTTCTCACTCCATTCAAGCAGAACCTCCGCCTCCATTGAATCGTGCTCTATATTCTCCATTGAAGCCGAATCTGAGATTTCTCACCTCCATTGAAGCAGCTTCGAGGTAATGTGGTCTTCTTAATCTATCGGAATCCTTCGCAATCTAGGGTTTTTCGTTAATTTGTTTTTCAATTTCATAATTCTATGGATAGTCTGCTTCTTCACGTTTGATTTTTGTTTTTTTTTTTTTTAATTTTTTTTATTGTTGGTTCACATTCATTCCCAGCTAACCATATGACCCTTGGGAACATCCTTAGGGATGAACTTTTCGGCTTCTTGCTGTAAACTCAACGATGGCCAAAAACACCATTGACAGCAAGCTAATACTCATATTCATACTCTGATGAATGTATAACTTTGCTGCTCATTTTCCTGCACTTGTTTAAGGATACTTGGAAGAACTTACCCTTCATTTTTTTATTTATTTATGCTTGGCTAAAACTTAAATAAAATAAAAGAAGTTTCTTTTTCTTGTTTTGTTTGTTGATTTGTTTTGGGTATGTGTGACTGATATGAGAGGAATGTGTGAGAGGGGACTATATATAATGTGTACCTTGAAAAGTGCCAGCTCCAAGGCATTTAATGTCTCACAAAGAGGACCCAAATAATGCTGTCTTAGTGAGAGGTGAGAGAGGCTGCTTTTTGAGCCATAGGTAAGGATGAAGTCATGAAAATGTTTTCTGATTAATTATTCCAAATCTAATGCAAGGGTATGTCAACTATCGTTGTTCAAGTGTCCATTATACGTTTGGTATAAAATCACATCCTATAAGCGAAGATACCTATTTGGTAAACTTTTATAGGCTTTGATACCAAATTCGAGATTGAATCTTGTTTGCACTCTTACCTTTATGATTCTTTTTACCAAATTCGAGATTGAATCTTGTTTGCACTCTTACCTTTATGCGTTATACTTTAGCAATGTATGTAGGTATTAATTACTTACTAACTTTTTTTTTTTTTTTTTTTTTTTTTTTTGTTTTTAATTTTTTATAGATTCATATGTGAATTGAAGCACAAGTTTAGCTGCTTGAAGACTACATATTGTAGATATAGTGGGAAGTTAGAAGAATACATCCATTGTACTTGCTATAGTGGTATGAATTATAAACTTTTCTTTATTCATTTAATGAAAGTTTTTTCATGCTATTACAACTTGTGTATTGTTTAATGATAAATAAATACAACAATATATAAATGCTTATTGCATCATCATATGCCTAGATACCCGTTCAAGGCTTTCTCATTAGGAGAAAGTCTTGAATAGTCCCCGGTTGGGATTGTTCTTGAACGTTTACTCTCACTTAGGTGGTGAATGTATGTCTTTTTTTTCGATTTTAAGGAACATCTTAGCTTATCATTTCCTCACCATGTTCTCTGGGTACATATGTGGGTAAGTAATTATCTACATCGTGTATTTAGAGAACTGGGGGAAAATGCTGCTGGATTTTCCTTAAAATTGGAAAGTCGACATACATTCACTAGTGAGAATACACGTTCAAGGATGGGTTAGGTTGGAACGATAAGGACCCTTTGGAAGCATATATGCATTTTTTTTACTATAAGAATATTATATGCATGGTGTGTGTTTGAATTTTATTTACATATATAATATATGTAGCAATTATACATTATTCGTAATATGTTGCTATGTTTAGAGACAATTTACTCAATGGAGAAGGATTAGATGTATGGTAGACGTGATACATTAGAGTTCTTTGATGGGGTTCAAGAGTTTTGCGAGAGGGCTTTATATTATCAGCGCAGAATGGGTGTCGATTGCCTCTATTGTCCTTGTGTTTATTGTAATAATGTGAAGGTGGTCAATAGTGTTGATATCATTAGAGATCATGTAGTTTGTCGTGGGTTTAGGCTTAAATACCATGTGTGGATTTGGCACAGTGAAGAAGGAGAGTACAGTGGGGATGTTGATGGGAATGATGTGCATGATAGAAGCAATGAGATTCGTGTGGACGAGGAATACAGGAATGATGAATATATTATTGATAATGGTGATGAGGATGGATCTGAGGATGATCAGGTGGATAAGGTCGAGGATGAAGCGGTGGATGAGATGATGTGTGGTATTGAAGGTGACGTGTTTGAGTCATTATCGGAGGCTTCTAAAAAGTCTTTGTATCCTGGGTGCAAAAAATACTCCAAACTATCAGTTGTGCTAGCACTGTTTAACATTAAGTCGAAGCATGGGTGGACGGACAATAGTTTTACTTCTTTGTTGACCGTGTTAAGTGAAATTCCTAAGTCTTAATATTATGCAAAGAAGCTCATGTGTCCATTTGGTTTGGAGTATAAGAAGATACATGCATGTTCTGATGATTGTATTCTTTATCGAAATGAATATGAACAATTGGAGGAGTGTCCACGATGTAAGTAGTCGCGCTACAAGCGCATGAGTTGTAATGATGGTACGAAAGGACCTCCTGCTAAGGGGTTGTGGTATCTTCCCATCATTCCAAGGTTTAAGCGTCTTTTCTCAACACCAAAAGACGCTAAAAACTTGAGGTGGCATGCAGAGGGAAGAAAGAAAAACAGAATGCTGAAGCATCCAGCCGACTCCCCGCAATGGAAGAACATTGATATGAAGTTTGGGGAATTTGGTGATGAAGTCAGAAATTTAAGGCTTGGGTTGTGCACGGACGGGATGAATCCATTTGGCACTCTTAGTACCCAACACAGCACATGGCCGGTACTTTTAGTGATCTACAATTTGCCTCCTTGGTTATGCATGAAACGTAAGTATGTAATGCTTTCACTACTAATAACGGGGCCAAGGCAACCTGGAATTTTATAGATGTTTATCTTGCGCCACTTGTTGACGATTTGAGAAAGATGTGGGACAAAGGGGTTTCCGTTTTTTATGCTCATAAGAATGAGATGTTCACAGTGCGTGCAACTCTTATGTGGACCGTTAATGATTTTCCTGCATATGGCAACTTGTCTGGGTACAAGAACAAAGGAAAAAAAAGCATGCCCCATTTGTATTGATGACACACCAAGCATGCGCCTTGATCATTCTCACAAAGAGGTGTACGTGAGGACCCGAAGGTTGCTCAGGCGCGATCACCCGTACCGTAGGCAGAAAAAGGCTTTTGATGGGAAAGCGGAAGAGGGGACTGCGCCTAGGCCATTGAATGGTGAGGAGGTTTGTGCTCGAGTTAAGGGTATACGAACAGTATTTGGGAAAACAGAAAAAGCTGCGAACTCAACTGTTCTCTTTAAAAAAGAATCAATCTTTTAGATGCTTCCGTACTGGAAATAACATGACGTTAGGCACTGTCTTGATGTAATGCATATAGAGAAGAATGTGTGTGATGCTCTTGTGGGAACGCTGTTAAATATTCAAGGCAAAACAAAGGATGGAAAGGGTGCACGGTTAGATTTGGAAAAGATGGGGGTTCGTCTAGAATTGTGGGCTCAGGAAAAGGTTAGAAAGGGAAATGAACAGGAAATGGGAGATGAAATGAGTTCGAAAAAAGGCGGGCCAACCTACAGGCAAATGGCGTCGTCAATATGCTGTTCACGTTGGCATTTGTGCGCGCAAAATCCCGATTACACTTGGTTGGCGGGAAGTATCTCCAGGCTTGATTGACACATTTTGGAATGATACAAGGGAAAGTGTTTTGTTTGCACATTTACACAATTATAAATACCTTCACTTTATTGTTATTTAAAAGGGGAAACTAATAATCGATTTTATTTGTGCTTGCAGAGTCTGTTTAATATTCCTAACGATGCCGCCAAGCGAAGGGTGTTTGAATCCTTACTAGCGGAAAGATTCAGAGGCTTCAAGACCACCTTAGTTCGTGGTTGGATCACAAAGACAGTTGTGAAAAAACCAAAGAAGAAGAATGGAGGTGGCAATGATGATGAAGTCATCGAGAAAGAGCAACTCCCATGGAAAAAATGGCCAAGTGTATCGAAGGATGATTGGGAAGCTTTCGTTCTTCAAAAAAGTAAAAAGGAAGCAATTGTAAGTTAAGTAAATCTGATGACAATTGTATAATATATTAACTCTTTTTGAAGTAATGATACTAACATTTCTAATTTATGTAGGAATTGAGGGAGCAAAATCCCAAAAATGCAAGGATGAAGCAATACACCCAACGTATGGGGAACAAGACATTTGGTGAATGGAGGGAAACGTGGGTCAACGAAGGAGTATACCCCACTTCTCTTCTAGGGTCCTCCAAAGAACCCTCTGATTCCACGATCACTACGCTGGTGAGTCGTGCTGGTGATTTCTTCTGTTCTCTGCATGCGCGAGACAAGGAAATCGGAAAATGGGTCATCAAGGCTCCGGAAACCAAACAAATGGAAGATAAGCTCGTAAGCAACTATGAACTTGTGAACTTTATGAAGCTTTTGCATGGATATCACTTATGGTTTGCTATGGTCTTGCTTGTTGTCCTGTCTGCTGAGTGAAGCTGTGTGTTGGTTTGGATGCTGTTGGTTTCTGTTCTGTTGCGTTTAGCTGTCTTGTTTGTGTTGGTGTTTGGCTATTATTGCCTTTTTTACCCACAAAAAAAAAACTATATTCACGTTGCCTTTTTTTTTTGCTACAGATTGAACACACTGAAGAACTGGTTGAAGGCAAGCTCGTCCCAAGTGTAGAAAAAGACCCTTTCACCTTGGCTTTGGGAAATCCCTACCATCCAGGACGGGTAGTAGGTGCGGGAGGGACATTGCTAGGATGGGAAAAGGTGATGGGTCCAGAAATACCAAATCAGGAAGATCCCAAGCAAGTGTTAACTCACCTCATGACTTGGTTTCCACGGTGGCATCAATTAAGGAACAAGTGCGCAACGAGCTCGTAGGTGAATTCAATGCTTGGGCGAAGCAAATGAACTTACCGAGCTTGCCGTTCCCCTCGACTACACCAGACGACTCATGTAGTCACCCAAAAGGACAAATAGAAGATGAAATACATGGAGACGATGATATACATGAGGTAGTTTCAAATCTATTAGTTTTGGCATATTGAGTTACGTGGGATCTAAGGCGGCAGTAATTAATTTCCTGTTGCAGGGTGGTACTCCTACACATGCGGACTCGAGGGAGCTCGATAATCCAACACCTCATCATTTTCCAGATTTACAGGTGATTTTGTTTAGTTCTAGCTTAGTGAATATGGGTACATTATCAATTATGTAGGAAAAGACCCCTTGTGATATGTTTGGTTTTAATAAGTGATCTTTCAAATTGGTGTAGGAAGAGACCCGTTGTGCACTTCTACACCCAGGCGAATCTGGAGCTTTGCATGTGGTTGCATATGGTAGTGCACAACCGGCCGAATAAGGTACTTTCCATTTGCGACCGCTTAGGCCACAACATTACTCGGTCGGGATCAAAATTGTGATTGTCGGGTTCGAGGATATCCTAATACCAGTGCCCATAGAGGAGGATGAGTTTACTATACTTTGGGCAGCAAAAGGTTTCTTTGTGCAGTGGCCATGTGCTTGGGTAAGGTTGATGAACCAGGTAATTAAGATTTTGGGTTCACTCTTTACTCTATGCCCGGTTGTCTTCACAAGAGTTAGATGGATTTCTTTTCTAACCAATTGCGTGATTTGTTTTATCAGATTTCGAAAAAAAGCAAAACTTCAAAGAGGAGGGTGGAGCAGCATAAAAGCATTGATCAACCGGTGCCAAAGAAGAGGAGTGAACAACGGTCGGAGAGTGAAAAAGGGTCGATGAAGAACTCTTCGAGAGGTTCATCTATGCAAGCTACTCCACTTCTTGCTGACACGGTCCTTCGCTCTCTAAAGATTTAACTTTTCTACACAACCGTGTTAGTATGTTGCCTAGTGACACTCCCATTCAAGTTGCACTACCTAAGGCAATGTTCCACTTTGATGAGGATGCAGTTGCATGGCTTAGCAAAGAAGATGTGAAGGAATTTCTAAGTGGTTCAATGCTTAACATTTCCCTCATTCAAACATTCATGAGGTAATTCAATGCCGCTTAAATTATGTTATTCAGATTAGTGGTGATTGTCGTTTATTTTTCCATTAATATTCTATTATCATGCATGCAGAGCACTACAGGAGCACTTACTTGAGATTGAGTCTCCGTGTCAAGTAGGGTGGTTATGCCCCGAGAAGATCTCCACTACTAGAATCTTAGGCAACTACCCTGACGTGTTGTACTATGTTGAACGGGGTATTAAGGAATCAGTGCGTGCTGGAGACAAGTTCATATTCGCCCCATGTTTTGAGGAGTACATCTCACCATATCAAATTCATTTGTTTCCCCTAATTATATGTTGTACACGGCTAATTATTGATTTGTTTGTGTATTGTGAATTTATGTAGTTTGCATTGGACCCTGCTGGTGATTTGTGTTTCCAGTAACACAATATTCCTTTTTTATTCAGCTCGATTGCCTCATCCAAGAAAGCTCCTCGTGAAGTCTATACTGCGAAAGTAAATAAAGCTACCTAGTGTTGATTATCATTACCTAACTCATTTATTAGTCATACTAATCAAGTTTGAACTTACTTTTCTATAGTGTTATGAAGAAGATAAATTGTCGAGCTCCTCAAGGTCCCACATGGAAATCACCGATGGTAATGCTACATGATATTGTGATTTTCGTAATAAACAATGCGTAAGATGTTGCTAATTTGCTATGCATGTTTGATTCATGTACTTTGTTCCTATGCTAGTGCGCACAACAAGATAACGGAGTTGATTGTGCACTATACGTGATGAGATTCAGGTTCGACATACTGAGTCGTTGTACAGACACACTACAGCTTGATGAGGTATGCCATTAACTTAGTTAATTTTCTCTTTTAGTGTGATTTGACAAGAAATGTAGGATATAGGAATCCTATTAGTCATGTAGGCCTTATTTGGTGCATTTTGAATGAAAATGCGTCCTAAAACATTTGAATTGCTCTTTAATGTAATTTCAAGCCTTAGCCGCCTAAAATAGGTAATAATGACATGTTAAGAGCAAGAATAAGTTGATTTGATAAGAAATGTAGACAATAGGCATCCTAGTAGTCATATAGGCCTTATTTGCCATTTTGGATGAAATTGCGTCCTAAAACACTTGAATTGCTCTTCTAATGTGATTTCAAAGCTTAGCCGCTTATAATTAGGTAATAATGACATGTTAAAAGTAAGAATGAGTTGACTTGATAAGAAATGTAGAAAATAGGCATCCTAGTAGTCATATAGGCCTTATTTGGGATTTTGGATGAAATTGCGTCCTTAAACACTTGAATTGCTCTTTTAATGTGATTTCAAGCCTTTGCCGCCTATAAATAGGTAATAATGATATGTTAAGAGCAACAATGAGTTGACTTCATAAGAAATGTAGAAAATAGACATCCTAGTAGTCATATAGGCCTTATTTGGGCCATTTTGGATGAAATTGCGTTCTAAAACACTTGAATTGCTTTTCTAATGTGATTTCAAGGCTTAACTGCCTATAACTAGGTAATAATGACATTTTAAGAGCAAGAATGAGTTGACTTGATAAGAAATATAGAAAATAGGCATCCTAGTAGTCATACAGGCCTTATTTGAGCCATTTTGGATGAAATTGCGTCCTAAAACACTTGAATTGCTCTTCTAATGTGATTTCAAGGCTTATCCGCCTATAACTAGATAATAATGACATGTTAAGAGCAAGAATGAGCTGATTTGATAAGAAATGTAGAAAATAGGCATCCTAGTAGTCATATAGGCCTTAATTGGGCCATTTTGAATGAAATTACGTCCTAAAACACTTCAATTGCTATTTTAACGTGATTTCAAGCCTTAGCCGCCTATAAATAGGTAATAATAAAATGTTAAGAGCAAGAATGAGCTGATTTGATAAGAAATGTAGAAAATAGGCATCCTAGTACTCATATAGGCCTTATTTGGGCCATTTTAGATGAAATTGCGTCCTAAAACACTTGAATTGCTCTTCTAATGTAATTCAAGGCTAAGCCGCCTATAACTAGGTAATAATGACATGTTAAGAGTAAGAATGAGTTGATTTGATAAGAAATGTAGAAAATAGGCATCCTAGTAGTCATATAGGCCTTATTTGGGATTTTGGATGAAATTGCGTCCTAAAACACTTGAATTGCTCTTTTAATGTGATTTCAAGCCTTAGCCGCCTATAATTAGGTAATATTGACATGTTAAGAGCAAGAATGAGTTGACGTGATAAGAAATGTAGAAAATAGGCATCCTAGCAGTCATATAGGCCTTATTTGAGCCATTTTGAATGAAATTGCGTCCTAAACCACTTGAATTGCTCTTCTAATGTGATTTCAAGGCTTAGCCACTTATAAATAGGTAATAATGACATGTTAAGAGCAAGAATGAGTTTACTTGATAAGAAATATAGAAAATAGGCATCCTATTAGTCATAGGCCTTATTTGGGATTTTGGATGGAATTAGTCCTAAAAGACTTGAATTACTCTTTTAATGTGATTTCAAGCCTTTTCCGCCTGTAACTAGGTAATAATGACATATTAAGAGCAAGAATGAGCTGATTTGATAAGAAATTTAGAAAATAGGCAAAGTCGTAGTCATATAGGCCTTATTTGTGCCATTTTGGATCAAATTGCGTCCTACAACCCTTCAACTGCTCTTTTCATTTGATTTCAAGGCTTATCCGCCTATAAATAGGTAGTAATGACATGTTAAGATTAAGAATGAGTTGACTTGATAAGAAATGTAGGAAATAGGCATCTTAGTAGTCATATATGCCTTATTTGGGATTTTGGATGAAATAGCGTCCTAAAACACTTAAATTGCTCTTTTAATGTGATTTCAAGCCTTAGCCGCCTATAACTAGGTAATAATGACATGTTAAGAGCAAAAATGAATTGACTTGATAAGAAACGTAGAAATTGTCATCCTAGTAGTCATATAGGCCTTATTTGGGCCATTTTGGATGAAATTGCGTCCTAAAACACTTGAATTGCTCTTCTAATGTGATTTCAAGGCTTAGCCGCCTATAACTAGGTAATAATGAAATTTTAAGAGTAAGAATGAGTTGACTTGATAAGAAATATAGAAAATAGGCATCCTAGTAGTCATATAGGCCTTATCTGGGATTTTTGATGAAATTGCGTCCTAAAACACTTCAATTGCACTTTTAATATGATTTCAAGCCATAGCCGCCTATAACTAGGTAATAATGACATAATAAGAGCAAGAATGAGCTGATTTGATAAGAAATGTAGAAAATAGGCAAAGTCGTAGTCAATAGGCCTTATTTGTGCCATTTTGGATCAAATTGCGTCCTAAAACACTTGAATTGCTCTTCTAATGTGATTTCAAGGCTTATCCGCCTATAACTAGATAATAATGACATGTTAAGAGCAAGAATGAACTGATTTGATAAGAAATGTAGAAAATAGGCATCCTAGTAGTCATATAGGCCTTAATTGGGCCATTTTGAATGAAATTACGTCCTAAAACACTTCAATTGCTATTTTAACGTGATTTCAAGCCTTAGCCGCCTATAAATAGGTAATAATGAAATGTTAAGAGCAAGAATGAGCTGATTTGATAAGAAATGTAGAAAATAGGCATCCTAGTACTCATATAGGCCTTATTTGGGCCATTTTAGATGAAATTGCGTCCTAAAACACTTGAATTGCTCTTCTAATGTAATTCAAGGCTAAGCCGCCTATAACTAGGTAATAATGACATGTTAAGAGTAAGAATGAGTTGATTTGATAAGAAATGTAGAAAATAGGCATCCTAGTAGTCATATAGGCCTTATTTGGGATTTTGGATGAAATTGCGTCCTAAAACACTTGAATTGCTCTTTTAATGTGATTTCAAGCCTTAGCCGCCTATAATTAGGTAATATTGACATGTTAAGAGCAAGAATGAGTTGACGTGATAAGAAATGTAGAAAATAGGCATCCTAGTAGTCATATAGGCCTTATTTGAGCCATTTTGAATGAAATTGCGTCCTAAACCACTTGAATTGCTCTTCTAATGTGATTTCAAGGCTTAGCCACTTATAAATAGGTAATAATGACATGTTAAGAGCAAGAATGAGTTTACTTGATAAGAAATATAGAAAATAGGCATCCTATTAGTCATATAGGCCTTATTTGGGATTTTGGATGGAATTAGTCCTAAAAGACTTGAATTACTCTTTTAATGTGATTTCAAGCCTTTTCCGCCTGTAACTAGGTAATAATGACATATTAAGAGCAAGAATGAGCTGATTTGATAAGAAATTTAGAAAATAGGCAAAGTCGTAGTCATATAGGCCTTATTTGTGCCATTTTGGATCAAATTGCGTCCTACAACCCTTCAACTGCTCTTTTCATTTGATTTCAAGGCTTATCCGCCTATAAATAGGTAGTAATGACATGTTAAGATTAAGAATGAGTTGACTTGATAAGAAATGTAGGAAATAGGCATCTTAGTAGTCATATATGCCTTATTTGGGATTTTGGATGAAATAGCGTCCTAAAACACTTAAATTGCTCTTTTAATGTGATTTCAAGCCTTAGCCGCCTATAACTAGGTAATAATGACATGTTAAGAGCAAAAATGAATTGACTTGATAAGAAACGTAGAAATTGTCATCCTAGTAGTCATATAGGCCTTATTTGGGCCATTTTGGATGAAATTGCGTCCTAAAACACTTGAATTGCTCTTCTAATGTGATTTCAAGGCTTAGCCGCCTATAACTAGGTAATAATGAAATTTTAAGAGTAAGAATGAGTTGACTTGATAAGAAATATAGAAAATAGGCATCCTAGTAGTCATATAGGCCTTATCTGGGATTTTTGATGAAATTGCGTCCTAAAACACTTCAATTGCACTTTTAATATGATTTCAAGCCATAGCCGCCTATAACTAGGTAATAATGACATAATAAGAGCAAGAATGAGCTGATTTGATAAGAAATGTAGAAAATAGGCAAAGTCGTAGTCAATAGGCCTTATTTGTGCCATTTTGGATCAAATTGCGTCCTACAACCCTTCAATTGCTCTTTTCATGTGATTTCAAGGCTTAGCCGCCTATAACTAGGTAGTAATGACATGTTTAGAGTAAGAATGAGTTGACTTGATAAGAAATGTAGAAAATAGGCATCCTAGTAGTCATATAGGCCTTATTTGGGATTTTGGATTAAGTAGCATCCTAAAACACTTGAATTGCTCTTTTAATATGATTTCAAGCCTTAGCCGCCTATAACTAGATAATAATAACATGTTAAGAGCAAGAATGAATTGACTTGATAAGAAATGTAGAAAATAGGCATCCTAGTAGTCATATAGGCCTTATTTGGGCCATTTTGGATGAAATTGCGTCCTAAAACACTTGAATTGCTCTTCTAATATGATTTCAAGGCTTATACACCTATAACTAGGTAATAATGACATGTTAAGAGCAAAAATGAGTTGACTTGATAAGAAATAAAGAAAATAGGCATCCTAGTAGTCATATAAGCCTTATTTGGGATTTTGGATGAAATTGCGTCCTAAAACACTTGAATTGCTCTTTTAATGTGATTTGAAGCCTTATCCGCCTATAACTAGGTAATAATGACATGTTAAGAGCAAGAATGAGCTGATTTGATAAGAAATGTAAAAATAGGCAAAGGTAGTCATATAGGCCTTATTTGTGCCATTTTGGATCAAATTGCGTCCTACAACCCTTCAATTGCTCTTTTCATGTGATTTCAAGCCTTAGCCGCCTATAACTAAGTAATATTGACATGTTATGAGAAAGAATGAGTTGATTTGACAAGAAATGTAGAAAATAGCTGAAGTAGTAGTCATATAGGCCTACGTAATAAATTTTTGCCTAACTTAAATTGTAATTGTTTTTTTACATACATAACCTAAGTAATTAATTCTAACATAATTTTTGTTTTTCCAAGTTTTGCAAGGTACAGAAAGGAGGTCCATTGACGAGCAAGGAACTTAATGAAGTTCGAGATATGTTGGCGTCTTTCATCACATTTAATTTATTTTGAACTTGTTAACTACATTAATAATTAGTATTGTTTGTAAATATGACACGTTGTTCTTCTATAAGGAGTTGTAAATATATATGACACTTCATTGTATTGCATTTGGGATTATTAATTCATATCTATGTATTGTTGTTATTATTTCAATTTACAAATTATTATATTATTATTGTTATTATTATTATTAATAATATTATAATAATAATAATTATTATTATTATTATTATTATTATTGTTATTATAATATATATTGATGGTAGAATTAATGAAGGATGTGCAGGTTTGTATTATTATTATTAGTATTAATATAATTATTTATAGCCAATTTTTTTTAAAAAAAAAGGGTTTTCGCACCGGTTCACAGACAGAACCGGTGCTAAAAGTATTTAATATTTAAGGTGCGCAGGACTTTTAGCACCGGTTCTAAGCAAAAACCGGTACGAAAAGTGTAGTTTTTGGCACCGGTTCTCACCGGTGCGAAATGTATGGCGTTTTAGCACCCCCCAAATAAGGACCGGTTCAAAACCGGTGCGAAATGGGGGGTTTGAACCGGTGCGTATTACGTGTTTTCGCCTAGTGTTTATTTCTTTGATTAATTATGTCTTGTTTAAGGTGTTTTTCTTAGTTTAGATTTAATTATGTGTGAGTTGTTTATTTCTACGGTTCCTGGGGATCCATAAATAATATGAAGAAATGATTTATCATTGTTGATTGTTAATGCTTAGATTAATTTCCTATTGACTGATTTAATGCTATGCAATTAGATTTGGCCAGGCTTAATTGTATGAATTATGCAATATTGATTCGAGATTACACAGATGAGAATTGATGTTTAGGCTTAGTTTCAATTGGCAGGTTAATTTATAAATGGTTAAGTCAAGATTAGAGAGATGCGATTTAATACCGCTAGATTATTCTGTGATTGTAATATGTAGCGAAAGCCCTTTATGATCTGGTTAATTTATGCATTGATAATTGATTGTTGTCTTTCATCCCAGAGTATTATTTATTGGTGAACGTATACCCTAGGCTTTGATGTATTGTTATTCTTATAATTCTTAATCGCGTTAGTTTATTTATTCCCTTTAGTTTGTACTTAATAATTTTGATTATATTAATTTATTAGGAATAGAAGAACATTGTTTCCCTGTGGATTCGACCCTACTTCCCTATCTATTAGTGGTTATAGGAATTAATTTTGATTAGTTGATATGACTTTGCCCTGCAAAAATTTGGCGTCGTTGCCAGGGAAACAATTTTATTTTTATTTCTGATTATTTTTGTAGTCTAGATTATTTTCTTTCGTCTCAGAGAACATATGTTCTTTGGGACAATTTCTCATATTTGTTGTTTAGTTCTTTGTTTATGCCCAAGGGTTCTAGATCAGGTTATATTTTCCTTTTAGAATTTGATTGATTTGTACCGATAATCCGTGGTATTCGAGACAAAATCCAATAAACAATTCGTGCATTGCACTGGCACAAAACTAGTTATATGAAAACACAAACTATATACACCACATATCCTCCTTTCCATCATCTTATTATTTGTTTTGTAATTTTTTCATGAAAAAACTTTTACAATTCTTCTTGTCTTAACACACTATCTTTCCCATTCAACTGCAACATTTAAATCCCTTCAACATTCTTCAGCAATTTTATCTACCTATTCTATTCACAGACAAGTAATTCTTTTCTCCCCTTCTCCGTAACTTTCATTGAATTACTTGATAGATTTTCAACTACGCATGCAATGATTACAATATTTTTTTTCTAAAACATTCAGTGAGATTCCAAGGGACAAAAAATTGTTAACGTTTTTTCTTTTCCAATTTTCTACTACATACTCGGGCAGCTAACGCGCGCGATGCACGCGCCATAGCTAGCCATATCTAGAATCTCTTTCGGTTTAGTCTTGCATCACAAATTTAGTTATTATTGGTAGCATTAATGAGATAAAATATATAAACAAATATATTTAAGGGTTAAATGTCCCCACATTACTTTTAAGAGTTAAAAAAAGAGGTAATTATCATTAATGAGGACAAATAAGTAATAAACATTTTAGATGGTATAATTGTCCAAACATCATTTATTTAAAAAAACTTGTACATATTAATGAGGGCATATATATAAATACACATTTTGAAGGGTATAATTGGTATAACACTATTTATAAGAGTAATCTTGTACTTTTTATAAGGTAGGGATAGGGATAACCCGTGCATGACATGAGCCAAAATGCTAGTTTATATCCATATAACATAGTATATTCGTTAGCAAAATAATTTCACTATACAATTATCTGTAAATTAAAAATTAAAATAAAATGAGTATGACCAAAGAAATAAATAAATGATAATAATATAGATATCTTGGTAATAACGTTATCTGTATATGTAATATATATTACCTTATTCAAAGTAATCATTTTTGAATAATACGAAAAACCTAACAAAAGGTACAAAATATAAGAATATTTTAACTAAACATGTTCTCATATGATATTAATTAGGGGAGTCAATTTGGGTAAACAGTTCGATTTTGGGTTGGGCTTATTGGTTTTGGGTTATAACGGGTCAGTTTTATAATGGGTTGAAATGATTAGCAGGTCGGTTTTGAAAATTATCGGGTCAGTTTGGTTTGGGTTATTTTATTGCGGTTTCTATTCGGGTCGGGTCCTAATCGGGTCAGGTTGTAATCGGTTCGGGTCATAATTAGTTTGGGTTGAACCGGGTCGGTTTAAAAATGAGTATAGCAAATTTAAAGCGGGTTTCGGTTCAAAACGATTTGGGTCCTAATCGGGTCGGGTTGTAATCAGTTCGAGTCATCATCAGTTTGAGTTAAAGTGGGTCGGTTTGAAAATGGGTTTCGATTCAATACAGATCGCATGAAATCAAGTCAGGTCATTATCGGATTAGGTCATAATCTGTTTGGATTGAACTAGGTCAGTTTGAAAATGGGTTTAATGATGAGTTGCATTTTATGGCACTCATATGGTAGTATTTTAGGGTGTTTTTTCTTTCTTTTTATAGCTTTCTTTCCTATTACTTGCTTAGTTTTGTTCATTTGTTCCTTCGTTCCTTTATTCTTGCTTATTTCGTGTTTTTGTTCATTTTTGTAGATTTTCTCGTGCTTTCTCTTTTATTTGTTGTTCTTTGTTTGTTTGTAGGACTAAGGTGAAGCTCGAGACCCATCGTGATGATTTTCCATGGTGGAAGAGGCTTTTTGATGCATGTTTGAAGCTTATGGATACTCACAAAGCAAGAGATGGCTTACTCCAAGACTTGGTGGTTGCGCTCTCATGATGCGCTCTCATAAATTTCCAGTATTGAACCCACCATAAAGTCCATTTTGAATCTTCCATGCCTAGTGACTATTATGAGGGTCGCATCATTCACACCATGGACGCACCGAAGGAGTGCCCTGCTCTAGGCAGCGCGGGCGCGCAGGATTTCTTCGCGGGCGTGCCACCTGTAGTCTATGTTCCATACCCAGATTATCGCGGGCACACCGGATGATGAGAGGGCGCGCTCTACTAGTTTGCCTTATCTTCCTCCTAGTTAGTTATACTATAAATAGTTTTTTTCTTCTTATTTCTCATTAAGTAGTTTTTCAATGTAATTTTGAGGTTAATTAGAAAGATAAAGCAGAGAGAGAATTTGTTGATTACAACTTTAATCTTCATCTCAATTCAATTCAAGCACAATTTCATTTTGATCATCAAGTTTATGAGAGTTGTCTACTTCTTACTTTCAATTCCTTGCACTTTAATATTGTTGTTGATGTAATTTGAAGTTTACTTTGATTGTTTGATTTAGATTAGTTTGATTGATTTAGTTTTGATTTCAAGTGCAATTATGATGATGTTGATGATGATTAGCTTAGCTTACTTCCTTTAATTAAATATTCTTAGTGAGTAGTTTGTTTAGCTAGGGTGAAGGGGAAGCATGCATGATTGATATATTATTTTTAATTTGGGGATTTTTATTGATTTATTGTTGTAATTAAATTGATTGATGGATTTGTGCATGTATTTTGGCTTGATAGGAGTAGCTAACCTAGATTGCCATGCTAGATTGCATTGTTGATCCTAATGACATGACCACTTGATTTAGGATTATCAATTACCAATTGGTTTGAATTGTGATTCTACTAGTTTGTCATTCATAGTGGAAAGCTAGCTTGACAATTAAATGATAGCCCTTTGAACTCTTTGATTGCATTTGCCATTAGTCCTTGTAATGCTCTTTTGATTCAATTTCCCCAAAATTAGCTTTGTCTATCACGATTGTATGCGGAGCCTAATCCCTAGCGTTTTTAGTAGTTGATATATTCTTGAATTCTTGTTGTTTGTTAGCTAGTTTGACCACAATCCTTCTCCCCTTACTTTGAAACAGCTTAGCTTTAAGACTTTGGTGATATGCAACCCATTCTCCGTGGACCGACCCAAACTTGCCCAAATACTAGGTTTGACTTTGGATTTATAAATTTTTTTGGCTTAGGTGAGCTAGTCCAACGCCATTCCCCAGCAACGACGCCATTTTCACAAGGGAAAAGTAGGTCATTGACTAATCCTCCCTAAGGTCAAACAAATTCTATAATCACTTAACAAACCTAAATACAAGTATAGACGTAAGTCAAGGGTCGAACCACTAGGAACGGTTATGCTCAAGTGCTTTCAAATTATGCCTAAGCTAGGTCGAAGTCAAAGGTATGGATAAGGAGGTAACTAACACTAGCTAACTACAAGAGCTAAGCAAACAAACCAAATACTATGGAATGGGGATCCACATGCATTCATGATAATCAAGCTAATTAGCAATCCAAGCAATGTAATGACAAATAGTAGGAGCAATTAGAAGCATTCAATTAATCATCCTCATATTCTCTAACCTAGATCCCTCTAGTGTTAAACAATAAGAAGAAACATAATAAAAAATATGTACTAATTATGATCAAACCAATATTAAGTGGTCATGTCAATCAATTCAATCATACAATCAAGTTAAGCATCATGGTTAGTTATTCCAATCAAACTAAATAACATGCAAACCTCTATCAATCAATTTAATTACAACACAAGAACTACTCAAATTCTCAATTCAATCTTAACAATCAATCATTCAAGCTTCACCCAAACCCTAGCAAGCAACTACTCACTAACAATCATCATCAAGTCAAACAAGCAAGTAAATGAAATCAAGAATCAATCAAACATCAACAACAACTAATCTAATCAAGAATTAAGCAACAAAACTAAATCAAACAAACATGAAATTAAAGAAAGAAATAACAAGAGATAGAGTAAGAAATGCTCATTGATAATTGAGAATATCTTCAATACAATTGTCACCCTTGCATCTTCAATCTCTCAAATCACCATCGAAATCCATCGCTTTCTCTCTCTAAAACTACTCCTAAAACTAAGCCTAAAACTAGAGAGAGAAGCTCTCAACCTGAGCTAAAATATGAGGAAAAATATATGTGAAAACTTACAACAAAAATTGGGTTTAAAGAGTATTTACATGAGACGGAAAACGAGCTTGAAATAACCCGAGAAATAGGGCCACAGCACAGGTGGGCTGCGCATTTGCGCCCGTCTAAGGTTTCTTCGAAGTTTCGCAGCTCCGTGCGCTCGCAAATGGATTCTCGTGTGTGCACGCAATATCTTCGTGATAGTCACCAAGCATGGAAGATTCAAATTAAATGGAGCTTTGATATGGATTTTAATGGTTATAACCTTCGGTTTGGGATCTTGAGTCTCGGTTAAGAAACACTAAGTAACACAAGCTTAAAACCTAAACTAGGCCAAGAATTGATCGATGGATAATAGGTCGTTACTACTACCTAGATCAAATATACAGTTTTTATCTCCTAACCTAGCTCTATCAATTTTAATTTAGATAGTGGCAAGTTAGGGTCGAATCCCAAGGAAACGGGGTTATTGCACAATCAATGCGAAATCTAGGATATATTGCAAGTGACAAAAAGGGTATTATGGTTTTTTTTAAGAGTTCTATGATCAAACTATCTACCAAAAGGGACTAAATTAAACCAACATTAAGAAGATTAAACTAGACACTCTAAAATGAAGATGAAGAACAAGATTATAGAGATAATAATGGCAAAAAGCACTAGGGAGAGGGGGTTCCAATCATGACCACAAGACACTAAGGAAAATCAATAAGGAAATATACCAAGGAGTTCAAACTCTACTCAAAGCCATTCATTCTCACACAACTACTCAAAGCAAGTCGATGAAGTCAATCAACCCTAAACTAGATCATTCTCATGCATCTAATCTAGGACTAAAACATTGGGGTTATAGGTGCACACAATAACTCCAAGCATATTTAAGCACACATCATCAACCCAAGGTAAAATCCAATCAATAATTAGTAGGAACTCAAATAAACATGATTTTCACCCCCTTCCCTAGCTAAAAATCTAAGCTAGAGAAAGGGGAATAGCCATGACAACTAAACCTAACATGTATTCAATCCTAATACAACCTAGCATGATTCTAAGTCAAAGAGAAATCAATGAAACCAATAAAGCATGGAAATTTATGGAAGAAAGCATAAATAAGAGCAATAGAACTAATAAAACTAAAACTAGAGAATAAGGAGGAAAGATCACTATTATAAATGTTGAAAGATTACCCAATCATCAAGTAGTTGCAACCATCTAGAAGAAAGCTTGAATATTTGATTACAAAGATTAAATCTTGAAGACTAAGTGTTTTCTCTCTCTAAAAGACATGAATTTTCTCTCTCTACAAAGTGTTTTGATGCCAATGGAATAGTTGATGATTGAAAACTCAAGCTCAAGACTATTTATAGTCTTCTACTATAATGAGGAAAATGGGCAAGGGAGAGGGCTCTCCGAACAGGCTGCCGCGCCTTCTCCAAGCTTGGTAAGAAGTTCACCAGACCCAGATCGCCGCGCCCGCGGCCATCAACGCCGCGCCCGCGGCTGGCCATCTCCCAGCCATCTCCAGAATCTTCCTCATAGCTCAGTAACCCCCTGTCCGCGCCCACGGCTGTGAGGCCCGCGCCCGCAGCTAGCTGGAGCAGCTTGCCCTCTCCTTTGCAGCATCTCCTCTTCCCTTGACGAGCCTCCTTAGCAACTCCACTCCTTCTAGCAATCCAAAATTCTCCCATGAGTGCTAGGAGCTATCAAAACACACAAATAGAAGGTAAAAAGTAGAAGAAAAGATAAAAGGAAACGGAAAACACGAGAGGGACCTAAAGTAACTAAAATAGGAGTAAAAATGGTAAGAAAAGGTGCAAACAAGTGACAATCGGGGGAATTCACTAGTGAAAGAGGTTGAGATGGTGGCATAAATGCCACTCATCAAGAATACACAAGCACAAGCTTACGTAAAACTTTATAAATTTCAAATCAAATAATCTCTGAATTTTATTAATGAAAATAAACATATTTATAAGGCATACATGCCATGCCAACTAGGATTTTAAAAGATAAAATAATCCTAAAGTAATTTATTCCTAAAGTGAAAATCTTAATTATATCTTATTAAAAGATAAAAATGACGCCACTCAATCTCACGGTTAATAGACGACTCAATCAAAATTAAAGAAACTAATTAAAATCGTAATCATGATGCCTTTGATCCTCATCAAGCTTATAGTGGGTTCAACACCATCGTTCATGAGAGCGCGGCTTGAGAGCGCAAGAGCTAGAACTTGGAGTATGTCGTTTCATACTTCTTCAGCTTTCCAAAAGCAATAAGCTTGCACCAAAGGCATCTTCCAACTTGGTGAGGCACCAATATCAAGATTCGAACCTCATAGAGTACCTACAACCACGAAAATAGAACAAATAAAGGAGAAAACACAAAAATAACCACAAAAGTGAACAAAAACACAAAATAAGCAAGAATAAAGAAACTAATGCACAAATAAACAAAACCAAGCATTTATTAAGAAAGAAAGCTATAAAAGAAGGTAAAAACAACCTAAAAAGTCATCAAATGAGTACCATAAATGAAACTCATCATTTAACCAGTTTAAAGCACGTTTTAGTTCAAATCATATTGGGTTTAAATCCAGTTGGATCATTATCGAGTCGGGTTAATCAGATAATGGGTAGGAATGGGTTAGGTTACAATTGAGTTAAGTCTTAAATAAGTTGGGTTTATCGAGTAATAGGTTGAAACGGATCATATCATATATATATTGGGTTACGGGTTGTAAATGACTCAGTTATAACGGGTTACGGGTTGCAAACGGTTCGGTATCAATGGGTTACGGGTTGTAAACGATTTGGTCTCAACGGGTTAAGGGTTGAAAACGGTTTGGTCACAACGGGTTTCGGGTTATAAACAGTTCAATCACAACGGGTTACGGGTTGGAACGCTTTGAGTTTATCGGATTTTTACCAGGTTTAGATAGTTTCGACTTAAAATGGGTTGAGTAACTATCGGGTTCTGACGTAATCAATTCTATGAGTTAATTATGGAGTCATGTTGAATTTACCCAACAAGTTTTCGAGTGAACCCTATTATAAGTGGTGACTCATTTAAAGTATAATCAAAGTGGACCTATACAAAACTAAATAGTCCAAATTAAGTTGTCGTACTAAAAATATGCTTAACTCCCTCGCAAGAAGGGTGGATTGCAAAAATCAAGTTACGCATGTACGTTTTTACACCATGTTTAAACAGAGGTAGAGTTGCAAAAACTAAGTTCCACAATATCATTAGCACAAATACCCACACAACATTAGAGAAACGTCAATGCCAAATATGTTGTTTCAAAGTGCAATCAAACACTAGTTTAGAAAAAACGTAAGATATATAAGGGGATGTAGTACAAGAGTTAATTTTTTGGTGTTAAGAGAGCCATAAGGGCATGTGATGATTGAGTATCGATCTCAGGATCACCTTGAATCGGGACCTGAGCTATCCCTCACTCTATATAGTACAAGAGTTATTAAAGAGTAGTATATTCATAGCGTGGAAAAAAACATGAAAGGGCCCCTATTAGATCTTTGATAACACATCTTCTAAAATCCATAGTTTTTTTAGGATGCATAGCAAAATTCTTCATTTGAAATAATGCATCTTCAAAGCATTTAGACACAAGAATTTATATGTTAGCTATTCCCACATAGCTCATCATGTGCATAATATCGCCTAATAATCCAATTCAGTCTTATATTAAAATCAATTTTAAGGTCATTATAACAAAGAAATTAAAAGTGGTGTGTGTATTAAAGCACAATAATACAAAATTATACATATAAAAGAAAGCATAGTAGCAAAATAGTGTGAAATGTTAATAACTTAAAGATATACATCATACCAATCTTAAGATTCACATAATAACATTTTTATTTCACATATCCCCTGGCCTATACATTATTATTAGTTACCGTTAGCCTTAAAACTCAATATCTTTCCAACAAAATATATAAAGAAATTGTGCTCTACCTCCTTTCCCCTCAATATTTGCTTCACTTTAATTATTCCAATACTCAGAATCACTACAACATAAACGAGCAAAAGCAACGGTCAAATGCAACGGTTAAAGCTAATGCAACGGTCTGATGCAACGGTGATAACTAATGCAATGGTTCAATGCAACGAATAAGGCTAATGCTTTGTAAGCTATTGCAACGGTCCTAACATAACCATTGCATCAGCCTATCAAATGCAACGGTATTTTTGGCTATTGCAACGGTCAAAAAATGACCGTCGCATTAGGTGTTAAAATGTGAAAATGCAAAAATGCGCCTTGTTTCCCGTTTCCAATATTTTCCGAAAATTTGAAATCCACTAGTAGAAAAAATGACAAAGGCACCCCACCTTTGGCACCGGTTTTTTCAAAACTGGTGGTTAAAAAAACGGGCGGGATTGAAATACAAGCTTTTGGCACCGGTTCCAGCCAAATCGGTGGCAAATTATCTTTTTGGCACCGGTTCAATAAAAAAGATATTTTTTTAAAAAAAAAAGGGGAGAAAGGGATTTGGCACCGGTTCGATTCGAACCGGTGCGAAATCTATTGTAAAATAAAAAAAAAAAACCCGGATATACTCTTTCTTTCTCTTGCTTTCATTTCCTCGATCTTTCCTCCTCTCTCATCTGATCTGCCTCTCTCTCTCCTCCATTGAAGCGTACTCGAATTTCTCCATTAAAGGGGCTTCTGAGCTTTCTCTCAGCACTTTCCTCAAACTCCTTCTCTCTCCTTCGATCTCTATAACCGCCACTTTCCCTTTCCTTTCATCTCTCTTTCGATCTCCTTCTCCTTCTCTCTTTGAGGTTAGGGTTTCTGGGTGCGTCTATTTTGAATCAATTCGATGTGCGTGCGTCTTCAACAACAACAAATTCGAATCGATTTCGAACCAAAAATCAGAAATTCGAGTTTAGGGTTTTTAAGGGTTTCGTCTGTTGAAGTTGGCGGCACCTTCTTGCGAGCCTTATTGCGACCTATGCACCCTTCCCCGATTTCGTTGTGGAGTTCTTCAGTTGTGCTCCATCAATCAAGGTTTTCCTCTTTCTTTTTTTTCAGTTGCATTCGATCTTAGGGTTTTTCTGGGTTTGTAATGAAATTATTGGTTTTGTTTGTGTTTTTTTGATGAAATTATCTTGTTAGTTGTTTTGTTTTGATGTTTTTTTTTTTTTTTTTTTTATTTTTTTATGGGTATCTTCTGTTTTCAATCTGATTATAGCTCGATTAATATGATTGTTGGACCATTTTTGGTTTATAATGTTTTGCTTTGATTTCATCTTATAGTGTTAAGAAATCCTACAAATTTCGGAAGGAAATTTGTAATTTCATGAAATCATCAACTTTAGTATAAGTTTGAATTCAATAGAGTTTCGATCTTGGTATTAAAATGCCTTAATTTCTGTTGCAAGAATCTAATTGGGTATGTTTGGAAATTGGGGGTTCTTATGTTCTGCATTGGATTTTTTGAGTAATTAATTTGAGCAGGAATTTTATTTTTAATAATGGAGTGTTGGTTTTTGGAATCGGGACTTTGGATTAATGCAATGGGGTGTTTGCTTTTGGTGAGTTTGGCTTCTTTGATCTGCTTGACCATTGTTCCGATTTTATGTGGTGAGTTTACTCCTCATTTTCTTTTGTTATTGGGTGCAGTGGCTTGTTTTGGTGGTCTTGTACTGTAATACCTCATATATTAGTGCAATAAAGATGTGATGAATGGTCTATATATGTTTGAAACTAGGTTGGTTTTTGTTACTTGGGAAAAACCTAATTAAGTTTCTTAGACTAAAACTTGGATTCGAGTATGTTGATAGCGAGGCTGATAAGCTTTAGAAATACAAACACAATTGTGACGACTTAAAGCTCAGAACTATAGAAGAAAATTGGATTTTCAGGTTTAAAAGATTTCTTTGATTATTTGATGATATCTGTGTCAATTATCTTTACTGTGATCTAGTGTAACTTTTTTTGGTAAGTTTAAACTTGATGCCTCATAAGGCTTAATCTATGATTTGGGCTGTGTTGTTTCGTTTTTCTATATCATTGTAGGCTTTAAACTGGAATAAAAATTAAGCTTACTTTTCAGGTTTGATCATCTTTTCTAAATGGCATCAGCAGCCTCTATAGCCTTTATGTCATATTTAGATTGCTGCCAGGGTATCCAGCTACAAAAGGGCAGATTTCCAATTGCATATGAAAGTCAAGGAGCATCTCTACTGCCAGCCTTGTCTTTCCTGTCTCTACACCATCGAAATCGCATAGGGCTTCTCAGAGCTACACGACGCCCTCCGGTAGTCTGTGCACGCCACCCCAAGAGTAAGTACTTACCCCACATATCTCTCATCTACAGCTATATTTTCATATATCATCCTTATTTCAACTACAAGTTAAAGCTTTTAGGCGGTAATATGATATTTTCATGTGGACACCCCATGAATTCCCTTATAGAATAGATAGGGAGCTGGTTTTCAACTATCCTCACTGGGTATAGCTCTAAGATTTATAGGATGTGAGGTTTATCCAAAGTCTACTTCTTGGTACTTAGTTGTGAGTACTTAGTGTGTCTTAGCCTAGCTGTCTCATAAGCCTCTGTTAACCTTGTAATGGTGAAATTGCATCACTCATATCCTGTTACTTCCCTAAAATATCTGTGTAATATCTTTACTATTGAAATCAAGTGTATAGATTTTGTATTGAGGTCTTCAGGAATTTTGGAAAAGGTTTTATATGGGCTAGACATAAGTGAGTGATTTTATGATTTTATTATTTCTTGAAATGTGTTATTACTCCAAAAACATACCATCTGATCTTTAGTGATTATCGGCCAATGTAACTTGCTCATTTTCCATAATTTAGAAGTCAGTTATTGTATATTTGGGGCCAGGGGAATTAACAACATATTTTTTAGTCTTGAAGCATGCTATTGTTGCTAGAGACCAGTAACTAATTTTGGCTTGTTCAGCCTCCTGCAGTCCTGCTTTTCAAAGTTTAGCTTTTGAGATATGAGAATAATGATGAAAAAGTAATAAGGATGATGAAAAAGTAAAGTTTGCACATATGCTTATTTTGGTGGACTTATGGTTACTATTTATCTTGCAGTTTTCTAAGGATGGTGTGAAGTATATTGAAGAGATAAAAATGAGAGTGAACCTTGTTATCCCAACTCCACCATCTCCAGAGTTCCTATTAAGGACAGGATGCCACGTGCCTGTGCGTGGAGTCAGCGGTTCGAGAAGAAGTCCGTTGACCGCCTCTGATCGATACGGTTATTGCTTGACAAGATGTCCCCTTAGAGGTAAAGTGTATAAATTATTTCTAATTTTATATTGTGATGCATTAATTATATGAATCTTACTAATTTGAAAAAATGTGCAGGTGAACTGGATGTCTTTCGGCCAGAACCCTAGTAATAGGGTACCCAGGACCCTCTACACGAGACTGATTCAGTATCGTGAGATCGTAGAGACGTACATGCCTCAGCGCTGTCTTCGCCAGCTTGGATTTGTCCAAATTGTCCCTCCTCCACCAGCATGGCCCAGTAAGGCGGTCCAATTTGCGTCGTCGAAGGAATACATCGTCCAATGGCCAGAAAGCATGATTGTCACGTGGGAGCAGTTTCCGATGGTTGCCCACCTATATATGGACTGCGGAGCTGCAGAGGCTGCCAATTGGGGTGCCTCCCATGTGTGACCACCACAACATGAAATGGTACAGCCGGCATTCGCACCCGAGGTTGATCAGAGACCTCCACCATGGCGACGACGCCAATGATGATGATGTGCCACCGCCCACTGCCGTGGATGCGGTATGTCTCATAAAACATTTATTGTTGTGTGTTTTTTTATTTTTATTATTATTATTATTATATATCGTTATTGAATTTCATGTTTTTTTGTTGTGTGTAGTGGATGGGAAATATGATGCAGCTGGGACAAAGAGTCTTTCAGGAGAGGGACAACATGACGACTGCATCAGGCAGAGCTGTTATTGATGATATGGAACGGGCCCTTGCGCAGTGGCAGTGGGTGTCAAAGAGGGATTACTGATCTGTTGACAGTTTATTTATAGAGCATTTTGTATATTATCATAGTAGTTTGTAAAATCTGACATTATCGTTTAACTTTGTAACATTTGACATTATCATTTTAAGTTTTTAAAATTCGACATTATATTTTTAGTTTGTAACGCGCAAATACTAATTAGTATGCATGCAAGATATAAATTTAGTTAAAATTAAAATACAAAAAATAAATAAATGGAATAAAAATAGCAATACAAATACAAGGTTACATAGAAAAGGTATACGCATGAAAAACTAAAAGGCACCTAGGTTGTTCCAATGACGCATCCGGTCATGATACAGAACATCCCAACCCTCTACGCTTGGTCTGCGAATGGTGTACCACCGAGGTATGATCGGTGGCACCGGAAAATCGGATGACAAGTCCAATCGAATGAAATTTCTGTATGACGACCCCAGAAATGCAATAGCTAACTCTCTTACCGGTCTGGTGACAGTCGCTTGCGAACATCTAGGGAGAACCGTGGTACATGGAAAATAAGCTCGACTATGCAAATCAAGCCCGAAATGTATGACTTCACACTTGTAGATGTTTGCAACGACAAAGAGATCAAGTGGCGTATCGAACCAATGATTTTGACCGCAAGGTCCTCCTCCCCACCGGATACGCCGCAGATAACTATCCAAGTCTTAGCCGTACACATGACGATAAACAGCTCAGTTTGAGGCAATTTCACTGTACATCAACGAACGCACTAAAGCGTAGTTGTCTTCACCCAGCTGAAACACATCAGCCACGACCCGGAATCCGCAGTTACCATTTTCAACCACATCATTCCACCCGTCCAAGTATTCCATGATGATGTTAGGGATCCTGTCCTTATATGAAAACTGATTAATATCCACTCTTCTGTTGCACATATCAATAAACACAATTAACAAGTCAACAATAAACTAAACAAACATTCTAAAAAGTAAATTAAAGTAAAGTACTGTGCCGGTTCCAAGCATATTCACCGACGAAGAAGATTGACTACGACTAGATGACAATGAACGACCACGACCACGACCACGACCACGAATGTACTCAAACGCACTCCTATTCCGCCGTGCTTGTTGACCTCTAGGTCGCTCGACCCCTTCAGGTTCCTCGTGATCCAATCATGACGTGTTGAACATGTCATGAAGTATGTGGGTAGCATTACAAATGATTGAAGGGTAACAGGAGGGCACTCGGTCAAACATCGAACGAAACTGCTCCAACTCCTCTTGTTCACGGTCGACCGTCTGTGGAGCAGCATGCTCTCCAATAACGAGAGTCTGCCAGAGATCAACATGTAACGATGCCCTATCTTGGGTAATTACGCGGTGAATGGTGCATGCACAAGGTAGTCCATGAGTCACTGATATAGCACATCCGCACCGAATAACCACTTCATCACCCAACTCCTTCTTCCTGTTGTCCTCGTTCAGAATCAACCCCAAGCAGTAGTGTGACACACGACCATGGAGAATCTTAAATATGAAATGGCAATACATCATACCATGTCACCGTCTAGAATCCTCGAGAGAGGTCTTGATGTGCTCCTGAAAGAATTCCTTCAATACACTTGGTGAAAAGAAAACCCAAATTCACTCTATGCCCTAAATCCGCCTTTGTAGCAAGCCACAAGATCCGGATTTCTTCCGAGGTAATCTTTCCCAATTCTTCCGAGGTAATCTTTCCCAAGTCTTGTTTGTTGAAAATCATGTGCCCAAGGATGCTATGAAGAAGTCTGATAGCTGGGTGCATGATTTGACTAGCCAATGAATATTTGGCATTGAAAGAATCCATTATGGAGATGCATTTCCACCACTCGAGGGGGTTATTATCACGAAGAACTTCGTGCTCAGGAAAGAACATGTCAGCGTCAGGGTTGAGGTCTAGGTGTTGGTTGAATTGGCGAAGGTTTATTGTTTCATTTTTATTGAAGAGTTGGAAAGAGATGGTGAGATCCGTCTCCTGCGGCGTGGCATTCGAATGAGGCTAGGAACTCAAGGGATGGTTCTTTGTATGTTTGATATACGTTTGCCACAAAAGAACCTAACCATAGATTGTTGAATAAGAACCAACAATCGTCATCGATGCCAAGTTTGGTTGTTGAAGGTTGGTGGTAATTTTTAATGTGTCTAAATTTCAGATTTTGCAAGTTATCATAGATGGTTTTGTGGTTTTTTTTGTGAAATTTGAGAGGTGGCAAAGGTGGTGGTGGTGGTTGTTCATCGGGTTGGGGGTTTTGGGAGGTAGAACCTTGGGGTTCCTTCCCACTCTTTCTCTTTTTTGAATTGAACACCATTTTAATAATCACCCAAGTTCAATCAAATCACAACTCAAATCACATAAACAATCCCACTAGTTCAACAAGCCTTCACAATTTCCACAATTTAAAATTCATCCAACAACACTAATCAATCAATACTACCCACCAACAATCAACAAGATCAACAAATAATCAACAATCAACCAAGCTTAAGAAGATACTTCAACACAAATTGGCATGCATACATCAAAAATCCCCAAACGAATTCATAAGAACAATAATTTATTTTTTTTTTCACCAGAGGAAAAAAAAATTGCTTAAATTTCAATTAAAACTAGAGGAGTGAAATATAGCAACAATGAGTGACCAAAATCCACTCCAACTAGCCTTAAGAAGAAGAAATCCAAGCAACCTTCAAGAATTATGCAATGGAGAAACCGTGAGATACCGAATCTTAAACGATAAATTTTCGGATTTTGATGAGGAAATTCGAGAAAAAGTGAAGGAATTTGATGATTTTTGATATTTTAGATGATTTTGTGAGGTAAGGGAGGTTAGGGTTTGAGGCAGTATGAAGTTTTAGAGAGGGAAATGAAAGAGGATGTCTAAATATGGGAGAAATAAGGAGGGGCATAGCTGCTGATGAAAAGAAGCTGGGGTTCGCATACCCGATTTTGCTCTCAACTCTACATGTTGTAGTGTTTCCAAAAGAAAGAACTTGGTTTGTCCAATATTTAACAAACTTTTTCCTGCGAGGTATCTGTTTCGGGGTTTTCTGATGTCCTGCGGGAGAGTTACAATTCCGAGACTGGAACCGGACGCCTGTACCTGCAAAACAAACGGATGCTCCGGATGATTGGAGATCCGCCTCCGACGGTCAAGTTAGTACTTGATTAAGGAGTAATTAATGCGGAAATTAAAGTGATTGGGTCTCTCTAGGTGAGAGTGTTTAATGTGTGTAATCTGCTTTTTTAGCATGTTATCTCCCTTAATGAGGATTAAGGGAGGTATTTATAACCTCGGGAAACGTGCCAATCTAGGTTTAGGTTAACCTTGGGCTGATTGGGCTTCCCTCGGAAGTTGGGCCTAGGTGACCGGTTATCCCAGGTGTCATGGGAAGGACACGTGTCGTGTCGTAATTGGTCCAAGGTGGACGGATCATTGCTTGACACGTGGCAGGCTCCTATTGGCCCATGTGACGGACACATGGCGGAACCTGATTGGTCCACTTGTCAGATGGTGATTGGTGGGAGCAAAATCCCCTAATCATTTGCCCCTCACAGGTGGCACGTGACTGGTCACGTGTTACCTGTGACAGGTGTCGCACTGTAACAGGCGACGGCCTGCTACAGGTGTCACTCGGCGAAAGGCCGAGAGATTCTCCCGCCCAAATTATGAATTCTGGAAGTGACCCTTCGCCTTCTCACTTTGCCTATATAAAGGAGTGTTGACTTCGGTCATTTTCACACTTGAGAATTTGTGAGAGAACATTCGGACCCCTGAACTTGCTCTGACATTTTGGACCCTTTGTGCCTACCGCCTGCTCTAACAAGCCGACTGCACAGGATTTTCAGAACTCCATCAACGTCACTCGTTCAGGTAACCGTCGGTTCTCTTACTCTTAATTTTCTCTTTACTTTATTCTTTTTTGAAATGGCACCACGGAAGCACACGACACGACCTAGGTTAGTGATCAGCCGGTCACCGGGGACGGCTGAATCTAGGACTAGGAGTGCCGCCTGCCCTTTGCCCTTTATACAAAGTCCGACTGTATCTGTGTCTATGCAGAGCATGATGGCCAGGACAAAAAAGACTGCCAGGATCTCAAACTCAGACGGCTCCTCCCACAGGGTGCCGATTAGTGAAACATCTGACCAGGCGCCAGATGTGGAAGTGAAACAAAGCGGCTTGGAAGCCGGCAGTTCTGAGGGAGGAGTCAAAGTGACCCCTTCCCATTTTTCAGTTGACAATTCTACATTCTCTCCTGCTCCTTTTAAAGGAGAGGAGGTGGGCCCCTCCGGGAGAGGAGAGGAGTCGTCCTCTTCGGACTCGTCAGAGGACGATTCCGAGTCTAGCTCTTCTGGCCATGCTTCCCTGGACACAGAAGAGAAAAACAGTCGCCTACAAGAGGCGAGGCTTTCTCACGCAGTTGAGAAGGGGGACGATTGGGCGGAGCCATCCGCCTCTCACCGAGAGCAAAATACCCCTACTACTGCACGGTACCTCGGGGCCGGATCACAGCCATGCAAGAGAAAGTGGAGAGCTTTATTGCAAACCACACAATGGGCCCCGGCTTTTTAGTGTTCGTGCCGGATCCAGAAGACACAGTCGTCTGGCCGGCTGGTACCAGTTATGATGGCGCCTGCTTTGGCTGCTACGAGGCGGCCATCAAGGCTAGGCTGCGCTTCCCACTACATCCGGCTGTTCAGCGGATCTTGGATGGGTATGAGTTGGGGTTATGGCAGTTAGCCCCGAACTCCTGGGTCAACGTACTCGGCTATGTGGCCGGGTGCGAACTGCACGGGGTGGAGCCGAGCTTCGAGGCTTTCGCCCACATGAACTACCTCAGCCAGACCCCTAAGGCAGGCGGTACCGGCTGGTATCAATTGACGAGCCACAGGGGCTACCTCATGACGAGAGGTAAAGCAAACAAATGGAAGGACTGGCGGAGCACCTTCCTCATCATTGAGAGTTCAGACACAGAGCTGAACAAGCGCTTCAACAGGTGGAACAGGAATCCGCCCCTTCTTGCAGGCGGCCGCAGCATGCCGCCTGTTCCCCCCAAGGCTAAGAAAGAGATCCTAGATAAAGGACTCTTCAAAGTAGAGTCGAAGGTGAACTCTACTTCAGGGGTACGAGAGCAAGTACCCCTGCACTGCGTCCCGAGCTTCAAATGGCTCTACGACGAGTACTTTTTGGCCGCCTGTGGCCTCAGCAGTCGGTGCTCAAGAGGTAGCCGGCCTGTCGAATACTCTGCTTTTCCGTGCATTTCTTGTTATGACTTTTATTAACTTTGCTATTTGTTTTTTGCAGCGGACGCCATGAGAAAAATTACCGCCTCCAAGACTGCGGCGACCATGTTGCGGGCCTCCATCATGCAACAGTCTTCAACCGACTCCCCCAACAAGGGGGCACCCTTGGTGGGCTTCGAATCTTTCACCCTCTTTTTGGAGTTGTGTTTATGCATATACTGACTTTTTTCTTCTTTTTTAGACGGGCGCTCCAAGAGCTTCTTCTTCCCAACAGCCGGATCCCAAGGCCCGGAGGACGACTGTTGCGAGCTCTCCTGGTTCTGCCAGGAAACATGCGGCGGCTGAGAAACAGCCGGCCACTTCTTCTAAAACTCCAGCTGGGCCACCTAGAAGTATGAAATTGTCCTTGTAAATTTTAGACTTGCTACCTTCTTTACTAGGTCTAATCGGTTTGTTTATGCTTGATGCAACCGGCCCTCAGGAGCCTGACTTGGTCGAGGTGGCCAAGTCTATGATCAAGGTCGTTCCTCCAGCTGAAAGGGAGGCGGTCAGGGGTGTCGGCACCCTTGACCTAGACGGGATTGCAGGGGTCCTTGCTGAGGTATACTTGGCATATTTTTGAGTATTTGATTTCCAGGACGCCTGTTTTATTTTTGTTTGGAAACTGACGCCTGTTCCCCTTTTTACTTAGGCCCTGCTCCGAGTGAACGGCCTTGGCAAGCCGCTTGACCGGAAGAACAAAGAGGTAAAGGCTGCAAAAGCTATGGCCGCCTCTGACTGTGATAAGGCAATGTTTCAAATTGCCCAAAATGAAGTTCTGACCATTGATATTCTTTATTATCAGGCGCAGGCTACCGCCGCTATCCGGGCTCAGTTAGAGGCGGCCCAGAAGAGGAATAGCGAGCTGGAGGCGACCATCAACAACCTCAAGGCCGAGCTGAAACCTCTTCGCCAAAAGATGTCCTCATACGAAACCTTGGAGAAATCCTTGGCGAGCGTAAAGGTACGCCTGGTGACCCAGGAGAAGAGTCTTACTTAGGAGCTCTCGGAAAAGGCTGAGCAAGAAAAGAAAGAGTTGGTCCGGGAGATGATGGAAGACTCTGCTCAAATCCAGCGCATGACTTGGGGCCGCCTCTTCCCCAATGCCGACTTTGCCTCATGGGAAAAAAACGTACCGCCAGTGTTCTGATAGATATAATCAAGAGATCCTGGCGGCTGCTGAGGAAGAGGCGTTGGAGGAGGAGCAGCCGGTAGTGGCGCTTGTGCCGCTTGGGGGTAATGCATCAAAGAAGGATGCAGCTGAAGCCGAGTCCAGCAAGAAGAGTTTTGACCAGGCGGCAGCTGCTGATATTGAAGATCTGCCCCCTTCTTAAGCTTTATGTCTTCTTTCCACGGCCTGCGTGCCGTTTGTTTTGTATTTACCCGGCCAGGGGACCGGGGCTCTGAATATTTTGCCGGTCTTTAATGACCGGCTTCTTTTTAATGAATTTTTTTGTTTTGCTTCAAATTTGTTTAAGTATTGAATATTCTGATCCAATTGTACACTATACCGACTGTTTTACATGGCCGATAGTTGCAGACAGGTACGGATAGTTAGTCAACGCCGCCTATGCCCCTAGACGACTGGTTGTCTGTTTTCAGGCTAGACGATCAGTCGGCCATTTATCCAATCGGTATTCGAACCATTTTAAAGATTGGATCCCCTTTAGGCAGGCGGTCCTGTCATTTGTAAAATTAACCAAGTAGGAAAGTGGTTTGACCAAGTAAACATGATTGTTACCTAGTCGCCAAGTAACTGAGTAGTAGAGGTATCAAGCGGTTGGTACCGGTTGTTCCCCTTTATTCGCCAATGTTCGTTGGCTTTTAACTCATAGGTTGTTAACCTAGCAGGAGTAGTGGTTGAGAGCCCCTGTTTGCTAAAAAAAGGCGGACGACTCATACCTTTTAGGCTCCATACTAAGTTTGAGAGAGTGACTATGAGTTAACTTTGGAGTTACTCAGTCGCCGTCACTCCTGCTTGAGTAGTAAAGGTACCAGGCGGCGGAGACCGGCTGATCCTTTTGATTCGCCAATGTTTGTTGGCTATTAACTCAAGAGGTACCCCCTGCATTTATCCCAAGTAATACAGGCGGACATCTGACTCAAATGTCAACTGCTACCACTGGTTTGGTTAGTGATAGAGTTATCCTTGTCTCAAAAACGGCTACGTGGTTGCCCTTGGGGACAGTCGTATAGGTGCCGTGTAATTAGTTTATAGAGCAATGTTCCACCCAAAAGGGAGCTGCTCTATGCGACGAATTTCATCCGGAGGGATGCCGCCGAACGCCTGCTATGATGTTGGGACAGGTCGTATTAGTTTTGAAGATTGGATCAGTTGGCTTGGCGCCTGGTCTGATCATTCGGCCTGTGGCCTTGGTTAGTTCTTGGTGAACGTAGGTGCTAAGTAAAAGGAGGGTAGCCACCTGTTTAGGCACAGGGTCGGCCAGGCCCTGATCATTTTTAGTTAAGTATAAGGGGGGTGGCTGTGTGTTTGGAACCAGTAGGCCCTCTTCTATGGAGAGTAGCCGACTATATGTCCAGACGGCATGCCCCTATGGTAAAATACTCAATGGAGAGTAGCCGACTGTAAAGGTACAGGCGACATGCCCCTCTGAAGATAGAGTAAAATACTCAATGGAGAGTAACCGACTGTAAAGGTACAGGCGGCATGCCCCTCTGAAGATAGAGTAAAATACTCAATGGAGAGTAGCCGACTGTAAAGGTACAGACGGCATGCCCCTCTGAAGATAGAGTAAAATACTCAATGGAGAGTAGCCGACTGTAAAGGTACAGGCGGCATGCCCCTCTGAAGATAGAGTAAAATACTCAATGGAGAGTAGCCAACTGTAAAGGTACAGGCGGCATGCCCCTCTGAAGATAGAGTAAAATACTCAATGGAGAGTAGCCGACTGTAAAGGTACAGACGGCATGCCCCTCTGAAGATAGAGTAAAATACTCAATGGAGAGTAGCCGACTGTAAAGGTACAGGCGGCATGCCCCTCTGAAGATAGAGTAAAATACTCAATGGAGAGTAGCCGACTGTAAAGGTACAGGCGGCATGCCCCTCTGAAGATAGAGTAAAATACTCAATGGAGAGTAGCCGACTGTAAAGGTACAGGCGGCATGCCCCTCTGAAGATAGAGTAAAATACTCAATGGAGAGTAGCCGACTGTAAAGGTACAGACGACATGCCCCTTTGAAGAGAGTAAAATACTTAATGGAGAGTAGCCGACTGTAAATGTATAGGCGGCCTGCCCCTCTTAAGAATAAAAATTAAACATGGAGAGTAGCCGGCTGTTTGTTAGTAGGCGTGCCCCTCTTAGTACAAAATTGAATATTAAGTATGCAAACTTTTATTAAGTAGCCCTTGACTATTTACATCATTCAAAAGAAATATTTCTTAAGATTATCTACATTCCAAGTTCGAGGCAATGGTTGTCCGTCTGATGTTCCCAGACGGTAGGTACCGTCCCTGACCTCTTCACAGATTCGGTAGGGTCCTTCCTAGTTGGGAGTTAGTTTGCCAGACTCATTAGCCCTACCAACTGCTTCCATTTTTCTAAGTACAAAGTCCCCCACTTTGAGTGGACGCCTGTGTACTTTTTTGTTGTATGATCTAGTCATTCTCAGGCGGTAAATTTCATGGCGAAAGACAGCATTGCCCCTCCTTTCAGGAAGTGAGTCTAATGTCAGGCGCATGGCTTCCCAGTTTGCCTCTTCGTCATATAGCATTACTCAAAGAGTCGGCTCGTAGTGTTCAATTGGAAGAACAGCTTCCGCACCATAAGTTAGGAGGAATGGAGTTTCTCTAGTCGCCCCTTTTTCAGTCGTCCTAATGGCCCAGAGAACATGTGGTAATTCATCCGCCCATAGGCCGCCTGCTCGTTCAATCTTTTTCTTGAGACCGTCTGAGATGATTTTATTAAAGGCTTCTACCTGGCCGTTTTCTTGTGGACGGCCGACAGATGCAAAGTAGTGTGCAATTCCTTAGTTACCCAACCAGCTTTTGAGAACAGGCGTCTCAAATTGGGGACCATTATCAAAAACCATAGACATGGGATACCCGAACCGAGTGATGACATTTTTCCAAATGAATGAAATTACATCCTTCGTCTTGATTCCCTTTACAGCCTCCGCCTCTACCCATTTAGTGAAGTAGTCGACGGCAACAAGCATGTACCTCCTTCCGCCTGTAGCAGGCGTATATGGACCCAGAACATCCATGCCCCACTTAGCAAACGGTAGTGGGCTATGAATGGTAGTGAGGTCAGTAGCCGGACGGTGAATTAGTTTGCCAAACCTTTGGCACTTGTCACATTTTTTCACCATCACCATCGCATCTGCTTCTAAAGTAGGCCAAAAGTAGCCCTGCCGCCTTGCCCGTTGAGCAAGCGTCCTACCGCCTATATGGGAAGCACAGTAACCAGAGTGAAGATCGTCTAGTATCTCTCGTCCCTTTTCTGGAGTAACACACTTTAAGGGTTGAAGGTAACTGGTTGCTCGTTTTTTCAGTGCTGCCGCCTGTTGATGATCATCCGGCAGGGTACCGTTTGTCAGATATGCCCTGATTGGATCCATCCAGGTTAAGCTTCTGTCTAGGATGCCTTTCTCTTCTTGTCGCCTGCTTCTTGAACAGGCGCACTCTCCTTGACATTGTCAAGGTCTATTTTTCCACCACTCGACCTAGTGGCCATAACAGTGGGCTTGACATCCGAGAGATAGCACTCTCGGGCTACCTCTGATCTCCCCTTAGGGACCCGACTGTTCCATTATCCCTCTCAAACTTGAGCAACATAAGAGATGGGATTATAACAGCCTTGGAATTATTCAGGGTTGGTCGTCCCAGAATCATGTTGTAGGCCGAGAGTTCTTTTACTACCTGGAACCGGACTACCATGTGTCGTCCTTCCCCTTTTTCGCCCAGGCGGATGGGTAAATCCACTCGTCCCACTGGGTGGACGACTCCTCCTCCAAACCCTACTAAAGGGTGGGATGCCGGATGTATGCAATCAGTCTGATATTTTAGTGTCGACAGACATTTGCTACTGATGAGATCTGAGGAGCTTCCGGTATCTATGAGGATTCGGCCAACTCTTTGGTTGGCCACTTTACATTCAATAACGATAGGGTCGTCATGCGGCCCTCTTACCCCTCCTAGATCTTCTTCAGTGATGACAATCTCAGGAAATGAATATTTGGAGGGGCGTTCTTGGTGAACGGAATTTACATCTAACCGCCTGATATTGTCTTTATTGCCCCTAATAGTGGGGCCGCCTCCTGAGAAGCCGCCTGCAATGGTGTAGACGACTGTAGCATCTGTATCGGAGCTGTCGGCCTGTTGATTCTTTTTGGTCGACTGCTTTTTTGAGGAAGTGTTCCCCGTAGATTTCTTGACATAAGTGTCAAGATCACCTTGCTCAGCCAGGCGGTCCAGATACCGCATGAGACTGATGCATTCATTGGTGTGATGACCAACATCTTCATGATAAGCACAGAATTTTTCTTGGTTCCGGTTGTTTGCAGAACCCTTCATGGGGACCGACTTCTCAATTGAGATCCGTCCCTTGATTTCCTTTAGGATAAACTGGCTATCCTTGTTAAACGCATACTTTGGGGAGTATGGTTTGAATTCTTTTTTCTTTTTCTGGGCCGGCTGTTTAGAGGAATCAGCCGTCCAGACCTCTTTTCTCTTCTCGTCTTTGTTTGACGACTGTTTCTGTCGTCCTTCTCTTTTGTCGGACCTTTTCTCGTCCGACTGTTTTACCGTACCACAAAGATCAGTCGCCTGTATATAGGCTTCCGCTTCAATCAAGGCCTCTTGAAGAGTCGCCACCCTCTTTCGGACCAAATCAAATTTGAAGGTCGACCCGTCTTTGAGACCTCTGAAAAAGTCAGTATAGACTACATCATCCGGTAACCCTTGAATCTGTATTCTCATCAGGTTAAACCGCCTGATGTAAGAACGAAGCCCCTCCTTCTCGCCCTGCTGAATTGTTCCTAAATCAAGGGTCGTCTTCTTCGCAGGGATGTTCATGGCGAAGTTGGAGGTGAATAAGTAAGCAAGCATCTTGAAGTTATTTACACAACCAGTCGGCAGGTTGCCGAACCATTGTTGTGCGATTCCTTTGAGAGTCGCTGGGAAACACTTGCACCAGTGGGATCATCCAACCCTTGAAGGTACATCAGGTTGGTGAATGCCATCAGATGGTCTTCTGGGTTAGTAGTGCCGTCATAGGCGCCTACTAATACATTTTTCACTTTGGCCGGCTGAGCGGCTTCAGTAATTTCCTTGGAGAAGGCCGACGGCTGTTCACCAAGTCTAAGCAACCGTAGTTGCCAGTCCATAGGTTGGACATTTTTTGCTGCATGTCCACCAAACGGAGGTGGCTGTAAAAAATACTGTTGTTGCGGTACAAACGGTAAGTTTGGTACCGCCTGGTCGCTATGATAGCCGGACTGATGGGAGGTGCCGCCTGACTGACTCTCATGATACAACTGAGTATGTTTCATCGAGGTATTTCGCAGACTGTCTTGGAAGTTTGAAGTAGAGGCCGACTCTGACAATCGGTCACTCTTCTTCTGCTCTAGCAGTGGCCGAGTGTCTGTGTATGATTTCCTCGACCCGTCCGCCTGAATATGACGAACAGGTTTCCTATTTCCTGGAGTAGGAAAACGGTATTTTGTGAAATCAAGGGCAGGTGGCTCCCACTTCCTAGATTTAGGATGAGGGGTCGCCTCTCGCCCTTGAACTGGTTTCCTCTTCAGTGAAGTGGAAAGTTTCTTAGCCGACTACTCCTTGTCCAGAGCAGGCGACTTCTTGTTGATCAACTCTTGAATTTCTCCCTTGAAGTCCCTCATGAAGGTCATGAGTTCGTTCCTTGTGATGGGAGCAGACCCATCAGTCGGCTGCTGCCGAACAGGCGGTGCGCCTGCTGGCTCACTTCCAGTTTGAAGATGTTCCCGTTCCCTCCTTTCGGTATGACGGGTACGTCGGGCCCTTAGGGTCCCGTCTGAAGCTGTGTGAGCTTCAACTTCAAATTCATTCTCAGTATCGTGGTCCGACTGAACTTGAGGGTCGTCTAGGGGACGCCTCTCTTCAGGAGTCGGTACAAATGTGGATGCCATCTCAGAAGTACTCTCCCCACAGACGGCGCCAAATGTTTCGGGGTTTTCTGATGTCCTGCGGGAGATTTACAATTCCGAGACTGGAACCGGACGCCTGTACCTGCAAAACAAACGGATGCTCCGGATGATTGGAGATCCGCCTCCGACGGTCAAGTTAGTGCTTGATTAAGGAGTAATTAATGCGGAAATTAAAGTGATTGGGTCTCTCTAGGTGAGAGTGTTTAATGTGTGTAATCTGCTTTTTTAGCATGTTATCTCCCTTAATGAGGATTAAGGGAGGTATTTATAACCTCGAGAAACGTGCCAATCTAGGTTTAGGTTAACCTTGGGCTGATTGGGCTTCCCTCGAAAGTTGGGCCTAGGTGACCGGTTATCCCAGGTGTCATGGGAAGGACACGTGTCGTGTCGTAATTGGTCCAAGGTGGACGGATCATTGCTTGACACGTGGCAGGCTCCTATTGGCCCATGTGACGGACACATGGCGGAACCTGATTGGTCCACTTGTCAGATGGTGATTGGTGGGAGCAAAATCCCCTAATCAGTATCCACTACTACATCACATAGTTTACCACTGTCGGACACCATTGGTACACATCTTTGTAGTTATTCAAGGCTCGATTGTACTCTGCCTCTGTGGTAGCTTGGAGGATCTTCCACCACTTACCATTTACCAATCTCTCTGCTGAATCTATATTCTTATTGAAAAAGTTGTAAGCTTTGACTTTCACACAGTTGTTGATGTGCCATGTGCACGGTAAATGATTCAATTCTGAAAACAGCTCCGCTATAGGGACAAAGAAACCTCCCTTACAATCACTGACGATGGCTGATGGCTGAACATTAGGGCCGATGTAGTTTCTCAACTTCTCCAACACCCAATAATTACTCGCAGCCGCCTCATCCTTGATAACTGCATAACCAATAAGAAAGTTCTGGTTCGTTGGAGCCATCCCAATCATCTCAACTAGTGAGAACTTGTACTTGTTTGTCTTGTATGTTGAATCGATCAAAATCACAGATGGCCAAGACTTGATCATATCAGCACAATCAGGATGCACAAGGAATAAATAAGTCATCTCCACTGTCTCTTCATCTGAATTAAACCAAACAAATAACCACGTGCTTGTGCCTGGTGTAGAATGTATAGGGTTCTGACCATTCAAACCTCAGTTTCTGTCTGGCGTTGTAGATGTGTCTTCGGTTTGACTGGTCATCAGGAAATTTCTCTAACACAGATGCTAATAGCTTCACTTGAGCATCACTCATTTCTTTGAAAACTAGTTTTGCAGCAGGACTTAGGCCGCCTAACTGTCGATGATCTACTTCATATACTATCATCTCATGGTTGTGATACCCCCATTTAGAGTAACCCTTCACTTCCCAACCGTCACGACTTTGGTATTGTCGAATCTTTACTTTGAACTCACACCAACAACCTTTCCGCTTTGTATCAAACCGAATCGCTGTACTGAAATCTCGTTCCTCCCTTTTGCGATAACGATCGCATCTCAAAATGCGATCCATTCTACCATCCCGTTGAGATTCATGAGTTGCTACTACTAAATAAAAACCAGATCTAATTGCAACCTGTTTTGCATTCGCTTGTTAAGTATCTTCGAAGGGACCATTATGTACAAAAATCCCACTATAATCATTTCCGTCTCCACCATAATCCTGCAACAATGACATATTATTTTTAAATACATATAATTATATAAATATTAAATTCATACATTTAACACAAAATTAATACATAAGTAATTTCAAAAAAATTTATTTGTAAATTCATTTCTATATTTAACGCATAATACATTTAAATTCTAAATTTACACATAATTAACACATAATTATATATAAAAGTATTCATACACGTACAAAATTAAAACATATATATTTTTTTTTGAAATTATTAGCACATATTTAATTTACACATACAAAATTAAAACATAATTTTATTAACACATATTGAAAACATAATTTCAATTTAAAACATAATGTTGTTTTTTTTTTTTTTGAAATTATTAATACATATTTAAAACATAAATTTACACATACAAAATTAAAACATAATTTTTTTTTTTGAAATTTAATTTATCAAAGTTAAAAAAAAATAAATAAAAAAATATTTAAATTAAATTTTTAAAAAAAAATTAAGAAATGTTGCTGTGGCGCCTGGCCGGGACGCCGCCATCGTGGCTGTGGCGTTCTAGCCAGACGCCACTACCATGGTTGCGGCATCCTGGTCAGGCGCCACCGCCACGGTCGCGGCGGTCAGGCCATACGCTGGCCAACATTTCGTAATTTTTTACCGCAAAGTACCTCGCTTTCCCGCGATGATGACGACTCTCCAATGTCCCTCGGCGATCCCTGCTCCACATTTTTCATGAGAGAATTACGTTTTGGGTAAAAATTAGAAAAAGGGCAAAAGCGTCAAAGTAAAAATTATTGTGGACTTTATGTAGAGATTTGTAGGCGATATTTAACAAATCCCAAAACTTAACCATACATTCAAAACAGAAAACTTAAACTTACTTAACCATACATTCAAAACAGGCTACATAATTTTGATAAAATAATTAAACTCACATAATTATTATACAAATAAGCTAAAAAAACAATTAAATAAACACCACCAATCAGAACACTAGCTTACTCAAAACACAGGGGAAGGTCCGCAAGGATCATAAACAATGGAAAATCATGTGATCAGCACCATATATTTTAGGGGGTATCATACTTATGGCATTTGAAGATCAAACACGTTTGAAACAAAGCTCATTTGTAAAGAATACCAACAAGTACTCTCGCCAAGTTGCCAGAAAATAAGAAACAAAAAAATAAGCACAAATAGCAAATCAGATAAACTATCAAACTAGCAAATCTGAGATGACAAATAAACTAGCAGAAACAATAATTTGATCGAAAATTAACCCAAATAGATAGAAAAAATCATATATAAAAATCAAAATTCCCAAGAAGTACTAGTAAATCGAAAATCTAACAAAATATCGAAATTCCCAACAAATAAAACGAAATTCAGATAACAAAATGAAATTCACTACATATATTAAAATAAAATTGACAAGCAAACCACCAAAAACATCAAAACAATGAATTCGAAATACATACCGGAGATTTGCCGAGCAAATGCGAGTAGAAGGAGATCTGGGCGTAATTCACGTGAAGGAGATCTGGGCGTAACGGTGGCCACCGGCCGGTGGCTATGAAAGGTGGGGTGGCGGCCTGAGCGAGTGAGCGTAGAGAGAGAGGGAGGAATTTAGAGTTTTTACTTTTTAGTGAGAGACTGAGATATTGAAAGTGAGTAAGAATTTGTTTTGAAATATTCATTATTTTTTTGTTAAAATATATCTAATTTCACTACTTACCCTTTATATCGGATATCGGATATCCAAAAATTTGAAAACCAATATCCGAATCCGTATCCAATATCCGATTTTTCGGATTGGATATCCGATCTGAAATACAAATTTGTATCGAATATCCTAAAATTCGGATCGGTCGGATCGAATTTTCAGATTTTCGGATTTTCAAATAGTTTTGTACAGGCCTAATATTCATGTTGCCCATGATCTTGATTCTACCTAAAGGGAAGGCTCTGTGATTTACCTTGAAAGGAATTTTTTGCAAATAAGTTGCAAGCTATCTATTCTAACTAATGTTTGAAAGCTTGCTGGTCCTGCATGGGACAAATTTTTAGTATAATTAAAGCATAAAAAACTTGAGCATCAAAAAACGCACCAGAATTAGCTACACTGAAATTTAAAACACTACTAGAAAATATGGATATTCATGGAGACAATGGGATAGACATACAAAGAAACAACAAATTTAGGTGAAATAACAGAGCTCACCAAGCATAATAATAGTGTAAAAGTGGAGAAAAAAAAATATTCCTTCGAGAGTCTATAGAACCACATCCATAAACGCGAAAAGAATATCTATAATTTGTATAAAAAATATCACTCATGAAACTTGAATTACATTGGCGTAGCTCTAGCCTTGTACATGCATATGTATGCCATATGCCAATCACCTGAAATAGAATGATGTTATATTAGATCGGCAGTGGCAACATCAACTACATAAACTGATGAATACTACTCGTATCACCCAAACTATAAAAGACAACAACAAAAAAAATAAAAGGCGGGGTGGTGGGGGTTTGAGAAAAGGAAAAGAGGCGCTTAGAAGTAAACTTCGTAAGAAAGAAGGTCAGTAGACATTTAGCTTACCTCCCCCAGAGAGTTTCACAATGTCTTCTTCTCGTTGGGGAATTGGATTGTCGTCATCATACTCAATCCACTTTCCTGTAAGCAACAAAATCTTTAAGCATTGAAAAATCTAGAATAATACTTCGTATCAGAGATAGCTTAAACATATGTTTTTCAACCACTAACCATTATCTTGCTTCACCCAACCAACATAGTGCCCTGAATCAGCACTTCTACCCTTGTGAGTTAACACAGCAACTAAATCATAAACTCCAGTCAAATGCATCTCCTTCTCAGATGGAATAGCTGCAAAGATAGATTAACATACATTAAGCATGGTCTGATACCAACCTTTAGAGGCAACTAAGTCGTGAAGAAACCTCTAGAGAGACAGACAGAGTGATTATACAAAGTGCATACACATCTTATAATCTGCACTGCTTAAAATATGGCACACTTTTGACTACAGGAAAGGGGATTACCCCTCGGCGTCACTAATTAGACAATTTTTTTTCAATACAGCTCATTTAGGGGAAGAGAGTTGGGGGGGGGGGTCTTTCATTGTCACTTCACAAGTACTCTACCATTATAAGCATGTTACTGTTTAATTTGTCAACAATCACTTCTCTAACTGTCCACACACTGATCATTTAACTATATATCTACCTAATCTCGGTTACTGCTTACTCAACTGCAAATTAAAAAATGATCTGTTATAGAGCACCACATCAAACTTCATCCTAAATATTGAACAAACATGTCATCTCTTTACGAGGATACTAGTACTTTGTTCTATGTTAGACCCTCCCTTCAATACCCTTTTTTAAATAACCAGAAGATTTAGGAGGACTAAACTCAAGACAACAGGAAACTGATTTAATGGTTAATTTCATTATTCTAATTGTTACACAACTCACACCTTCTTGAGAAGTTCCTGTAGACGATTCACCACTCCCATTTGACGAATCCTGTTAGTGAACCCAAAAGACACGATTTTAGAAAATCTCGAGTTGCCAAGAATCACTTGAAAAGTTGAAATTTTAAGTCAATGAATAGTTAAATAACATTTACCTCTGCATCAACCATCTTCACATCATTGTCCTGGGAACTAGAGCTTTTTTCTTTAGGTTTCAGACCTAATTTTTTACCCTCTTCATCTCTAAGAACCTGATAGCAGGACATTGTTGAAATTGGAAAACATGTGAAACTGGTGAAACAAAAAAAAAACAACAATAAACAAATCAGAAATGTATAGGTCATACATACCTGACGAGGAACTTCTAGCTTCTTTTTGAGTTCATCTGAGCACAAATCGAAAATATCCAGCTCTAAAGGATAATCAACTTTCTGCATATCATAAAGGATGAATTAAGTTACAAACTCATCCAAACACATAAAATATTTAGTCTCAAGCCTCTAGATTCCACCTTGACGTTCAAAACCACCCAAAATAAAGTATAAGCAAAATAGAAATTATTAAGAATTACCCTCAAAATCTTTGCTTTCTGATTTGACTCTCTCTTCCAGAAGAAACGGACAAACTGAATGGTCAAATACCTACATCCAGAAACACAGCAGAACAGACATCACAATCTAATGCTGCCACAGGACTGAGAGTGCCTCCACCCTCATAAATCAAGAATCATACACAAGAAGCATCCCTTCCCCAAAGAAAAGAGAGAAATGGTCCAGTCGTAAATAAACACTCCAGATTTGCATTCATAATAAAGTACAATTTATAATAACTACTAACCAGGATTTTTATTTCAATTTTCCATTTCAGGTGAGAAAATAACAAAGTTACCTGGGTAGACCACTGATACGTGACTCCTTCAAGTAGAGTGCACTATGGCCCAATGCAGGCGAGTTTTTCTCGAGTTCAGATTTCAAACCCTGTAAGAATGACAACCAGGAATTTCTGCTAAATTTAGGGACCAAAATCCAACTGCTTATTACTTGATAACATGAAGAAAGAAAGAAAGAAAGAGAAAAAGAAAAAAAGGCACCACCAGTCGGTAATTTCATGCAAATAGAATTTGTATAAACAGAGAGTACAAGGTCTGTTCTTGCATTCAAGGATAACAGAAATAGTAGACAATGTGATGCACTAACATAGAAAAATTAAAAAGATTGATTTAGGGATACATGTACAGTTAGATTAGCAATAACAGAAAATATCAATAACACTAGTGAAAACAGCAACCATGGGAGGTTCACAATAACAGGGAGCTACAACATGAACTGAAGCTCACTGTCAAAGTTTCAAAATACTATGGCTCTTACTTCATATGGAAAAATGAAGGAGTGGGGAGCAATAGTGTCACAATAGGTGGAAACACTGATCAACTTCTAGGACGTATCAAAGCAGCAGGCACAAACTTAAACACCAGTCACCACAACTTCTGGGGTTTGGTAAAGTAAAGGTTAGTTTTTCAAATAGAGGTTATAAAAAGTAAATTAAAGTAGAGGTTAGTGTTTCAGATAGAGGTTATAAAAGGTTTTCTTGTGGGTAGTTACTAATTGGAGGACAAGTTTCATAGAGCCTGTTTGGCTAAAGCTTCTGGAAAACAAATTCTACTACCGAAACAAAATTTCCTAGAATCTGTTACTAAATATATCATGAGGGGTTGGCCTGAGTGTTATTGAAAATGGATACTATATGATACTGTTTGTTCCATTGATTTCTTACAACTTTATTAATTATATATACAATTAGTCAATTACACACACTTTAAAAATAATTTTCTTAACTTCAACAACCCTAAATCTAGGTTTACCCCACTGCCAAAGTCATCTGCCATGAAACCACCACTATTTTAATATTCCCTCCGTTCTTTAACATTGCAGCATTTACTTTTTAAGTAAATTTCACAAATATTGCATTGTTTCTTTCTAAGAAAATCCAACATCTCACTTCACACTGTCTAAGAGCCTTATTCACATGGGTCTTGTAAGTAATTTACATGGGTTTTTGTGGATTCTCACACCTTTACCCATTTTACTAATTTTTTTGACTGCCCCCATGTTAACCATAGATAGAAATAAAGGAAATACATTCTTTTTATCTTACTCTTGTAATATTTTATTGTTGCTCTTTCCTCCCAGCTGGGGAGGGGGGACCCACCAGCCAACTTTGGCTCCATAAAAAAAAATACCAAGTTTTAATCAATTAATTGTACCAAGATCACCTCAACAGAAAAATTGAAGAAAAGGCTCTGGACAAAAATAGAACACTTCTTGATGGTATTCAAAAGGGAAAAAAAATTTGGCACACTAAAAAGAAAATTTCTACACCAAAAAATAATTTTTTTAAAAAAATCCTGGCAGGTGATGGAAATAGCTATTAGTAGGCCGGTTTTCCATAAAATATAGAGAGCCATATAAGGTCTAAATTGTTAGTCTGCGATTTTTCATATCTTGTAATGAGCCTACCCAAGGCCATGGTTAGGCTGACGTATGCAAGAAGTAGAAATAAGGGTAATTTAGTTTAGTAATCAGTTAGAAGGAATGAGTTTGCAGGGAATAATTTGGTATGGGTAGAATGCGTGGGAATGCTGTAGTAAGGTGAATAAAAGGGTTGGAGGGGAGTAGAATCATTCAGAAAGTTGTTATTTGATAGTTTGAGAGATTTGAGCCTCTCGAATGCTCAAGACTTGTAGTTATTATTGTCGCAGTTTTTCCTTATGTTCAAAGTTAATCCTTCTTCTGCTTAAGTATTGCTTATTAATCTTCTATTATTTGCTTGCAGTGAACTAAGTTTACATCAATTTTGCAATAATTTTCAGAATTGAGGCGATGGTGGTCATAAGGTTAATTTATGCGGGCAAGCAAGTTTTATGGGTTGTATGTGGGCAAGCAGCACCAGGATAAACAGTTTGAGTTGCTCTAACATGTAGCTTTGATTTCTAGGCCCCTCATATATCACCTAGGCTTCTTACTACCTAGAAACTAAAAGTTACTTCCATGTTTGGTAGTGTTTGGAATTTGATCCAGTTTAAGCTTATCGATGCTAGAAACTCTCCTGGAACAGCTAAAAGCTTTGCGAAACACAGCCATAATTTTTCAACCTTCAAATAACATTCATCAAATTTTAAACTTTATCTTTTATGTGAATCATTCATTTTTGACAATTTGACATACTTAGTTCCTTATAACTCCCTCTGTCCCAATTACACCTCACTTTAACATCCTTTAATGCTAATGTATTAAAGCAAATGTTAGTATGCAAGATATTGTTAGTCTATCTCAATGTATATTTTTCAAAATCAAGATTTAAAATTTTTACTAATATAAATTTAAATTATCGATGGTCAAAATTGTACATTGGTAAGTGTGTCCATTTAAAATGTTGCAAGTAATCTAAGACATAGGTAGTAGTTGACAGTTGAAAGTTTCTTTCATCACATTTTTCAATGCATAATGGTAGTCAAAATAGAATTTGTGAATAGTGTCAAAAGTTAAAACGTGTCAACAACAAAGAATAAAGAACACAGTGGAGAAAACTGAATAAGGGAAAGACTTCAAACTTACATGCTTTAGCCCCTCATGCAAATGGTTCACTTCATGGGATATGTGACATTTTAGAGCAAAAGTTGTTTCTGTTTCTGTACTTTCTTCACCACTTTCTTGACAATACACCCTAACATCACCATTAAAGAAACATGGACAACACAGTTAGTACCTTCACATACAGTAATATGTACATAAACCACAGGGGCACAAGCTACTACATCATAAATTTCCACCAGAGAACCTAGATCATCATAAAGGAACTCTCATGTATAATGCCACCCTGAGATTAATCTTAACAATAATTTCCAGTACGCTTAAGACTCAAACAGAAACCAGCTGATATAATGGCAAATTGGCAATAGCCAATGAATTTGTCTACCCAGTGAAGTAGGGAGTTAACCAGCCAACCAGACCATGATAGAGACATCTTTCTTCTTCATTGTGCGATAAACATGCATTTATATTGAGCAGGGAACACTTAAAAAAGTGACAAATTATCTGGATATTAATTATTATAACCTAGAGCAGATCACATTGCACTCTCACCTCATCATAGATGTCAACAAGGTGATTGATGAAAAGTCCATCTCTAACATATTTCAAATGACAAATTTACGGTCATTCCTTCATTGTTCAACTCTTGGTCATGAACACACAGTAATTGCCAACAGAAAACTTAAGATAGCAGAAGAAATAGTACAAGTATGACGCAAAACAAAAGTCTTAGTACTAGCAAGACTCTTGGGAGTAGGTGCCTTATGAAAAAAACAGAAAGGAGACAACTGCACAGCATAAATGATTGAAAAGAGACATAAAGCATATAAATAGCAAATATTTTACCTGCTAGCAAGCTCAATGCCGAATAGACGCTTCACAGCACTGACATTCTCACTACATATGAAATAAAGAGCATAAGAATGACTAAACTAAACTAAACTAAATTCTGAATGGTGATGTGAAGATTAAAGCTAGAAATTATAAGTACATTTATTGTAATTGCAAGGCAAATAAACCAAGTAGAAATTTATACAGTTGGGTCCTTGGGGACTGTATCACTCCACAGAAAAAGAGCAAATGCAAAGGGGCTATCCCAATGCCTCCTCGATTTAAAATAGATATAAAAACTATAACAATAACAATAACAATAATAATAACAACATGGGAGAAGTATCTTGCTTGAAATCCACATGCTTAATTGAATAGTCAGCTTTGATCGACACTTGGCTTTGAAACGTTTTTATGCGCTCAAGCAGTCAAATGAAAGGCTGCTCATTGGCTTTTTAGTTTTGACAGTTTTGCCTAAAAGTTCGTTACTTTACATATAAATAGATCACAACAACAGCTAATTTACTAAACAATGTTATAAGCAAATAATACTACTCGCTGATACAAACAGCCAATACCAACAATTAACACTTCAGACTTATCATACAAGCCAAATGAACCAAACAACTGATTGCAAACAAGGCCTGGATCAATCATCCACTAAATTCTATTTTTATTCACTTTTAACAAAACCCCTCTAGCCGTACTATAATTTTTTTCACTACCCCTATAAACATAACACTATTCCCATCACCTTCTATTTTTATTCAACTTTAATAAACAATACCTCACAATAATCCCTCTTATTAAAAAAAAATTCCTGAAGAAATGGGTTCTTTAATAAGGAATGGAAGGAGTATCAGATATATTATTAGCTCAAAGAGACAATTTATGAATTAAATCAGCCACATCACCCATTAATAACAGTTTATGTCTCAATTCAGCAGCAAACAGTAGAGAGAGTACTAAAGCACTAATACACATTTAGTACCGACAAAAGTTCAACAAAAAGGAATGGAGAAACATACTGAAATTATGACACTGGTGTAATAGATAGGACCAGATTAAAAATAAAAAGGCAACAGAATAAAAAAAAAAAAAAAATTAGGGGAAACTGGAGAAGATTGATACATAAATGCAGTTTAATCATCAATTTGGGTATAACAATCCAGACCTTGTAAATTAGACACTCCAAAACTAAGCATCTTTACAAAAAACTCCAAAAAATTTTCTAAATGGTCTCATATATCTATGAGTTTGCTTCTCTCCCCAGCCCACCCCCCACCCACTAATTTATTCTTTACTCATTCTCCAAGCTTTCCGTAACAGAATTATTAATGATTCACCATAGTGCCTTTCCCACTAAGCCAGGTTCGCTACAACTGGCAGCCAGGAACAGGATTAACCAATGAGGCAATGCAAAGAGGACAAATCTAGCACAGTGAATGTGACAGCTGTTGTTTAAGAAGAAGAAATCAGCTACCTATTAGATGACGTAAGAGACTGAGAGAGTGTGTACAAAAGCTGTGTCCAGCATTCCTCTGCATCCTGAGATTTCATCATTGTAGAATGTTAGTAGAAGCACATTTAGAGCTGTAAGAACGTACCATATAAAGATAGACAGCAGCTAGGATTTAACCTGTTGCATAAAAGAACCATTGTGCAGCTGGCCAAACTGAGGGAACTTTTTACGCAATACCTGCATGCATCAAAGAATCTAGCTGTCATGTCACAAGAACATCAGCACAAAACACTGTATGTAGTTAACCTTTGTCTAATTTCCACACTCCACATATACACTGGAAACATTAAAAGTACTTCATTATCCTACTTTTTCTTAGTTACCTTAGCCTACAGTCAGATAGATCCCACATATCTAGAACATTTTGTTACCAAAATTGGGTTGTAGAAGAAACAGATAAAAGTATATCAGAGTCTTTTACTTGGACAGATATTAAGCTACAACTTTTTTTACAGAAAGCCCTGAACAATGCAAGAGAAGACTCCAGTAAAAAGAAATCAACATCCTACATCTGGTAGATCAGGTACCAGAAGATTTCACGATCCTCAATATTTAAGGAATGATATAAATTATCACTCTCAAAGAATTCATGATATCAATACAGAACATAATATGTATAGAATTATTTTATGATACAAAGTGATGTGTGCACACCATCCAGAATTGCATAGGTGCCACTGGCTTGACATTTTTATCAAGCTCGTTGAATAAATCTTTGGTTGCAACAGTCAAAAGATGTGAAGTTTGATCTAGTTCATTAGTCCGGCCAGACTGTGAATACCTGCTCAACAAGTGTAAGCAAATGTATTGGTGATGGAAACAAGAATCACACATAATTTTAAATAAATCCCAAGTAAAATCATCACTTGAGAAGGAAAACTCACTCCAATAGTGCAGACTTCAGCTCAGGAACTGAATGCAGGCATTGAACTGTGGAGTTCATGTAACATGTATTTCCTAAGTTGAAAAGACCAGCAGAATGCCCCTGCAAACATAAGATATCAAATGAAAAGGTCAATTATTATTTATATTATAGAGTACAGATATTTATGTCCTTCATTTATCATTTATGAAGTACTTCCTCCACTCCATTTTACTTGCAACACTAAGAGTATCACGCTTGTCAATGCACAATTAGAACTGTTAATATCTTTGGTTGCGTTTTGTTAAAAAATTGAATTGAGACGAATCCAACAAGATCCCACATGACTATATTTTTATATATCAATGACGTAATATGGTAATAAGATAGAGTATCAATAGTGCCAACATCCTAATATTGCAAGTAAATGGAGTGGAGGAAGTATTGTTTTAGTGATAGCAAATAGAAGTACAAGTTTCTGGACAGATTAAAATTCCTCAAATCTGAAGTACAAAGATGAATTAAGGCAATTTCAAAATACATGATGAAGATTGATTTAATAAACATTGCATAGGACAAGCTACCCACACATTGAATGCTTAAGTATATAAGGAACTTGAGAACATTATTGCCAATTGAAAACTTAGGGCAAGTTATGGTTGTATATCATGAGCAAAAACTTAAAGAGTGATATAAGGGAAAAAAAATTTCTATCTGTTAATGGACTATCAGAAAACCTCTTCAATATACCAATAAACAACTCCTAATAGCACAAAGTCTGGTCACTAATAATGTCAGTGTTTCAAGATATGAAGTGAATGCTAGTTGTATTTGCATATCACTGTTCCAGGGCCAAGCGAAAATAGGAAGAATGGTAGGGGGGAGGGGCAACAACACATGCTTCCCTTTAATTAAAACATTAATTCTTAAGTCCCAAAAGTGCAATAAGTTTAATCTCACAAAATTATTCTTTAGGTGAAACTATTCCTAGCTGTTCATTCCAGCATATATAAAATAACATTTTCTAATGCACGTGAGATTTTGTATTAAAAAAAAAAAAAAAAAAAAAAAAAGGGATAAATTACAAGAATAATACAATGTTTGAGTTATCTCATAATAATTCCATATTAGTAGCTCTTATTCAAAATATGATCCCTACTTGGCAAAATTAAGAGCAAAATAAGTGGAAGGTGCAACTGCTTACATCACATCCTCCTTTCACTCTTCCTACGTGAGAAAAACAAAGGATAGATTTCGGAGAATAAGATAGTGTTACACAGAAACCAATTTCCGGAATGATGATGATCAAACTCAATATCATTCTAAAACAATCCAAAGTTGAGATCAATTAAATACAAGCATTAAATTATGGGAGTATTAGAGAGGACAATGATCTCATATAAGACCTCTAATATGGGTTATCTGAATATATTCAGCTTCCTTTTAAAACATTGGTTTACTTTTTTTTTTTTATTTGAACAAGTAATAATGAGAAAATTAACAGACACCATGGGTAGTGTCACACATGTACAATAGAGGGCAAAAGGTAAAAAAATATAAAAATATAAAACTGTAAAATATAAGAAAACATGCCATCAAAACTACCATAGAGCAATTTATTGACCAAGTACAGCTTAGAACCTAATATGAGTATGCTGCTATATTAACTATGGACCTTCCATATTTTAGCTTAAGTAGTAAACAAACCACTCAAACATAGTATGAGGAGGTTATGAGGAGATTACAAGGAGGTTACTGGTGATGATATAGTTTGAAATCAGTATTTCGAATACGAGCATAAATCAGCATTTGACGTCATAACTCCCTTGGGTGTCACTTATCAAATAACCTCAAAGTCCTACATAAACTGATAAACAGAGAGTTGATGACCTTACAAGGCCCCCAAAAGCAAACTCCCTTTGTCCTATAATCGTCCGTAAATTTTCATTTTTCGTCCCTCCCAGTTCAGTTTGACCTACTAACCCCAACATTATTTTAATACAGCTCTCTCTTCACTACCAAAAAAGTTACGGGTCCACTGTCTCTCACATTCAACAAAAAAAATAAATAAATAAAAAAAATAAATAAATAAAAAAAAATATATATATATAGATAACCCACTATCTTTTTCCAAATCTACTTTTTCAAATAAAGTAATACCCCATTATCTCCTATCACATCCACTATCTGATTCAATGTTAATTGATAACATCTCAAGAACTTATCACCTACAATGCTTTGATAGAGAAGAGTTCAAAGTTTCAAACTATTCCAAGACTAACGTATACTTTTGATTGAACATCACATCCATGCCAAATCCATTAACAAATTATAAAACCACAAAACAGTGGCAAATGGTGTCCCCAAATCCGCGTGTTACAGTCCACATGCTTTTACTGATTTGTTTATGTGGGTGGCTGGAAAGATGGAAAGGGAGCAGCTACGTCTCTTTGCGTCATTAGCCTGGCAGCGTGGCACTGCCGGAATAAAGCCTTTTTTGAGAATGCTGATGGGCTTGATGCAGTAGGAATTGCAGTGGGTTTTGCAAAACTGAATGAGGACTTTTTCACAATAAGAAGGTTGGGGTGCAGTGTCACTCTATTCCTGAGCATTTGGCAGCAAGGTGGTATCCTCCCCCTCCACAACATATAAAGGTAAATGTACATGCTCATAATTTGGATGGTGTGGGTGTGGGCCTGGGAGTGGCAACTATGACGAGCATTGCTCTCTTCTCATGGCTGCTGTAAAGAGGTTGAATGTGTGGTGGTCAGTTGATCTGGCAGAAGCAGGGGCTGCAAAATATGGGGTAGAGTTGTGGGCTACAACAAGGTGGTGTTAGAATGTGTCGATGTGATGCTTTGAAAGTTGCTAGAAGCATTCGAGCAAGAGAAGAGGGTGTTGCACCTATTTTCCTTTTCTATGAGAATAGATTTAGAGTATGTAATTCTTTTACTTCCTTTAAGTGTAATCATGTAAAAATTTTCATTTAATTGCTAGACGGGAAACCGGAGACAACGTTGAGCGTATTTGTATGAACTCATTCCCCTAAATCCCCGCAATCTTTCAAAAATCTTTCATATACCACTTTTCACCAACAAGTTATAATGCCAATACTAGCAGGACAGAAATTGTAGTTACTTAAGAGTACGAGACAACTATCAAAAAGGGAAAAAAAACAGCATAAAATCCATCCAACAATTATTAGCCATCCAACAATTTAACCCATATACAGAACCTCAAATTCAAGTTTCATATTCAAGAATTAAATTAAGAAAACATACCACAGCGGCCACTTGTTCTTCCTCAGGCAAATCCTCTACAAAAATTGGTCCTTTCTCAGGAGCTTTTACTATCTCATCTGCAGTTCCCATCATCATTAATCTTTGACCCTAAAAAATTAAGAAGGAAATTGAGCAATAATTCCAACACGGTGATCCAAAAAAAATCTAAAAAATGTTTGCAACAAAAGAAAGATGACCAACCTCTTTTACTCCGACATTTGCCCATTCAGCATCATCCTAATTTCAGGCAAAACAAGTTAGCTGACTATTCTCACAAACAAAAAAGACTTGGAACATCCAATATTTTCACCGAAATTTCACATACTATCACCAATCAAAACACAGGAATCTCATAACATTGAATCAAGCGCGAAACATGGTGAGAAGTGAGCCCATCATCTCATTACCTTCAATAAACCACCTTTTGCCATAATTTTCTGCCTTTCAGGTGGCACTCCAGTTAGATCATACAATTGAACCTTGAAAACATAAGGGGGTTGACTAGTGTCAATTTCCACCTCTGGAAACATCTTTTTTCCCCATTTCACACTCACTGCAAAATCAAATTGGAATGAATAAAAGGATTAAACCATAAAAACAATAAATATCCTAAAATGGCTCAATAAAACAATCCTAAATGTGTAAATATTGCCAAATCAAAAATCATATTTACAATTCACTGTTTTAATACTACATCAAACATAAAAGAATAACGAAAACAATATAACTGGTTAACAATTAAGACCCAGGCATTTTGATTTTAATTCAAAATTTGAAAGTTGTTTACTCTGCAGCAATTGTCAGCTTTAAATTACAATTAATTCAAATTTTAGGGTTATTGGGAATCGATCGAAAAACACAATTTCCCAAAAATTCAATGGTAAAATTCAAATTTTCAATTCATTCTTGGTGCAGCACCCTGACAAATAGTATTAACAAACTGTTCAAGCTGAAACAATTCGATAATATCAAGAAACCTAAGCTTGCAGATTACTCGTCCTAAATCAAACTGAAAACGGCAATCCAACAATAATCTCGAAACTAGGAAGCAAGAGAGAATAGAGAAGAGAAAATCGCAAAACCTCGTAGTGTTTGGGCGCCATTGTTGCCTGAATCCGCCATTGACGAAGCTTGCGCGCAGAAATGAGCGAGGCGGAGAAAGAAGGAAGAAGACGGAAGGTACGAAAGGCGAGAAGGTGAGTTAAGTAGTCGAATGTGCTGAGTTTTTTATCAAAGAAATGAGAGAGAGAATAGAAGGAAACTTGTGAAACGGGGTTTCACTGATTATTTTCAATTTTTATGGTTAACTTAATAGGGTCACTGTTTGCGATTAGAGCGATTTCCAAGAAAAATGTCAATTTCAAATTTAACATCTCACAAATCGTCTATATACTCGTAGCAGTGGATGTCGGTTAAAGTATTTTTTAGAAATATTATGTGTAATAGTATAAAATAGGACAATGGTCTTATAAGTACTGATACTAGAATTAAGGAATATGGAAGTTTCCTTACAAAACTAAAGGCTCTGATGGAGCAATGCACGCGGTGCAGCTACCTTGTCATTTATTTTTGTTCTTATGCTATATGTCACTTGGAATGATAACTAGTTTAATTTGTGACTCGAGTCTTGCCCTAAAATGTATATATTGTTATTGTGTCTACTTTTTTATTCACAAAGTATTAGCCTCACCCAATACTTGATGAGACGGAACCGATGAACCTCCTTGAGAATCAAGATGGTCAGGTCTTTTAACAATGGCTTCCTTTTTCTCTCAATTAATCTTTATCTTCTTCTTCTTCCTCACAATTCTCTCTCCTTTGCTTAATGGCAGCGTTAATGGCGGCTTCCTACTCTATCAATCGTCCAATTTCTGATCGTATATACATGAATTGTAAACTCTCTAATTAGGTTTTACTGCTATCAATGTTGAGTTTGATTACTTGTGTTTAAGGCTCATTGTGAGATTCAGGTTAAAAGTTGACGATTATATCTAATCTGACCAACAACATCCTAGGTCTAAATAGCTTGCAATTTTAAGATTTTCTAGGCTCAAAATTGGGGGTTCATAATCACCACCGGCAATGTAGTTCCTTCACTTCATCTCTCCTCATTTCACTTTCTCTCTCTAACCTACAACAATGGCGACATGTCTTTAACCGCATCGACACTAACCGCCAAGCCTCGCAGTGGCAGAGCTCTCGATGCTCGCAGGGTAAAAGCGAAATAGTACTTTGTGTAAACAAGCATTGTGTTGCTCCTTTGTAGTTTTAAGTTTTTTGGGTATTAAATTTTAAGAAAATCATCTAATCTAAGGGGCGTTTGTGTTTCGGAGTTTTTTTTTTTATTTGCAGTGTTCTCCGGGAGAGTTACAGCACCAAGACTGGACCATCGGATGCTCTTACCTGAAACAAACGGAAGCTCTGGTTGTTCGGAGTTCCGGCTCCAACGGTCAAGTTAAGTACTAGGATGAGGAAGTAGGAGGAAAGTAAAAGTAGAAATTAATTTTCTCGATTTTCGAGATAAGAGTAATAAATATTGTAATAATTGATGGATAATGAAAATCTAATCCCACCGTCATAAATGTACAATATTTATATAAGTGTAGGAGAACGTGTCCATAAAGTCATTTTAACCTATTAAATGGGTTGTACTATTTTTACAGCTTCTCGGGATTTGGGCCTAAAGGCCGCCATTTCCCCACTGATGATGAATGTCACGTGTCATGCCCTGGTTGGCTCATTTTGAGCACTGTCCTAGGGGACATGTGTCACCATTTTAGTGGGCCACGTGTTTAGGTTATTTTTGCCCTAAATAGTTTGGTTAACATAGGAAATGAAAATTTCCATGAATTTCTAATACATGGGAATTAAATTGCATAATCAAATTCATGGGAATTTCTAAAAATTGTTTGATTTGTAATGAGGGAAGTAAATTCCCATAGGAATTTCAACTTACCTAGAGGGGACTAGGTAAGTAAGTTCCTACATTTTGTGGGAATTGAAAATTCTTAGGAAGTTCTACTTCTCATTTCACCAAATTTCATTCAACCAAACAACTTACTCATTTTGCATTCCCTAAGAACTCCCAATTTCCATTTTTTTTTTATGTAAACCAAACAATACCTAAGATTCTGTTGGAAGTTCTGATATAAAAACAAGAGAGAGAGCTTAGAAAACAAAGGAGAGGAAAAAGTCCCACGTTGGTTGAGGAAGAGTGTTTTTATTTGTTTATATATTATAGTACTTTAGTACTACTTAGTTGAGCAAGTGGAAGGTAGGTGTTATACCCCACACACTCACACGCGCGTGCACTGAGCCAAGCCGGGTCGGGTCGGGCTCAGGACTCGTGGACTTTGGGGTCTTAGAGAATGCGATGCGTGGGCGTGGGTGGGCTGTAGGCCCTCTATCTTTTTGGAGAAATTTATTTCCTTTTGATCTTATTTTGGAATATTGTAATCAGTTACAATATTCATTTCCGTTTGACTATTCCGTTAAATTGTTGAACCTGTTGATAAGGATAATTTGTCCGAAACTGATGTTAAGTTTGTGAAGGATGATTTGTCTGAAACTGATGTTAAGTTTGCTAAGGATGATATAACCTATAAGGGCATGTTGCTGCATTATATGTTGAATAATTTGTTGGATATTTACATGGGTTTATCATGCTAAGGATATTTGGGATGCTTTAGAGAAAAAATATGGGACTGATGATGCTGGTACTAAAAGTGGTTAAGTTTTCAAGCTGTGGATGATAAGCCTATTATTGATAAGATTCATGCTTATGAGAAAGTGTGTATTAATATGCCTGCAGGGTCCGTCTATTTGTGATATTACCCTTACCATTGTTCTGATTGAGAAACTCCCTCCCCCTTGGAAGGTTTTTCGTAACCAATTGATGATAAAAAAGAAACACCTAACCCTAGAGGAGCTTGTAGGACACCTCAAAATTGAGGAGGAGAACCGTATTAAAGACAAAGGTCATTCGGGTTTCCCTTCTTCTTCTTCTACCAAAGCCAATCTTGTTGAACTCAAACCAAACAACAAGTCCAAAGCTAAAAACAGTTCTCTTAAACTTAAAAGGAAAGTTCTAAAGTATAAGTTTAAGGGTACCTGTTTTAAGTGTGGTATGACTGGTCACAAGGCTAAGGATTGCAAGGTCAAGAAGAAAAATGGGCACAATCAAGCAGAAATCTTATTGAGGATTCTAACATTATTATTGTTGTTGTTGATTAGGGGATTTTCTCCCGCCACGTAGACGAATAGAACTCTGCCACGTGTCCACCACGTGGACCAACCAGAGCTCGCCACGTGTCACCTCGTGAGAGGTCCTAGGTGGACCAATCAGACCACGACACGTGGTAGGCAGATTGCCTACTAGGAAAGTGGTCTTTAAGGGCCCAAATGCCTACCCAGTTAGTCCTGGGTTTTTGAAAACCTAGTATTGGGCACATATTTCCAGACCCTATAAAAGGAAGATGTTCTCTCTGAGGAACATTATTCAAAAATCATTAAACACACGCGTACAATACTTGTTGAGCATTAACTCCAGCTTTAATTGCGCTAATTGAGAGCTAAGGCTCGGATATTTGAGACTGTCTCAGGCAGTCGGATGATCACTCCCCTTCTGAGAGGAGCCTGATCCCCTTTACTTTCCGCACTTTTTACATCCGAACACGTTCTAACTTGATCGTCGGAGGCGGAACTCCCACCCACAGGAGTCTCCGTTGTTTTGCTGGTACAGGCGTCCAGAGGTCAGTCTTGGTGTTGTAACTCTCCCGCAGGACATCCAAAAAACCCCGAAACATTTGGCGCCGTATGTGGGGAGAGTACTTCTAAGATGACTTCGCAAGAGCATGTACCGCCTCTTAATGAGAAATGGCCTATGGCCGATGTCCAGGTCTATACAGACTAGGATACAGAAGACGACTGTGAGGTCGACTCACACACGGCCCCTAATGGGTCCCTAAGAACTCGGCACATCCGTCCCCTCGAAAGGAAGGAACGGACTGTCGAACAGGCGGCCCCTAGTGAACCAGTCGGCCATTCGACTGGTCAACGCCAGGCGGCCGAAGGCTCCGTCCCCATCACCAAAAACGAGCTCGTGACCCTCATGACAAGTTTCAAAGGGGAGATTAAGGACCTGATCGATAAAAGGACGGCTGTCCTTACCAAGGAACAGTCGGCCAAAAAGCCCTATCATTCTAGGAGAAATAAGCCGGTCAAAGACCGAGAGGCCACTCCTTACCCTAAACCAAGGGAGGGGCCGAAGCCCTTTGTTTGGGGTAATTTAACCCCAGCCACGTGGCCCAATGGCAGCGCGACACGTGGCATCTCGCCATTGGTCAGCAGGGCTCCAATCCCCTGCTGACACGTGTCCTAGGAACCCTAATTGGGGAACCAATGTTCCCCACTATAAATAGTGGGAGAATCCTCATTAATGGGGCATTCAATTCCTTCCAATTCAATACTATCATAAATACATTTTACACTAAAACCGAGCAATCTTAATTGCGGATTTCTCCCATTACGCGAGAAGTAATTACCCTTCTTACGCACTTTCTTCCTCCCGTACATCACTGACTTGATCGTCGGAGGCGGAGCTCCACCCAACCGGAGTCTTCGTGGTTTTGCAGGTACAGGCGGTCGAAGGGCATTCTTGGAATTGTAACTCTCCCGCAGGACACATAAAAAAACCCCGAAACATTTGGCGCCGTCTGTGGGGAGAGTACTTCTGAGATGGCTTCTAACCCTGTACCACCAGATCAGGACAGGCGACCATCGGCTGAGCCTGAGGTCCAGACGGACCATGACAGCGGTGATAAGTACGAACTCAACACCTATGTGGCCCCAGACGGGTCCTTCAGAACAAAGCACACCCGTTCTAAGGATAAGAAGAAACGGGAAAGCATCCAAGCTGCTCCAAGCAACCCAGCCGACAACACGGTTGGGGCTGCCCAGGCGGTAGAGGATTCTGGTCCCGTAACTCGGAACGAACTCATGACTTTCATGAATAGTTTCAAGGGCGAGATCCAGAACCTCATCCGGTCAGCTACTCCCAAGAAGAGCCAGCCGACCAAGAAGCCTTCTTCTAGCAAGAAGGCTATTAAAGACCAAGTCCCTACCCTTCATCCAAAGCCGAAGGAGGGGGAAGGCCTTCGGTTCGATCAAAATCGGTTCCGCTTCCCGCAAGCAGAGCCCAGAAAACCCATCCGGCACTTGCAGCCGGATGGTTCCAAAAAGGTGTTTTCTGACGCCCGGATGTTTCTCCAAGAGAAGAGAAGTCTGGAGTCTGCGTCGGCTTCAACGTCGACCTTTCCTGATAGTTTCCGTGACACCTCTAACAGGTGTACGGGAACAAGTCTAGGGAGTCAGACGGGCGAACCATCCGCCCGGTCTGGACCCAAAGTGATCCAGCCTGGTCTGTTCGGTTCGCCGAATGGGCTGGGTGGATCCCCTTTTACCCAAACGGGTCCGTTTGGCATAAATGTGCAGCAGCCGTTCCAACTCATGGACTGGCAGCAGCGCCTGCTAAACTTGGGAGAACAACCCTCGGCGTTCTCCCCTGAGATAACCCAGGCGGCACAACCGGCCAAGATCAAAAACGTATTGGTAGGGGCCTATGATGGTACCTCCAACCCAGAACATCATTTAATGGCCTATTCCAACCTCATGTACCTACAGGGGTTGGATGATGTCGTCTGGTGCCGATGCTTCCCGGCTACCCTGAAGGGCATTGCCCAACGGTGGTTTGGTAACTTCCCAGCCAGTTGCATCAACAGCTTCAAGACCTTGGCATACTTGTTTACGTCAAACTTCTCAATGAACATCCCGGCTAAAAAGACAAGCCTCGATCTGAGGGCAATACAGCAGGGTGACAGAGAAGGACTCCGGTCGTATGTCAGGCGGTTCAATCTGATGAGAATTCAGATTCAAGGACTGTCTGATGAGGTGGCTTACACAGACTTCTTTAAAGGTCTGAAGGATGGGTCGACTTTCAAGTTTGATCTCGTCCGGAAAAGGGTAGCCACCCTCCAAGAGGCGTTAATGGAAGCTGAAGCCTACATACAGGCGATGGAGCTTTGTGCTGTAAAGCAGCCGTCGGATTCCAAAAAATCCGACAGAAGAGACAGCCGGCAACAACAACATCAGCCGGCAAAAAAGGAAGAAAAGAAGAGAAAGGAGGTCTGGGTGGCAGACTGATCTGGTCAGCCGGCTCAGAAGCTCAGACGGAAATTTGAACCGTACGTCCCCAAGTACGAGTTCACAAAGGACTGCTCCTCCATCCTCAAGGAGATCAAGGACCGGATGTCTCTCGACAAGCCGGCTGTGATGAAAAGCCCCGTAGGCAGCCGGGATAAAAGCAAATACTGCCAGTACCATGAGGATGTTGGCCATGACACTAATGGTTGCTATAGCCTCAGGAGGCTATTAGACCGTCTGGCCGACGAAGGGGCTCTAAAGTCTTACCTGCCCAAAGCCAAGGGCAACACCCTGGCCAAGAAAGGGCAGGCGGCAAAAGCGGTTCTTGCAAATTCAGAAACGGATGAAGAGACTATCTTCACATAGCAGGCGGATTTGCCGGTGGGGGTCCCACTATCCGGGGCACCAAAGACAACATCAGGAAGCTGGTTAACTCAGTTGAGGAGACCCAGGTGTCGAAAGACATATTTCCTGAGGTCCTTATTTCTGAAAAGGACCGGGGCAAGGTCAGACGGCCTCACGATGACCCCATAGTCATCGAATGCAAGGTTGCCAATCAGAGAGTTGGCCGGATCCTAATAGATACCGGGAGCTCGTCTGACCTAATCAGCTATCAGTGCTTGACCAAGCTCAATTACAAATCCAGTAGCATGCACCAGGCGCCCCACCCGCTTGTTGGTTTTGGGGGAGGTGTAGTGCATCCGGTAGGGAGTATAGATCTTCCCATCCGGCTGGGTGAAAAGGGGGAAGGACGCCACATGGTAATCAAATTCCTGGTTGTAGAAGAGCTTGCCGCCTACAACATGATTTTCGGCCGTCCGACCCTCAATGAATCAAAGGTTGTCATCGTTCCCTCCCTCATGCTTGTCAAATTTGAAAAGGACGATGGTACAGTCGGTTCCCTCAAGGGGGACCAGAGGACGGCTAGGGAGTGCTATCTCTCTGACGTCAGACCTACTATGGGGGCAGCAGGCGACGACAACCCCATTGACCTTGATAACTGCGATGCAGCAGTCCCGGCTCCAAGGGCAGCCAGTAAGAAAAGAAAGGCGGGCCAAACGGACCCCGTTAAACAAGAAAAATAGCAATCAGTAGCCGGGGAAAGGTCAGATGATCAACGACCTCAGCCGGCTGGTGACTACATTGATGTCGTCCTCGACGACAGCCGTCCTGATAGAACTGTCAAGGTTGGGACGGTTGCTTATGAACGGTTGGGAGCAGAATTGCTCCAACTTCTAAGAGAATTCAAAGACATCTTTGCCTTTGAAGTGGAGGAGATGCCAGGCGTCAGCCCGGATCTAGCTGTCCACAAGCTTGCCGTGGATCCTAAAAAGAAGCCGGTTAGGCAGAAAAAGAGGGATCACGGTGAAGAGAGATCTCAGGCGGCAGCGGCTGAGGTCAAAAAATTGTTAGAAGCTGGGTTCATCCGGCAATGCTACTACCCGGATTGGGTAACAAACGTTGTCCTCGTGAAAAAGCCGAATGGTACCTGGCGGATGTGTGTAGATTACACATATCTAAACAGAGCATGCCCAAAGGACAGTTACCCGCTTCCAAAGATCGACAATCTGGTCGACTCTACAGCCGGTCATGCTCTGATGAGTTTCATGGATGCCTAATCAGGTTTCCACCAAATACCCCTATGGAAAAAAGATCAAGAGAAGACGGCCTTCGTCACTGATCAGGGGTTATTTTGTTACAAGGTGATGCCGTTTGGGTTAAAGAATGCGCCGGCTACATTCCAGCGCATGATAAACACCGTTTTCATCAATCAGATTGGCAGGAATGTAGAGGCGTACATTGATGACATGATAGTCAAATCCAAGCTGCAGACGGATCACCTACTGGACCTCCGAGAAACATTCACCACACTCAGGCGGCACCGGGTCATGCTTAACCCAAAGAAGTGTGTATTTGGTTTTGAGTCTGGGAAGTTTCTTGGATTTTTGATCGATCAAAGGGGCATAGAGGCTAATCCGGAAAAAGTGCAGGCGGTCATAGACATACGGTCTCCTCGCACTGTGAAAGAAGCCCAGAAATTGACCGGTTGCCTGGCGGCGTTGGGAAGATTACTCAGCCGGTCAGGTGACAAGTGCCTCTACTTCTTCCAGGCCATCCGGAAGAGGTCCAGATTCGAGTGGGGTGAAGAGGCGGAAATGGCATTCCAAAAGCTAAAGCAACATCTGCATTCGTTGCCAAGGCTAGTGAGCCCCCTCCCCGGGAGCTCCTTTACATGTACCTCGCCGTCTCTGATCATTCCCTCAGTGTCGTTCTCCTCGCTGAGAGAGACGGTAATCAGCTACCGGTGTATTTCATCAGCCACGTGCTTAAGAATGCCAAACTCCGGTATTCCATGATCGAGAAATTTGGGTTGGCCCTGTTTGTCGCAGTCAAACGGTTGAAACCCTACTTTTTGGCTCACCCGGTGATTGTATATACAGACCAGCCGCTCAAGCGCCCAATGACCACCATCGAGTCATCCGGCAGAATGATCAAGTGGGCTGTTGAGATACAAAGCCTTGAAATAACTTTCGAACCCAGGCGGGCAGTGAAAGGTCAGGCGTTTGCCGACTTCATTGTCGAGATGACTAGGCCGGTGCAACCGGAAAATCCTGATCAGGTTTGGAAGTTATTCGTAGACGGTAGCTCTACGGTGAACGGCTGTGGTGCAGGCGTTATATGTCATTCCCCGGAAGGGGACAAGTTTGAGTATGCACTACGATTCCGGTTCCAGGCCTCTAATAATGAGGCGGAGTATGAAGCCCTACTAGCCGGTATACGCATGTGTAAGGCAGCAGGGGCAACAAAGATTGCCGCCTGCTCAGACTCTCAACTGATTGTTAGCCAATACAATGGTGACTACGAGGCCACCCATCCGGCTATGATCAAATATCTTCAGGCGGTAAGAGAGGAGGCCGTGTCACTTGACGAATTTCATCTAAGTCAGGTGCCCTGGTCCGAGAATAATCAGGCGGATGCTCTTTCCAAGTTGGCATCATCCGCCTCCTGCGATACACCTAGAACGGTTTTTTGGGAAGTCATTGAGAAACGAAGCATTGATCATGACCCCATTGGTATCCTGGACCGAAGTGCCACCTGGATGGATCCCATCCGGGATTACTTGACAGACGGTACCTTACCGGATGACCCTTCTGAAGCAATGGCGCTCAAGAAACGTGCTCTGAGTTTTGCTATGCATCATGGAGAACTTCCCCGGAAGGGTTATCTACAACCGTTTTTAAAGTGCGTAACCCCTGAAAGGGGAAGAGAGGTTCTAGAGGATCTGCACGTGGGTTTTTGTGCCTCACACATAGGCGGCAGGTCCATGGCAAGAAGAACCAGACGGAAGGGTTATTTTTGGCCCACTCTTGAGGCAGACGCCATGGATTTGGTGAAACGGTGTGACAAATGCCAAAAGTTCGCCCGGTTGATACATCGACCGTCAACTGACTTAACAACCATCCATAGCCCGGTTCCGTTCGCAAAATGGGGCATGGACATTTTGGGTCCGTATACGGCTGCATCAGGCGGTCGTCGATGCATTTTGGTGGCAGTAGATTACTTCACCAAATGGGTTGAAGCAGAGGCGGTCAAAGGCATAAAAACAAAAGACGTGATCTCCTTCATTTGGAGAAATGTCATCACCCGGTTTGGGGTTCCAATATCTATGGTCTTTGATAATGGACCTCAATTCGAAACGCCTGTCCTCAAGAGCTGGTTGGGAGATTAAGGAATCTCCCATTGTTTTTCATCCGTTGGCCGTCCTCAGGCAAACGGCCAAGTTGAGGCCTTCAATAAATTGATCTCGGACGGTATAAAGAAGAAGGTGGAAAGAGCCGGTGGACTATGGGCAGAGGAACTACCTCATGTCCTTTGGGCCATCCGGACCACTGAAAAAGGGGTAACCGGTGAAACCCCATTTCTTATGACATACGACACTGAGGCGGTGCTCCCCATCGAACATTATGAGCCAACGCTTCGCATCATGCTATATGATGAGGCAACCAACTGGGAAGCCATGCGGCTTGCATTGGATGCTCTCCCAGAGCGAAGGGGCAACGCAGCTTTACGCCATGAGATTTACCGCCTGAGAATGACACGAGCCTACAACAAGAGGGTTCACAAACGGCCCCTGAAAGTAGGAGATTTTGTGCTTCGCAAAATGGAAGCAACCGGTAGGGCGAATGAACAAGGCAAACTGACCCCAAATCGGGAGGGACCCTACCTTTGAAGAAGTACGAGATGGAACATACCGCTTGGAAACCCCAGACGGTAGAAAGCTGCCTAGAACTTGGAATGTAGATAATCTCAAAAAGTACTACTTCTAGAAATTGTATAATTTTTGTATATTTCTATATAATTAATGAAAAAAATTTACTACATATTGTGCTTACATGCGCCATGTCTTGTGCTTAACACAAGCGGCACCCTTTACTTATTTCCCATGCGCCCTGTCTTGTTCCCAACACAAGCAGGCCCGGAAATTTAATGAATTAACCGGTGACGCCCATTCGGGTGAATGCATCGAAGAGAACATCTCCCATTTGAGTGGAAAATTGTTCTAGTGATCAAAAATCAGGCGGCCCTGACCGCCTGATTGATCCATGGCACCAAAGAATTGCGGGTTAGCATTCCCAAACATGCATCTGGCCCCCTCTTTGGATCGAGTACCATTTAAGGCTGGTCTCAAAACAGACAGCCGGTACCTAATGTCCCGCCTAATCGACTAAGAGAAGGCAGGCGGACAAGCATCTGGGTTAGGCCAAGAATTTATGAAGGGTGTTCTTGCGAAAACCCAACCGGCAACCGTTACAAATGGTTGATACTTGGCATTTAGCTAAAACCTTAGCATTTGCGCTATAGCATATGGATAGCCGCCTGGCACCATTTCGTTTATACCAGTCTCCTATCCAGGGGCAATTACCTACCCTAATCCCAACAAGTCATGCGGAAACACATTAATCCCAACAAGTCATGCGGAAACACATTCATTCAAAAAACATGCAAGGAAAAAAATAGTTACTTGAAATAGAGTTGCTTGCGAAGACTCAGACGGTAATTGTACCGCCTGGGTTATCTTGTCTACCCTCGCAAATTTCTTTGCTTACCTTCACAAATTTCTTTACCTAGCTTGCGAAGACTCAGACGGTAATTTTACCGCCTGGGCTCTCTTGTCTACCCTCGCAAATTTCTTTGCCTACCTTCACAAATTTCTTTGCCTAGCTTGCGAAGACACAGACGGCGGTTATGCCGGCTGGGTTTTCTTGGCTACCCTTGTAAAATTATCAAAGCAAGAAAGATGCGACATTCAAAACAGCAAAAAGGAAAAGAAGCAAATTCATTCAAAAACCGGACCAAGCGGTTGAAACTTAGTAGAAATAACCGGCATAGCCGGTGAAAATGTTAAGATTGTTTACAAAAATATAAACCGGCACAGCCGGTAAAAATGTTAATGCTCAAAGTAGAAGACTATAGCAGAGTAGTCCGACCCTTCCGGCGCTATTACAAGATAATGAACGGCGCGCAGGCCGGGAGGTCGTTGCTACTCTACATTCACTGTAACCCGGTCGCCCTAAGCTTGGCTCCCTTCCGCATGAGCTGTGTTGGTGTCGGGGACGGAGCCGGGATCCTCATCCTCGACTGTCGTCTCCAAAGCAGCCGCTTCCGCCTGCATACGCTGGAACTCGGCGTCCACCCACTGCTCGTACGGTCCGGGCCCCGGCTGACCCTCCTCTTCAGCCAGAATGGCCAGGTCTGCATATTTATAGGCGAGCTCCCAGACGTTGTAGTCTGCACCCGGGTGGATGATGGAGAACGCCCTCTTCATTCGGTTTTGGCAGGCCTGCTCATTCTCCTCTATGAGCCGGCTCTAATCAGCCTCTAAGGTGGACTGGAAGTTACGTTGAGCAGCTGCAGCCTCCTTGACCAGGCGGTCATTCTCTTGTTGCAGCCGTTTGCTGTCCTTTTCCGCCTGGTCGAGCCGCTTGAGGGGCTCTTCATGCTTTTTCAGCTCGTCTTCAGCGTTATCCAGGGCCACCTGGAGGTTGTCCAGTTTAAGCTTTTGCTCTGAGAGGGCCCGTTGGAGGGACTTGACCTGATCCGCCTGTTGCATGATTATAGCTTTAGTTTCTAAGTCATGCACAATCATGGAATAGTGAGCAACGCTATGTGCGTCATCCGCAGAACGTTTGGCTCTTCTTACCTCTTCCTGTTTGCGGATGTAGGCCTTCTTAAGCCCCTCCACGTGGAGCAGTGCCTGCAACAACAACGCAACCGGTATTAGTTGAAAGACCGGATGGGTTTAATACAAAGTATATGCCGGGTGGGCACTCAGTTACTTACATCGGCTAGGTCGATCATAACCTGGTCGGCATTGAAGGTATTGATTCCAGGAATCGCCTCCTTCTCGTCCCGGGGGACGGCTTTTAGCATGGCCCGGGCGTATTGAGCAGCGTCCGGCCAGCGTGGTGAGTTATCTGCACCAGAAACAGACGGTGAGAATGCTGCGTACGCTCCACCAACGGACAACCGGCTGATCGGAGAATCTCCCGGCTGCGAAGAGGAGTACGATTCTACCCGCATGGGTATGTCGAGCAATGTGAGATCAAAAGGGTTTGTACCTTTTTGGGAAGCCTTTTGGCTTCCAGAAGCTGATGGACCGGATGCGGTCCTTATTGAGTGGCCTCTAAGGCCTTCTCAGAGTTAGACCCGCCTGGGGTCTTTATTGTTTTACCGCCGGTTGTAGCCCGGTCGGTAGAAGCAGTTTTTGGCATCTTGAGTGCCGGTTCCTCAACAGACAGCCTTTGCCGGATCTGTTTTTGTAAAGAGCGGGGAATAACACCCCCATCCTGAAACAAAACCACAAGCGGTTAGATGAATAACTAGCCAAAGCGACATCAAAGGCAAGCACATAAAGAAGGTCAGGCGTCTAACCTTTTTAGCCGCCTGAGCGGCAAGTTTCTTCTCCAGATTCTCCTTGCGGATATCTGAAGCCTTCCTTTCGGGTGTCTTGGCGGAAGGTAGCATCTTCTTAGCTTCTTCTGCAAAACGAAAATACATCCGGTCAGAAATATGAATCATTGCAATCAAGAGAAGAAGGGGAGCCGGCAACAAAATTAACCGGCTAGGGTTCTTAACCTTTGGTTTTCCACATTTTGCTAAGCCCGCAGGCGGACAAGAAACACTCGTCCTTGAAAAATTCGTGTTTGGGCACCCAGTTCTTGGGTACCCTTATTATCTCTCCGGATGAGAGAGAGGTAGAAGTCAGTTCGAAGAAACCGGAGTCCAGAATGGCCACCCGGTCGTTATCAGGGACAGGGGGCAGCCGGCATTTTTTCCCCAGAAGCTCTGGCTTCCGGTTGTAGGTCCGGTATTCCTTGTTCTCCTCTTCAGACGGAGCTTTGACCAGGTAGAACCGGTTCTTCCAGTCCGACCACTTGGACGGCTTGTCCAAGGTCATCATGTACTTGGGGTGAGTAGTCAAGGTATACCAGGCCCTCCAGCCGCCTGGGCTCCGGCTCAAATAGTGCATGTGGGCAAACGCCTCCTAGCCGGGGTTGAGACCCTGCATCTCGCAGGCGGCGATGTACCCTAAGATATTTACCCAAGAATTTGGGGTGAGCTGCCAAATGCCAAGGCCATACCCCCTAAGTATGGCCCTGATTGTGTTATGAAGAGGGAAGCGGACGCCGGCTAGGAAAGTGACAACGGTTAAATCGGTCGCTACAATCTAACTCTCAATCAAACAATACTTATACGAACACCCTATAACCAAGTACAATGGCAAATAAAGGTTCGGTCCACGAGGAACGAGAGTAATTGCAAATCAATCTTAAACCAAAGCTAGTTCGAAATCAATGGAAAATGGTGTTCTAAAATACTACTAATAAGATGGAATAAATCAATAAACTAAGACACTAGGGAGAACGGGAATCCGCCTAACCATTGGTAACTAAGCAACAAGGAATCACAGAGAAAAACGGGATATGCAAAGACTATAAGTCTGATCAATATCATGTGATAGGAAGACAACGGGCAATACTAAGCTTGGATTTCTCATGCACTTAACATTACTCGATACATAATCAAACCACATTCAATAATGAAATACTCAATTCACAATCTCTTGTTCAAATCAAGAATATCATGCAATCAAATTCAAGATTCTAGGTTAGCTACTCCTATTATAATGAATTAACATGCAATCGCATATAATCAATTTAATCACAATCCGTTTATCAAAATCAATCCTCAATTACATAGATTACCTAGGCCGGGTTTCATCCCGAAACCCTAGCTAGGAGACTACTCACACATATTCATAATCAAAGCAATAATGAATTCCAAAAGCATAATAGATATAAACATGAATTCCGATTAAGGAATAATAAAGCTTGATTAATAAACAAGAATGAATAATACCAATTGTATTGATGCGAATCAATGGAAAAGTTCAGAACTTTGATATCCGTCGTCAATGAATAATACAAAGAACCTTCGCAAATCTTGCTTCAAATCAATCCAAGAAAACTAAAATCTCTAGGAAATTCTCTAAGAAAACTAATGAATCTCTAATACTAAGAACGTTCTCCAATAACTCTCTACAAAGGCTCTCAAAACTATCTCTAAAACTCTCTGAATCCTCTTAAAGTCGGGCCTTATATACGTCTTCTAATTCGGAGAAGTCAAGCGCGCAGTTAACCCTGGATCAGCACGGCCGTGCTGTATTTGGCACGGCCGTGCTAGCTTGTCAGTAATTAAACCGGGTTTCTTCTTCAAATTGGCACGGCCGTGCTATATATGGCACGGCCGTGCAGCTTCCTAGCACGGCCGTGCTAAAAATGACACGGCCGTGCTGAATATGCTCTAGCACGGGGCTCATACTGAAGCTGACACGGGCACGGGCAACATCTGGCACGGCCGTGCTAATGGCCTGCACGGCCGTGCGGGTGCGTGGATACTGACACGGCCGTGCTATTGGCTTGCACGGCCGTGCTGCCTTGCCTGGGGTTGCTTGCTTATAGGCCAGCACGGGTGTGCCTATGGTAACACGGCCGTGCTGCCTGTGCTATGTAATCAATGCACGTCACTTGAACTTCCTTAACTCCTCGGACTCCGGTCAAGGCTAGCTCGGTTACTCATCAAGGGCTCGGGATCCGATTAAACTCGGTTGATATTACCTGAAAACACATCAAAAACAAACCGAAAACCCGTGAAGCACGTAATATGGGGAACGTAAGCATAACAAGGTAATAATCGGCCAAAGCGGCCCCAAATACATCCAAAATCATCCTAAAATATGCTCTAAAGCGCGCCCTAAAGTGCGCTTGTCAAAACCCCCCAAGCTACACTTTTGCTAGTCCTCGAGCAAAAACCAAGGGATACACACACACACAGGATCAAATAAACTATTGCCATTACATATAAATCCAATTTAGCACGGAATGAAGTCAATGGATCCTACTTAGAACAACCATGCACGGAATGAAAACTCACTCAAACAAGCAACGAGACACACAATCCAAGGTATCGTTGATCAAAATGCAAACAAAACCTAAACCAAGCATAGAGAACAAAGAAGTCATGCTTCCCTCTAAACCCAACCAAACCGGCCACGTCCTCCCCTTTTGCTTCAAATCACCACCCTAATTGGCCCCTCGTGATTCCTCGAAGGAACCGGAAAAAGTGATATTTTGAGGAAATAACAAAGGTATCCCGACATCTCGATTACGCATAATCTTTCCATAGGGTTGAAAGGTATCTCCCTCCACCGTTTGAGAACCGAACACCTCTAAAGTCTAAGGGTCTTAAAAGGGTTGTAATGTATTGGCAATGGGTAAGGTAGGTGAAAACAATTTAAAAAAGTGGGGTTAATTCCTAAATGAAGCGCAAGAATCACAATTCTCAAAAACAATAGTTCAAAAGATATAATTCACTTTCCACAATCTCATTGATTCACATTCTTACACATCCCGAATTATCCATATAATACACACTCAAATGACCTCTTTCAAACTTCAAAACTTTATTTATGTGTCCTTGCCTTTTTCACAATTCGAACGACTTTTCTCCTTTTTTTTTTTTTTGATTTTCTTTTCCTTTTTTTTTTCTTTTTTTTTTTCAAAAACAAATTTTCATATTACATCTTTACAATTAAGCTCACTTTCAAACTTGCTCAAACCAACTATCGATCATTATTCTTGATTTATACACAATAATCTCAAACAAACCTTGCGAGGTAAACGCTTCACAACTAAGGGTTGGTAAAACATCGGCCATCGGGTTTGTAACATGGGTAACCAAGAATGGAATTAAAGGCTCAACATGGTTAGCAAGTAAGATGATGTAAAAAGAAAATTAATTTGTAACAAAACAAAAGGAACAAAATAAGAAAAATGAAAAAGGTGCCCTCTTCCTCCCTTAAAAGTGTCAAGTCGGTCTCGGGAGCTACTAGTCAACACAAAGATCGAAAAATGCGTAATCAAGGATCCAAATATGCCACTCAACAAGAATGATGAAGGCTAGAACAAATAAACCTCACGGGATCTAAAAAACAAAGCAACTACCAATTAAGGGGATCAAATCCACAAATGGGAAGCGACTCCATCTTACCACAGCCCAAAGGCATAGAGTTTCACATGACAAAAGTGTTCTAACCAACTACCTTCGCCTAGACTCGTCTACATTGATCAACAATAGACTCAAACTGTGCATTCATTACTGGCTTAAGTAGAAATAGATATTCCACACACATTCATTCACGTTTCGAATCCAAATATGAGCATTATTCCAAAAGTTTATGCAATTAGACAAGTTTATCACGATCCAAAAATATAGGAAAAGACTATGAGGCAAATCATATAAACTAGACTACACATTCTCATAACAGAAGCTTTTCCTATATTGCACACATATATAAACAACTAAGTAATCTAAACAAGCTAAATGGCTCATAAAGAGGCATGAAAATCACATAATAATCCCAATCGACAAACAAGTGATCGAATGATATCAACATCAACGATCCCAGGTTCCTTAGAATCGATCAAACATCCTCGAACCATTCAACTTCTTCCTAAACTAAACTATCCTAAGCACACAAAAAAAAGAAAAGATCTCACCAAATTTGCTTCCCGGGAGCTCCAATTAACGGCCATAGCATCGTTCTTCAAACTCATGCCGCGTCTCGAATGTTCCCAATCTGCAAAAAGGAAAGACATACTAGCAAACAAGTTAAGGTTAGTCTAGGAAAGCAGTAAATCTTTTTGTTTTTGTTTTTGTTTTTCTATTTTTTTTTTTTTTCGAAAGCAAATAAAAACTAAACTACCAAAAATCCAAATCCCTAAATACAAGTAAGACCCCCCCAAGCTAGAATCAAACATTGTCCTCAATGTTTACACATCAAGGACTTACAATAGTAAGGAGAGGGAGGTAACTAAAGGGAAAGGGAAAGGGATCACGAGCTAGGCCCGCCTGGGCCATAAGGGAAACGGGAGGCCATATCATCAACACTCCTCTTCAGGTCTCTGAAGGCGGAGGTCATATCCTCGTTCGACCGGCGCAAATCCGCTACCTCGAGCTTCAAATCTTCCATTCCTTGGCGGAGCCAGGCGAAGTCTTGCGCCGGTATCTGCTGGGCCGCATCCGGGCCACCCTCCTCGTCATCATCACCATCATCAGCATCGTCACCTCCTTGGCCCCCGTGGGCCTGCTCATCCCCCTGGTGAGGCTGGGGATTGCGGTCTACATACTCCGTGCCTCCGTCCTCGTGCCAGGCGAAGTCGGGGTCGAAGATCCAGTTGTCTTTGTTGTAAACCACCGTCCTCTCCGGATCGGGCAAGTAGGCGTATGGCTTGCCTGCTACGAGCCACAAATAGCAATCCGGCTGGGATGTCCCTTCAAGCCACTGCATGGCTCTCAAGGTGCGCATATCAAGCCTCGTAGTGCCTGGGATAGCCTGCAATTCAGAAAAATCAATCCCATTATATTGCGCAAGAATGGTGATCATGCCACCGATAGTAATATCACCCCTACCCCGGGCTACACCGTCGAGGTGGTCTAGTAACCACGCTCCCATGTCTAGACGCTCGTCCCCACGGGTGAGGTGCCAAATAAACTGTAACTCCCTAATGGAGACTACACCCGAACTATCTCCTCTAGCAAAGATAGTAGAGGAGAAGGTCCTGTGGGACAACCGAAAGGCGGGATTGACGATGGAAGTCGCCTTATCCCTACGGGGATCTCTATCCATTTTCCCCGTGATTTGCCGCCAAAACAACCCGGAGTTGTAGTGTTTTGAGTGGCCATCCTTAGGACCATATTTCAGGTCGGATGTCCACCCAAAGGCGGCATTAACTTGGGCTTCCGACATTTGAATGGTGCCCGAGTTCATTAGTTGAAAGGACAAGTACCGGGGTGAGTTATTCTCATCCCGATGCACGTACAAAGAAGACAAAAATTCGAGGGTAAGCCTCTTGTAAGTGAGAGCATGCATGGTAAGGAAAGAATCAAAATTGGTAAACGAAAATAGTTGAACCATGTCTCTTTCGATCCCTAGAGCCCTAGCGGCTAAAGGGTCGTAGAACTTGGTAGGCCGGATCGGTCGGTGGGATAATCCTACAAATTTGTCCAAAAAGGACGGGTTATTAAAAACAATACCCATGGTGTCCACCGTGGGTGGAACCATGGATGAGGATGCATCGTTCCGACCCGGTCTCCTAGTCGATGTCTTTGTTCTAGGCATGTTTGATTCAAGAAATTAAGCACAATATACCAATTAACAAGCAAGAAACTATCCTAGCATGCAATGTACTACCCTAACACTACTAGTTCATCCAAACTTGCAACAATAAAGCACAATTCAACAACAAATATTCAATAAAACGAATGAAATTGGACAAAAATTGCGAAAATCAATGAGTTTAAGAACGAATTCACCGAGGACTCCACGAAGTGGAGTTGTGGCGAGCTCAAAGAGGGCCGAATTTTGCGTCCAATCACTTGAAAAATGCTCCAATGCAAGGAGGGTGCCGAGATCTTGAAAGAAGAGTATGGGGAATTAGGGTTTGATTTGAGGAATTGAGGGAGGAGGTTGGGGGTTTGGGTTAGTTTAGAGAGAAAAAGGGTAGGAGAGTTGGAGAATAATGAGAGAGTGTGAGTGAAATCGTGTTTAAAAAACACGAAAAACTATCCGTAACCCGCGCTGCACTGCCGTGCTATAACTGGCACGGCCGTGCTGAGGTTTGGCACGGCCGTGCCGAATTTGGCACGGCCGTGTTGGCTTGGCAGGCTTTTTGCAAAATTGAATTTCAGATGGCACGGCCGTGCTATAACTGGCACGGTCGTGCTGAGGTTTGGCACGGCCGTGCCGAATTTGGCACGGCCGTGTTGGCTTGGCAGGCTTTTTGCGAAATTGAATTTCAGATGGCACGGCCGTGTTAAAATTAGCACGGCCGTGCTAGTACTTGACACGGCCGTGCTAAAAATGGCACGGCCGTGCTAGAATGTCAGTGGGCTTTTGAGGTTTGGCACGGCCGTGCAGAATTTGGCACGGTCGTGCTGGATTCTGGCACGGCCGTGCTGTCTGATGGCACGGCCGTGCTGTCTGCTGCAGTCTGCAGGTTTTCTTTTCCTTCAAGGCACTCATCACTCTCTTCATTCCGATTTTAACCAATCTTCTACCTGCACAAAAACACACAAGAGCACACAAAACTCACACAAATTAGGAGCTAAACCAACTACAAAACAAAAGAAACTACTCTAGTAAAAGCAAGAAAATCGGGTTGCCTCCCGGAAGCGCTAAGTTTAACGTCGATAGCTTGACGTGGTCACATTCAACTCTTGTGACCGCATTCGAACACATCTATCACACCAACATGGGCTCCCTCATAGTATGTCTTCAACCTTTGCCCATTAACCACGAAGGATTGCAACCCACTAGAATCATAAAGCTCAACCGCACCGGAAGGGAAAACATCTTTGACAGTGAATGGACCCCTCCATCTTGACATCAACTTACCGGGGAAGAGCTTCATCCTAGAGTTATATAAGAGGACTTTGTCACCAACATTAAACACCTTCCGCTCTATTTTCCGGTCATGGAACTCCTTAGATCGGGACTTGTATAGGTTCGCACTGTCATATGCGTCCATCCGAAGCTCCTCCAATTCATGAAGGTCCAACATCCGTTGCTCTCCCGCGCTTGCTAGATCAAAATTTATCTTCTTGATAGCCCATTGAGCGCGGTGCTCTAGTTCGACCGGGAGGTGACATGCTTTCCCGTAGATCAAGCGGTATGGGGTGGTGCCTATTGGGGTCTTGAAAGCAGTCCGGTATGCCCAAAGTGCATCATCAAGCTTATCGGACCAATCTTTCCTATTCTTCGCCACTGTCTTCTCAAGGATGGACTTTATCTGTCGATTGGAGACTTCCGCTTGCCCACTAGATTGAGGGTGATAGGTTGTCCCGAACCTTTGATTTACTCCATTCTTTCGAAGCATCCTTTGAAAGGCCCCATGCACAAAGTGTGACCCGTTGTCACTTATAACCGCCCTAGGAACCCCGAACCTTGGAAATATTATCTTCTTGAAGAGTTTCACCACCACCTTGTGATCATTTGTAGGGGAGGCAATTGCTTCCACCCACTTAGACACGTAATCCACAGCCACAAGTATGTATTGGTTCCCACGGGAGGAAGGGAAGGGTCCCATAAAGTCAATGCCCCACACATCAAAGATCTCAAGTTCAAGTATGGGTTTTTGAGGCATTTCATTCTTCTTGGAAATGTTTCCACTCCGTTGGCAAGCATCGCAAGTCTTCACAAATGCCCACGCGTCCCTAAAGATATGGGGCCACCATAGCCCACATTGCAAAACCTTTTGGGCTGTCTTATTAGCCCCCATGTGACCTCCGCAAGGGTCGGAGTGGCACATTTTCAGCACACTATGAACTTCTTCCTCTGGAACGCATCTTCTTAGGAGACCATCTACAACTCTCTTGAACACAATTGGATCATCCCATATGTAATGCCTTGCATCTCTCCTAATCTTCTTCCGTTGGTTCTTGGAGTAATCGGGGGGAAACTCCGCACAAGCTAAGTAGTTTACCAAATCCGCAAACCATGGTAGAATCTTCTCCTTGAGGAGGTATAAAACATCATCCTTCAACTCATCACAAATGGGCAACCCATCATCCTCTTGTTGCTCCCTCTCCATGCGCGAAAGGTGATCCGCAACCACATTCTCGGCTCCCTTCTTGTCCCGGATCTCCACATGAAATTTTTGTAAAGAGAGGACCCATCGGAGGAGGCGTGGTTTGGATTCCTTCTTCGAAATTAGGTACTTAATGGCAGCATGGTCGGTATAAACAATCGTTTTGGAACCAATGAGGTAGTCCCAAAATTTCTCAAATGCATGAACAACGGCTAGGAACTCTTTCTCTGTACTGGTGTAGTTCCTTTGTGCTTCATTTAAGGTCTTGGACATGTAATAGATCACGTGAACCCTCTTCTCAACTCGTTGCCCAAGAACACCTCCAATAGCCGTATCACTAGCATCGCACATCAACTCAAAAGGTAGATCCCACCGTGGTCCTTGCACAATCGGTGCCGAAATCAAAGCTTTCTTAAGTGTGTTAAAAGCTTGTAGGCACTCTTTGTCGAACTTGAAGTCGACTTCCTTTTGCAATAAGGCAGTCAAAGGCTTGGCTATAAGAGAGAAATCTTTTATGAATCGCCGGTAGAACCCCGCATGCCCTAGGAATTGTCTTACCCCTTTTGCATTGACCGGTGGTGGTAGCTTTGCTATAACTTCAACCTTTGCTTTGTCCACCTCTATGCCTGCATTTGAGATCTTGTGACCGAGGACAATACCTTCTTCAACCATGAAGTGACACTTCTCCCAGTTCAGGACTAAATTCACTCTCTCACACCGTTGTAGGCACTTCCCCAAGTTCACTAGGCAATCATCAAAGGAGGCTCCCCTAACAGAAAAATCGTCCATGAAAACCTCCATCTCGGCCTCCAACATGTCCCCAAAAATCCTCATCATACACCGTTGAAAGGTGCCCGGTGCATTGCAAAGTCCAAAAGGCATTCTCCTGTAGGCAAAAGTACCATATGGACAAGTAAAAGTCGTCTTCTCTTGGTCATCCGGGTTTATAGGTATTTGGAAAAACCCCGAATAACCGTCAAGAAAGCAATAATACTTGTGCCTAGTTAGTCTTTCGAGCATTTGATCAATAAAAGGGAGGGGGAAATGGTCCTTTTTGGTAGATGCGTTTAGACGTCTATAGTCTATGCACATCCGCCAGCCGGTCACCGTTCTAGTTGAGATGAGCTCACCATTCTCATTCTCAACTACAGTCATTCCCCCCTTCTTAGGGACAACATGCACAGGGAAAACCCATCTAGAGCTTGAAATGGGGAAGATGATACCTGCATCAAGAAGTTTGGTGATCTCTTTCTTCACCACCTCCCCCATTTGAGGATTGAGTTTCCTCTGCCTCTCAATAGAAGGCCTCGCACCATCCTCGAGAGTTATGTGATGCATACATATAGCGGGGCTAATACCCTTGAGGTTATCAATGGTATAGCCTATGGCACTTTGATGCTCTCTCAATACATCACAACTTCCGAGTTTGATCCGCATCTAAAGAAGAATTCACAATGACAGGATAAGTTGAATCAGGGCCAAGAAATTCGTACCTTAGATGTAATGGTAGAGGTTTCAATTCTATTTTAGGGGCCTCGTTTACCTCTTTTGTGGTGGCCTCAGCAAGTGCATACATGGGTGTAATTTCCTTGAAACCGTTATCACCATCATCTTCCTCTAGCATTTGCTCCTCTATGTACCTGCTCTCATCGGTATCACTTGGCTCAAGATCATGGTTAGTAGAAAGCAATAGTGTATGCATACTAGAGACAATCGAATCAATAGTGTCAATCATCATGCAGTTTTCGGAAGTAGACAAAGGATATTGCATGCTTTTGCTCAGATCAAATTCAAGGACATCCTCTCCTACCTTTAAAGAAATCTTGGCACTCTTCACATCAATGAGAGCACCAGAGGTAGCTAGGAAAGGTCGCCCAAGAATAATAGGTATATGATTATCTTCATCCATTTCCAAAACTACAAAATCCACAGGTATCACAAATTTCCCAACTCGTAGGGGAACATCTTCTACCTTACCCTTAGGAAATTTGATCGAACGATCAGCTAACTGTAGGGTAATGTTGGTAGGAAGAAGTTCTCCTACCCCTAATCTTTGATATACAGAATATGGCATAAGACTAACACTAGCCCCAAGATCACATAATGCATTATCAATTTTCATTTTATTAATAGCAAAAGGGATTGAGAAATTACCTGGGTCTCCCAATTTGGGAGGCATCTTGTTCATGATGATTGCACTACAATTCGCGGTGAGGTTAACAGTTTCCACCCCATCACAGTTCCTCCTGCCACTCAAAATATCTTTCAAAAACCTAGCATAGTTAGGCATTTGTTTTATAGCGTCGGTGAATGGTATGGAAAGGTGAATTTGCTTCAAAGTATCTAAAAACTTACCGAATTGAACATCCAACTTATGTCTCACAAACTTATGGGGGTAAGGAAGTTTTTGCAATAGATTGGGCTCTTTGACTTGTGTTACTTCCTTTTCATTTAAGACCTCTACAGTTTTATCATTCTCTTCGGTCCTCTCCTCCTCACTCTCTATAACAGTATCAGTGGTAGGTGTAGTCACAGATTGACTCCTAGGGGGTACTACTTCATCGCTCCCCCTCAATGTCTTTCCACTCCTAGTGGTGATAGCATTTACAGAGTTTTTAGGGTCAATACCTTGAGGTGGGAGTTTTGACACTCCAACCCCATCCTTTATAGCACTAGCCAACTGAGAAATCTGGGTTTCAAGCATTTTATTATGTGTCATCACTTCATTAAACTTTTTGTCACTGGTGGCCATGAAAGTGTTGAACATTTTGGTCTGTGCTTCCATCATCTCCTCCAAACTAGTCCTTTGCGATGGTCCTTGAGCATTGTAGTTGTCATTAGAGGCTCGGGAGCCACGCGCATTAGACTGTTGGGGATTTTGATTTTGGAAGTTGTTCCTATTACCATTGTTATTCCAATTTCCCCTGTTATTGGCATTCATGCTCTGATTGTATTGCCCTTGATTACCTGCATTTTGTTGGTAATTATTCTGATTACCAAAATTACCATGTTGATTATAAGACCCTTGGGGATTTTGGTCCCTTTGGTTCCTGTTTCCCCACTGGTTTTGCTGTTGGTAGTCAGAATTATTACCCTGTTGATTATAATTGTTCCCTCTTTGATTAGGTGGTAAATATCTGTTATTGTCATTCCTAGGTCTATTATCATAAGACAAGGCATTGACTTGTTCATTATCACACTCATTACCATCATTATAGTTGGATTGAAATTGGGAATCTACGTTACAGGCAGAGGTATCATGGTCATAAGACCCACAGTTTTCACAGAATATACATCCAGCAGGCATATTATTAGAGTTAGAGTGCATACCTGCTCCCTTAGAATAGGATGGAAGATTTTGATGCGGTGGATCGTTGAGCTTCTCTTTGATAATTGACATTTCCTTACCTAGATTTACAATTTGCGATGTCAAATTCCCGATTGCATTAAGATGGTCTACCGAATAGACCGCTCCTCCACTCTTGCTCATGGCCTCTCGCTCTCCATCTTGCCAATCCATGTGGTGTCGTACCACATCTTCTATGATATCAATAACTTCTTCTTCGGTTTTGTTCATAATGGGGCCACCTGCTCCCACATCCAAACTGGGCTTCCCTTGAGGACTCAATCCTCCATAGAAAATCTGTAAACCTTGATATGTTGGGATTCCGTGGTGTGGGCACTCTCTTTGATACTCCTTGTACCTTTCCCAGGCTTCGTAGATTGACTCCCCACTCCTTTGCCGAAATCCCTGGATCAAAGCTCTAGCATCGGCCGTCTTCTTTTGGGAATAAAATCTTCCCAAGAATGCTGTCGTGACATCATCCCAAGTGTGTAGAGAGTTCGGCTTCACCTCCTTCTCTAACCATTCGAGAGCTCTCCCAATAAGTGAAAAGGGGAAAAGCTTCAATCTCACGAACTCTTGATTCACCCCATTAACCTTGATGGTATTGCAGTACTTCTCAAATTCGTTCAAATGAGCCAAAGGGCTCTCATGCTTGGCACCACTAAACTGCCTTCTCTCGATGAGGGTGATCATAGCCGGCCGGATCTCGAAATCATTGGCCTCAATAGTGGGTGGAGCAATCCCACTTTAAGCTCTATACGCCCTAGGAGTTCCCAACTCCTTAAGGGGTCGTGGTGCTGGCCGATTGGGTTGGCGCGGTATGTCTGCCATTGGAACCTGTTGTGTGTTGTGTTCCTTCCCTTGAGAGTTTGATGACGTCAATCGAGATTTACGATTGCTCTTCAAAGTTCTTTCAATTTCTGGTTCGAAGGGTATTAATTCTCTCTGTTTAGACCTGCGCATACACACTAACCAAACCAATTAAATAGCAGGGCTACAAGTGTAGCCAAAAGGGAAAAATCTTTTTGTGCTTTTTTTATGATGAACTAGACTCAAGAAATCAAAAAGCAATTAACAAACACCGTTCCCCGGCAACGGCGCCATTTTGACAAGGGTTAAATCGGTCGCTACAATCTAACTCTCAATCAAACAATACTTATACGAACACCCTATAACCAAGTACAATGGCAAATAAAGGTTCGGTCCACGAGGAACGAGAGTAATTGCAAATCAATCTTAAACCTAAGCTAGTTCGAAATCAATGGAAAATGGTGTTCTAAAATACTACTAATAAGATGGAATAAATCAATAAACTAAGACACTAGGGAGAACGGGAATCCGCCTTACCATTGGTAACTAAGCAACAAGGAATCACAGAGACAAACGGGATATGCAAAGACTATAAGTCTGATCAATATCATGTGATAGGAAGACAACGGGCAATACTAAGCTTGGATTTCTCATGCACTTAACATTACTCGATACATAATCAAACCACATTCAATAATGAAATACTCAATTCACAATCTCTTGTTCAAATCAAGAATATCATGCAATCAAATTCAAGATTCTAGGTTAGCTACTCCTATTATAATGAATTAACATGCAATCGCATATAATCAATTTAATCACAATCCGTTTATCAAAATCAATCCTCAATTACATAGATTACCTAGGCCGGGTTTCATCCCGAAACCCTAGCTAGGAGACTACTCACACATATTCATAATCAAAGCAATAATGAATTCCAAAAGCATAATAGATATAAACATGAATTCTGATTAAGGAATAATAAAGCTTGATTAATAAACAAGAATGAATAATACCAATTGTATTGATGCGAATCAATGGAAAAGTTCAGAACTTTGATATCCGTCGTCAATGAATAATACAAAGAACCTTCGCAAATCTTGCTTCAAATCAATCCAAGAAAACTAAAATCTCTAGGAAATTCTCTAAGAAAACTAATGAATCTCTAATACTAAGAACGTTCTCCAATAACTCTCTACAAAGGCTCTCAAAACTATCTCTAAAACTCTCTGAATCCTCTTAAAGTCGGGCCTTATATACGTCTTCTAATTCGGAGAAGTCAAGCGCGCAGTTAACCCTGGATCAGCACGGCCGTGCTGTATTTGGCACGGCCGTGCTAGCTTGTCAGTAAGTAAACCGGGTTTCTTCTTCAAATTGGCACGGCCGTGCTATATATGGCACGGCCGTGCAGCTTCCTGGCACGGCCGTGCTAAAAATGACACGGCCGTGCTGAATATGCTCTAGCACGGGGCTCATACTGAAGCTGACACGGGCACGGGCAACATCTGGCACGGCCGTGCTAATGGCCTGCACGGCCGTGCGGGTGCATGGATACTGACATTGCCATGCTATTGGCTTGCACGGCCGTGCTGCCTTGCTTGGGGTTGCTTGCTTATAGGCCAGCACGGGTGTGCCTATGGTAACACGGCCCTGCTGCCTGTGCTATGTAATCAATGCACGACACTTGAACTTCCTTAACTCCTCGGACTCCGGTCAAGGCTAGCTCGGTTACGCATCAAGGGCTCGGGATCCGATTAAACTCGGTTGATATTACCTGAAAACACATCAAAAACAAACCGAAAACCCGTGAAGCACGTAATATGGGGAACGTAAGCATAACAAGGTAATAATCGGCCAAAGCGGCCCCAAATACATCCAAAATCATCCTAAAATATGCTCTAAAGCGCGCCCTAAAGTGCGCTTGTCAGAAAGCCGCCTCGTAGCATCCAAACTAGCTATTAGCATTAGGCTGGTCATCTTCCCATACTACCGTCCCAAACTCCCCTGACACGGTCATCTTGTACCCCTCACCAAGCGGCCGCCTGGTAATAAAGTCTAGAAGGGAAGACCGCATAAGGGCACGGTCCTTTAGGGAGACGGCAATCATGAGAGGGTCATTTCAGCTTTGCCACGAAGGCCTCTCCGCCTCCTCACTGTCCTCTGATACGATTAAGTAGCTAGAGCTACTACTTTCAACCCGTCCATCATCGGAGCCGGCTGGGGAGTTGGGAGCATCATTGGCAGCTCCTGGCTGCTCAGCCTCCTCAGCCGGGGAGGTCTCCTCATTGTAGGAGCCCAGAATGCTATCGCTTGGGGTGGCGGGGGTACCGTCGGATGGTTCTCTAACCTCCCCGTCTGGGCCTCGAGTTTCGGGCGATAACTCGTTCGAGTCCCCGCCTCTGTAATTGGGGTCCATTGATGTTCCCCTAATTTTGGCCAAGGTGTCCTGCACAGACACGAAGTCGGTCGATACAGGCGTTGAAAAGGGGAAATTCCAAAGATCAGAGGCAGCGGATCCAGTTCTAGACTCAGCCGTACTAATTGACCGGCTGAGTTCACAACTATGGTCCGGGTACGGGTATAAAGGGTCCATATACCTATGGGACTTGTAAACAAAAATGCAAGCAAAAGACTGAAGCGAAAATACATGGAAAAGCAAGAATGAATAGAGACGGTACCTAGAGTAGAGTGTTGAAAAGAAATTTCTTGGGGATGCTTGCGAAGACACAGGCGGTTTGAATACCGGCTGGGTTATCTGAAGTACCCTCTCAAAAATCTTGCTTGCTTGCTACTGCACAGGCGGTCTAATACCGGCTGCTCGTAAAATATGAAGTCTCCGTGTGCTCTGAATTTCAAGTACCGGATGCTCTGAAATGCCGGATGCTCTCAAAATTCAAGAAATTTCACGAAGTTTGTAAATGAGGCTTCGTGTGCTTCCTCCCCTATTTATAGGGTTTGTCCCGGAAGGCGAAGGGACGCGACCCTTCCCCTTCTGCTTTTCCCCCTTCAGTTAGAATTCGAAGGGTCAAAAAAATATATATATATATAAAATATTGCTCCGTTAGCTCTTTTCTCATGTGCCACGTGGCACCCCGCCACGTCAGCACCTGAGAGGGGCAAATGTTTGGGGTAATTTAACCCCAGCCACGTGGCCCAATGGCAGCGCGACACGTGGCTTCTCGCCATTGGTCAGCAGGGCTCCAATCCCCTGCTGACACGTGTCCTAGGAACCCTAATTGGGGAACCAATGCTCCCCACTATAAATAGTGGGAGAATCCTCATTAATGGGGCATTCAATTCCTTCCAATTCAATACTATCATAAATACATTTTACACTAAAACCGAGCAATCTTGATTGCGGATTTCTCCCATTACGCGAGAAGTAATTACCCTTCTTACGCACTTTCTTCCTCCCGTACATCACTGACTTGATCGTCGGAGGCGGAGCTCCACCCAACCGGAGTCTTCGTGGTTTTGCAGGTACAGGCGGTCGAAGGGCATTCTTGGAATTGTAACTCTCCCGCAGGACACATCAAAAAACCCCGAAACACCCTTGATAAATTTGGCCAGACTTTGGTTCCCTAAGCCAGGGAAGAGGAAGGGCATTCGGCATGTACAACCAGATGGATCGAAGAAAACTTATTCTGATGCCCGGATGTTAATCCAGTAGAAGAAGAACATGTAACTGTCAGAGTCGGCTTTCACGTCGAACTTGCAAGACAGCGTTCAGAATACCTCAATGAGGTATTCACAATCAAATCAAGAGAACCAGACAGGCGGCATGTCCGCCCACTATAGTCCTCAGATGCTCCATGCGGCCCCGTATGTGCCTCAACAGCCATAAATGCCGTATGGACAACATTACATGCAGCCGACCCTCTTTGGGGGGCAGGTGGCACTTAATGTCTAGCCCTTGGACTGGCAGCTCCGACTGCTAAGACTGGGAGAACAACCCTCTGCTTTTTCCAAGGAAATAACAGAGGCTGCCCAGCTGGCCAAGGTGAAAAATGTGTTGGTAGGTGCCTATGACGGTACCACCAACCCAGAAGACCACCTGATGGCATACACCAACCTTATGTATCTTCAAGGGTTAGATGATGCCGCATGGTGTAGATGCTTCCGACCACATTAAAGGGCGTCGCCCAGCAATGGTTTGGCAACCTGCCAGCCGGATGCATCAATAACTTCAAGACGCTTGCAAACATGTTTGTGTCAAACTTCTCAATGAATATCCCTGCAAAGAAAACAAGTCTTGACTTGGGAGCTATACAACAAGGTGAGAAAGAAGGGCTATGCTCATATATCAGGCGGTTCAATCTGATGAAAATTCAGATTCAAGGACTGTCTGATGAGGTGGCCTATATAGACTTTTTCAAAGGTCTGAAGGACGGGTTGACCTTCAAGTTCGATCTTGTTAGAAAGAGGGTTGCTACCCTCCAAGAGGCGCTGATGGAGGCGGACGCCTATATACAGGCGACCTAACTCTGCAACATTAGTAAACAGTCGGACTCAAAGAGGTCTGACAAAAAAGAGAGTCGGCCATAATAGCCGGCTAAGAAAGAAAAGAAAAGAAAAGAAGTCTGGGTGGCTGATACTTCTGAACAACCGTCCCAGAAGAAAAAGAAAGAAGCGAAAGCGTACTCCCCGAAGTACGATTTCAATAAAGACTGTTACTCCATCCTCATGGAGATTAAGGACCAGGTCTCTATTGAGAAGCCGACTCCTATGAAAGGTTCCGCCAAAAATCGGAACAAAAATAAATATTGCCACTACCATGAGGATATTGGCCATGACACCAACGAATGCTTTAGTCTTAAGTGGTTGTGTGACCGTCTGGCTGATAAAGGAGTTCTCAAGTCTTATATCTTGAGGTTCAAGGTTACCCTGCAAACTAACCCTGGGCAGTCGTCTAAGAAGGAGTCTCACTCTGCTAATAGTTCGGACACTGATAAAACTCCGATCTATACAATAGCAGGCGACTTTGCTGGAGGCGGCCCAACGATCCGGTTTAACAAGGACTACATCAGACGGCTTGACATCAATTTGGTTGACGAGGGGCAGGCGTCCAAAGACTCCTTCCCCGAAGTTGTAGTTACTGAGGGGCAAAATCAGGAGGCCGCACGATGACCCTATTGTCATCAAATGCAAAGTGGCCAACTAAAGGGTTGGCCAGATCCTCATTGATACTGGGAGCTCGTCTGATCTCATCAGTAACAAGTGCCTGGCCAAGCTCAGGTACAAGCCTGAGAACATGCACCAGGTCTCTCATCCCTTAGTGGGATTTGGAAGTGGCGTGGTACATCCGGTAGGTCGAATAAATCTACCCATTCGTCTGGGCGAAAAAGGGGAGGGATGACACATGGTGGTCCGGTTCTTAGTTGTTGAAGAGCTGACGGTCTATAACATGATTTTGGGGCGTCCCACCCTGAATGAATCCAAGGCTGTTATCATTCCTTCTCTTATGCTCCTCAAGTTTGAGAGGGATGATGGAACAGTCGGCTCCCTACGGGGAGATCAAAAGATGGCCAGGGAGTGTTATCTCTCTGATGTCAAACCCACTATGGTCGCATCCGGCCCCAGTGGAGAAACTACTGACCTTGAGCAAATCAAGGAAGCCGCGCCTGCTACCACAACAGCTGACAAGAAGAGAAAAGCTAACCAAATGGTGGCCGAGAAAAAAGCCAAGCAATAACAATCATTGACCGGTGAAAGGCCGGATGAACTCCGTCCCCAGCTGGATGGTGAGCACATTAACATCGTTCTAGATGACTCTCGTCCTAAACGAACAGTCAAGGTGGGGACGGCTGCTTTTGCTAAACTTGGTGCAGATTTGCATAACTTGTTAAAAGAATTCAAAGGCATCTTTGCCTTTAAGGTGGACGAGATGCCAAGCATCAGCCCGGATCTAGCCGTCCACAAGCTTGCTGTGGATCCCAAAAAGAAGCCGGTAAGGCAAAAGAAGAGGAACCATGGTGAGGAAAGAAGCCAGGCGGCAGCCGTCGAGGTGAAAAAATTGTTAGATGCTGGATTCATTCGGCAATGCTATTTCCCTGATTGGGTTGCCAATGTTGTGCTTGTAAAGAAGCCGAATGGAACCTAGCGCATCTGTGTTGACTACACAGACTTGAACAAGGCATGTCCGAAGGATAACTATCCTTTCCCAAAGATCGACAGTCTGGTCGACTCTACAGCCGGCCATGCCTTGATGAGTTTTATGGACACCTATTTAGGCTTTCACCAGATACCTCTGTGGAAAAAAGATAAAAAAAAGACAGCTGATCAGGGGTTATTCTGTTACACTGTGATACCGTTTGGTTTGAAGAATGCGCCTGCTACCTTCCAGAGAATGATCAATACAATCTTCGTTAATCAAATTGGAAGGAATGTGGAGGCGTACATTGATGATATGATAGTTAAATCCAAACTACAAATGGACCATCTTACAGACCTCCGAAAAACATTCGCCACACTCAGGCGGCACCAGGTCATGCTCAATCCCAAGAAATGTGTTTTTGGTGTTGAGTCTGGGAAGTTCCTCGGATGATTGATTAAAGAGGGATAGAGGCCAATTCGGAAAAAATACAGGCGGTCATAGACATGCAGTCGCCTTGTACTGTAAAAGAAGTTCAAAAATTAACAGGCTGTTTGGCGGCATTAGGGAGATTCCTTAGTCGGTCAGGCGACAAGTGCCTCTATTTCTTCCAAGCAATTAAGAAGAAGACTATGTTTGAATGAGGGGTGGATGCAGAGGCGACCTTCCAAAAGTTGAAGGAACACTTGCACTCTCTGCTAAGGCTGGTCAGTCCTTTTCCAAAAGAAATGTTGTACATGAACCTAGCCGTCTCTAACCATGTGCTTAGTGCTGTTCTCCTTGCTGAAAGAGGCGGCACCCAACTCCCGGTCTACTTCATCAGTCATGTTCTACGGAACGCAGAGTTGAGGTACCCTGTGGTTAAAAATATGGGCTTACTCTCTTCATGGCAGTCAAGAAGTTAAAACCTTACTTCTTGGAACATCCGGTCGTGGTCTACATTGACCATCCAATCAAGCAGCCAATGACAACCATGGAGTCGTCCGGCCGAATGATCAAATGGGCGATTGAAATCCAAAGCTTTGATATTACTTTTGAGCCAAGGAAGGCAGTGATGGGACAAGCGTTTGCTGACTTCATTGTTGAAATGACCAGGCCGGCTGATCCCGAAAACCTTGAACATGTTTGGAAGGTATATGTGGACGGGAGCTCTACCCTGAATGGTTGTGGTGCAGGCGTCATATGTCAGTCTCTTGAAGGAGACAAGTATGAGTATGCACTACGTTTCAAGTTCCAAGCCTCAAATAATGAGGCAGAATATGAAGCCCTACTAGCCGGCATCCGCATGTGTAAGGCGGTTGGGGCAAGGAAAGTGGACGCCTGTTCTGATTCACAATTGATTGTTAGCCAATACCATGGTAACTATGAAGCCACACATCCGGCTATGAACAAGTATTTACAAGCGGTCAAAGAAGAGGCAGGGACACTTGATGAATTTCATCTAAGTTAGGTGCCCAGGTCTGAGAACAATCAGGCGGATGCTCTCTCCAAATTGGCATCATCCGCCTCTTGTGATACACCTAGGTCAGTTTTTTGGGAGGTGATGGAAAAAAGGAGTATCGAAGAGGAACCAATTGGAATCCTAGATCGAAGCTCAACCTGGATGGATGGCATCCGAGCTTACTTAACAGACGACACCTTGTCGGTTACCTACCCAGAGATGTTTGCAATGAAAACACGTGCGGCCAATTTTAAAATCCACAATGGAGAGCTTTTTAAGAAAGGCTATCTGCAACCTTTTTTGAAATGTGTCACACCAGAAAGGGGACGAGAGGTCCTAGAAGACTTGCACTCGGGCTTCTGTGCCTCTCACATAGGCAGCAGGACCCTAGCAAAGAGAGTCAGGCGACAAGGCTACTTCTAGCCTACCCTAGAAGCAGACGCCATGGAGATGGTGAAAAAATGTGACAAGTGTCAAAGGTTTGGCAAGCTCATCCATCGTCCGACCACTGACCTGACGGCTATCCATAGCCCAGTACCATTTGCCAAGTGGGGCATGGACATTTTGGGTCCGTATACGCCTGCTACAGGCGGACGGAGATACATTTTTGTTGTTGTCGACTACTTCACCAAGTGGGTAGTGGCGGAGGCGGTCAAAGGCATTAAGACAAAGGATGTTATCTCCTTCATTTGGAGAAATGTCATCACCCGGTATGGGGTACCCATGTCTATGGTCTTTGACAATGGTCCTCAATTGGAGACGCCTGCTCTCAAGAACTGGTTGGGAGACCAAGGGATCTCTCATTATTTTGCATCAGTCGGACGCCCCCAAGCAAACGGCCAGGTTGAAGCCTTCAATAAGTTAATCTCTGATGGCATCAAAAAGAAAATTGAACGAGCTGGCGGCCTATGGGTTGACGAGCTACCGCATGTTCTATGGGCCATTAGGACGACTGAAAAAGGGGCGACGGGTGAAACTCCATTTCTCATGGTTTATGGGGCAGAGGCTGTTATGCCTATTGAGCACTATAAGCCGGCTCTTTGAGTCATGCTTTATGACGAAGAGGCTAATTGGGAGGCCATGCGGCTAGCATTGGATTCACTTCCAGAACGCAGTGGCAATGTAGCCTTGCGTCATGAGATCTACCATCTGAGAATGACGAGAGCTTACAATAAAAGAGTGCACAAGCGGCCCCTAAAAGTAGGGGACTTTGTGTTACGAAAAATGGAAGCAGTCGGTAGGGCCAACGAGCAGGGTAAGTTGACTCCTAATTGGGATGGCCCCTACCGAATCTATGAAGAAGTTAAAGCCCACACCTACCGCCTAGAAACACCAGGTGGCAGGAAGCTAGCCAGAACTTGGAACGTAGACAACTTGAAAAAGTATTACTTCTGAGATTTGTAAATTATTTGTACATTAAAGCATATTAATAAAGCTTGAAATTTATTTCTCAGTTTTGTTTATTTGTAAGTCTCCTCCAAGGGGGGCAAGCCACCTGTGTAATAAAAAGTCGGCCTTATTTCTTTTAATCACTTACTCTAACATGAGTAAAAATGCTAAGTCTAAACAACTTAGCAACTATGTTCTTTTCTAAACAATCTAATGAGGCCAATGGCCGGATGATCGACTTAAGGCCCATGGCCGGATGATCCTTATAAAATTAAACTAATACGTCTGTCCCAAACATAAGAAGGCGTCCAACAACATCCATCCGGGTGAATTCTTCGCAGAGAGCATCTCCCATTTGGGTGGCACATTGCTCTATAAATCTAAAACAAACGGCCCTACCGAATGTCTCTAAGATAGCCTCGCTGTCGTTTGACATGAGACGAAGATAAATGTACCGCTTACTACAAACACGCGGTAGACAGTTAAAATCTAAGTCAAAAACCGCCTGTTATTGCTTGGGACAATACAGTCGGCATAATTTGAGTAAATAACTAAGCATCACTTGGCAAATAAAGAGGTATCATGCAGCCAAAGCCGCCTGTTTCTTCTATTCACTCAAATCAAAGTGACAGAGATTGATTAACCCCAAGGGTTAACTCATAAGTCACTCCAGTAAACTTGGAATGGAACCTAAACGGTGCGAACCAAAGCGCCTGTTTTTTGGCAAACAGACGGTATTCGGCCACTATTCCTCTAAAAGGTTTGCAAGCTATAAAAGTAGTGGCCGACTGCCGCCTGGTTTGGGGCAATCACACTAGTGATTGATTGACCTGGAATTAGTAATACCTAAAGCATCAAAAATTCCAAGTCAATCAACTCACCTTCGAAAACCAAGCGCCAGTCGCCCAGGGGCAAGAACAATCGGTATATAAAGCATTCATTAAAACAAGAAGCAAGCTACATACACTTAGCAAAATTCATGAAAAGCAAAAATTCAAAATTTGGAGAAACCGGCAATAACGGCCGGATGATTAATATAAATAGTTGGCTAGGAGACCAACAAAATTGTTAAAAATTGAAATTGTCAAAAAACCCCGACCCCTTGGTCGGGTAATGATACAAAACAAGCGGCACACAGGCCGAAGAAAGTTGATATATAAGCAAACGGGAGTTCAAGCAGTTGGAGGAGCGCGTTTAGTGTCAGCAGCTGCTTCCTTTGGCTCCTCAGCCAGCGCCTGTTCTTTTTCGGCGTCCTCCTCCTCCTGCGGCTGTTCTTTTTCGGCATCTGCCTCCTCCTTCTCCTCCTTTTCATCCTCTTCTTGGTCCGACTCCCTAGAAGTGAAGTCAGACGCCTCGTCCTCCGCATCTTCCTCGCCATCCGCCTGGTTCACGATCTTCTTGTTGTATTGATCAGTACAGACGGCGAATTGGCCCTCCCATTTTTCATAGCCGCACTCTGGGAAGAGGGCCGCCCAGGTCATCTTCATGATGGCGCTGCAGTCGTCCATCATGTCCTGAACAATAGCCATCTTCTCCTCGCCAGCTCTCTCATTAAGCTTTTGGGTGAGCTGAGCCTCTTGATTCTGCAGGCGGCCCTTGAGTTTATTCACCCGGTTGCGGAGTTCCTCGGCCTCTTTGTCCGCCTCCTTGAGAGGCGCCAGCTCAACTTTGAGGTCCTTTACAGACTTCTCTAGCTCCAAGATCTTCTTCCTGGCCGCATCTAAGTCCTTCTTGACCTGCAAAGTGGCGGACGCCTGGTAATACAGTATGTCAGTGGTCAGAATCTCGTTTTGAGCTATCTGGAACATAGCTTTATCAGAATCAGAGGCGGCCATGGCCTTCGCAGCTTTTACCTCTTTGTTCTTCTCGTTGATGGGTTTGCAGAGACCATACACTCGCAGCATAGACTGCACTTGGCAAAAAAAAAAAAAAAAAATTTGTTCCAAGTAAAGAAGCTCACCTTGGGCGCCTATGTGGCAGGCGACTCCTTAGTAGACCGTTTGCTCAAAATGGCTGCGTGGTACTGAGCGGCTGCTCTCTTAGAGGCCGAGACTCTTTCCATAGCTTTATCTGCAAAAGATGAATCAAAGGGTTAGACACTGAGTCAGCCAAGTCTTTCAAGATACTCTAACAGGCGGTCAACTACCTCTCGATATCTCCCCGCTAAGGCCACATGCGGCCAGATATGTCCCATTGTATAACCACTTATACTTGGGAATGTAATTTTAAGGGATGAACTCCCTCACCCCATTCATGGGGTTCGCCTATATATCAACTTTGAAGAGCCCTTGGTCTAGGATCTCTTCTCTTGCTTTTTGAGGAACAGGCGGTAGATCAGACTCGCTTGTTAGGTAAGGTGGATCCCTGTTCCACCTATTGAACTTCTTGTTCTGGACCTTGTCAGAGTGAGAGACTATGTAGAAGGTGTTCCTTTAATCCTTCCACTTGTTCTCCTTACCCATGGTCATCATGTAGCCCTTATGGCTAGTCAGTTGGAACCAGCCGGTCCCGCTTGTTTTTGGGGTCCGACTGAGATAGTTCATGTGAGAAAATGCTTCAAAGTTTGGCTCTACCTCATGCATCTCACAGCCGGCAACATAACCCCAGATGTTGAACCAAGATTTTGGGGCCAGTTGCCAGACACCCAGTTGGTACCCATCTAAAATCCTCTCTACAGCCGGATGTAGAGGAAATCTCAAACCAGCCTTAATAGCCGCCTCATAGCAGCCAAAACACTCATCCTTGTAGCTGGACCCCTCTAGCCAGACTACAGTATCCACGGCATCCGGCACTGTAAGAATGTAACCATGACCCATAATATGGTCAACCCTAAAGCTACCAATTTTTTCAGACATTGCCTTCCGTCTGCCTTTGAGAACGTGGCAGTAAAACAGGGCATACATGTCTCTTTGACTTGCAGACGGCTCCGCCCATTTCTCTCCTTTTTCCACTGAATGACTTTCTCTCGTCGCATGTAGCCGAGAGCGCTTCTCCTCAGAGTCGTCAGAGTACCGACTAGAGGTACTGGCTCAGAGTCATTGCTCGAGCTCTTGGGCAAAGCAGTCGGCTGCCAGGTTAGATCAATGGTAGAAGGGTCATTCTGTACCTCCTCCCCTGATTATGCCAAAATAGGATCACTCGGAGTGCTTGGAACGCCTAGCGGCACGTCCGAGATCTCGCTAATAGGTGCATAAAATGAGGAGCCGTCTGAATTTGTTATCCTGGCCATTCTCTTTGTTCTAGCCATGGTGCCCTGCACAGACACATAGACAGTCGGACTTGTGGCAGTTTGCAAAGGCTGGTCCAACATGGGGCAGTCGACACTCCTAATTCTAGATTCAGCCGTCCTCAGTGACCGGCTGATCACTAACCTAGGTCGTGCAGTGTGCTTTTGGGCTACCATTTTCGAAAAAAGAAAAACAAACAGAGAAAATTCAAATGCAAAAGAAAACAGGCGGTTACCTTTAACTAAAGAATGAAAACTCTTGAAAAATTGGGCGGTTGAAGAAGCAGGCGGTCTGATAGCAAGCGACAATCGTCCAAAATGTCGGAGCTAAAGTCCAAAAGTTCTGCCTGAAAAGATTCTGGAATGTCCAAATGATTTGGACATCCCCTATTTATTGGAGAGAATTTCAAGGGTCAGTAAAAAAAAAAAAAAAAACCGGTAAAAACCGTTAGCCAATCATAGCGTGACACCTGTCACAGGCGCCACGTGGCATGCCACGTCACCCTTGTGAGGGGAAAATGATTAGGGGATTTTCTCCCGCCACGTGCACCAATGGATCTCTGCCACGTTTCCACCACGTGGGCCAACTAGAGGCCACCACGTGTCACCTCGTGAGAGGTCCTGGGTGGACCAATCAGACCACGACACGTGTTAGGCAGATTGCCTACTAGGAAAGTGGTCTTTAAGGGCCCAAATGCCTACCCAGTCAGTCCTGGGTTTCTGAAAACCTAGTACTGGGCACATATTTCTAGACCCTATAAAAGAAAGATGTTCCCTCTGAGGAACATTATTCAGAAATCATTAAACACACGCGTACATCACTCGTTGAGCATTAATTCCAGCTTTAATTGCGCTACTTGAGAGCTAAGGCTCGGATATTGAGACTGTCTCAGGCAGTCGAATGATCACTCCCCTTCCGAGAGGAGCCTAATCCCCTTTACTTTCCGCACTTTTTACATTCGAACACGTTCTAACTTGATCGTCGGAGGCAGAACTCCCACCCACAAGAGTCTCCGTTGTTTTGCAGGTACAGGAGTCCAGAGGTCAGTCTTGGTGTTGTAGCTCTCCCGCAGGACATCCAAAAAATCCCGAAACAGTTGTTTTAGAAGCTAACTTGACAAGTAATTTTGTTGATTAGATTGTTGACACTGGAGCAACAAGGCACATCTGCATCAACAAAGACATGTTCACTAGCTATGACACGGTTGAAGGTGAAAATGTCTTCATGGGTAACTCGGCTTCTGCTTCTATCCAAGGCAAAGGGAAGATCGTTCTCACTCTCACTTCTGGAAAATTGCTTACTCCCACTAATGTTTTGCATTTTCCAGAAATGCGCAGGAATTTAATTTCTGGCAGTTTACTCATGAAAGCAAGACTGAAGCTCTCTTTTGATTCTGATAGATTAGTTCTTACTTGCAATAGCCAATTTGTGGGGAACAACTTTTGTAATGGGGGGCTTTTTACTCTTGATGTTAAAATTGACACTATGAATAAGAATGCTAGTACTTCTTCTGCTTATATTGCTGAGTCTATTGATTTATGGCATCCAAGGTTGGGTCACGATTGTTTAGGGTAAATATACCAAGGGCCACGTGGCCCAATGAGATGGAGACATGTGTCACCTCAGGAAAGGTGCACAGAGAACCAATCCCCTGTTGACACGTGACATTTCCAATCATTGGGAAAAAGGTGGCCTTCATGGCCCAATTCCCGAGATAGCCCACCATTCCTAGGTTTCCGTAACCTAGGATGGCGGCGCATATTTTGAGACCCTATAAATAGGGAGATGTTCCCATCATGGGACACATTCAGAAATATTCACAAAAAACGGAGCAATCATTAATTATAGATATTCTCTCGGAACCCGAGAAGATACTTTACTTTCTGCACTTTTTACAGACTCCATACACGTTCTAACTTGACTGTCGAAGGCGGAACTCCACCCAACCGGAGTCTCCGTTGTTTTGCAGGTACAGGCGTCCAAAATCTAGTCTTGGTGTTGTAACTCTCCCGAGGGACACAGAAAACCCTGAAACATTTGGCGCCGTCTGTGGGGAGGGAACTTCTAAGATGGCTTCACAAGAACCTGTACCGCCTCCTAATGAGAAACGGCTTACGGCTGACTTTGAGGTCTATACAGATCAAGACAGTGGTGACGACTTTGATGTCGAAACCCATGTGGCCCCAGACGGGTCACTTAGAACCAGACGTACTCGTCCCATGGAAACAAGGGAACGAGGCAAAGATCAAGCTGGCTCAAGCAAGCCAATCGGATAGCCGTCTGAACAACCCCAGGCGGCAGAAGGCACTGCCCCTATTACTCAAAATGAGCTCATGAAATTCATGACAAGTTTCAAAGGTGAAATCAAAGATCTGATCAACAAAAAGACGGCTGGCACCAGCAGGGGTCAGTCGGCTAAGAAACCTTCTCCCTGTAGGAAGAGGAAGCCTGTCAAGGACCGTGTGCCTACTCCTCATCCTAAACCAAAGGAGAGGGACTGGTCCATGGTTGGTATGTCTAAAATTCGATTTCCTTAAATAGGGAAGTGGAAGGCCATCTGGCATATTCAGTTGGATGGATCAAATAAGACTTATTTGGATGCCCGGATGTTAATCCAACAAAAGAAAAGTCAACAAATGTCTGAGTCGGTCTCAACGTCGACTTACCCAGACAGCTTTCAGAATGCCTCGATGAGGTATTCGTAATCAAACCGAGAGGGTCAGTTAGGCGGCTTGTCTGTCCACTCTAGCCCTCAAATAATCCATTCAACTCCGTATGTGCCTCAGCAGCCATACATCCCGTATGGGTAACAATGCTTGCAGCCGGCTCTCTTTGGGGGTCAGGCGGCACAGAATGTCCAACCTTTGGACTGGCAGCTGTGTCTGCTCAAGCTTAGGGAACAACCTTCTGCGTTCTCCAAGGAGATAACCGAGGCGGCCCAGCCGGCCAAGGTTAAGAATGTGTTGGTAGGTACTTATGATGGTACCACCAACCCTGAAGACCACCTAATGGCTTACACCAACCTCATGTACTTACATGGCTTGGATGATGCCGCCTGGTGCCGATGCTTTCCGGAAACGTTGAAGGGCATAGCCTAACGATGGTTTGGCAACCTGCAGCCGGATGCATCAATAGTTTCAAGACGCTTGCGTACTTGTTTGGTTCAAACTTCTCTATGAACATCCCTGCTAAGAAAACAAGTCTCGACTTGGGTGTTATACAGCAGGGAGATAGAGAAGGGCTAAAGTCTTACGTCAGGCGGTTCAATCTGATGAGAATTCAGATTCAAGGGCTGTCTGACGAAGTGGCCTACACAGACTTCTTCAAGGGTCTGAAGGACGGGTCGACCTTTAAGTTCGATCTCGTCAAGAAGAGGGTTGCTACCCTATAAGAAGCTTTGATGGAGGCAGAAGCCTATATACATGCGACTGAGCTGTGTGCCATCAGTAAGCCGTCGGACCCTAAAAGGTTTGAAAAAAAAGAGAGTCGATTTGCTCAGCCGGCTAAAAGAGAAGAGAGCAAGAAACGAAAAGAATTCTGGGTGGTAGATAACTCTGAATAGCCATTCTAGAAGAAAAAGAAAGAGTTAAAACTGTACGTCCCCAAGTACGAGTTAAACAAAGACTACTACTCCATCCTCATGGAGATCAAAGACTAGGTAACAATTGAGAAACCAGCTGCAATGAAAGGTTCCGCCAAAAGTCGGAACAAAAACAAATACTGTCATTTCCATGAGGATATAGGCCACGACACCAACGACTGTTATAGCCTCAAACGGTTGTTGGACCGTCTGGCTGATAAAGGGGTGTTGAAGTCCTAAATCCTGAAGTCTTAAGTGACCCTGAAAACAAACGATGGACAACCGTCCAAAAAAGCAGACCAACTTGCTATTATTTCGGACACTAACGAAGAGCAGATCTATACTATAGCAGGCGGTTTTGCTGAAGGGGGTCCAACCATCTGGGGCACCAAAGACTATATCAGGCGGCTGGATGTCAACTCAGTTGATGAGGGCCAGACGTCAATATACACCTTTCCTGAAGTTATTATCACTGAGAAGGACAGGGGCAAGGTCAGACGGCCACATGATGACCCCAGTCATTGAATGTAAGGTCGCCAACCAAAAAGTGGGCCGGATCCTTATTGACACCGGGAGCTCGTCTGACCTTATCAGCTATAAGTTCCTGGCAAAGCTCAAGTACAAGCGCGACAGCATGCACAAAGTCTCTCACCCCTTGGTTGGTTTTGGGGGTGGAGTAGTGCACCCAGTGGGGAGGATTGACCTGCCCATCCGGCTAGCAGAGAAGGGAGAAGGACGCCATATGGTCGTCAAATTCTTGGTGGTTGAAGAATTGACTACTTATAATCTGATATTGGGTCGTCCAACCCTCAACGAATCCAAGGCTGTTATCATCCCATCCTTCATGTTGCTGAAATTCGAGAGGTATGACGGGTCAGTGGGTTTACTGAATGGGGATCAGAAGACGGCACGGGAGTTTTATCTCTCAGACATCAAGCCTACTATGGCCGCATCTGGCAAGGTGAAGAGCCGATTGACCTTGATGAAATCAAGGAAGCCGCGCCTGCTCCAAAGGCTGTCGGTAAAAAAAGGAAGGCGGACCAGTTGGTGGCCGTAAAAAAAGAGAAGCAATAGCAATCACTGACCGGCGAACGGTCAGATGATCTCCGTCCCCAGCCGGCTGGCGAACATATTGACATCGCTCTAGAGGATGCACGTTCGGAGCGAACTGTTAAGGTCGGGACGGTTGCATTTGCAAAGTTGGGTGCAGACTTGCTCCACCTGTTGAAGGAATTCAAAGACATTTTTGCCTTTGAAGTGGAAGAGATGCCAGGCATCAGCCCGGATCTTGCTATCCACAAACTCGCCGTGGATCCAAAAAAGAAGCCTGTTAGGCAAAAGAAAGGAAATCACGGCGAGGAGAGATCTCAGGTGGCAGCCGCCGAGGTCAAGAAGCTATTGGACGCTGGGTTCATTCGGTAATGTTACTACCTGGATTGGGTAGAAAATTTTGTTCTGGTAAAAAAGCCAAATGGTACCTAGCGCATATGTGTAGACTACACAGATCTAAACAAGGCTTGTCCGAAGGATAGTTATCCACTTCCAAAGATCGACAGTCTGGTCGACTCTACAGCCGGTTGTGACTTGATGAGCTTCATGGAAGCCTACTCAAGCTTTCACCAAATACCCCTTGTGCATAAAGATCAAGAAAAGACGGCATTTGTCACTGATCAGGGGTTATTCTGTTACACTGTGATGCCGTTTGGGTTGAAGAATGCGTCTGCTACTTTCTAACTAATGATTAATACAGTCTTCATTAATCAAATTAGGAGGAATGTGGAGGCGTATATTGATGACATGATAGTTAAATCCAAGATACAAACGAATCATCTTGCTGACATCCGAGAAACATTCACCACCCTCAGGCGGTACAAGGTCATGCTTAATCCAAAGAAGTGTGTCTTTGGTGTTGAGTCTGGGATGTTTCTCGGGATTCCTAATTGATCAAAGGGAGATAGAGGCCAACCTAGAGAAGGCACAAGCGATAATTGACATGAAGTCACCACGCACTGTCAAAGAAGTTCAGAAGTTAACAGGTTGTCTGGCGGCATTGGGGAGATTCCTCAGTTGGCCAGGTGACAAGTGCCTCTATTTTTTCCAAGCAATTAGAAAGAAGACTAGATTTGAGTGGGGGGAGGATGTTGAGGCGGCCTTTCAAAAGCTGAAAGACCACTTGCATTCCTTGCCAAGGCTTGTCAGTCCTCTGCCATAGGAGATGCTTTACATGTACTTGGTCGTTTCGGATCATGCCCTCTGTGCTATTCTCCTAGCTGAAAGAGATGGCATTCAGCTCCTGATCTATTTTATTAGCCATGTTCTTCGAAATGCTAAACTACGGTACCCCGTGGTTGTAAAATTTGGCCTTGCTCTCTTCATGGCAATCAAGATGTTGAAACCTTACTTCTTGGCACTCCCGGTTATGGTCTATACAGACCAACCTCTCAAGCGGCTAATGGCAACTTTGGAGTCATCCGGCAGGATGCTCAAATGGGCTATTGAAATGCAAAGTCTTGAAATCACTTTCGAACCTAGGAAGGTAGTGAAGGGTCAGGCTTTTGTCGACTTCATTATCGAAATGACAAGACCGGCTGAGCTGGAGAATCTTGACCAGGTTTGGAAAGTGTATGTAGACGGGAGCTCTACTATGAACGGCTGTGGTGCAGGGGTTATATTTCAAACTCCAGAAGGGGACAGGTATGAATATGCACTACGATTCAAGTTTCAAGCCTCAAATAATGAGGCGGAATATGAAGCCCTGCTAGCCGGTATCCGAATGTGTAAGGCGGAAGGGGCAAGAAAAGTTGACAACTGCTCTGATTCACAACTAATTGTTAGCCAATACCATGGTGACTATGAGGCCACCCATCCGGCTATGATCAAATACCTACAGGCGGTCAAAGATGAGGCTGGGACACTTGATGAATTTCATCTAAGTCAAGTGCCCAGGTTAGAAAACAATCAGGCTGATGCACTCTCAAAGCTGGCATCATCCGCCTCATGTGATACGCCTAGGTCAGTCTTTTAGGAAGTCATGGAAAAACGAAGTATTGAGCATGATCCCATTGGAGTTCTGAATCGAAGCTCAACCTGGATGGATGGCATCCGGGCTTATCTAGTAGACGACATTCTGCCGGATGCATACTCAGAAGCGGCTGCGATGAAAAAACGTGCCGCAAGCTTTGAGATTCATAAGGGAGAACTTTTCAAGAGGGGCTACCTACAACCATTATTGAAATGCATCACCCCGAAAAAGGGGAAAGAGGTTCTAGAGGATCTGCACTCGGGCTTTTGTGCATCACATATAGGTGGCAGGACTCTAGCAAAAAGGGTTAGGCGGCAAGGCTACTTTTGGCCCACTCCAGAGGCAGATGCCATAGAAATGGTTAAGAAGTGTGACAAGTGTCAAAAATTCGGCAAAATCATACACCAACCGGAAACTGATCTGATGGCTATTCACAGCCCAGTGCCATTCGCCAAATGGGGCATGGGCATTCTTGGTCCATATACGCCTGCTACAGGCGATCAGAGGTACATTATGGTAGCCGTTGATTACTTCACCAAATGGGTAGAAGCAGAGGCGGTTAAGGGCATAAAGACAAAGGATGTCATCTCCTTCATTTGGAGGAATATTATCACCCGGTTTGGGGTACCTATGTCTATGGTCTTTTACAATGGCCCTCAGTTTGAAACGCCTACCCTAAAGAATTGGTTGGGAGATCAAGGGATCTCACATTGTTTTGCATCAGTCGGTCGTCCCCAAGCAAATGGCCAGGTTGAAGCCTTCAACAAGATCATCTAAGACGGCATCAAGAAGAAAATTGAAAGGGGTGGCAGTCTATGGGCAGATGAGTTGCCTCATGTCCTATGGGCCATCAGAACAGCTGAAAAAGGGGCAACTGGTGAAACCCCGTTTCTCATGACATACGGTACTGAAGCCGTCCTGCCTATTGAGCATTATGAGCCAACCCTTCGAATTATGCTCTATGACGAAGAGGCTAATTGGGAGGCCATGCGGCTAGCATTGGACTCACTCTCAGAGCGTAGGGGCAATGTCGCCTTGCGCATTGAGATTTACTGTCTGAGAATGACAAGAGCCTACAACAAAAGAGTACACAAACGACCCTTGAAAGTGGGGGACTTTGTGTTACGGAAAATGGAGGCAACCGGTAGGGCCAATGAGCAAGGAAAGTTGACTCCCAATTAGGAAGGCCCCTACCGGATTTATGAATAAGTGAGAGGCGGCACCTACCACCTAGAAACTCCAGACGGTAGGCAGCTAGCTAGAACTTGGAACGTAGACAACTTGAAAAAGTACTACTTTTGAGACTTGTAATTTTTTTGTAAATAAAGTCTATCAATGAAAAGAAGCTTTATTTTCACATGTTTATTGCTCTGTATATATACCGTTTGAACAATGTACAAACGGACTTGTTTAAATTATTTACGTCTGCTCCAACATGAGTAGATTAGCTAAGTCAAATACTTAGCAGCTATTGATGAGGCCAATGGCCAGATATCCTTGAAACCGTCACCTGCTCAAAAATGAGCTGGCAATCGGCGACGCCCATTCGGGTGAATTCGTCGAAGAGAACATCTCCCATTTGGGTCGTACATTGTTTTATAAACTATATCACAAACGGCCCTGCCAACTGTCTAGATTTAAGATAACTCACAGCCGTTTTAATGATCAATTGAGACCTGGATATAACCGGTTGCTGCTCAAAGGCAATACAAACGGTAACTGGTATCTTGGTTGTATATAACCGGTCATTGTTCAGAAGCAATACAAACGGTTATCATAATTGAAGATTTACGTTAAGTCAAAACCTTAGCAGCTAAAACATAACTTGGTTATGACACTCACACACGGCTAATGGCCGCTTGCTATTAGACAATTGACAAAGACTGATTATCCCAAGGGGTAATTCACAGCCGGTTGACTCCAAAAATAAAAGTTGGAACCCAAGCGCCATAGAGAAAACCGCCTGTTATATATTCCAACTTAGAATTAAATACTGAGAATTGATTCAGAGGCGGTCAATGACCGCTTGACGTCCATGCGGATTCTTATTGGACGATTGCTCGCTTGTGTTGGGACAATTACCAAACAAACACCCGTCCAGGGGCAAAATACACCTACTGCATCCGGTACACCGCATGTATCAGCCTACTCAGAAAAATATGCATATTGAAGAATTGCAAAAACTTGAAGAATTTGAAACAAATTTGGCAAAATCGACACAGTCGGCTAATCATATTAATAAAAAACCGGCTAAAAGAACGGGAGCAATTGTTAACCGGATACACATCTGGGGAAGTAAGAATATTGTTGATTGGATTACAGGAAATACACGGCACACAGGACGAAAACAAAGACAAACACTTAAGGCTAAGGCGGAGGCACATCTTCAGGCTGGTCCTAGCCGAATGGGGGTACATCTTTAGGTTGTGTTGGCTGAGCCTGCTCAATCGGCTCTACCTCCTTTTTGCATCTCCATCAGCCTCCTCATCCTCCTCGCCGGATGCCACCTCCTTCTTGACCCATTCCTTAAAGGTCTTAAGTTCCGGCTCACCCTCTTCCTTTGCCAGGATGGTAAGATCAGCGTACTTGTAGGCCAGCTCCCAGATGGTATTATCCGCCATTGGATACACAAGCGACCAGGACATTTTCATCTTGTCCTCGCAGTTCTGCTCATTCTCCTCAATGAGCCGGTTCTGCTTGGCCACTAGAGTGGCCTTGAAGTTATCGCGGGAGGCGGCCATCTCCATCAGCAGACGGTTGAAGTTTGCCTTGAGCGTGGCGTTCTCCTTTTTGGTATCTTTTAGGAGCTTCAAATCCGCCTGGGTATTTTTTAGCTCCAACTCAGTATTATCGAGTTGGTCCTGCAGGTTGGAGACTTTCATATTTGACCCCTTGAGGGCAGCCTGGAGCTGTTTGATGGAGTCCGCCTGTGATAGGAGCTGAGCTTTAGTTTCAAGATCATGAATTACCATGTGATACTCAGCTACATTATGGGACTCAGACGCCTCCCTTTTGGCCCGCCTTACCTCTTCCTGCTTCTTGGCATAAGGCTTTTTCCGCACCTCCACTCGCAGCATTGTCTACATATATACAAACGGGGTTAGAAGAGTAGCTTGAAATATACTTAGGAAAAAAAAAAGTATAACTACAATACCTCAGCCAGGTTGGCCAGGATGCGGTCAACATTGAATGCATGTATTCCCGGGATGGCCTCATTGTCCTCCTTAGAGACGACCTTCAGCATGGCCTTAGAGTACTGCTGCACATCCGGCCACCGTGGGGATAGATCTGCACCAGAAAGAGATGGTGAGAAAGCTACATATGCTCCTCCAATGGATTGCCGGCTGCTAGAGGAACCTTCTAACTGAAGATGAGGGTGTGACTTGACCCGCATGGGCCAGCCAGGCTCAAGAGAGTTGAAGGGGTCAGCTGTACATTGGGATTGAGGCTGAAGGCTCAGGTTGCCTACAGCTGTTGCAGAACCGCTTGCAGCTTTGAGTGGCTGGCCACCCTTCAATGCCTCAGGGAAATTCGGCTATTTAGACGCAAGGTCAAACCCAATACCGACATTTCTTATGCTCTTTCCCCTAACAGTCAGACGACCCTTTCCAAGCGGAAGCCCAGAAGCCGTCTGAGCGGAGGCGGTCTTTTGAGACTTGTTGGAGCCGGTATCCTCACCCCCCGGTCTTGGCCTGATCATTCTGGAAAGAGATCGGGGAGCTTTGCTTCCATCCTGAAAAGTACCAAATAATAAGTACACGGTCGGTGCAAGACAAAAATAATACAGACGGCTATAACCATTTGTATACTTAAAAATTAAATGAGTAAAGGGCCAAGGACAGGCGTTTATACCTGGCCTTTAGCTGCCAGAGCATCTCTTTTCTTCTCCGCATTCTCTTTGCTGATGTTAGCTGCGGAGCGAGTAGGCATCTTGTCTGCTAGGAGCATCCTTAAGGCGGTTTCTGCAAAAGTCACCGTCTGTTAGATTATCATGCAAAAATCACAAGTAAAAGATAACTAAGACGGCTTAATATTTCCGGATGCATGTGTTTGGTACGTCTGTCAAATTTGGTGCTTAGCCCACAGGCGGACAAAAATGCCTCATCTTTAAAGAACTCATGTTTGGGTACCCAGTTCTTGGGTACACTTATTAACTCCCCGGTTGAAAGAGTGGTGGTGGTGAGTTCAAAAAACCCCGCCTCAATTATTTTCTCAAAGTCCTCATCCACGGGACTTAGGGAAGCTTGCATTTTCTGACCCAGCAGGTCTGGTTTTTGGTTGTACGCGCGCAATTCTACTTTCTCTTGTGTCTTAGGAGCAGAAACCAAATAGAACCGTCTTTTCCAGTCTGACCACTTAGACGGTTTGTCTAAGGTCATCAGGTACTTAGGGTAGGTGGTCAGGGTATACCAAGCCCTCCACCCGCCTGGGCTGTGGCTTAGGTAATGCATGATGGCAAAGGCCTCCCAGTCGGGATGGAGACCCTGCATCTCACAGGCGGCGATGTAGCCCAAGATGTTAACCCAAGAATTAAGGGTTAACTGCCACACGCCTAGGCCATATCCTCGCAGGATTGCCTTTATTGAATTATGGAGAGGGAAGTGGAGTCCAGCTAAAAAGGCCGCCTCATAGCAGCCGAAATATTTGTCGGCGTTGGGCTGGTTATCATACCAGGTTATGCCACCCAACTTAGGCGGCACCCAAACGGTATACCCCACCCCAAGGGAGCGTTGAAGGAAGAAGGTTTCAAGGTGCCTCTCCCTATTTGCCTTGTCTCTGGCAGAGACATGGATCTCAAACAGATCTCCTTTATTATCCCAAGTTGGCCTCTCCTCTTCTTCGCTATCCACAACCGGGGATAGTGAGTTGCTTCTTTCTTCAGAAGTGGAGGCGGTCTCACTACCGTCTCTCTCAATTGGGGGAGTTTCACTCGCCTCTTCAGAACCAGCTTTAGAGACGGTTTCTTCACCGTCTCCGTTATCAGATCCCAAGATTCCATCACTGGGAGTGCTGGGGGTACCCCTAGAAGATCCCCTTGCCATCTCTGCCTGTTCCTCCTCAGGCGGTACTTCTTCCGAGTTCTCCTCCCTATACTCCGGATCTACAACCGTCCATCTAGTCCGAGCCATACTGTCCTGCACAGACACGGAGATGGTCGGATTGGAGATGAGCAAGAGTGATCCCAGTACCCAGAAGCGGCACCCCCCAGTCCTAGACTCAGCCGTACCAGGGGACCGGCTGCCCTCTAAATTGTGGTGTGCCTTGTGTGCTATTGGTGAATCCATTTATTGTGATATATGTACACAAATGGAAATATATGAAAGAGCTGAGAAGGGGGGAGACGGTACCTCAAAGATGAGCTAAAAGGTAGTCAAGCAGTGTCTAGCTGTTACTAGCAGGCGGAAATCAATCAGTTGCTTGCAAGATACCCGGACGGTTGCCTGGATGTAGGGGTGTACAAAAACTGGACCGGACCTGAAACCGGACCTGAACCGACCTGATCCGGACCGGACCTGACCCGGACCTGTTGATTCAGGTCCGGTCCCGGTCCTTAAAAATCAAGGTTCCCGGTTCCGGTCCGGACCCGGTCTAAACCCGGGGTTTTCAGGTCCGGACCTGAAACCCGGAAAAATTGTATTTAAAAAAAAAAAAAAAAAAAAAAAAAATTCAAAAATCAAAATTACGCTGCAACCCTAACAAACAGCTATCTGACTATCTCCATTCTCCAAGACTCCAATCTCCAAACTCCCTGGCTGTCTCCCCCTCTCCCTCACGCTCACTGTCTCCAGTCTCAGCCCAACGCGGCAACGCCCACCGCCGACACCTCCTGCCTTCCTCACTCTCTCAGGCGAAGCCCAGGCGCCCACCGGCCACCGCATGAGACAGCTACTGCGCGATTTTCCATTTCTCCGGTAAGTTATTTTTGGGGTTTTTGGTGGTGAGATTCTAGAGCTTATCTTGAGATCTTGCTGGGCAACAAAAAAAGGAGAACTTTTTGAGCAGCAGAATAGCGAAGAACACCGAAGGAGGCTTGGTTGGGTTGTTCTCTGGGCTAGCGAAGCTGCTGCAAAGTAGCAGAGCAGCGGCGGTAAAGCAGTGCAGCAGCGGTGAAGCGAAGCAGCGGACGGAGAAGTCGAGGTGACTTAGCTGTGTTCTGTAATCCTTCATTTTCTACGGGAATTCAGAGGCTCTGCTTTGATTTTTCTGGGCTGGCAGAACAACGGATCTGTGAAGAAAACCACCTAAGTGAAACAGCAGCAGCGGTGAAGCCGTTTAGTTGGAGTGTCGTTCGTGGTTGCTCTTTCATTGATTTGGTATTCTGAATTTAATTGATTATTTACAACTTTTGCATGTAGAATTTCAATTAATGAGTACTTTGCTAAATTATCTAATTATGTTTGGGTATTTTGTATTCGAAATAATGAATTAAGGTTTTTTATTAAAAAAAAAAAAAAACGAAAAAAATCACAAAACAGGTCCATTCAGGTCCAAACCTGGACCGGACCTGATTTTTCAGGTCTAGCCCGGAACCGGACCTGTTAATTCAGGTCCGGTCCCCGGTCCTCATAATTACCCAATTCAGGTCCCCGGTCCAAACAGGTCCGGTCCAGGTCCGGTCCGGTTTTGGACCGGTGTACACCCCTACCTGGATGTACCCACTTGGAAAGCAAGAGATTGTTGAGATACACAGGCGTTTCCCTGAAGCTTTGCTTGTTGATACCCCAGGCGGTTGACCGATTGTGGGTAGTTTGAAATTAGGGGAATTCGCTGAAGGATACCCAGACGGTTCTGGGAAGTTTTGTTTGTTGGGTGCACAGACGGTTACCCAGATGTACCCCGAGAAAAAGATGAAGAATTTCTTGCAAACCTCTCAGACGGTTCTCAAGAATTTCCTGGTCTGTTGAGCACAGGCGTTATACCGTCTGTACCTAATGGAAAAAGAAGGTAATTGTCTGAAAGATATACAGGCAGTTGTTAGTGTTTTGTCTATAAAAACGGACGTCTCTCTCTCTTAGTTTTGGAAATGTCCAAAAAAGGGAGGGGTAAAAATCTATTTATAGAAGGGTAATTCAGGGGGCATCCCCGTAATTTCCCTGGAAGGCAAACGGCTAAAAACCGTTCTCCAATGGCCGCCTGACAGGTGTCACCAGTGCCACGTGGAATGCCACGTCACACCCGTGAGGTGCAAATATTTAGGGCAAAAATACCCAGGGCCACGTGGCCCAATGAGATGGCGACACGTGTCACCTTAGGAGTGGTGCACAGAGAACCAATCCCCTGTTGACACGTGGCATCTCCAATCATTGGGAAAAAGGTAGCCTTCATGGCCCAATTCCCGAGATAGCCCACCATTCCTAGGTTTCCGTAACCTAGGATGGCGGCGCATATTTCGAGACCCTATAAATAGGGAGATGTTCCCATCATGGGACACATTCTACATGTTCTAACTTGACCGTCGGAGGCGGAACTCCACCCAACCGGAGTTTTCGTTGTTTTGTAGGTACAAGCGTCCATTATCTAGTCTTGGTGTTGTAACTCTCCCGAGGGACATAGAAAACCCCGAAACAACGATAGTATTGATTCGATTAAAAGACTTAAACACTTAAACTCGATTCCACGTTTTTCTAATACAATTTTTTTAAAGTGTGAGATATGCGTTGAAGCCAAATTTGCAAAGAAGTCATTTAAATCAATAGATAGACAGACTGAAATATTAGAGCTTGTTCATAGTGACTTGGGTGATTTTAAAAATCACGAGAGTAGAGGGGGTAAAAGATATTACATTACTTTTGTTGATGATTGTTCTCGTTTCACCATGGTTTATCTTCTCAGGTCTAAGGACGAAGCTGAGGAAATGTTCCTTAAATCTAAAGTTGAGGTAAAAAACCAATTGGGCAAGAAGATTAAGAGGCTAAGGAGTGATAAGGGTGGTGAGTATGACCCTAACTCTCTTAAGGCATAGTGATAAACAATCTAGGTTGCAAGACGATAGAGTCAGGATCATAAATTTGGTGAAGGATGAATAGGTGGTTGTATCTAAAGGGATTATAAGGTTGACACCAATCAATTCCAGTCCTGTGAGACTGGGAAGTTTCAGCAAAGTGTCAAACATGACATCGGAGCCATTAGAGGACAATGCCAAACCATTAAGCTTAATAGGCATAGAAAACTCTCGAGGAATTGGACCTTTTAGAGCTATGTCAACCAAACTTGTTAAATTACTTAGCCAAACTGGCAATGAACCTGTAAGTTTATTTGAAGTAAGGTCTAAAATTTCATTCATAGCAGGTGGGATTTCACCGTACAAAGTCGCATGTTCGTTAGTGTTAGGACGTCCAATTTGCTTAACTTTAGCAGCCAGGAATTCAATATTTGAGGCCTTATTGGAACATTAGAGAGATCCAAAGTTTTTAATCGAATTAGATTAGTGATATATAAAGGCAATTCACCTTTGATACCAGGGATTAAATTAAAGAGAGAGATAAATGAGCTTTGACAACTTACCTAGTGAAGATGAAATTGATCCAGTGAGGTTGGTGTCCGAGAGTTGCAAGTGAGTTAAATGGACAAGGTTGCCAATCGAAGGGGTTCCCTAGAAAATGATGTATTTTTTGGATATAAAATTTCTAGACGACTATTAGATGGAAACTGAGGAAAGAATCCTGGTCTTAGGTTTTTATTATCCACTAATATAACCGTCTTGAGTTTTGGCATGTTTAAAACATCTGGAAGAAATTCACCATATAGATTACGGTCTTTAAGCTTAAGATCTTCTAAAGATGTTAAGTTTCTCAGGCTTAAAGGCTCGAAATATGATATATCAACCCCAACAAGAATAAAAGTTATTAAACGAGTATTTAAACTGTTTACGAACTTCTCAAAATTTTCAAGCTTTAAGTATTTGTTATAGTAAATTTTAAATTTTAACATATAACAGGCTAGAAAATTTTGAAAAATCTAAAGGAACTTGGCCGCTGAAACCTGATACAAAGACGGGTAAGGGTGTAAGCTTGGTTAGATAAGTAACGCCTATGGGTATTGGAGAAGAGTTAAAGTTATTATTAGAAAGATCAAGTTCTTGGATATGAGTTAAGTTGAAGAGGGTGCTGTTATGAGGGAAGGTACTAAAAGGAAACTCCTACTCAGATTAAGGCGAACCACATGACTCGTCTCCTCACCACACTTGACACCATCCCCACTTGCAGCAATCACTGTTTACAGTTGCATTTTCCAACCGATGATTATCATGCCATGATTTCATCTTCTGATATGCATCGTCGTTAAAAGGTATTGCAGTGCAGTTTACAAGAGGAAAGTGGTGCTTGAAACTAAGCAAAGTAGATTTCTCATGAACATGTCACAAGGGTTTCCCTTACACTACGTTAAATTAAACAATATTCTTAAAGATTCGCCGACAGCTCATGTTGATATGCTGCTATCACAGTATTTTTTTTTTTTTTCTTTTTGTGAGAAAGAAATTTTTTTTCTAGACAAGTAACAAGTGAGGCATTATATATATTTGTTTTTTTTTTCTTTTTCATTTTGTTGAAAAAAGGAATTTTTGGACAGTTAAAATGTGAAATGATGCCCTGCTTTTATAGTGTTGTTGCACATCATTGAGGCGGTCAGGTGTTGACGTGTTGTTTTAAAATTCTTTACAGAAAAAAAAGGCTCAAGTCTCTTCTTTTAATTTGTTCTTTTTCCACATTCAACCGACATAAAAAATATCCTAGAATGAAGCTAAAAATTTAAAAAGCTAACCTACATTCCTCCCTCCGTATTTTATTATTTGCTCTATTTTTTAATACGCTGAGTTTTTAAGAATAATAGTATAAAGTAATAAAATATGATGGATGTTGGGTTGGTTGAATAATGAATTTTTTTTTTTAAAAAAAGCAAAGTATAATATATAACATATAATATATAATAATATATAGTCTGTGCCTTAAAAAAGTGTAATCCAATGGAAAATTTAGATCCATTTTAACACTCAAGAAGGGGTAAATTTTCACCACAAATGGAGAATTATGGGCCACTAAGAAAGACACTAGTTGAGTCGTAACTTGCACCAACTTGGGTCTAAACCTGAGAGGGGAGGTTTGCACCATATGCATCTGTATTGCATGGTACTACAAGCTAGACGGAGCCATCAAGCTTTTGCCTAACCAATGACCGTTGTAGGTTTAGAAGGGCAGGCACGACATGGGATTGATATTGGTTTGAGTAGCTACTAAGAAATGACTCTTTTCCAACAACTACATATCCAAGAAAAATAATAGAGGTGTAAGAGAAACTATCTTAAAATGATATATATGTTACAAGGTTGTTGCATGTAAAGTAGTAAAGAGATTAAATTTGCAAGTGGAACTCAAAGTCAATCCACTATGTTGGTAATAAACAATTACTAAAAGCATGCACTAACATGATAGAATATATATGTGTCTACCAAACAAAATCTCTTATGGAGTGCTAGTATTATCTTTTGTATATTATTAAGAGATGTTTCAATCAACATAATATTTACGTATAATATAGAGGGAAGAGTAATAAAAGAAACCATAAGTTCATTTTTATTTAACTTGCATTATTAATATTTGAGAGAAATTTTAATCAACATTATATATACATATAATGTAGGTAATTAAGATTAACAGTCATACCTAATATCAACATGATCTTTGTTATGGAGATAAGCACTAAGCTTGCGGCAAACCTAGGAATGAGCTGCATAAGAAAAAGTACGAGGCAGATGAGCATGTTGTTGGGGATGCCAATCATCACCTCGATATCGTTTCCCCGTAGAATTTGGAGGACATCGTGCTTAACGTCAAACAACTTGAATTTTTGTATCAAATTATTTTTCAATAATAATTCAACCGCCTTCTTAGGCGGCAGTCCACCCAATGTGTTTATTCCTCAATTAATTTCAAAAATTGCCTTCTCCTTATATATTTATATTAGTCGGGTAAATACTATTAGAAATAATCTTATTAACTAGTACTCCATTTTTATGTAGACAAAGAGAGGTAGAGAGAAAAGATAGGTTAAATATAATGGAGGATTATGAGAAGTTAAGTTGGAGAGTTTAGTGGTGGTTTTCATTTATCAGAAGCTCTATTATTTATAAGGAAGTTGTAAGAGTGAAAGTGGGTAGACTTAATGGAAGTGAAAGTGGATTTCATTAATTGAATCACTTCTCTTATTTGATGTGCCTTATTTTCTTATTGCCTTATTTTCTTAATATGATAGATCCTTTATTTGTTTAATGGGTCTTTGTCTCCCATAACATCATTCTCTTCGTTTAAAGTTGATGGTGTGTTACAAATTTACAGTTCAGGTTTAGATCAATAGTCATATAAGCTTGTATTATTGTCAAAGAAAGAGAAATAATGTAAAGTATTACAGAGTACAATAGCTCAATTACATGAATAATACATTGATACTGACCTAAAGTGTGATTACCATACATATATATATATATTCTTTCTTTTTGACATCAGCATAATAGACTTATAATAAAAATTACAAACTATGGAGTAGGTTCGATAAACTACCCAAAAAAGCTTTACTAGCTCCAATGGTACAACTATTACATATGAAACTACAGAACATCATCCTTGCAAGAAACAATCAGCTTGAAAAACCAAGAGTTTGCCTTCGAACATGCTTCAGGAGATACCCAATGTTACCATTGTTATCTTTGCCTCCCATATACCGTTGATCTTGGAGAATGGATGGAAGAGCATAGAACATACAGCTGTTGGTTGTTAACAATAACACGAGCTTAAAAAGACACCAATAGTCCTTAACATTAGGCAACAGGGGTAGGAATAACAGACGACCTAGGTTTCGCAAAATACTTAAGAGTACCTTTAACTGTCGGTACCTTTGGCCTCTTCTCTAAGAAAAAGACCATTACCATACTAAAAACCCCCAAAAGAAACTTAAGGGAGCCCCATGTAGGAGAGCAGGGCTAAGATAAAGGTTTTTCAAAGTAATAAATTGAAAATCCATTGCTAAGCTGAAATAAAGGTTACCAAGGGATAACCTTTGAACACTCTCCTGACCGTAGAGATCAAAAGAGCTAACAACATACAAACAACAAGCCAAGACCAATCCTAAGAACCTAGACAAACCACAAAAAATGGCAGTCCCCACAAATACCCGAACCGGAGCACCAAGACACTTTAAGAGGAGGTTAACACATCCCCTTAGCTCCCCTAAATCCATGTTATACCACATGATAAAACCCAACCAGCCTCAAATAAAACAACGACAAGAGCATCGAAGAACAACCAACTTATCAAACGTTCGACAGAGAACCAAAAAGGCAAGGAAACCACAAACCGTACTAAAACACGAACCTAACTCCACCAAACTGAAAATAAACAAACTAAACACAAAAGAGCTTAACATGGAGGAAGGCTAAAAAAGAGAAATACTAAAATTCCAAACAAGAAACCCTAACTAAGTCTATACCTTTACCGTGTACTTCGATCAACCTAAAACCACACACGGTGGCGACAAAGTTAGCTTTGAAATTAAAGCCCCAAATACGTGACAACCAAATCCCAATTCATAGAAGAAACCCTAACCCTAACCTTTACCTTTACCGGTGAAGTTATCAACGACGGCTGGGAAAGCTTTGAAAGAGGACCCCCAGGGTGAAGAAACCCACGAACCTCCTTTGTGATGGAGAACACCGGCGAAAAAGCGGTTGACTACGTTTGAAAAACTTGTCACCGCCGGGAACACAAGGAACCTTACTCTAGGCCTTGGATCTTTAAGGATGCTCGCCGACGACCTTAGATGAGCAGCGTTGCTCTGGCCGACGGCAGTAGGGGAAAACAGAGGAGGAGGGGTTTATTTTTAGAGAGAAGGAGGAGGTTTTAATTGTTTAGAGAGAGAAACGTGTTAGTTGTGGATTAATTACCCAATATAATTTCAATAACTTTCATTGTAAATTGAATGGTGCTCATACTTCTTATAGTGAGCTAAGATTCCCCTACATTATACGAGATATATATAACCTAGATTAAAATCTAATTACTTTATATATAGCTAAAGTACATGCAACATGCATGTAAGACACGAGTGGAGTTTATGGTGAGTAAGCATGTCATTTAAGTTGAACTTACAAGCTAATTCATGTTAACTTTTGTCCTCAAAACACTACATTAATTTGGGCAAACATATATATATTAATGAACCTTTTAAATTCCATAACCATAACAATCCCTTTGGTAAAAACTATCACTCCATCCCCATTAATTTTCACTAGTTACTAACTTCCAACAATGCCTAAAGTAATATTTCACATTCTTTTCATCCCAGAATGCTATAAACTTTATAGAAGTATGATGGATTGAGCTTTTTCTAAAATTGAAAAAATTAACCTTCAATCTTTTTTCATCCCAAAATGCTATAAACTTTATTGAAGTATGATGGATTGAACTTCTTCTAAAATTTAAAAAAAATTAACCTTAAATCTTTTTCATTCCAAAATGCTATAAACTTTATAAAAGTATGATGGATTGAAGTTCTTCTAAAATTTAAAAAAATTAACCTTCAATCTTTTCTCATCCCAAATGCTATAAACTTTATAGGATTAAAATTCTTCTAAAATTAAAAGAATTAACCTTCAATATTTTTTTTATCGCAAAATGCTATAAACTTTAGAGAGGTATGATGGATTGAACTTCTTCTAAATAAAATTAAGGAAATTAACCTTCAATCATTTTTCATCCCAAAATACTATAGGAAAAATTCAGGGGAGTAATCCCAACTTTGATCACTCTTCTTAATAAATCCCAACTTTAGATATTCTCAAAATAACCACAACTTTCACAATATCTTCACTACTACATTTTTAATCAAATGCAACGCCTAAAATATATCTAATGTAACGGCTACATAGATAGCCGTTGCAATAGCTAGATCTATCGCAACAGATGCTTCATACTTTCTCAATAGAAGGGTCTAATGCAACGGCTAAGAGGTAGCCGTTGCAATAGGGAAATCTAATCATTAAAATATAGGCAAGTAAAAAAATCCTTCCTAAATTTTCCCCAAAATTAAAAGTGTTTCGGGGTTTTTTGATGTCCTGCGGGAGAGTTACAATTCCGAGACTGGAACCGGACGCCTGTACCTGCAAAACAAACGGATGCTCCGGATGATTGGAGATCCGCCTCCGACGGTCAAGTTAGTACTTGCTTAAGGAGTAATTAATGCGGAAATTAAAGTGATTGGGTCTCTCTAGGTGAGAGTGTTTAATGTGCGTAATCCCCCTTAATGAGGATTAAGGGAGGTATTTATAACCTCGGGAAACGCGCCAATCCTAGGTTTAGGTTAACCTTGGGCTGATTGGGCTTCCCTCGGAAGCTGGGCCTGGGTGGCCGATTTCTCCATTAGGCATGGAGTATGCCACGTGTCATGACATAATAGGTCCAGGGTGGACGAATAAGCCTGTGCCACGTGGCAAGCCCAAGTGAAAAGGGGCTTCACCTTGATGGTATTGCAGTACTTCTCAAATTCGTTCAAATGAGCCAAAGGGCTCTCATGCTTGGCACCACTAAACTGCCTTCTCTCGATGAGGGTGATCATAGCCGGCCGGATCTCGAAATCATTGGCCTTAGTAGTGGGTGGAGCAATCCCACTTGAAGCTCTATACGCCCCAGGAGTTCCCAACTCCTTAAGGGGTCGTGGTGCTGGCCGATTGGGTTGGCGCGGTATGTCTGCCATTGGAACCTGTTGTGTGTTGTGTTCCTTTCCTTGAGAGTTTGATGACGTCAATCGAGATTTACGATTGTTCTTCAAAGTTCTTTCACCTCCTTCTCTAACCATTCGAGAGCTCTCCCAATAAGTGAAAAGGGGAAAAGCTTCAATCTCACGAACTCTTGATTCACCCCATTAACCTTGATGGTATTGCAGTACTTCCCAAATTCGTTCAAATGAGCCAAAGGGCTCTCATGCTTGGCACCACTAAACTGCCTTCTCTCGATGAGGGTGATCATAGCCGGCCGGATCTCGAAATCATTGGCCTCAGTAGTGGGTGGAGCAATCCCACTTGAAGCTCTATACGCCCCAGGAGTTCCCAAATCCTTAAGGGGTCGTGGTGCTGGCCGATTGGGTTGGCGCGGTATGTCTGCCATTGGAACCTGTTGTGTGTTGTGTTCCTTTCCTTGAGAGTTTAAGGACGTCAATCGAGATTTACGATTGTTCTTCAAAGTTCTTTCGATTTCTGGATCGAAGGGTATTAATTCTCTCTGTTTAGACCTGCGCATACACACTAACCAAACCAATTAAATAGCAGGGCTACAAGTGTAGCCAAAAGGGAAAAATCTTTTTGTGCTTTTTTTTATGATGAACTAGACTCAAGAAATCAAAAAGCAATTAACAAACATTGTTCCCCAGCAACGGCGCCATTTTGACAAGGGTTAAATCGGTCGCTACAATCTAACTCTCAATCAAACAATACTTATACGAACACCCTATAACCAAGTACAATGGCAAATAAAGGTTCGGTCCACGAGGAACGAGAGTAATTGCAAATCAATCTTAAACCTAAGCTAGTTCGAAATCAATGGAAAATGGTGTTCTAAAATACTACTAATAAGATGGAATAAATCAATAAACTAAGACACTAGGGAGAACGGGAATTCACCAAACCATCGGTAACTACGCAACAAGGAATCACAGAGACAAACGGGATATGCAAAGACTATATGTCTGATCAATATCATGTGATAGGAAGACAACGGGCAATACTAAGCTTGGATTTCTCATGCACTTAACATTACTCGATACATAATCAAACCACATTCAATAATGAAATACTCAATTCACAATCTCTTGTTCAAATCAAGGATATCATGCAATCAAAATCAAGATTCTAGGTTAGCTACTCCTATTATAATGAATTAACATGCAATCGCATATAATCAATTTAATCACAATCCGTTTATCAAAATCAATCCTCAATTACATAGATTACCTAGGCCGGGTTTCATCCCGAAACCCTAGCTAGGAGACTACTCACACATATTCATAATCAAAGCAATAATGAATTCCAAAAGCATAATAGATATAAACATGAATTCTGATTAAGGAATAATAAAGCTTGATTAAACAAGAATGAATAATACCAATTGTATTGATGCGAATCAATGGAAAAGTTCAGAACTTTGATATCCGTCGTCAATGAATAATACAAAGAATCTTCGCAAATCTTGCTTCAAATCAATCCAAGAAAACTAAAATCTCTAGAAATATCCCTAAGAAAACTAATGAATCTCTAGTACTAAGAATGTTCTCCAATAACTCTCTACAAAGGCTCTCAAAACTATCTCTCAAACTGTCTTCGGAATCCTCTTAAAGTTGGGCCTTATATACGTCTTCTAATGCGGAGAAGTCAAGCGCGCAGTTAACCCTGGATCAGCACGGCCGTGCTGTATTTGGCACGGCCGTGCTAGCTTGTCAGTAAGTAAACCGGATTTCTTCTTCAAATTGGCACGACCGTGCTATATATGGCACGACCGTGCTATATATGGCACGACCGTGCTATATATGGCACGGCCGTGCAGCTTCCTGGCACGGCCGTGCTGAATATGCTCTAGCACGGGGCTCATACTGAAGCTGATACGGGCACGGGCAACATCTGGCACGGCTGTGCTAATGGCCTGCACGGCCGTGCGGGTGCGTGGATACTGACACGGCCGTGCTATTGGCTTGCACGGCCGTGCTTCCTTGCCTGGGGTTGCTTGCTTATAGGCCAGCACGGGTGTTCCTATGGTAACACGGCTGTGCTGCCTGTGCTATGTAATCAATGCACGGCACTTGAACTTCCTTAACTCCTCGGACTCCGGTCAAGGCTAGCTCGGTTACGCATCAAGGGCTCGGGATCCGATTAAACTCGGTTGATATTACCTAAAAACACATCAAAAACAAACCGAAAACCCGTGAAGCACGTAATATGGGGAACGTAAGCATAACAAGGTAATAATCGGCCAAAGCGGCCCCAAATACATCCAAAATCATCCTAAAATATGCTCTAAAGCGCGCCCTAAAGTGCGCTTGTCAAAACCCCCAAGCTACACTTTTGCTAGTCCTCGAGCAAAAACCAAGGGATACACACACAAGATCAAATAAACTATGCCATTGCGAACAAATCAAATTAAGCACGGAATGAAATCAATGGATCCTACTTAGAACAACCATGCACGGAAGGAAAACTCACTCAAACAAGCAACGAGACACACAATCCAAGATATCGTTGATCAAATGCGAACAAGACCTAAACCAAGCATAGAGAACAAAGAAATCATGCTTCCCTCTAAACCCGACCAAACCGGCCACGTCCTCCCCTTTTGCTTCAAATCACCACCCTAATTGGCCCCTCGTGATTCCTCGAAGGAACCAGAAGAAGTGATGTTTTGAGGAAATAACAAAGGTATCCCGACATCTCGATTACGCATAATCTTTCCATAGGGTTGAAAGGTATCTCCCTCCACCGTTTGAGAACCGAACACCTCTAAAGTCTAAGGGTCTTAAAAGGGTTGTAATGTATTGGGTAAGGTAGGTGAAAACAATTTAAAAAAAGTGGGGTTAATTCCTAAATGAAGCGCAAGAATCACAATTCTCGAAAACAATAGTTTAAAAGATGTAATTCACTTTCCACAATCTCATTGATTCACATTCTTACACATCCCAAATTATCCATATAATACACACTCAAATGACCTCTTTCAAACTTCAAAACTTTATTTATGTGTCCTTGCCTTTTTCACAATTCGGACGGCTTTTCTCTTCTTCTTTTTTTTTCTTTTTTTTTATTGATGGCAAAAATGACTTTCACATTACATATTTACAATTAGGCTCACTTTCACACCTGCTCAAACCAACTATCAAACTTTATTTCTTGATTAGTAAACAATAAGCTCAACAAACCTATCTAGGTAAACGCTTCACAACTATGGGTTGGTAAAACATTGGCCATCGGGTTTGTAACACGGTTAACCAAGAATGGAATTAAAGCTCAACATGGTTAGCAAGTAAGATGATGTAAAAAGAAAATCAATTTGTAACAAAACAAAAGGAACAAAATAAGAAAAATGAAAAAGGTGCCCTCTTCCTCCCTTAAAAGTGTCAAGTCGGTCTCGGTAGCTACTAGTCAACACAAAGATCGAAAAAATGCGTAATCAAGGATCCAAATATGCCACTCAACAAGAATGATGAAGGCTAGAACAAATAAACCTCACGGGATCTAACAAATAAAGCAACTACCAATCAAGGGGGTCAAATCCACAACCGGGAAGCGACTCCATCTTACCACAGCCCAAAGGCATTGAGTTTCACATGACAAAAGTGTTCTATTTCTACCCTTCGCCTAGACTCGTCCACATTGATCAACAATAGACTCGAACTGTGTATTCATCACTGGCTTAAGTGGAAATAGACATTCCATACACATTCATTCACATTTCGAATCCAACATGAACAATATTCCAAAATTTTGCAATTAGACAAGTTTATTATGATCCAAAAACATAGGAAAAGACTACGAGGCATATCATATAAGCTAAACCACACATCCTCATAGCAGAAGCTTTTCCTATCTAACACAAACATATGTACAACTAAGCCAACTGAATAAGTTGAAAGGCACATAACGAGGCATAAAAATCACATAAAATCCCAATCGACAAACAAGTGATCGAATGATATCAACATCAACGATCCCAGGTTCCTTAGAACCGATCAAACATCCTCGAACCATTCAACTTCTTCCTAAACTAAACTATCCTAAGCACACAAAAAAAAAAGAAAAGATCTCACCAAATTTGCTTCCCGGGAGCTCCAATTAACGGCCATAGCATCGTTCTTCAAACTCATGCCGCGTCTCGAATGTTCCCAATCTGCAAAAAGGAAAGACATACTAGCAAACAAGTTAAGGTTAGTCTAGGAAAGCAGTAAATCTTTTTTTTTTTTTTTTTTTTTTTTTTTTGTTTTAGAATGAATACAAGTAAGACCCCCCCATTCTAGAATCAAACATTGTCCTCAATGTTTATACATCAAGGACTTACAATAGTAAGGAGAGGGAGGTAACTAAAGGGAAAGGGAAAGGGATCACGAGCTAGGCCCGCCCGGGTCATAAGGGAAACGGGAGGCCATATCATCAACACTCCTCTTCAGGTCTCTGAAGGCGGAGGTCATATCCTCGTTCGACCGGCGCAAATCCGCTACCTCGAGCTTCAAATCTTCCATTCCTTGGCGGAGCCAGGCGAAGTCTTGCGCCGGGATCTGCTGGGCCGCATCCGGGCCACCCTCCTCGTCATCATCATCAGCATCGTCACCTCCTTGGCCCCCGTGGGCCTGCTCATCCCCCTGGTGAGGCTGGGGATTGCGGTCTACATACTCCGTGCCTCCGTCCTCGTGCCAGGCGAAGTCGGGGTCGAAGATCCAGTTGTCTTTGTTGTAAACCACCGTCCTCTCCGGATCGGGCAAGTAGGCGTATGGCTTGCCTGCTACGAGCCACAAATAGCAATCCGGCTGGGATGTCCCTTCAAGCCACTGCATGACTCTCAAGGTGCGCATATCAAGCCTCGTAGTGCCTGGGATAGCCTGCAATTCAGAAAAATCAATCCCATTATATTGCGCAAGAATGGTGATCATGCCACCGATAGTAATATCACCCCGACCCCGGGCTACACCGTCGAGGTGGTCTAGTAACCACGCTCCCATGTCTAGACGCCCGTCCCCACGGGTGAGGTGCCAAATAAACTGTAACTCCCTAATGGAGACTACACCCGAACTATCTCCTCTAGCAAAGATAGTAGAGGAGAAGGTCCTGTGGGACAACCGAAAGGCGGGATTGACGATGGAAGTCGCCTTATCCCTACGGGGATCTCTATCCATTTTCCCCGTGATTTGCCGCCAAAACAACCCAGAGTTGTAGCGTTTTGAGTGGCCATCCTTAGGACCATATTTCAGGTCGGATGTCCACCCAAAGGCGGCATTAACTTGGGCCACCGACATTTGAATGGTGCCCGAGTTCATTAGTTGAAAGGACAAGTACCGGGGTGAGTTATTCTCATCCCGATGCACGTACAAAGAAGACAAAAATTCGAGGGTAAGCCTCTTGTAAGTGAGAGCATGCATGGTAAGGAAAGAATCAAAATTGGTAAATGAAAATAGTTGAACCATGTCGCTTTCGATCCCTAGAGCCCTAGCGGCTAAAGGGTCGTAGAACTTGGTAGGCCGGATCGGTCGGTGGGATAATCCTACAAATTTGTCCAAAAAGGAAGGGTTATTAAAAACAATACCCATGGTGTCCACCGTGGGTGGAACCATGGATGAGGATGCATCGTCCCGACCCGGTCTCCTAGTCGATGTCTTTGTTCTAGGCATGTTTGATTCAAGAAATTAAGCACAATATACCAATTAACAAGCAAGAAACTATCCTAGCATGCAATGTACTACCCTAACACTACTAGTTCACCCAAACTTGCAACAATAAAGCACAATTCAACAACAAATATTCAATAAAACGAATGAAATTGGAAAAAAATTGCGAAAATCAATGAGTTTAAGAACGAATTCACCGAGGACTCCACCAAGTGGAGTTGTGGCAAGCTCAAAGAGGGCCGAATTTTGCGTCCAATCACTTGAAAAATGCTCCAATGCAAGGAGGGTGCCGAGATCTTGAAAGAAGAATATGGGGAATTAGGGTTTGATTTGAGGAATTGAGGGAGGAGGTTGGGGGTTTGGGTTAGTTTAGAGAGAAAAAGGGTAGGAAAGAGTGTTAGAGAGTTGGGGAATAATGAGAGAGTTTGAGTGAAATCGTGTTTAAAAAACACGAAAAACTATCCGGAACCCGCGCTGCACGGCCGTGCTATAATTGGCACGGCCGTGCTGAGGTTTGGCACGGCCGTGCCGAATTTGGCACGGCCGTGTTGGCTTGGCAGGCTTTTTTTTGCGAAATTGAATTTCAGATGGCACGGCCGTGATAAAATTGGCACGGCCGTGCTATTACTTGACACGGCCGTGCTGCTTATGGCACGACCGTGCTAGAATGTCAGTGGGCTTTTGAGGTTTGGCACGGCCGTGCAGATTGTGGCACGGCCGTGCTGGATTCTGGCACGGCCGTGCTGTCTGATGGCACGGCCGTGCTGTTTGCTGCAGTCTGCAGGTTTTCTTTTCCATCAAGGCACGCATCGCTCTCTTCATTCCGACTTCTAACCAATCTTCTACCTGCACAAAAACACACAAGAGCACACAAAACTCACACAAATTAGGAGCTAAACCAACTACAAAACAAAAGAAACTACTCTAGTAAAAGCAAGAAAATCGGGTTGCCTCCCGGAAGCGCTAAGTTTAACGTCGATAGCTTGACGTGGTCACATTCAACTCTTGTGACCGCATTCGAACACATCTATCACACCAACATGGGCTCCCTCATAGTATGTCTTCAACCTTTGCCCATTAACCACGAAGGATTGCAACCCACTAGAATCATAAAGCTCAACCGCACCGGAAGGGAAAACATCTTTGACAGTGAATGGACCCCTCCATCTTGACATCAACTTACCGGGGAAAAGCTTCATCCTAGAGTTATATAAGAGGACTTTGTCACCAACATTGAACACCTTCCGCTCTATCTTCCGGTCATGGAACTCCTTAGATCGGGACTTGTATAGGTTCGCACTGTCATATGCGTCCATCCGAAGCTCCTCCAATTCATGAAGGTCCAACATCCGTTGCTCTCCCGCGCTTGCTAGATCAAAATTTATCTTCTTGATAGCCCATTGAGCGCGGTGCTCTAGTTCGACCGGGAGGTGACATGCTTTCCCGTAGATCAAGCGGTATGGGGTGGTGCCTATTAGGGTCTTGAAAGCAGTCCGGTATGCCCAAAGTGCATCATCAAGCTTATCAGACCAATCTTTCCTATTCTTCGCCACTGTCTTCTCAAGGATGGACTTTATCTGTCGATTGGAGACTTCCGCTTGCCCACTAGATTGAGGGTGATAGGTTGTCCCGAACCTTTGATGTACTCCATTCTTTCGAAGCATCCTTTGAAAGGCCCCATGCACAAAGTGTGACCCGTTGTCACTTATAACCGCCCTAGGAACCCCGAACCTTGGAAATATAATCTTCATGAAGAGTTTCACCACCACCTTGTGATCATTTGTAGGGGAGGCAATTGCTTCCACCCACTTAGACACGTAATCCACAACCACAAGTATGTATTGGTTCCCACGGGAGGAAGGGAAGGGTCCCATGAAGTCAATGCCCCACACATCAAAGATCTCAAGTTCAAGTATGGGTATTTAAGGCATTTCATTCTTCTTGGAAATGTTTCCACTCCGTTGGCAAGCATCGCAAGTCTTCACAAATGCCCACGCGTCCCTAAAGATATGGGGCCACCATAGCCCACATTGCAAAACCTTTTGGGCTGTCTTATTAGCCCCCATGTGACCTCCGCAAGGGTCGGAGTGGCACATTTTCAGCACACTATGAACTTCTTCCTCCGGAACGCACCTTCTTAGGAGACCATCTACACCTCTCTTGAACAAAATTGGATCATCCCATATGTAATGCCTTGCATCTCTCCTAATCTTCTTCCGTTGGTTCTTGGAGTAATCGGGGGGAAACTCCTCACAAGCCAA